>NW_027480433.1:6875000-7500000 GCF_051401765.1 Calliopsis andreniformis
ATATCGAATAGTTAGGGCCTAAGAAGTGAACGCCAGAAGCATAAAATACAATATAAATACAACAGTTTTCCCATCATATAAAACGAATGATAGCAACCAGTGTGATAGTTATGGTCATTTCTACGTTCCGGGCAACCTAGGCTTCACTCTAGGGCGTTGCTCCACCAGATCGAATAGTTAGGGCCTTAGAAGTCAACGCCCGAAGCATAAGATACAAAATAAATAAAACAGTTTTTCCATCGTATAAAACGAATAATTGCTACCAGTGTGAAAGTTATGGTCATTTCAACGTTCCGCGCAATCTGGGCTTTACCCTAGGGCGTTGTTCCACCAGATCGAATAGTTAAGGCCCAAGAAGTGAACGCCAGAAGCATAAAATACAATATAAATACAACAGTTTTTCCATCGTATAAAACGAATAATTGCAACCAGTGTGAAAGTTATGGTCATTTCTACATTCCGAGCAACATAGGCTTCACTCTAGGGCGTTGCTCCACCAGATCGAAATGTCAGGGCCTAAGAAGTCAACGCCCGAAGCATAAAATACGATATAAATACAACAGCTTTTCCATCGTATTAAATGAATAATTGCAAACAGTGTGCAAGTAATGGTCATTTCTACGTTCTCGGCAACCTAGGCTTCACTCTACGGCGTTGTTCCACCAGATCGAATGGTTAGGGCCTAAGAAGTCAACACCAAAAGAATAAAATACAAAATAAATACAACAGTTTTTCTATCGCATAAAACGAATAATTGCCACCAGTGTGAAAGTTATGGTCATTTCTACTTTCCGGGCAATCTAGGCTTCACCCTAGGGCGTTGTTCCACCAGATGGGATAGTTAGGTCCTTAGAAGTCAACGCCAGAAGCATAAAATACGATATAAATACAACAGCTTTTCCATCGTATAAAAGGAATAATTGCAAACAGTGTGAAAGTTATGGTCATTTGTACATTCCGAGCAACCTAGGCTTCACTCTAGGGCGTTGCTTCACCTGATCGAATAGTTAGGGCCTTGGAAGTCAACGCCAGAAGCATAAAATACAATATAAATATAACAGTTTTTCCGTCGTCTAAAACGAATAATAGAAACCAGTGTGAAAGTTATGGTCATTTCTACGTTCCGGGCAACAAAGGCTTCACCCTAGGGCGTTGCTCCACCAGATCAAACAGTTAGCGCCTTAGAAGTCAACGCCCGAAGCGTTAAATACAAAATAAATAGAACAGTTCTTCCATTGTATAAAACGAAAGATTGCTACCAGTGTGAAAGTTATGGTCATTGCTACGTTCCGCGCAACCTAGGTTTCACTACAGGGCGTTGCTCCACCAGATCGAATAGTTACGGCCTAAGAAGTCAACGCCAGAAGCATAAAATACGATAAAGATGCAACAGTTTTTCCATCGTATAAAACGAATAATTGCAACCAGTGTGAAAGTTATGGTCATTTCTACATTCCGAGCAACCTAGGCTTCACTCTAGGGCGTTGCTCCACCAGATCGAATAGTTAGGGCCTTAGAAGTCAACGCCAGAAGCATAAAATACAATATAAATATAACAGTTTTTCCATCGTCTAAAACGAATAATAGCAACCAGTGTGAAAGTTATGGTCATTTCTACGTTCCGGGCAACATAGGCTTCACTCTAGGGCGTTCCTCCACCAGATCAAACAGTTAGGGCCTTAGAAGTCAACGCCCGAAGCATTAAATACAAAAAAAATAGAACAGTTTTTCCATTGTATAAAACGAATAATTGCTACCAGTGTGAAAGTTATGGTCAATGCTACGTTCCGCGCAACCTAGGCTTCACACAAGGGCATGGTTCCACCAGATGGAATAGTTAGGGCCTAAGAAGTCAACGCCAGAAGCATAAAATACGATATAAATACAACAGCTTTTCAATCGTATAAGACGAATAATTGCAACCAGTGTGAAAGTAATGGTCATTTCTACGTTCCGGGCAGCCTAGGCTTCACTCTAGGGCGTTGCTCCACCAGATCGAGTAGTTAGGGCCTTAGAAGTCAACGCCAGAAGCATAAAATACAATAAAGATGCAATAGCTTTTCCATCATATAACAGGAATAATTGCAAGCAGTTTGAAAGTGATGGTCATTTCTACGTACCGGGCACCCTAGGCTTCACTCTAGGGCGTTGCTCCACCAGATCGTATAGTTAGGGCCTAAGCAGTGAACGCCAGAAGCATAAAATACAATATAAATACAACAGTTTTTCTATCATATAAAACGAATAATTGCAAACAGTATGAAAGTTATGGTCATTTCTACTTTTCGGGCAACCTAGGCTTCACCCTAGGGCGTTGTTCCACCAGATCGAATAGTTAAGGCCCAAGAAGTGAACGCCAGAAGCATAAAATAGAATATGAGTACAACAGTTTTTCCATCATATAAAACGAATAATTGCAGCCAGTATGAAAGTTATGGTCATTTCTACTTCCCGGGCAACCTAGGCTTCACTCTAGGCCGTTGTTCCACCAGATCGAATAGTTAGGGCCTAAGAAGTGAACGCCAGAAGCATAAAATACAATATAAATACAACAGTTTTCCCATCATATAAAACGAATGATAGCAACCAGTGTGATAGTTATGGTCATTTCTACGTTCCGGGCAACCTAGGCTTCACTCTAGGGCGTTGCTCCACCAGATCGAATAGTTAGGGCCTTAGAAGTCAACGCCCGAAGCATAAGATACAAAATAAATAAAACAGTTTTTCCATCGTATAAAACGAATAATTGCTACCAGTGTGAAAGTTATGGTCATTTCAACGTTCCGCGCAATCTGGGCTTTACCCTAGGGCGTTGTTCCACCAGATCGAATAGTTAAGGCCCAAGAAGTGAACGCCAGAAGCATAAAATACAATATAAATACAACAGTTTTTCCATCGTATAAAACGAATAATTGCAACCAGTGTGAAAGTTATGGTCATTTCTACATTCCGAGCAACATAGGCTTCACTCTAGGGCGTTGCTCCACCAGATCGAAATGTCAGGGCCTAAGAAGTCAACGCCCGAAGGATAAAATACGATATAAATACAACAGCTTTTCCATCGTATTAAATGAATAATTGCAAACAGTGTGCAAGTAATGGTCATTTCTACGTTCTCGGCAACCTAGGCTTCACTCTACGGCGTTGTTCCACCAGATCGAATGGTTAGGGCCTAAGAAGTCAACACCAAAAAAATAAAATACAAAATAAATACAACAGTTTTTCTATCCTATAACAGGAAGAATTGCAACCCGTGTGCAAGTGATGGTCATTTCTACGTTCCGGGCAACCTAGGCTTCACTCTAGGGCGTTGTTGCACCAGATCGAATAGTTAGGGCCTAAGAAGTCAACGCCAGAAGCATAAAATACAATATAAATATAACACTTTTTCTATCGTATAAAACGAATGATAGTAACCAGTGTGAAAGTTATGGTCACTTCTACGTTCCGGGCAACCTAGACCTCACTCTAGGGCGTTGCTCCACCAGATCGAATAATTAGGGCCTTAGAAGTCAACGCCAGAAGCATAAAATACAATATAAATACAACAGTTTTTCCATCGTATAAAACGAATAATTGCAACCAGTATGAAACTTATGGTCATTTCTACTTTCCGAGCAACCTAGGCTTCACCCTAGGGCGTTGCTCCAACATATTGATAGTTAGGGCCTAAGAAGTGAACGCCAGAAGCATAAAATACAATATAAATAGAACAGTTTTTCCATCATATAAAACGAATAACTGCAACCAGTATGAAAGTTATGGTCATTTCTACTTTCCGGGCAACCTAGGCTTCACGCTAGGGCGTTGCTCCAACAGATTGAATAGGTACGGCCTTAGAAGTCAACGACAGAAGCATAAAATACGATATAAATACAACAGCTTTTCCATCGTATAAAACGAATAATTGCAACCAGTGTGAAAGTTATGGTCACTTCTACGTTCCGGGCAACCTAGGCTTCACCCAAGGGCGGTGCTCCAACAGACTGAATAGTTAGGGCCTTAGAAGTCAATGCCCGAAGCACAAAATGCAATAAAAATACAACAGTTTTTCCATCGTATAGAAGGAATAATTTGCAACCAGTGTGATAGTAGTGATCATTTCTACGTTCCAGGCAACCTAGGCTTCACTCTAGGGCGTTGTTTCACCAGATCGAATAGTTAGGGCCTAAGAAGTCAACGCCAGAAGCATAAAATACAATATAAATATAACAGTTTTTCCATCGTATAAAACGAATAATTGCAACGAGTGTGGAAGTTATGGTCATTACTACGTTCCGGGCAACCTAGGCTTCACTCTAGGGCGGTGCTCCACCAGATCAAATAGTTAGGTCCTTAGAAGTCAACGCCAGAAGCATAAAATACGATATAAATACAACAGTTTTTCCATCATATAAAACGAATGATAGCAACCAGTGTGATAGTTATGGTCATTTCTACGTTCCGGGCAACCTAGGCTTCACTCTAGGGCGTTGCTCCACCAGATCGAATAGTTAGGGCCTTAGAAGTCAACGCCCGAAGCATAAGATACAAAATAAATAAAACAGTTTTTCCATCGTATAAAACGAATAATTGCTACCAGTGTGAAAGTTATGGTCATTTCTACGTTCCGCGCAATCTGGGCTTTACCCTAGGGCGTTGTTCCACCAGATGGAATAGTTAGGGCCTTAGAAGTCAACGCCCGAACCAAAAAATGCAAAAAAAATACAACAGTGTTTCCATCATATAACAGGAATAATTGCAACCAGTTTGAAAGTGATGGCCAATTCTACGTTCCGGGCAACCTAGGCTTCACTCTAGGGAGTTGTTCCACCAGATCGAACAGTTGGGGCCTAAGAAGTCAACGCCAGAAGCATAAAATACAATATAAATGTAACAGTTTTTCCATTGTATAAAACGAATGATAGCAACCAGTGTGAAAGCTATTTTCATTTCTACGTTCCGGGCAACCTAGGCTTCACTCTAGGGCGTTGCTCCACCAGATCGAATAGTTAGGGCCTTAGAAGTCAACGCCCGAAGCATAAAATACAAAATAAATAGAACAGTTTTTCCATTGTATAAAACGAATAATTGCTACCAGTGTAAAAGTTATGGTCATTTCTACGTTCCGGGCAACATAGGCTTCACCCTAGGGCGTTGTTCCACCAGATGGAATTGTTAGGGCCTAAGAAGTGAACGCCAGAAGCATAAAATACAATATAAATACAACAGTTTTTCCATCATATAAAACGAATAACTGCAACCAGTATGAAAGTTATGGTCATTTCTACTTTCCGGGCAACCTAGGCTTCACGCTAGGGCGTTGCTCCAACAGAGTGAATAGTTACGGCCTTAGAAGTCAATGCCCGAAGCATAAAATGAAAGAAAAATATAACAGTTTTTCCATCGTGTAAAACGAATAATTGCAACCAGTGTGAAAGTTATGGTCATTTCTACGTTCAGGTCAACCTAGGCTTCACCCTAGGGCGTTGCTCCAACAGACTGAATAGTTAGGGCCTTAGAAGTTAATGCCCGAAGCACAAAATGCAATAAAAATACAACAGTTTTTCCATCGTATAGCAGGAATAATTTGCAACCAGTGTGATAGTAGTGATCATTTCTACGTTCCAGGCAACCTAGGCTTCACTCTAGGGCGTTGTTTCACCAGATCGAATAGATAGGGCCTAAGAAGTCAACGCCAGAAGCATAAAATACAATATAAATATAACAGTTTTTCCGTCGTATAAAACGAATAATTGCAACCAGTGTGGAAGTTATGGTCATTTCTACTTTCCGGGCAACCTAGGCTTCACGACAGGGCGTTGCTCCACAAGATTGAATAGTTAGGGCCTTAGAAGTCAATGCCCGAAGCATAAAATGCAATAAAAATACAACAATTTTTCCATCATATAACAGGAATAATTGCAAGCAGTTTGAAAGTGATGGTCATTTCTACGTACCGGGCACCCTAGGCTTCACTCTAGGGCGTTGCTCCACCAGATCGAATAGTTGGGCCTTTGAAGTCAACGCCAGAAGCATAAAATACAATATAAATGTAACAGTTTTTCCATCGTATAAAACGAATAATAGCAATCAGTGTGGAAGTTAACGTCATTTCTACATTCCGGGCAACCTAGGCTTCGCCCTAGGGCGTTGCTCCAACAGATTGAATAGTTAGGGCCTTAGAAGTCAACGCCCGAAGCATAAAATGCAATATAAATACAACAGTTTTTCCATCATATAAAACGAATAATTGCAGCCAGTATGAAAGTTATGGTCATTTCTACTTCCCGGGCAACCTAGACTTCACTCTAGGGCATTGTTTCACCAGATCGAATAGATAGGGCCTAAGAAGTCAACGCCAGAAGCATAAAATACAATATAAATATAACAGTTTTTCCGTCGTATAAAACGAATAATTGCAACCAGTGTGGAAGTTATGCTCATTACTACGTTCCGGGCAACCTAGGCTTCACTCTAGGGCGGTGCTCCACTAGATCAAATAGTTAGGGCCTAAGAAGTCAACGCCAGAAGCATAAAATACAACATAAATACAACAGATTTTCCATCGTATATAATGTATATTTGCAAACAGTGTGAAAGTTATGGTCATTTCTACATTTCGAGCAACCTAGGCTTCACTCCAGAGCGTTGCTGCACCTGATCGAATAGTTAGGGCCTTAGAAGTCAACGCCAGAAGCATAGAATACAATAAAGATGCAACAGTTTTTCCATCGTATAACAGGAATAACTGCAAACAGTGTGAAAGTATTGGTCATTTCTACGTTCCGGGCAGCCCAGGCTTCACTCTAGGGCGTTGCTCCACCAGATGGAATAGTTAGGGCCTTAGAAGTCAACGCCAGAAGCATAAGATACAGTAAAGATGCAACAGTTTTTCTATCGTATAACAGGAATAATTGCAACCAATGTGAAGGTAATGGTATGTTCTACGTTCCGGGCAACCTAGTCTTCACTCTATGGCGTTGTTCCACCAGATCGAATAGTTAGGGCCTATGAAGTCAACGCCAGAAGAATAAAATACAATATAAGTACAAAAGTTTTTCCATCGAATAAAATGAATAATTGCAAACATTGTGAAAGTAATGGTTATTTCTACGTTCCGGGCAACCTAGGCGTCACTCTAGGGCGTTGCTCCACCACACCTAATAGCTACGGCCTTAGAAGTCAAACCCAGATGAATAAAATACAATAAAGATGCCACAGCTTTTCCATCGTATAAAACGAATAATTGCAACCAATGTGAAAGTTATTGTCATTTCTACTCACCGGGCAACCTAGGCTTCACCCTAGGGCGTTGTTCCACCAGATCGAATAGCTAGGGCCTTAGAAGTCAACGCCAGAAGCATAAAATACAATATAAATACAACAGTTTTTCCATCGTATAAAACGAATAATTGCTACCAGTATGAAACTTATGGTCATTCCTACTTTCCGAGCAACCTAGGCTTCACCCTAGGGCGTTGCTCCACCAGGTCGAATAGTTAGTTCCTTAAAAGTCAACGCCAGAAGCATAAAATACGATATAAATACAACAGCCTTTCCATCCTATAACAGGAACAATTGCAACCCGTGTGCAAGTGATGGTCATTTCTACGTTCCAGGCAACCTAGGCTTCACTCCAGGGCGTTGTTCCACCAGATCAAACAGTTAGGGCCTTAGAAGCCAACGCCCGAAGCATTAAATACAAAATAAATAGAATAGTTTTTCCATCGTCTAACAGGAATAATTGCAACCAGTTTGAAAGTGATGGTCATTTCTCCTTTCCGGGCAACCTAGGCTTCACTCTAGGGCGTTGCTCCACTAGGTCGAATAGCTAGAGCCTTAGAAGTCACCGCCAGAAGCATAAAATACAATATAAATACAACAGCTTTTCCATCGTATAAAACGAATAATTGCAACCAGTGTGACAGTAATGGTCATTTCTACGTTCCGAGCACCCTAGGCGTCACTCTAGGGCGTTGCTCCACCACACCTAATAGCTACGGCCTTAGAAGTCAACGCCAGGGGCATAAAATACAATATAAATACAACAGATTTTCCATCGTATAAAACGAATAATTGCAACCAATGTGAAAGTTATGTTCATTTCTACATTCCGAGCAACCTAGGCTTCACTCTAGGGCGTTGCTCCACCAGATCGAACAGTTAGGTCCTTAGAAGACAACGCCAGAAGCATAAAATACGATATAAATACAACAGCTTTTCCATCGTATAAAACGAATAATAGCAACCAGTGTGAAAGTTATGGTCATTTCTACGTTCCGGGCAACCTAGGTTTCACTCTTTGGCGTTGCTCCACCACATTGAATGGCTACGGCCTCAGAAGTCAACACCTGAAGTCTTAAATACAATAAAAATACAACAGTCTTTCCATCCTATAAGAGGAATAATTGCAACCAGTCTGAAACTTATGGACATTTCTACTTTCCGAGCAACCTAGGCTGCACCCTATGGCGTTGCTCCAACAGATTGAATTGTTAGGGCCTTAGAAGTCAATGCCAGAAGCATAAAATGCAATAAAAATACAACAGTTTTTCCATCATATAACAGGAATCATTGCAACCAGTTTGAAAGTGATGGTCATTTCTACGTACCGGGCAACCTACGCTTCACTCGAGGGCGTTGCTCCACCAGATCGAAGAGTTAGGGCCTTAGAAGTCAACGCCCGAAGCATAAAATACAAAATAAATAGAACAGTTTTTCCATCGTATAAAACGAATAATTGCAACCAGTTTGAAAGTGATGGTTATTTCTACGTACCGGGCAACCTAGCGTTCACTCTAGGGCCTTGCTCTACAGGGATCAAACAGTTAGAGCCTTAGAAGTCAACGCCCGAAGCATAAAATACAAAATAAATAGAACAGTTTTTCCATTGTATGAAACGAATAAATGCTACCAGTGTAAAAGTTATGGTCAATTCTACGTTCCGGGCAACCTAGGCTTCACCCTAGAGCGTTGTTCCTCCAGATCGAATTGTTCGGGCCTAAGAAGTGAACGCCAGAAGAATAAAATACAATATAAATATAACAGTTTTTCCATCGTATAAAACGAATAATAGCAACCAGTGTGAGAGTGATGGTCATTTCTACGTTCCGGGCAACCTAGGCTTCACTCTAGGGCGTTGCTCTACCAGATCAAACAGTTAGAGCCTTAGAAGTCAACGCCCGAAGCATAAAATACAAAATAAATAGAACAGTTTTTCCATTGTATGAAACGAATAATTGCTACCAGTGTAAAAGTTATGGTCAATTCTACGTTCCGGGCAGCCTAGGCTTCACCCTAGAGCGTTGTTCCACCAGATCGAATAGTTCGGGCCTAAGAAGTGAACGCCAGAAGAATAAAGTACAATATAAATATAACAGTTTTTCCATCGTATAAAACGAATAATAGCAACCAATGTGAAAGTTATGTTCATTTCTACATTCCGAGCAACCTAGGCTTCACTCTAGGGCGTTGCTCCACCAGATCGAATAGTTAGGGCCTTAGAAGTCAACGCCCGAAGCATAAAATACAAAATAAATAGAACAGTTTTTCCATCGTATAAAACGAATAATTGCAACCAGTTTGAAAGTGATGGTTATTTCTACGTACCGGGCAACCTAGCGTTCAGTCTAGGGCCTTGCTCTACAGGGATCAAACAGTTAGAGCCTTAGAAGTCAACGCCCGAAGCATAAAATACAAAATAAATAGAACAGTTTTTCCATTGTATGAAACGAATAAATGCTACCAGTGTAAAAGTTATGGCCAATTCTACGTTCCGGGCAACCTAGGCTTCACCCTAGAGCGTTGTTCCTCCAGATCGAATTGTTCGGGCCTAAGGAGTGAACGCCAGAAGCATAAAATACGAAATAAATACAACAGCTTTTCCATCGTATAAAACGAATAATTGCAAACAGTTTGAAAGTGATGGTCATTTTTACGTACCGGGCAACCTAGGCTTCACTCTAGGGCGCTGCTCCACCAGATCGAATAGTTAGGGCCCTAGAAGTCAACGCCCGAAGCATAAAATACAAAATAAATTGAACAGTTTTTCCATCGTATAAAACGAATAATTGCAACCAGTGTGAAAGTTATGGTCATTTCTACTTTCCGGGCAACCTAGGCTTCACCCTAGAGCGTTGTTCCACCAGATCGAATAGTTCGGGCCTAAGAAGTGAACGCCAGAAGAATAAAATACAATATAAATATAACAGTTTTTCCATCGTATAAAACGAATAATAGCAACCAATGTGAAAGTTATGTTCATTTCTACATTCCGAGCAACCTAGGCTTCACTCTAGGGCGTTGCTCCACCAGATCGAACAGTTAGGTCCTTAGAAGACAACGCCAGAAGCATAAAATACGATATAAATACAACAGCTTTTCCATCGTATAAAACGAATAATAGCAACCAGTGTGAAAGTTATGGTCATTTCTACGTTCCGGGCAACCTAGGTTTCACTCTTTGGCGTTGCTCCACCACATTGAATCGCTACGGCCTCAGAAGTCAACACCTGAAGTCTTAAATACAATAAAAATACAACAGTCTTTCCATCCTATAACAGGAATAATTGCAACCAGTCTGAAACTTATGGACATTTCTACTTTCCGAGCAACCTAGGCTGCACCCTATGGCGTTGCTCCAACAGATTGAATTGTTAGGGCCTTAGAAGTCAATGCCAGAAGCATAAAATGCAATAAAAATACAACAGTTTTTCCATCATATAACAGGAATCATTGCAACCAGTTTGAAAGTGATGGTCATTTCTACGTACCGGGCAACCTACGCTTCACTCGAGGGCGTTGCTCCACCAGATCGAATAGTTAGGGCCTTAGAAGTCAACGCCCGAAGCATAAAATACAAAATAAATAGAACAGTTTTTCCATCGTATAAAACGAATAATTGCAACCAGTTTGAAAGTGATGGTTATTTCTACGTACCGGGCAACCTAGCGTTCACTCTAGGGCCTTGCTCTACAGGGATCAAACAGTTAGAGCCTTAGAAGTCAACGCCCGAAGCATAAAATACAAAATAAATAGAACAGTTTTTCCATTGTATGAAACGAATAAATGCTACCAGTGTAAAAGTTATGGCCAATTCTACGTTCCGGGCAACCTAGGCTTCACCCTAGGGCGTTGTTCCACCATGTCGAACAGTTAGGGCCTAAGAAGACAACACCAAAAGGATAAAATACAAAATAAATACAACAGTTTTTCTATCCTATAACAGGAAGAATTGCAACCCGTGTGCAAGTGATGGTCATTTCTACGTTCCGGGCAACCTAGGCTTCACTCTAGGGCGTTGTTGCACCAGATCGAATAGTTAGGGCCTAAGAAGTCAACGCCAGAAGCATAAAATACAATATAAATATAACACTTTTTCTATCGTATAAAACGAATGATAGTAACCAGTGTGAAAGTTATGGTCACTTCTACGTTCCGGGCAACCTAGACCTCACTCTAGGGCGTTGCTCCACCAGATCGAATAATTAGGGCCTTAGAAGTCAACGCCAGAAGCATAAAATACAATATAAATACAACAGTTTTTCCATCGTATAAAACGAATAATTGCAACCAGTATGAAACTTATGGTCATTTCTACTTTCCGAGCAACCTAGGCTTCACCCTAGGGCGTTGCTCCAACATATTGATAGTTAGGGCCTAAGAAGTGAACGCCAGAAGCATAAAATACAATATAAATAGAACAGTTTTTCCATCATATAAAACGAATAACTGCAACCAGTGTGAAAGTTATGGTCACTTCTACGTTCCGGGCAACCTAGGCTTCACCCAAGGGCGGTGCTCCAACAGACTGAATAGTTAGGGCCTTAGAAGTCAATGCCCGAAGCACAAAATGCAATAAAAATACAACAGTTTTTCCATCGTATAGAAGGAATAATTTGCAACCAGTGTGATAGTAGTGATCATTTCTACGTTCCAGGCAACCTAGGCTTCACTCCAGGGCGTTGTTCCACCAGATCAAACAGTTAGGGCCTTAGAAGCCAACGCCCGAAGCATTAAATACAAAATTAATAGAATAGTTTTTCCATCGTCTAACAGGAATAATTGCAACCAGTTTGAAAGTGATGGTCATTTCTCCTTTCCGGGCAACCTAGGCTTCACTCTAGGGCGTTGCTCCACTAGGTCGAATAGCTAGGGCCTTAGAAGTCAACGCCAGAAGCATAAAATACAATATAAATACAACAGCTTTTCCATCGTATAAAACGAATAATTGCAACCAGTGTGAAAGTAATGGTCATTTCTACGTTCCGAGCGCCCTAGGCGTCACTCTAGGGCGTTGCTCCACCACATCTAATAGCTACGGCCTTAGAAGTCAACGCCAGGGGCATAAAATACAATATAAATACAACAGATTTTCCATCGTATAAAACGAATAATAGCAACCAGTGTGAGAGTGATGGTCATTTCTACGTTCCGGGCAACCTAGGCTTCACTCTAGGGCGTTGCTCTACCAGATCAAACAGTTAGAGCCTTAGAAGTCAACGCCCGAAGCATAAAATACAAAATAAATAGAACAGTTTTTCCATTGTATGAAACGAATAATTGCTACCAGTGTAAAAGTTATGGTCAATTCTACGTTCCGGGCAGCCTAGGCTTCACCCTAGAGCGTTGTTCCACCAGATCGAATAGTTCGGGCCTAAGAAGTGAACGCCAGAAGAATAAAATACAATATAAATATAACAGTTTTTCCATCGTATAAAACGAATAATAGCAACCAATGTGAAAGTTATGTTCATTTCTACATTCCGAGCAACCTAGGCTTCACTCTAGGGCGTTGCTCCACCAGATCGAACAGTTAGGTCCTTAGAAGACAACGCCAGAAGCATAAAATACGATATAAATACAACAGCTTTTCCATCGTATAAAACGAATAATAGCAACCAGTGTGAAAGTTATGGTCATTTCTACGTTCCGGGCAACCTAGGTTTCACTCTTTGGCGTTGCTCCACCACATTGAATCGCTACGGCCTCAGAAGTCAACACCTGAAGTCTTAAATACAATAAAAATACAACAGTCTTTCCATCCTATAACAGGAATAATTGCAACCAGTCTGAAACTTATGGACATTTCTACTTTCCGAGCAACCTAGGCTGCACCCTATGGCGTTGCTCCAACAGATTGAATTGTTAGGGCCTTAGAAGTCAATGCCAGAAGCATAAAATGCAATAAAAATACAACAGTTTTTCCATCATATAACAGGAATCATTGCAACCAGTTTGAAAGTGATGGTCATTTCTACGTACCGGGCAACCTACGCTTCACTCGAGGGCGTTGCTCCACCAGATCGAATAGTTAGGGCCTTAGAAGTCAACGCCCGAAGCATAAAATACAAAATAAATAGAACAGTTTTTCCATCGTATAAAACGAATAATTGCAACCAGTTTGAAAGTGATGGTTATTTCTACGTACCGGGCAACCTAGCGTTCACTCTAGGGCCTTGCTCTACAGGGATCAAACAGTTAGAGCCTTAGAAGTCAACGCCCGAAGCATAAAATACAAAATAAATAGAACAGTTTTTCCATTGTATGAAACGAATAAATGCTACCAGTGTAAAAGTTATGGCCAATTCTACGTTCCGGGCAACCTAGGCTTCACCCTAGAGCGTTGTTCCTCCAGATCGAATTGTTCGGGCCTAAGGAGTGAACGCCAGAAGCATAAAATACGAAATAAATACAACAGCTTTTCCATCGTATAAAACGAATAATTGCAAACAGTTTGAAAGTGATGGTCATTTTTACGTACCGGGCAACCTAGGCTTCACTCTAGGGCGCTGCTCCACCAGATCGAATAGTTAGGGCCCTAGAAGTCAACGCCCGAAGCATAAAATACAAAATAAATTGAACAGTTTTTCCATCGTATAAAACGAATAATTGCAACCAGTGTGAAAGTTATGGTCATTTCTACTTTCCGGGCAACCTAGGCTTCACCCCAGGGCGTTGTTCCACCAGGTCGAACAGTTAGGGCCTAAGAAGACAACACCCAAAGAATAAAATACAAAATAAATACAACAGTTTTTCTATCCTATAACAGGAAGAATTGCAACCCGTGTGCAAGTGATGGTCATTTCTACGTTCCGGGCAACCTAGGCTTCACTCTAGGGCGTTGTTGCACCAGATCGAATAGTTAGGGCCTAAGAAGTCAACGGCAGAAGCATAAAATACAATATAAATATAACACTTTTTCTATCGTATAAAACGAATGATAGTAACCAGTGTGAAAGTTATGGTCACTTCTACGTTCCGGGCAACCTAGACCTCACTCTAGGGCGTTGCTCCACCAGATCGAATAATTAGGGCCTTAGAAGTCAACGCCAGAAGCATAAAATACAATATAAATACAACAGTTTTTCCATCGTATAAAACGAATAATTGCAACCAGTATGAAACTTATGGTCATTTCTACTTTCCGAGCAACCTAGGCTTCACCCTAGGGCGTTGCTCCAACATATTGATAGTTAGGGCCTAAGAAGTGAACGCCAGAAGCATAAAATACAATATAAATAGAACAGTTTTTCCATCATATAAAACGAATAACTGCAACCAGTATGAAAGTTATGGTCATTTCTACTTTCCGGGCAACCTAGGCTTCACGCTAGGGCGTTGCTCCAACAGATTGAATAGTTACGGCCTTAGAAGTCAACGACAGAAGCATAAAATACGATATAAATACAACAGCTTTTCCATCGTATAAAACGAATAATTGCAACCAGTGTGAAAGTTATGGTCACTTCTACGTTCCGGGCAACCTAGGCTTCACCCAAGGGCGGTGCTCCAACAGACTGAATAGTTAGGGCCTTAGAAGTCAATGCCCGAAGCACAAAATGCAATAAAAATACAACAGTTTTTCCATCGTATAGAAGGAATAATTTGCAACCAGTGTGATAGTAGTGATCATTTCTACGTGCCAGGCAACCTAGGCTTCACTCCAGGGCGTTGTTCCACCAGATCAAACAGTTAGGGCCTTAGAAGCCAACGCCCGGAGCATTAAATACAAAATAAATAGAATAGTTTTTCCATCGTCTAACAGGAATAATTGCAACCAGTTTGAAAGTGATGGTCATTTCTCCTTTCCGGGCAACCTAGGCTTCACTCTAGGGCGTTGCTCCACTAGGTCGAATAGCTAGGGCCTTAGAAGTCAACGCCAGAAGCATAAAATACAATATAAATACAACAGCTTTTCCATCGTATAAAACGAATAATTGCAACCAGTGTGAAAGTAATGGTCATTTCTACGTTCCGAGCACCCTAGGCGTCACTCTAGGGCGTTGCTCCACCACATCTAATAGCTACGGCCTTAGAAGTCAACGCCAGGGGCATAAAATACAATATAAATACAACAGATTTTCCATCGTATAAAACGAATAATAGCAACCAGTGTGAGAGTGATGGTCATTTCTACGTTCCGGGCAACCTAGGCTTCACTCTAGGGCGTTGCTCTACCAGATCAAACAGTTAGAGCCTTAGAAGTCAACGCCCGAAGCATAAAATACCAAATAAATAGAACAGTTTTTCCATTGTATGAAACGAATAATTGCTACCAGTGTAAAAGTTATGGTCAATTCTACGTTCCGGGCAGCCTAGGCTTCACCCTAGAGCGTTGTTCCACCAGATCGAATAGTTCGGGCCTAAGAAGTGAACGCCAGAAGAATAAAATACAATATAAATATAACAGTTTTTCCATCGTATAAAACGAATAATAGCAACCAATGTGAAAGTTATGTTCATTTCTACATTCCGAGCAACCTAGGCTTCACTCTAGGGCGTTGCTCCACCAGATCGAACAGTTACGTCCTTAGAAGACAACGCCAGAAGCATAAAATACGATATAAATACAACAGCTTTTCCATCGTATAAAACGAATAATAGCAACCAGTGTGAAAGTTATGGTCATTTCTACGTTCCGGGCAACCTAGGTTTCACTCTTTGGCGTTGCTCCACCACATTGAATCGCTACGGCCTCAGAAGTCAACACCTGAAGTCTTAAATACAATAAAAATACAACAGTCTTTCCATCCTATAACAGGAATAATTGCAACCAGTCTGAAACTTATGGACATTTCTACTTTCCGAGCAACCTAGGCTGCACCCTATGGCGTTGCTCCAACAGATTGAATTGTTAGGGCCTTAGAAGTCAATGCCAGAAGCATAAAATGCAATAAAAATACAACAGTTTTTCCATCATATAACAGGAATCATTGCAACCAGTTTGAAAGTGATGGTCATTTCTACGTACCGGGCAACCTACGCTTCACTCGAGGGCGTTGCTCCACCAGATCGAATAGTTAGGGCCTTAGAAGTCAACGCCCGAAGCATAAAATACAAAATAAATAGAACAGTTTTTCCATCGTATAAAACGAATAATTGCAACCAGTTTGAAAGTGATGGTTATTTCTACGTACCGGGCAACCTAGCGTTCACTCTAGGGCCTTGCTCTACAGGGATCAAACAGTTAGAGCCTTAGAAGTCAACGCCCGAAGCATAAAATACAAAATAAATAGAACAGTTTTTCCATTGTATGAAACGAATAAATGCTACCAGTGTAAAAGTTATGGCCAATTCTACGTTCCGGGCAACCTAGGCTTCACCCTAGAGCGTTGTTCCTCCAGATCGAATTGTTCGGGCCTAAGGAGTGAACGCCAGAAGCATAAAATACGAAATAAATACAACAGCTTTTCCATCGTATAAAACGAATAATTGCAAACAGTTTGAAAGTGATGGTCATTTTTACGTACCGGGCAACCTAGGCTTCACTCTAGGGCGCTGCTCCACCAGATCGAATAGTTAGGGCCCTAGAAGTCAACGCCCGAAGCATAAAATACAAAATAAATTGAACAGTTTTTCCATCGTATAAAACGAATAATTGCAACCAGTGTGAAAGTTATGGTCATTTCTACTTTCCGGGCAACCTAGGCTTCACCCTAGGGCGTTGTTCCACCAGGTCGAACAGTTAGGGCCTAAGATGACAACACCAAAAGAATAAAATACAAAATAAATACAACAGTTTTTCTATCCTATAACAGGAAGAATTGCAACCCGTGTGCAAGTGATGGTCATTTCTACGTTCCGGGCAACCTAGGCTTCACTCTAGGGCGTTGTTGCACCAGATCGAATAGTTAGGGCCTAAGAAGTCAACGCCAGAAGCATAAAATACAATATAAATATAACACTTTTTCTATCGTATAAAAGGAATGATAGTAACCAGTGTGAAAGTTATGGTCACTTCTACGTTCCGGGCAACCTAGACCTCACTCTAGGGCGTTGCTCCACCAGATCGAATAATTAGGGCCTTAGAAGTCAACGCCAGAAGCATAAAATACAATATAAATACAACAGTTTTTCCATCGTATAAAACGAATAATTGCAACCAGTATGAAACTTATGGTCATTTCTACTTTCCGAGCAACCTAGGCTTCACCCTAGGGCGTTGCTCCAACATATTGATAGTTAGGGCCTAAGAAGTGAACGCCAGAAGCATAAAATACAATATAAATAGAACAGTTTTTCCATCATATAAAACGAATAACTGCAACCAGTATGAAAGTTATGGTCATTTCTACTTTCCGGGCAACCTAGGCTTCACGCTAGGGCGTTGCTCCAACAGATTGAATAGTTACGGCCTTAGAAGTCAACGACAGAAGCATAAAATACGATATAAATACAACAGCTTTTCCATCGTATAAAACGAATAATTGCAACCAGTGTGAAAGTTATGGTCACTTCTACGTTCCGGGCAACCTAGGCTTCACCCAAGGGCGGTGCTGCAACAGACTGAATAGTTAGGGCCTTAGAAGTCAATGCCCGAAGCACAAAATGCAATAAAAATACAACAGTTTTTCCATCGTATAGAAGGACTAATTTGCAACCAGTGTGATAGTAGTGATCATTTCTACGTTCCAGGCAACCTAGGCTTCACTCCAGGGCGTTGTTCCACCAGATCAAACAGTTAGGGCCTTAGAAGCCAACGCCCGAAGCATTAAATACAAAATAAATAGAATAGTTTTTCCATCGTCTAACAGGAATAATTGCAACCAGTTTGAAAGTGATGGTCATTTCTCCTTTCCGGGCAACCTAGGCTTCACTCTAGGGCGTTGCTCCACTAGGTCGAATAGCTAGGGCCTTAGAAGTCAACGCCAGAAGCATAAAATACAATATAAATACAACAGCTTTTCCATCGTATAAAACGAATAATTGCAACCAGTGTGAAAGTAATGGTCATTTCTACGTTCCGAGCACCCTAGGCGTCACTCTAGGGCGTTGCTCCACCACATCTAATAGCTACGGCCTTAGAAGTCAACGCCAGGGGCATAAAATACAATATAAATACAACAGATTTTCCATCGTATAAAACGAATAATTGCAACCAATGTGAAAGTTATGTTCATTTCTACATTCCGAGCAACCTAGGCTTCACTCTAGGGCGTTGCTCCACCAGATCGAACAGTTAGGTCCTTAGAAGACAACGCCAGAAGCATAAAATACGATATAAATACAACAGCTTTTCCATCGTATAAAACGAATAATAGCAACCAGTGTGAAAGTTATGGTCATTTCTACGTTCCGGGCAACCTAGGTTTCACTCTTTGGCGTTGCTCCACCACATTGAATCGCTACGGCCTCAGAAGTCAACACCTGAAGTCTTAAATACAATAAAAATACAACAGTCTTTCCATCCTATAACAGGAATAATTGCAACCAGTCTGAAACTTATGGACATTTCTACTTTCCGAGCAACCTAGGCTGCACCCTATGGCGTTGCTCCAACAGATTGAATTGTTAGGGCCTTAGAAGTCAATGCCAGAAGCATAAAATGCAATAAAAATACAACAGTTTTTCCATCATATAACAGGAATCATTGCAACCAGTTTGAAAGTGATGGTCATTTCTACGTACCGGGCAACCTACGCTTCACTCGAGGGCGTTGCTCCACCAGATCGAATAGTTAGGGCCTTAGAAGTCAACGCCCGAAGCATAAAATACAAAATAAATAGAACAGTTTTTCCATCGTATAAAACGAATAATTGCAACCAGTTTGAAAGTGATGGTTATTTCTACGTACCGGGCAACCTAGCGTTCACTCTAGGGCCTTGCTCTACAGGGATCAAACAGTTAGAGCCTTAGAAGTCAACGCCCGAAGCATAAAATACAAAATAAATAGAACAGTTTTTTCATTGTATGAAACGAATAAATGCTACCAGTGTAAAAGTTATGGCCAATTCTACGTTCCGGGCAACCTAGGCTTCACCCTAGAGCGTTGTTCCTCCAGATCGAATTGTTCGGGCCTAAGGAGTGAACGCCAGAAGCATAAAATACGAAATAAATACAACAGCTTTTCCATCGTATAAAACGAATAATTGCAAACAGTTTGAAAGTGATGGTCATTTTTACATACCGGGCAACCTAGGCTTCACTCTAGGGCGCTGCTCCACCAGATCGAATAGTTAGGGCCCTAGAAGTCAACGCCCGAAGCATAAAATACAAAATAAATTGAACAGTTTTTCCATCGTATAAAACGAATAATTGCAACCAGTGTGAAAGTTATGGTCATTTCTACTTTCCGGGCAACCTAGGCTTCACCCTAGGGCGTTGTTCCACCAGGTCGAACAGTTAGGGCCTAAGAAGACAACACCAAAAGAATAAAATACAAAATAAATACAACAGTTTTTCTATCCTATAACAGGAAGAATTGCAACCCGTGTGCAAGTGATGGTCATTTCTACGTTCCGGGCAACCTAGGCTTCACTCTAGGGCGTTGTTGCACCAGATCGAATAGTTAGGGCCTAAGAAGTCAACGCCAGAAGCATAAAATACAATATAAATATAACACTTTTTCTATCGTATAAAACGAATGATAGTAACCAGTGTGAAAGTTATGGTCACTTCTACGTTCCGGGCAACCTAGACCTCACTCTAGGGCGTTGCTCCACCAGATCGAATAATTAGGGCCTTAGAAGTCAACGCCAGAAGCATAAAATACAATATAAATACAACAGTTTTTCCATCGTATAAAACGAATAATTGCAACCAGTATGAAACTTATGGTCATTTCTACTTTCCGAGCAACCTAGGCTTCACCCTAGGGCGTTGCTCCAACATATTGATAGTTAGGGCCTAAGAAGTGAACGCCAGAAGCATAAAATACAATATAAATAGAACAGTGTTTCCATCATATAAAACGAATAACTGCAACCAGTATGAAAGTTATGGTCATTTCTACTTTCCGGGTAACCTAGGCTTCACGCTAGGGCGTTGCTCCAACAGATTGAATAGTTATGGCCTTAGAAGTCAACGACAGAAGCATAAAATACGATATAAATACAACAGCTTTTCCATCGTATAAAACGAATAATTGCAACCAGTGTGAAAGATATGGTCACTTCTACGTTCCGGGCAACCTAGGCTTCACCCAAGGGCGGTGCTCCAACAGACTGAATAGTTAGGGCCTTAGAAGTCAATGCCCGAAGCACAAAATGCAATAAAAATACAACAGTTTTTCCATCGTATAGAAGGAATAATTTGCAACCAGTGTGATAGTAGTGATCATTTCTACGTTCCAGGCAACCTAGGCTTCACTCTAGGGCGTTGTTTCACCAGATCGAATAGATAGGGCCTAAGAAGTCAACGCCAGAAGCATAAAATACAATATAAATATAACAGTTTTTCCATCGTATAAAACGAATAATTGCAACCAGTGTGGAAGTTATGGTCATTACTACGTTCCGGGCAACCTAGGCTTCACTCTAGGGCGGTGCTCCACCAGATCAAATAGTTAGGTCCTTAGAAGTCAACGCCAGAAGCATAAAATACGATATAAATACAACAGTTTTTCCATCATATAAAACGAATGATAGCAACCAGTGTGATAGTTATGGTCATTTCTACGTTCCGGGCAACCTAGGCTTCACTCTAGGGCGTTGCTCTACCAGATCGAATAGTTAGGGCCTTAGAAGTCAACGCCCGAAGCATAAGATACAAAATAAATAAAACAGTTTTTCCATCGTATAAAACGAATAATTGCTACCAGTGTGAAAGTTATGGTCATTTCTACGTTCCGCGCAACCTAGCGTTCACTCTAGGGCCTTGCTCTACAGGGATCAAACAGTTAGAGCCTTAGAAGTCAACGCCCGAAGCATAAAATACAAAATAAATAGAACAGTTTTTCCATTGTATGAAACGAATAAATGCTACCAGTGTAAAAGTTATGGTCAATTCTACGTTCCGGGCAACCTAGGCTTCACCCTAGAGCGTTGTTCCTCCAGATCGAATTGTTCGGGCCTAAGAAGTGAACGCCAGAAGAATAAAATACAATATAAATATAACAGTTTTTCCATCGTATAAAACGAATAATAGCAACCAGTGTGAGAGTGATGGTCATTTCTACGTTACGGGCAACCTAGGCTTCACTCTAGGGCGTTGCTCTACCAGATCAAACAGTTAGAGCCTTAGAAGTCAACGCCCGAAGCATAAAATACAAAATAAATAGAACAGTTTTTCCATTGTATGAAACGAATAATTGCTACCAGTGTAAAAGTTATGGTCAATTCTACGTTCCGGGCAACCTAGGCTTCACCCTAGAGAGTTGTTCCACCAGATCGAATAGTTCGGGCCTAAGAAGTGAACGCCAGAAGAATAAAATACAATATAAATATAACAGTTTTTCCATCGTATAAAACGAATAATAGCAACCAGTGTGAAAGTTATGGTCATTTCTACGTTCCGGGCAACCTAGGCTTCACTCTAGGGCGTTGCTCCACCAGATCAAACAGTTAGGGCCTTAGAAGTCAACGCCCGAAGCATTAAATACAAAATAAATAGAACAGTTTTTCCATTGAATAAAACGAATAATTGCTACCAGTGTAAAAGTTATGGTCTTTTCTACGTTCCGGGCAACCTAGGCTTCACCCTAGGCCGCTGTTCCACCAGATCGAATAGTTAGGGCCGAAGAAGTGAACGCCAGAAGCATAAAATACAATATAAATACAACAGTTTTTCCATCATATAAAACGAATAAATGCAAGCAGTATGAAAGTTATGGTCCTTTCTACTTTCCGGGCAACCTAGGCTTTACCGTATGGCGTTGCTACAACAGATTGAATAGTTAGGCCATTAGAAGTCAATGTCCGAACCATAAAATGCAAAAAAAATACAACAGTTTTTCCATCACATAACAGGAATAATTGCAACCAGTTTGAAAGTGATGTCCAATTCTACGTTCCGGGCAACCTAGGTTTCACTCCGAGGCGTTGCTCCACCAGGCCGAATAGTTACGGCCTAAGAAGTCAACGCCAGAAGCATAAAATACGATATAAATACAACAGTTTTTCCATCGTATAAAACGAATAATTGCAACCAGTGTGAAAGTAATGGTCATTTCTACGTTTCGAGCACACTAGGCGTCACTCTAGGGCGTTGCTCCACCACATCTAATAGCTACGGCCTTAGAAGTCAACGCCAGAGGCATAAATACACTATAAATACAACAGCGTTTCCATCGAATAAAACGAATAATTGCAACCAGTGTGAAACTTATGGTCATTTCTACATTCCGAGCAACCTAGGCTTCACCCTAGGGCGTTGCTCCACCAGATCGAATAGTTAGTTCCTTAAAAGTCAACGCCAGAAGCATAAAATACGATATAAATACAACAGCCTTTCCATCCTATAACAGGAATAATTGCAACCCGTGTGCAAGTGATGGTCATTTCTACGTTCCAGGCAACCTAGGCTTCACTCCAGGGCGTTGTTCCACCAGATCAAACAGTTAGGGCCTTAGAAGCCAACGCCCGAAGCATTAAATACAAAATAAATAGAATAGTTTTTCCATCGTCTAACAGGAATAATTGCAACCAGTTTGAAAGTGATGGTCATTTCTCCTTTCCGGGCAACCTAGGCTTCACTCTAGGGCGTTGCTCCACTAGGTCGAATAGCTAGGGCCTTAGAAGTCAACGTCAGATGCATAAAATACAATATAAATACAACAGCTTTTCCATCGTATAAAACGAATAATTGCAACCAGTGTGAAAGTAATGGTCATTTCTACGTTCCGAGCACCCTAGGCGTCACTCTAGGGCGTTGCTCCACCACATCTAATAGCTACGGCCTTAGAAGTCAACGCCAGGGGCATAAAATACAATATAAATACAACAGATTTTCCATCGTATAAAACGAATAATTGCAACCAGTATGAAAGTTATGGTCATTTCTACTTTCCGGGCAACCTAGGCTTCACCATAGGGCATTGCTCCAACAGATTGAATAGTTAGGGCCTTAGAAGTCAACGCCCGAAGCACAAAATACAAAATAAATACAACAGTTTTTCCATCATATAACAGGAAGAGTTGCAACCAGTTTGAAAGTGATGTCCAATTCTACGTTCCGGGCAACCTAGGCTTCACCCTAGGGCGTTGTTCCTACAGATCGAATAGTTCGGGCCTAAGAAGTGAACGCCAGAAGAATAAAATACAATATAAATATAACAGTTTTTCCATCGTATAAAACGAATAATAGCAACCAGTGTGAAAGTTGTGGTCATTTCTACGTTCCGGGCAACCTAGGTTTCACTCTAGGCCGCTGTTCCACCAGATCGAATAGTTAGGGCCTAAGAAGTGAACGCCAGAAGCATAAAATACAATATAAATACAACAGCTTTTCCATTGTATAAAAGGAATAATTGCAAACAGTGTGAAAGGAATGGTCATTTCTACGTTCGGGGCAACCTAGGCTTCACTCTAGGTCGTTGCTCCACCAGATCGAATAGCTAGCGACATAGAATTAAACGCCAGAAGCATAAAAGACAATGAAAATACAACAGTTTTTCCATCGTATAACAGGAATTATTGCAACTAGTGTGAAAGTAAAGGTCATTCCGACGTACCGGGCAACCTAGGCTTCACCCTAGGGCGTTGCTCCAACAGATTGAATAGTTAGGGCCTTAGAAGTCAACGCCCAAACCATAAAATGCAAACAAATACAACAGTGTTTCCATCATATAACAGGAATAATTGCTACCAGTTTCAAAGTGATGGCCAATTCTACGTTCCGGGCAACATAGGCTTCACTCTAGGGCGTTGCTCCACCAGATCGAATAGTTAGTGCCTTAGAAGTCAACGCCAGAAGCATAAAATACAATATAAATACAACAGCTTTTCCATTGCATAAAAGGAATAATTGCAAACAGTGTGAAAGTAATGGTCATTTCTACTTTCCGGGCAACCTAGGCGTCACTCTAGGGCGCTGCTCCACCACACCTAATAGCTACGGCCTTAGAAGTCAACCCCAGATGAATAAAATACATTAAAGATGCCACAGCTTTTCCATCGTATAAAACGAATAATTGCAACCAGTGTGAAAGTTATGGTCATTTCTACTTTCCGAGCAACCTAGGCTTCACCCTAGGGCGTTGTTCCACCAGATCGAACAGTTAGGGCCTAAGAAGTCGACGCCAGAAGCATAACATAGATTATAAATATAACAGTTTTTCTATCGTATAAAACGAATGATAGCAACCAGTGTGAAAGTTATGGTCACTTCTACGTTCCGGGCTACCTAGCCTTCACTCTAGGGCGTCGCTCCACCAGATCGAATAGTTAGGGCCTTAGAAGTCAACGCCCGAAGCATAAAATACAAAATAAATAAAACACTTTTTCCATCGTATAAAACGAATAATTGCTACCAGTGTGGAAGTTATGGTCATTTCTACGTTCCAGGCAACCTAGGCTTCACACTAGGGCGTTGCTCGACCAGATCGAATAGCTAGGGCCTTAGAAGTCAACGCCCGAAGTCTAAAATGCAATAAAAACACAACAGTCTTTCCATCCTATAACAGGAATAACTGCAACCCGTGTGAAGGTGATGGTCATTTCTGCGTTCCAGGCAACCTAGGCTTCACTCTTGGGCGTTGTTCTACCAGATCGAATAGTTAGGGCCTAAGAAGTCAACGCCAGGAGCATAAAATACAATATAAATATAACAGTTTTTCCATCGTATAAAGCGAATAATAGCAACCAGTGTGAAAGTTATAGTCATTTCTACGTTCCCGGCAACCTAGGCTGCACTCTACGGCGTTGTTCCACCAGATCGAATAGTTAGGGCCTAAGAAGTCAACACCAAAAGAATAAAATACAAAATAAATACAACAGTTTTTCTATCCTATAAAAGGAATAATTGCAAACAGTGTGAAAGTAATGGTCATTTCTACGATCCGGGCAACATAGGCTTCACTCTACGGCGTTGTTCCGCCAGATCGAATAGTTAGGGCCTAAGAAGTCAACGCCAGAAGCATAAAATACAATATAAATATAACAGTTTTTCCATCGTATAAAACGAATAATAGCAACCAGTGTGAAAGTTATGGTCATTTCTACGTTCCGGGCAACCTAGGCTTCACTCTAGGGCGTTGCTCCACCAGGTCAAACAGTTAGGGCCTTAGAAGTCAACGCCCGAAGCATAAAATACAAAATAAATAGAACAGTTTTTCCATTGTATAAAACGAATAATTGCTGCCAGTGTAAAAGTTATAGTCATTTCTACGTTCCGGGCAACCAAGGCTTCACCCTAGGGCGTTGTTCTACCTGATGGAATAGTTAGGGCCTAAGAAGTAAACGCCAGAAGCATAAAATACGATATAAATAGAACAGCTTTTCCATCGTATAAAACGAATAATTGCAAACAGTGTGAAAGTAATGGTCATTTATACGTTCCCGGCAACCTAGGCTTCACTCTACGACGTTGTTCCACCAGATCGAATAGTTAGGGCCTAAGAAGTCAACACCAAAAGAATAAAATACAAAATAAATACGACAGTTTTTCTATCCTATAACACGAATAATTGCAACCCGTGTTCTAGTGATGGTCATTTCTACGTTCCGGGCAACCTAGGCTTCACTCTAGGGCGTTCTTGCACCAGATCGAATAGTTAGGGCCTAAGAAGTGAACGCCAGAAGCATAAAATACAATATAAATACAACAGTCTTTCCATCATATAACAGGAATAATTGCAACCAGTTTGGAAGTGATGGTCATTTCTACGTACCGGGCAACCTAGGCTTCACTCTAGGGCGTTGCTCCACCAGACCGAATAGTTAGTTACTTCTTCCACCACATCGAATAGCTACGGCCTCAGAAGTCAACGCCTGAAGTATAAAATACAATATAAATATAACAGTTTTTCTATCATATAAAACGAATGATAGCAACCAGTGTGAAAGTTATGGTCACTTCTACGTTCCGGGCAACCTAGGCTTCACCCTAGGGCGTTGTTCCACCAGATGGAATCTTTTAGGGCCTAAGAAGTCAACGCCAGAAGCTTAAAATACGATATAAATACAACAGCTTTTCCATCGTATAAAACGAATAATTGCAACCAGTTTGAAAGTGATGGTCATTTCTACGTACCGGACACCCTAGGCTTCACTCTAGGGCGTTGCTCCACCTGATCGAATTGTTAGGGCCTTAGAAGTCAATGCCCGAAGCATAAAATGCAATAAAAATGCAACAGTTTTTCCGTCATATAACAGGAATAATTGCAACCAGTTTGAAAGTGATGGCCAATTCTACGTTCCGGGCAACCTAGGTTTCACTCCAGGGCGTTCCTCCACCAGACCTAATAGTTACGGCCTAAGAAGTCAACGCCAGAAGCATAAAATACGATATAAATACAACAGCTTTTCCATCGTATAAAGCGAGTAATTGCAATCAGTGTGAAAGTAATTGTCAATTCTACGTTCCGAGCACCCTAGGCGTCACTCTAGGGCGTTGCTCCGCCAGATCGAATAGTTAGTGCATTAGAAGTCAACGCCCGAAGCATAAAATACAAAATAAATAGAACAGTTTTTCCATTGTATAAAACGGATAATTGCTGCCAGTGTAAAAGTTATAGTCATTTCTACGTTCCGGGCAACCTAGGCTTCGCCGTAGGGCGTTGCTCCACCTGATGGAATAGTTAGGGCCTAAGAAGTCAACGCCAGAAGCATAAAATGCAATAAAAATACAACAGTTTTTCCATCGTATAAAAGGATTAATTGCAACCAGTTTGAAAGTGATGGTCATTTCTACGTTCCGGGCAACCAAGGCTTCACTCTAGGGCGTTGCTCCACAAGGTCGAATACTTAGGGCCTTAGAAGTCAGCGCCAGAAGCATAAAATACAATATAAGTACAACAGTTTTTCCATCGTATAAAAAGGATAATTGCTACCAGTATGGAAGTGATGGTCATTTCTACGTTCCGGGCTACCTAGGCCTCACTCTAGGTCGTTGTTCCACCAGATCGAATTGTTAGGGCCTAAGAAGTCAACGCCAGAAGCATAAGATACAATATAAATATAACAGTTTTTCCATCGAATAGAACGAATAATAGCAACCAGTGTGAAAGGTATGGTCATTTCTACGTTCCGGGCAACCCAGGCTTCACTCTAGGGGGTTGCTCCACCAGATCAAACAGTTAGGGCCTTAGAAGTCAATGCCCGAAGCATAAAATGCAATAAAAATACAACAGTTTTTCCGTCATATAACAGGAATAGTTGCAACAAGTTTGAAAGTGATGGTCATTTCTACGTTCCGGGAAACCTCCGCTTCACTCTAGGGCGTTGCTCCGCCAGATCGAATAGTTGCGGCCTAAGAAGTCAACGCCAGAAGCATAAAATACGATATAAAGACAACAGCTTTTCCATCGTATAAAACGAATAATAGCAACCAGTGTGATAGTTATGGTCATTTCTACGTTCCGGGCAACCTAGGCTTCGCTCTAGGGCGTTGCTCCAACAGATTGAATAGTAAGGGCCTTAGAAGTCAACGCCCGAAGCATAAAATACAAAATAAATACAACAGCTTTTCCATCGTATTAAATGAATAATTGCAAACAGTGTGAAAGTAGTGGTCATTTCTACGTTCCGAGCATCCTAGGCTTCACTCGAGGGCGGTGCTCCACCATATCGAATAGCTACGGCCTTAGAAGCCTACGCCTGAAGCATAAAATACAATAAAAACACAACAGTCTTTTCATCGTATAACAGGAATCATTGCAACAATCGTGAAAGTAATGATCATTTCGAAGTTTCGGGCATCCTAGACTTAACTCTGAGGCATTGCTCCACCAGATCGAATAGTTAGGGCCTAAGAAGTCAACGCCAGAAGCATAAAATACAATATAAATACAACAGCTTTGCCATCGTATAAAATGAATAATTGCAAACAGTGTGAAAGATATGGACATTTCTACGTTCCGGGCAACCTAGGCTTCACTCTATGGCGTTCTTCCGCCACATCGAATAGCTACGACCTCAGAACTCGACGCCAGAAGCATAAAATACAATAAAAATACAACAGTTTTTCCATCGTATAACAGGAATTATTGCAACTAGTGTGAAAGTAATGGTCATTCCGACGTACCGGGCAACCTAGGCTTCACTCTAGGACGTTGCTCCACCAGATCGAACAGTTAGGTCCTTAGAAGTCAACGCCAGAAGCATAAAATATAATATAAATACAACAGCTTTTCCATCGTATAAAACGAATAATTGCAACCAGTGTGAATGTAATGGTCATTTCTACGTTCAGAGCACCCTACGCGTCACTCTAGGGCGTTGCTCCACCACATCTAATAGCTACGGCCTTAGAAGTCGACGCCAGAGCCATAAAATACAATATAAATACAACAGCGTTTCCATCGTATAAAACGAATAAATGCAACCAGTGTGAAAGTTATGGTCATTTCTACATTCCGAGCAACCTAGGCTTCACTCTAGGGCGTTGCTCCACCAGACCGAATAGTTACGGCCTAAGAAGACAACGCCAGAAGCATAAAATACGATATAAATACAACAGCTTCTCCATCGTATAAAACGAATAATTGCAACCAGTGTGAAAGGAATGGTCATTTCTACGTTCCGGGCAACCTAGGCTTCACTCTACGGCGTTCTTCCACCAGATCGAATAGTTAGGGCCTAAGAAGTCAACACCAGAAGAATAAAATACAAAATAAATACAACAGCCTTTACACCGTATAAAACGAATAATTGCAACCTGTGTGAAGGTTATGGTCATATCTACGTTCCGGGCAACCTAGGCTTCACTGTAGGGCGTTGCTCCACCAGATCGAAATGTTAGGGCCTAAGAAGTCAACGCCAGAAGCATAAAATACGATATAAATACAACAGCTTTTCCATCGTATAGAACGAATAATTGCAACCAGTTTGAAAGTGATTGTCATTTCTACGTTCCTGGTAACCTAGGCTGCACCCTGGGGCGTTGCTCCAACAGATTGAATAGTTAGGGCCTTAGAAGTCAATGCCCGAAGCATAAAATGCAATAAAAATACAACAGTTTTTCCGTCATATAACAGGAATAATTGCAACCAGTTTGAAAGTGATGGTCATTTCTACGTTCCGGGAAACCTCGGCTTCACTCTAGGGCGTTGCTCCGCCAGATCGAATAGTTAGTGCATTAGAAGTCAACGCCAAAAGCATAAAATACAATATAAATACAACAGCTTTTCCATCGTATAAAAAGGAATAATTGCAACCAGTGTGAATGTTATGGTCATTTCTACGTTCCGGGCAACCTAGGTTTCACTCTTTGGCGTTGCTCCACCACATTGAATCGCTACGGCCTCAGAAGTCAACACCTGAAGTCTTAAATACAATAAAAATACAACAGTCTTTCCATCCTATAACAGGAATAATTGCAACCAGTCTGAAACTTATGGACATTTCTACTTTCCGAGCAACCTAGGCTGCACCCTATGGCGTTGCTCCAACAGATTGAATTGTTAGGGCCTTAGAAGTCAATGCCAGAAGCATAAAATGCAATAAAAATACAACAGTTTTTCCATCATATAACAGGAATCATTGCAACCAGTTTGAAAGTGATGGTCATTTCTACGTACCGGGCAACCTACGCTTCACTCGAGGGCGTTGCTCCACCAGATCGAATAGTTAGGGCCTTAGAAGTCAACGCCCGAAGCATAAAATACAAAATAAATAGAACAGTTTTTCCATCGTATAAAACGAATAATTGCAACCAGTTTGAAAGTGATGGTTATTTCTACGTACCGGGCAACCTAGCGTTCAGTCTAGGGCCTTGCTCTACAGGGATCAAACAGTTAGAGCCTTAGAAGTCAACGCCCGAAGCATAAAATACAAAATAAATAGAACAGTTTTTCCATTGTATGAAACGAATAAATGCTACCAGTGTAAAAGTTATGGCCAATTCTACGTTCCGGGCAACCTAGGCTTCACCCTAGGGCGTTGCTCCAACAGATTGAATAGTTAGGGCCTTAGAAGTCAACGCCCAAACCATAAAATGCAAACAAATACAACAGTGTTTCCATCATATAACAGGAATAATTGCTACCAGTTTCAAAGTGATGGCCAATTCTACGTTCCGGGCAACATAGGCTTCACTCTAGGGCGTTGCTCCACCAGATCGAATAGTTAGTGCCTTAGAAGTCAACGCCAGAAGCATAAAATACAATATAAATACAACAGCTTTTCCATTGCATAAAAGGAATAATTGCAAACAGTGTGAAAGTAATGGTCATTTCTACTTTCCGGGCAACCTAGGCGTCACTCTAGGGCGCTGCTCCACCACACCTAATAGCTACGGCCTTAGAAGTCAACCCCAGATGAATAAAATACATTAAAGATGCCACAGCTTTTCCATCGTATAAAACGAATAATTGCAACCAGTGTGAAAGTTATGGTCATTTCTACTTTCCGAGCAACCTAGGCTTCACCCTAGGGCGTTGTTCCACCAGATCGAACAGTTAGGGCCTAAGAAGTCGACGCCAGAAGCATAACATAGATTATAAATATAACAGTTTTTCTATCGTATAAAACGAATGATAGCAACCAGTGTGAAAGTTATGGTCACTTCTACGTTCCGGGCTACCTAGCCTTCACTCTAGGGCGTCGCTCCACCAGATCGAATAGTTAGGGCCTTAGAAGTCAACGCCCGAAGCATAAAATACAAAATAAATAAAACACTTTTTCCATCGTATAAAACGAATAATTGCTACCAGTGTGGAAGTTATGGTCATTTCTACGTTCCAGGCAACCTAGGCTTCACACTAGGGCGTTGCTCGACCAGATCGAATAGCTAGGGCCTTAGAAGTCAACGCCCGAAGTCTAAAATGCAATAAAAACACAACAGTCTTTCCATCCTATAACAGGAATAACTGCAACCCGTGTGAAGGTGATGGTCATTTCTGCGTTCCAGGCAACCTAGGCTTCACTCTTGGGCGTTGTTCTACCAGATCGAATAGTTAGGGCCTAAGAAGTCAACGCCAGGAGCATAAAATACAATATAAATATAACAGTTTTTCCATCGTATAAAGCGAATAATAGCAACCAGTGTGAAAGTTATAGTCATTTCTACGTTCCCGGCAACCTAGGCTGCACTCTACGGCGTTGTTCCACCAGATCGAATAGTTAGGGCCTAAGAAGTCAACACCAAAAGAATAAAATACAAAATAAATACAACAGTTTTTCTATCCTATAAAAGGAATAATTGCAAACAGTGTGAAAGTAATGGTCATTTCTACGATCCGGGCAACATAGGCTTCACTCTACGGCGTTGTTCCGCCAGATCGAATAGTTAGGGCCTAAGAAGTCAACGCCAGAAGCATAAAATACAATATAAATATAACAGTTTTTCCATCGTATAAAACGAATAATAGCAACCAGTGTGAAAGTTATGGTCATTTCTACGTTCCGGGCAACCTAGGCTTCACTCTAGGGCGTTGCTCCACCAGGTCAAACAGTTAGGGCCTTAGAAGTCAACGCCCGAAGCATAAAATACAAAATAAATAGAACAGTTTTTCCATTGTATAAAACGAATAATTGCTGCCAGTGTAAAAGTTATAGTCATTTCTACGTTCCGGGCAACCAAGGCTTCACCCTAGGGCGTTGTTCTACCTGATGGAATAGTTAGGGCCTAAGAAGTAAACGCCAGAAGCATAAAATACGATATAAATAGAACAGCTTTTCCATCGTATAAAACGAATAATTGCAAACAGTGTGAAAGTAATGGTCATTTATACGTTCCCGGCAACCTAGGCTTCACTCTACGACGTTGTTCCACCAGATCGAATAGTTAGGGCCTAAGAAGTCAACACCAAAAGAATAAAATACAAAATAAATACGACAGTTTTTCTATCCTATAACACGAATAATTGCAACCCGTGTTCTAGTGATGGTCATTTCTACGTTCCGGGCAACCTAGGCTTCACTCTAGGGCGTTCTTGCACCAGATCGAATAGTTAGGGCCTAAGAAGTGAACGCCAGAAGCATAAAATACAATATAAATACAACAGTCTTTCCATCATATAACAGGAATAATTGCAACCAGTTTGGAAGTGATGGTCATTTCTACGTACCGGGCAACCTAGGCTTCACTCTAGGGCGTTGCTCCACCAGACCGAATAGTTAGTTACTTCTTCCACCACATCGAATAGCTACGGCCTCAGAAGTCAACGCCTGAAGTATAAAATACAATATAAATATAACAGTTTTTCTATCATATAAAACGAATGATAGCAACCAGTGTGAAAGTTATGGTCACTTCTACGTTCCGGGCAACCTAGGCTTCACCCTAGGGCGTTGTTCCACCAGATGGAATCTTTTAGGGCCTAAGAAGTCAACGCCAGAAGCTTAAAATACGATATAAATACAACAGCTTTTCCATCGTATAAAACGAATAATTGCAACCAGTTTGAAAGTGATGGTCATTTCTACGTACCGGACACCCTAGGCTTCACTCTAGGGCGTTGCTCCACCTGATCGAATTGTTAGGGCCTTAGAAGTCAATGCCCGAAGCATAAAATGCAATAAAAATGCAACAGTTTTTCCGTCATATAACAGGAATAATTGCAACCAGTTTGAAAGTGATGGCCAATTCTACGTTCCGGGCAACCTAGGTTTCACTCCAGGGCGTTCCTCCACCAGACCTAATAGTTACGGCCTAAGAAGTCAACGCCAGAAGCATAAAATACGATATAAATACAACAGCTTTTCCATCGTATAAAGCGAGTAATTGCAATCAGTGTGAAAGTAATTGTCAATTCTACGTTCCGAGCACCCTAGGCGTCACTCTAGGGCGTTGCTCCGCCAGATCGAATAGTTAGTGCATTAGAAGTCAACGCCCGAAGCATAAAATACAAAATAAATAGAACAGTTTTTCCATTGTATAAAACGGATAATTGCTGCCAGTGTAAAAGTTATAGTCATTTCTACGTTCCGGGCAACCTAGGCTTCGCCGTAGGGCGTTGCTCCACCTGATGGAATAGTTAGGGCCTAAGAAGTCAACGCCAGAAGCATAAAATGCAATAAAAATACAACAGTTTTTCCATCGTATAAAAGGATTAATTGCAACCAGTTTGAAAGTGATGGTCATTTCTACGTTCCGGGCAACCAAGGCTTCACTCTAGGGCGTTGCTCCACAAGGTCGAATACTTAGGGCCTTAGAAGTCAGCGCCAGAAGCATAAAATACAATATAAGTACAACAGTTTTTCCATCGTATAAAAAGGATAATTGCTACCAGTATGGAAGTGATGGTCATTTCTACGTTCCGGGCTACCTAGGCCTCACTCTAGGTCGTTGTTCCACCAGATCGAATTGTTAGGGCCTAAGAAGTCAACGCCAGAAGCATAAGATACAATATAAATATAACAGTTTTTCCATCGAATAGAACGAATAATAGCAACCAGTGTGAAAGGTATGGTCATTTCTACGTTCCGGGCAACCCAGGCTTCACTCTAGGGGGTTGCTCCACCAGATCAAACAGTTAGGGCCTTAGAAGTCAATGCCCGAAGCATAAAATGCAATAAAAATACAACAGTTTTTCCGTCATATAACAGGAATAGTTGCAACAAGTTTGAAAGTGATGGTCATTTCTACGTTCCGGGAAACCTCCGCTTCACTCTAGGGCGTTGCTCCGCCAGATCGAATAGTTGCGGCCTAAGAAGTCAACGCCAGAAGCATAAAATACGATATAAAGACAACAGCTTTTCCATCGTATAAAACGAATAATAGCAACCAGTGTGATAGTTATGGTCATTTCTACGTTCCGGGCAACCTAGGCTTCGCTCTAGGGCGTTGCTCCAACAGATTGAATAGTAAGGGCCTTAGAAGTCAACGCCCGAAGCATAAAATACAAAATAAATACAACAGCTTTTCCATCGTATTAAATGAATAATTGCAAACAGTGTGAAAGTAGTGGTCATTTCTACGTTCCGAGCATCCTAGGCTTCACTCGAGGGCGGTGCTCCACCATATCGAATAGCTACGGCCTTAGAAGCCTACGCCTGAAGCATAAAATACAATAAAAACACAACAGTCTTTTCATCGTATAACAGGAATCATTGCAACAATCGTGAAAGTAATGATCATTTCGAAGTTTCGGGCATCCTAGACTTAACTCTGAGGCATTGCTCCACCAGATCGAATAGTTAGGGCCTAAGAAGTCAACGCCAGAAGCATAAAATACAATATAAATACAACAGCTTTGCCATCGTATAAAATGAATAATTGCAAACAGTGTGAAAGATATGGACATTTCTACGTTCCGGGCAACCTAGGCTTCACTCTATGGCGTTCTTCCGCCACATCGAATAGCTACGACCTCAGAACTCGACGCCAGAAGCATAAAATACAATAAAAATACAACAGTTTTTCCATCGTATAACAGGAATTATTGCAGCTAGTGTGAAAGTAATGGTCATTCCGACGTACCGGGCAACCTAGGCTTCACTCTAGGACGTTGCTCCACCAGATCGAACAGTTAGGTCCTTAGAAGTCAACGCCAGAAGCATAAAATATAATATAAATACAACAGCTTTTCCATCGTATAAAACGAATAATTGCAACCAGTGTGAATGTAATGGTCATTTCTACGTTCAGAGCACCCTACGCGTCACTCTAGGGCGTTGCTCCACCACATCTAATAGCTACGGCCTTAGAAGTCGACGCCAGAGCCATAAAATACAATATAAATACAACAGCGTTTCCATCGTATAAAACGAATAAATGCAACCAGTGTGAAAGTTATGGTCATTTCTACATTCCGAGCAACCTAGGCTTCACTCTAGGGCGTTGCTCCACCAGACCGAATAGTTACGGCCTAAGAAGACAACGCCAGAAGCATAAAATACGATATAAATACAACAGCTTCTCCATCGTATAAAACGAATAATTGCAACCAGTGTGAAAGGAATGGTCATTTCTACGTTCCGGGCAACCTAGGCTTCACTCTACGGCGTTCTTCCACCAGATCGAATAGTTAGGGCCTAAGAAGTCAACACCAGAAGAATAAAATACAAAATAAATACAACAGCCTTTACACCGTATAAAACGAATAATTGCAACCTGTGTGAAGGTTATGGTCATATCTACGTTCCGGGCAACCTAGGCTTCACTGTAGGGCGTTGCTCCACCAGATCGAAATGTTAGGGCCTAAGAAGTCAACGCCAGAAGCATAAAATACGATATAAATACAACAGCTTTTCCATCGTATAGAACGAATAATTGCAACCAGTTTGAAAGTGATTGTCATTTCTACGTTCCTGGTAACCTAGGCTGCACCCTGGGGCGTTGCTCCAACAGATTGAATAGTTAGGGCCTTAGAAGTCAATGCCCGAAGCATAAAATGCAATAAAAATACAACAGTTTTTCCGTCATATAACAGGAATAATTGCAACCAGTTTGAAAGTGATGGTCATTTCTACGTTCCGGGAAACCTCGGCTTCACTCTAGGGCGTTGCTCCGCCAGATCGAATAGTTAGTGCATTAGAAGTCAACGCCAAAAGCATAAAATACAATATAAATACAACAGCTTTTCCATCGTATAAAAAGGAATAATTGCAACCAGTGTGAATGTTATGGTCATTTCTACGTTCCGGGCAACCTAGGTTTCACTCTTTGGCGTTGCTCCACCACATTGAATCGCTACGGCCTCAGAAGTCAACACCTGAAGTCTTAAATACAATAAAAATACAACAGTCTTTCCATCCTATAACAGGAATAATTGCAACCAGTCTGAAACTTATGGACATTTCTACTTTCCGAGCAACCTAGGCTGCACCCTATGGCGTTGCTCCAACAGATTGAATTGTTAGGGCCTTAGAAGTCAATGCCAGAAGCATAAAATGCAATAAAAATACAACAGTTTTTCCATCATATAACAGGAATCATTGCAACCAGTTTGAAAGTGATGGTCATTTCTACGTACCGGGCAACCTACGCTTCACTCGAGGGCGTTGCTCCACCAGATCGAATAGTTAGGGCCTTAGAAGTCAACGCCCGAAGCATAAAATACAAAATAAATAGAACAGTTTTTCCATCGTATAAAACGAATAATTGCAACCAGTTTGAAAGTGATGGTTATTTCTACGTACCGGGCAACCTAGCGTTCAGTCTAGGGCCTTGCTCTACAGGGATCAAACAGTTAGAGCCTTAGAAGTCAACGCCCGAAGCATAAAATACAAAATAAATAGAACAGTTTTTCCATTGTATGAAACGAATAAATGCTACCAGTGTAAAAGTTATGGCCAATTCTACGTTCCGGGCAACCTAGGCTTCACCCTAGAGCGTTGTTCCTCCAGATCGAATTGTTCGGGCCTAAGGAGTGAACGCCAGAAGCATAAAATACGAAATAAATACAACAGCTTTTCCATCGTATAAAACGAATAATTGCAAACAGTTTGAAAGTGATGGTCATTTTTACGTACCGGGCAACCTAGGCTTCACTCTAGGGCGCTGCTCCACCAGATCGAATAGTTAGGGCCCTAGAAGTCAACGCCCGAAGCATAAAATACAAAATAAATTGAACAGTTTTTCCATCGTATAAAACGAATAATTGCAACCAGTGTGAAAGTTATGGTCATTTCTACTTTCCGGGCAACCTAGGCTTCACCCTAGAGCGTTGTTCCACCAGATCGAATAGTTCGGGCCTAAGAAGTGAACGCCAGAAGAATAAAATACAATATAAATATAACAGTTTTTCCATCGTATAAAACGAATAATAGCAACCAATGTGAAAGTTATGTTCATTTCTACATTCCGAGCAACCTAGGCTTCACTCTAGGGCGTTGCTCCACCAGATCGAACAGTTAGGTCCTTAGAAGACAACGCCAGAAGCATAAAATACGATATAAATACAACAGCTTTTCCATCGTATAAAACGAATAATAGCAACCAGTGTGAAAGTTATGGTCATTTCTACGTTCCGGGCAACCTAGGTTTCACTCTTTGGCGTTGCTCCACCACATTGAATCGCTACGGCCTCAGAAGTCAACACCTGAAGTCTTAAATACAATAAAAATACAACAGTCTTTCCATCCTATAACAGGAATAATTGCAACCAGTCTGAAACTTATGGACATTTCTACTTTCCGAGCAACCTAGGCTGCACCCTATGGCGTTGCTCCAACAGATTGAAATGTTAGGGCCTTAGAAGTCAATGCCAGAAGCATAAAATGCAATAAAAATACAACAGTTTTTCCATCATATAACAGGAATCATTGCAACCAGTTTGAAAGTGATGGTCATTTCTACGTACCGGGCAACCTACGCTTCACTCGAGGGCGTTGCTCCACCAGATCGAATAGTTAGGGCCTTAGAAGTCAACGCCCGAAGCATAAAATACAAAATAAATAGAACAGTTTTTCCATCGTATAAAACGAATAATTGCAACCAGTTTGAAAGTGATGGTTATTTCTACGTACCGGGCAACCTAGCGTTCACTCTAGGGCCTTGCTCTACAGGGATCAAACAGTTAGAGCCTTAGAAGTCAACGCCCGAAGCATAAAATACAAAATAAATAGAACAGTTTTTCCATTGTATGAAACGAATAAATGCTACCAGTGTAAAAGTTATGGCCAATTCTACGTTCCGGGCAACCTAGGCTTCACCCTAGGGCGTTGTTCCACCATGTCGAACAGTTAGGGCCTAAGAAGACAACACCAAAAGGATAAAATACAAAATAAATACAACAGTTTTTCTATCCTATAACAGGAAGAATTGCAACCCGTGTGCAAGTGATGGTCATTTCTACGTTCCGGGCAACCTAGGCTTCACTCTAGGGCGTTGTTGCACCAGATCGAATAGTTAGGGCCTAAGAAGTCAACGCCAGAAGCATAAAATACAATATAAATATAACACTTTTTCTATCGTATAAAACGAATGATAGTAACCAGTGTGAAAGTTATGGTCACTTCTACGTTCCGGGCAACCTAGACCTCACTCTAGGGCGTTGCTCCACCAGATCGAATAATTAGGGCCTTAGAAGTCAACGCCAGAAGCATAAAATACAATATAAATACAACAGTTTTTCCATCGTATAAAACGAATAATTGCAACCAGTATGAAACTTATGGTCATTTCTACTTTCCGAGCAACCTAGGCTTCACCCTAGGGCGTTGCTCCAACATATTGATAGTTAGGGCCTAAGAAGTGAACGCCAGAAGCATAAAATACAATATAAATAGAACAGTTTTTCCATCATATAAAACGAATAACTGCAACCAGTGTGAAAGTTATGGTCACTTCTACGTTCCGGGCAACCTAGGCTTCACCCAAGGGCGGTGCTCCAACAGACTGAATAGTTAGGGCCTTAGAAGTCAATGCCCGAAGCACAAAATGCAATAAAAATACAACAGTTTTTCCATCGTATAGAAGGAATAATTTGCAACCAGTGTGATAGTAGTGATCATTTCTACGTTCCAGGCAACCTAGGCTTCACTCCAGGGCGTTGTTCCACCAGATCAAACAGTTAGGGCCTTAGAAGCCAACGCCCGAAGCATTAAATACAAAATTAATAGAATAGTTTTTCCATCGTCTAACAGGAATAATTGCAACCAGTTTGAAAGTGATGGTCATTTCTCCTTTCCGGGCAACCTAGGCTTCACTCTAGGGCGTTGCTCCACTAGGTCGAATAGCTAGGGCCTTAGAAGTCAACGCCAGAAGCATAAAATACAATATAAATACAACAGCTTTTCCATCGTATAAAACGAATAATTGCAACCAGTGTGAAAGTAATGGTCATTTCTACGTTCCGAGCACCCTAGGCGTCACTCTAGGGCGTTGCTCCACCACATCTAATAGCTACGGCCTTAGAAGTCAACGCCAGGGGCATAAAATACAATATAAATACAACAGATTTTCCATCGTATAAAACGAATAATAGCAACCAGTGTGAGAGTGATGGTCATTTCTACGTTCCGGGCAACCTAGGCTTCACTCTAGGGCGTTGCTCTACCAGATCAAACAGTTAGAGCCTTAGAAGTCAACGCCCGAAGCATAAAATACAAAATAAATAGAACAGTTTTTCCATTGTATGAAACGAATAATTGCTACCAGTGTAAAAGTTATGGTCAATTCTACGTTCCGGGCAGCCTAGGCTTCACCCTAGAGCGTTGTTCCACCAGATCGAATAGTTCGGGCCTAAGAAGTGAACGCCAGAAGAATAAAATACAATATAAATATAACAGTTTTTCCATCGTATAAAACGAATAATAGCAACCAATGTGAAAGTTATGTTCATTTCTACATTCCGAGCAACCTAGGCTTCACTCTAGGGCGTTGCTCCACCAGATCGAACAGTTAGGTCCTTAGAAGACAACGCCAGAAGCATAAAATACGATATAAATACAACAGCTTTTCCATCGTATAAAACGAATAATAGCAACCAGTGTGAAAGTTATGGTCATTTCTACGTTCCGGGCAACCTAGGTTTCACTCTTTGGCGTTGCTCCACCACATTGAATCGCTACGGCCTCAGAAGTCAACACCTGAAGTCTTAAATACAATAAAAATACAACAGTCTTTCCATCCTATAACAGGAATAATTGCAACCAGTCTGAAACTTATGGACATTTCTACTTTCCGAGCAACCTAGGCTGCACCCTATGGCGTTGCTCCAACAGATTGAATTGTTAGGGCCTTAGAAGTCAATGCCAGAAGCATAAAATGCAATAAAAATACAACAGTTTTTCCATCATATAACAGGAATCATTGCAACCAGTTTGAAAGTGATGGTCATTTCTACGTACCGGGCAACCTACGCTTCACTCGAGGGCGTTGCTCCACCAGATCGAATAGTTAGGGCCTTAGAAGTCAACGCCCGAAGCATAAAATACAAAATAAATAGAACAGTTTTTCCATCGTATAAAACGAATAATTGCAACCAGTTTGAAAGTGATGGTTATTTCTACGTACCGGGCAACCTAGCGTTCACTCTAGGGCCTTGCTCTACAGGGATCAAACAGTTAGAGCCTTAGAAGTCAACGCCCGAAGCATAAAATACAAAATAAATAGAACAGTTTTTCCATTGTATGAAACGAATAAATGCTACCAGTGTAAAAGTTATGGCCAATTCTACGTTCCGGGCAACCTAGGCTTCACCCTAGAGCGTTGTTCCTCCAGATCGAATTGTTCGGGCCTAAGGAGTGAACGCCAGAAGCATAAAATACGAAATAAATACAACAGCTTTTCCATCGTATAAAACGAATAATTGCAAACAGTTTGAAAGTGATGGTCATTTTTACGTACCGGGCAACCTAGGCTTCACTCTAGGGCGCTGCTCCACCAGATCGAATAGTTAGGGCCCTAGAAGTCAACGCCCGAAGCATAAAATACAAAATAAATTGAACAGTTTTTCCATCGTATAAAACGAATAATTGCAACCAGTGTGAAAGTTATGGTCATTTCTACTTTCCGGGCAACCTAGGCTTCACCCCAGGGCGTTGTTCCACCAGGTCGAACAGTTAGGGCCTAAGAAGACAACACCCAAAGAATAAAATACAAAATAAATACAACAGTTTTTCTATCCTATAACAGGAAGAATTGCAACCCGTGTGCAAGTGATGGTCATTTCTACGTTCCGGGCAACCTAGGCTTCACTCTAGGGCGTTGTTGCACCAGATCGAATAGTTAGGGCCTAAGAAGTCAACGGCAGAAGCATAAAATACAATATAAATATAACACTTTTTCTATCGTATAAAACGAATGATAGTAACCAGTGTGAAAGTTATGGTCACTTCTACGTTCCGGGCAACCTAGGCTTCACGCTAGGGCGTTGCTCCAACAGATTGAATAGTTACGTCCTTAGAAGTCAACGACAGAAGCATAAAATACGATATAAATACAACAGCTTTTCCATCGTATAAAACGAATAATTGCAACCAGTGTGAAAGTTATGGTCACTTCTACGTTCCGGGCAACCTAGGCTTCACCCAAGGGCGGTGCTCCAACAGACTGAATAGTTAGGGCCTTAGAAGTCAATGCCCGAAGCACAAAATGCAATAAAAATACAACAGTTTTTCCATCGTATAGAAGGAATAATTTGCAACCAGTGTGATAGTAGTGATCATTTCTACGTGCCAGGCAACCTAGGCTTCACTCCAGGGCGTTGTTCCACCAGATCAAACAGTTAGGGCCTTAGAAGCCAACGCCCGGAGCATTAAATACAAAATAAATAGAATAGTTTTTCCATCGTCTAACAGGAATAATTGCAACCAGTTTGAAAGTGATGGTCATTTCTCCTTTCCGGGCAACCTAGGCTTCACTCTAGGGCGTTGCTCCACTAGGTCGAATAGCTAGGGCCTTAGAAGTCAACGCCAGAAGCATAAAATACAATATAAATACAACAGCTTTTCCATCGTATAAAACGAATAATTGCAACCAGTGTGAAAGTAATGGTCATTTCTACGTTCCGAGCACCCTAGGCGTCACTCTAGGGCGTTGCTCCACCACATCTAATAGCTACGGCCTTAGAAGTCAACGCCAGGGGCATAAAATACAATATAAATACAACAGATTTTCCATCGTATAAAACGAATAATAGCAACCAGTGTGAGAGTGATGGTCATTTCTACGTTCCGGGCAACCTAGGCTTCACTCTAGGGCGTTGCTCTACCAGATCAAACAGTTAGAGCCTTAGAAGTCAACGCCCGAAGCATAAAATACCAAATAAATAGAACAGTTTTTCCATTGTATGAAACGAATAATTGCTACCAGTGTAAAAGTTATGGTCAATTCTACGTTCCGGGCAGCCTAGGCTTCACCCTAGAGCGTTGTTCCACCAGATCGAATAGTTCGGGCCTAAGAAGTGAACGCCAGAAGAATAAAATACAATATAAATATAACAGTTTTTCCATCGTATAAAACGAATAATAGCAACCAATGTGAAAGTTATGTTCATTTCTACATTCCGAGCAACCTAGGCTTCACTCTAGGGCGTTGCTCCACCAGATCGAACAGTTACGTCCTTAGAAGACAACGCCAGAAGCATAAAATACGATATAAATACAACAGCTTTTCCATCGTATAAAACGAATAATAGCAACCAGTGTGAAAGTTATGGTCATTTCTACGTTCCGGGCAACCTAGGTTTCACTCTTTGGCGTTGCTCCACCACATTGAATCGCTACGGCCTCAGAAGTCAACACCTGAAGTCTTAAATACAATAAAAATACAACAGTCTTTCCATCCTATAACAGGAATAATTGCAACCAGTCTGAAACTTATGGACATTTCTACTTTCCGAGCAACCTAGGCTGCACCCTATGGCGTTGCTCCAACAGATTGAATTGTTAGGGCCTTAGAAGTCAATGCCAGAAGCATAAAATGCAATAAAAATACAACAGTTTTTCCATCATATAACAGGAATCATTGCAACCAGTTTGAAAGTGATGGTCATTTCTACGTACCGGGCAACCTACGCTTCACTCGAGGGCGTTGCTCCACCAGATCGAATAGTTAGGGCCTTAGAAGTCAACGCCCGAAGCATAAAATACAAAATAAATAGAACAGTTTTTCCATCGTATAAAACGAATAATTGCAACCAGTTTGAAAGTGATGGTTATTTCTACGTACCGGGCAACCTAGCGTTCACTCTAGGGCCTTGCTCTACAGGGATCAAACAGTTAGAGCCTTAGAAGTCAACGCCCGAAGCATAAAATACAAAATAAATAGAACAGTTTTTCCATTGTATGAAACGAATAAATGCTACCAGTGTAAAAGTTATGGCCAATTCTACGTTCCGGGCAACCTAGGCTTCACCCTAGAGCGTTGTTCCTCCAGATCGAATTGTTCGGGCCTAAGGAGTGAACGCCAGAAGCATAAAATACGAAATAAATACAACAGCTTTTCCATCGTATAAAACGAATAATTGCAAACAGTTTGAAAGTGATGGTCATTTTTACGTACCGGGCAACCTAGGCTTCACTCTAGGGCGCTGCTCCACCAGATCGAATAGTTAGGGCCCTAGAAGTCAACGCCCGAAGCATAAAATACAAAATAAATTGAACAGTTTTTCCATCGTATAAAACGAATAATTGCAACCAGTGTGAAAGTTATGGTCATTTCTACTTTCCGGGCAACCTAGGCTTCACCCTAGGGCGTTGTTCCACCAGGTCGAACAGTTAGGGCCTAAGATGACAACACCAAAAGAATAAAATACAAAATAAATACAACAGTTTTTCTATCGTATAACAGGAAGAATTGCAACCCGTGTGCAAGTGATGGTCATTTCTACGTTCCGGGCAACCTAGGCTTCACTCTAGGGCGTTGTTGCACCAGATCGAATAGTTAGGGCCTAAGAAGTCAACGCCAGAAGCATAAAATACAATATAAATATAACACTTTTTCTATCGTATAAAAGGAATGATAGTAACCAGTGTGAAAGTTATGGTCACTTCTACGTTCCGGGCAACCTAGACCTCACTCTAGGGCGTTGCTCCACCAGATCGAATAATTAGGGCCTTAGAAGTCAACGCCAGAAGCATAAAATACAATATAAATACAACAGTTTTTCCATCGTATAAAACGAATAATTGCAACCAGTATGAAACTTATGGTCATTTCTACTTTCCGAGCAACCTAGGCTTCACCCTAGGGCGTTGCTCCAACATATTGATAGTTAGGGCCTAAGAAGTGAACGCCAGAAGCATAAAATACAATATAAATAGAACAGTTTTTCCATCATATAAAACGAATAACTGCAACCAGTATGAAAGTTATGGTCATTTCTACTTTCCGGGCAACCTAGGCTTCACGCTAGGGCGTTGCTCCAACAGATTGAATAGTTACGGCCTTAGAAGTCAACGACAGAAGCATAAAATACGATATAAATACAACAGCTTTTCCATCGTATAAAACGAATAATTGCAACCAGTGTGAAAGTTATGGTCACTTCTACGTTCCGGGCAACCTAGGCTTCACCCAAGGGCGGTGCTGCAACAGACTGAATAGTTAGGGCCTTAGAAGTCAATGCCCGAAGCACAAAATGCAATAAAAATACAACAGTTTTTCCATCGTATAGAAGGACTAATTTGCAACCAGTGTGATAGTAGTGATCATTTCTACGTTCCAGGCAACCTAGGCTTCACTCCAGGGCGTTGTTCCACCAGATCAAACAGTTAGGGCCTTAGAAGCCAACGCCCGAAGCATTAAATACAAAATAAATAGAATAGTTTTTCCATCGTCTAACAGGAATAATTGCAACCAGTTTGAAAGTGATGGTCATTTCTCCTTTCCGGGCAACCTAGGCTTCACTCTAGGGCGTTGCTCCACTAGGTCGAATAGCTAGGGCCTTAGAAGTCAACGCCAGAAGCATAAAATACAATATAAATACAACAGCTTTTCCATCGTATAAAACGAATAATTGCAACCAGTGTGAAAGTAATGGTCATTTCTACGTTCCGAGCACCCTAGGCGTCACTCTAGGGCGTTGCTCCACCACATCTAATAGCTACGGCCTTAGAAGTCAACGCCAGGGGCATAAAATACAATATAAATACAACAGATTTTCCATCGTATAAAACGAATAATTGCAACCAATGTGAAAGTTATGTTCATTTCTACATTCCGAGCAACCTAGGCTTCACTCTAGGGCGTTGCTCCACCAGATCGAACAGTTAGGTCCTTAGAAGACAACGCCAGAAGCATAAAATACGATATAAATACAACAGCTTTTCCATCGTATAAAACGAATAATAGCAACCAGTGTGAAAGTTATGGTCATTTCTACGTTCCGGGCAACCTAGGTTTCACTCTTTGGCGTTGCTCCACCACATTGAATCGCTACGGCCTCAGAAGTCAACACCTGAAGTCTTAAATACAATAAAAATACAACAGTCTTTCCATCCTATAACAGGAATAATTGCAACCAGTCTGAAACTTATGGACATTTCTACTTTCCGAGCAACCTAGGCTGCACCCTATGGCGTTGCTCCAACAGATTGAATTGTTAGGGCCTTAGAAGTCAATGCCAGAAGCATAAAATGCAATAAAAATACAACAGTTTTTCCATCATATAACAGGAATCATTGCAACCAGTTTGAAAGTGATGGTCATTTCTACGTACCGGGCAACCTACGCTTCACTCGAGGGCGTTGCTCCACCAGATCGAATAGTTAGGGCCTTAGAAGTCAACGCCCGAAGCATAAAATACAAAATAAATAGAACAGTTTTTCCATCGTATAAAACGAATAATTGCAACCAGTTTGAAAGTGATGGTTATTTCTACGTACCGGGCAACCTAGCGTTCACTCTAGGGCCTTGCTCTACAGGGATCAAACAGTTAGAGCCTTAGAAGTCAACGCCCGAAGCATAAAATACAAAATAAATAGAACAGTTTTTTCATTGTATGAAACGAATAAATGCTACCAGTGTAAAAGTTATGGCCAATTCTACGTTCCGGGCAACCTAGGCTTCACCCTAGAGCGTTGTTCCTCCAGATCGAATTGTTCGGGCCTAAGGAGTGAACGCCAGAAGCATAAAATACGAAATAAATACAACAGCTTTTCCATCGTATAAAACGAATAATTGCAAACAGTTTGAAAGTGATGGACATTTTTACGTACCGGGCAACCTAGGCTTCACTCTAGGGCGCTGCTCCACCAGATCGAATAGTTAGGGCCCTAGAAGTCAACGCCCGAAGCATAAAATACAAAATAAATTGAACAGTTTTTCCATCGTATAAAACGAATAATTGCAACCAGTGTGAAAGTTATGGTCATTTCTACTTTCCGGGCAACCTAGGCTTCACCCTAGGGCGTTGTTCCACCAGGTCGAACAGTTAGGGCCTAAGAAGACAACACCAAAAGAATAAAATACAAAATAAATACAACAGTTTTTCTATCCTATAACAGGAAGAATTGCAACCCGTGTGCAAGTGATGGTCATTTCTACGTTCCGGGCAACCTAGGCTTCACTCTAGGGCGTTGTTGCACCAGATCGAATAGTTAGGGCCTAAGAAGTCAACGCCAGAAGCATAAAATACAATATAAATATAACACTTTTTCTATCGTATAAAACGAATGATAGTAACCAGTGTGAAAGTTATGGTCACTTCTACGTTCCGGGCAACCTAGACCTCACTCTAGGGCGTTGCTCCACCAGATCGAATAATTAGGGCCTTAGAAGTCAACGCCAGAAGCATAAAATACAATATAAATACAACAGTTTTTCCATCGTATAAAACGAATAATTGCAACCAGTATGAAACTTATGGTCATTTCTACTTTCCGAGCAACCTAGGCTTCACCCTAGGGCGTTGCTCCAACATATTGATAGTTAGGGCCTAAGAAGTGAACGCCAGAAGCATAAAATACAATATAAATAGAACAGTGTTTCCATCATATAAAACGAATAACTGCAACCAGTATGAAAGTTATGGTCATTTCTACTTTCCGGGTAACCTAGGCTTCACGCTAGGGCGTTGCTCCAACAGATTGAATAGTTATGGCCTTAGAAGTCAACGACAGAAGCATAAAATACGATATAAATACAACAGCTTTTCCATCGTATAAAACGAATAATTGCAACCAGTGTGAAAGATATGGTCACTTCTACGTTCCGGGCAACCTAGGCTTCACCCAAGGGCGGTGCTCCAACAGACTGAATAGTTAGGGCCTTAGAAGTCAATGCCCGAAGCACAAAATGCAATAAAAATACAACAGTTTTTCCATCGTATAGAAGGAATAATTTGCAACCAGTGTGATAGTAGTGATCATTTCTACGTTCCAGGCAACCTAGGCTTCACTCTAGGGCGTTGTTTCACCAGATCGAATAGATAGGGCCTAAGAAGTCAACGCCAGAAGCATAAAATACAATATAAATATAACAGTTTTTCCATCGTATAAAACGAATAATTGCAACCAGTGTGGAAGTTATGGTCATTACTACGTTCCGGGCAACCTAGGCTTCACTCTAGGGCGGTGCTCCACCAGATCAAATAGTTAGGTCCTTAGAAGTCAACGCCAGAAGCATAAAATACGATATAAATACAACAGTTTTTCCATCATATAAAACGAATGATAGCAACCAGTGTGATAGTTATGGTCATTTCTACGTTCCGGGCAACCTAGGCTTCACTCTAGGGCGTTGCTCTACCAGATCGAATAGTTAGGGCCTTAGAAGTCAACGCCCGAAGCATAAGATACAAAATAAATAAAACAGTTTTTCCATCGTATAAAACGAATAATTGCTACCAGTGTGAAAGTTATGGTCATTTCTACGTTCCGCGCAACCTAGCGTTCACTCTAGGGCCTTGCTCTACAGGGATCAAACAGTTAGAGCCTTAGAAGTCAACGCCCGAAGCATAAAATACAAAATAAATAGAACAGTTTTTCCATTGTATGAAACGAATAAATGCTACCAGTGTAAAAGTTATGGTCAATTCTACGTTCCGGGCAACCTAGGCTTCACCCTAGAGCGTTGTTCCTCCAGATCGAATTGTTCGGGCCTAAGAAGTGAACGCCAGAAGAATAAAATACAATATAAATATAACAGTTTTTCCATCGTATAAAACGAATAATAGCAACCAGTGTGAGAGTGATGGTCATTTCTACGTTACGGGCAACCTAGGCTTCACTCTAGGGCGTTGCTCTACCAGATCAAACAGTTAGAGCCTTAGAAGTCAACGCCCGAAGCATAAAATACAAAATAAATAGAACAGTTTTTCCATTGTATGAAACGAATAATTGCTACCAGTGTAAAAGTTATGGTCAATTCTACGTTCCGGGCAACCTAGGCTTCACCCTAGAGAGTTGTTCCACCAGATCGAATAGTTCGGGCCTAAGAAGTGAACGCCAGAAGAATAAAATACAATATAAATATAACAGTTTTTCCATCGTATAAAACGAATAATAGCAACCAGTGTGAAAGTTATGGTCATTTCTACGTTCCGGGCAACCTAGGCTTCACTCTAGGGCGTTGCTCCACCAGATCAAACAGTTAGGGCCTTAGAAGTCAACGCCCGAAGCATTAAATACAAAATAAATAGAACAGTTTTTCCATTGTATAAAACGAATAATTGCTACCAGTGTAAAAGTTATGGTCATTTCTACGTTCCGGGCAACCTAGGCTTCACCCTAGGCCGCTGTTCCACCAGATCGAATAGTTAGGGCCGAAGAAGTGAACGCCAGAAGCATAAAATACAATATAAATACAACAGTTTTTCCATCATATAAAACGAATAAATGCAAGCAGTATGAAAGTTATGGTCCTTTCTACTTTCCGGGCAACCTAGGCTTTACCGTATGGCGTTGCTACAACAGATTGAATAGTTAGGCCATTAGAAGTCAATGTCCGAACCATAAAATGCAAAAAAAATACAACAGTTTTTCCATCACATAACAGGAATAATTGCAACCAGTTTGAAAGTGATGTCCAATTCTACGTTCCGGGCAACCTAGGTTTCACTCCGAGGCGTTGCTCCACCAGGCCGAATAGTTACGGCCTAAGAAGTCAACGCCAGAAGCATAAAATACGATATAAATACAACAGTTTTTCCATCGTATAAAACGAATAATTGCAACCAGTGTGAAAGTAATGGTCATTTCTACGTTTCGAGCACACTAGGCGTCACTCTAGGGCGTTGCTCCACCACATCTAATAGCTACGGCCTTAGAAGTCAACGCCAGAGGCATAAATACACTATAAATACAACAGCGTTTCCATCGAATAAAACGAATAATTGCAACCAGTGTGAAACTTATGGTCATTTCTACATTCCGAGCAACCTAGGCTTCACCCTAGGGCGTTGCTCCACCAGATCGAATAGTTAGTTCCTTAAAAGTCAACGCCAGAAGCATAAAATACGATATAAATACAACAGCCTTTCCATCCTATAACAGGAATAATTGCAACCCGTGTGCAAGTGATGGTCATTTCTACGTTCCAGGCAACCTAGGCTTCACTCCAGGGCGTTGTTCCACCAGATCAAACAGTTAGGGCCTTAGAAGCCAACGCCCGAAGCATTAAATACAAAATAAATAGAATAGTTTTTCCATCGTCTAACAGGAATAATTGCAACCAGTTTGAAAGTGATGGTCATTTCTCCTTTCCGGGCAACCTAGGCTTCACTCTAGGGCGTTGCTCCACTAGGTCGAATAGCTAGGGCCTTAGAAGTCAACGTCAGATGCATAAAATACAATATAAATACAACAGCTTTTCCATCGTATAAAACGAATAATTGCAACCAGTGTGAAAGTAATGGTCATTTCTACGTTCCGAGCACCCTAGGCGTCACTCTAGGGCGTTGCTCCACCACATCTAATAGCTACGGCCTTAGAAGTCAACGCCAGGGGCATAAAATACAATATAAATACAACAGATTTTCCATCGTATAAAACGAATAATTGCAACCAGTATGAAAGTTATGGTCATTTCTACTTTCCGGGCAACCTAGGCTTCACCATAGGGCATTGCTCCAACAGATTGAATAGTTAGGGCCTTAGAAGTCAACGCCCGAAGCACAAAATACAAAATAAATACAACAGTTTTTCCATCATATAACAGGAAGAGTTGCAACCAGTTTGAAAGTGATGTCCAATTCTACGTTCCGGGCAACCTAGGCTTCACCCTAGGGCGTTGTTCCTACAGATCGAATAGTTCGGGCCTAAGAAGTGAACGCCAGAAGAATAAAATACAATATAAATATAACAGTTTTTCCATCGTATAAAACGAATAATAGCAACCAGTGTGAAAGTTGTGGTCATTTCTACGTTCCGGGCAACCTAGGTTTCACTCTAGGCCGCTGTTCCACCAGATCGAATAGTTAGGGCCTAAGAAGTGAACGCCAGAAGCATAAAATACAATATAAATACAACAGCTTTTCCATTGTATAAAAGGAATAATTGCAAACAGTGTGAAAGGAATGGTCATTTCTACGTTCGGGGCAACCTAGGCTTCACTCTAGGTCGTTGCTCCACCAGATCGAATAGCTAGCGACATAGAATTAAACGCCAGAAGCATAAAAGACAATGAAAATACAACAGTTTTTCCATCGTATAACAGGAATTATTGCAACTAGTGTGAAAGTAAAGGTCATTCCGACGTACCGGGCAACCTAGGCTTCACCCTAGGGCGTTGCTCCAACAGATTGAATAGTTAGGGCCTTAGAAGTCAACGCCCAAACCATAAAATGCAAACAAATACAACAGTGTTTCCATCATATAACAGGAATAATTGCTACCAGTTTCAAAGTGATGGCCAATTCTACGTTCCGGGCAACATAGGCTTCACTCTAGGGCGTTGCTCCACCAGATCGAATAGTTAGTGCCTTAGAAGTCAACGCCAGAAGCATAAAATACAATATAAATACAACAGCTTTTCCATTGCATAAAAGGAATAATTGCAAACAGTGTGAAAGTAATGGTCATTTCTACTTTCCGGGCAACCTAGGCGTCACTCTAGGGCGCTGCTCCACCACACCTAATAGCTACGGCCTTAGAAGTCAACCCCAGATGAATAAAATACATTAAAGATGCCACAGCTTTTCCATCGTATAAAACGAATAATTGCAACCAGTGTGAAAGTTATGGTCATTTCTACTTTCCGAGCAACCTAGGCTTCACCCTAGGGCGTTGTTCCACCAGATCGAACAGTTAGGGCCTAAGAAGTCGACGCCAGAAGCATAACATAGATTATAAATATAACAGTTTTTCTATCGTATAAAACGAATGATAGCAACCAGTGTGAAAGTTATGGTCACTTCTACGTTCCGGGCTACCTAGCCTTCACTCTAGGGCGTCGCTCCACCAGATCGAATAGTTAGGGCCTTAGAAGTCAACGCCCGAAGCATAAAATACAAAATAAATAAAACACTTTTTCCATCGTATAAAACGAATAATTGCTACCAGTGTGGAAGTTATGGTCATTTCTACGTTCCAGGCAACCTAGGCTTCACACTAGGGCGTTGCTCGACCAGATCGAATAGCTAGGGCCTTAGAAGTCAACGCCCGAAGTCTAAAATGCAATAAAAACACAACAGTCTTTCCATCCTATAACAGGAATAACTGCAACCCGTGTGAAGGTGATGGTCATTTCTGCGTTCCAGGCAACCTAGGCTTCACTCTTGGGCGTTGTTCTACCAGATCGAATAGTTAGGGCCTAAGAAGTCAACGCCAGGAGCATAAAATACAATATAAATATAACAGTTTTTCCATCGTATAAAGCGAATAATAGCAACCAGTGTGAAAGTTATAGTCATTTCTACGTTCCCGGCAACCTAGGCTGCACTCTACGGCGTTGTTCCACCAGATCGAATAGTTAGGGCCTAAGAAGTCAACACCAAAAGAATAAAATACAAAATAAATACAACAGTTTTTCTATCCTATAAAAGGAATAATTGCAAACAGTGTGAAAGTAATGGTCATTTCTACGATCCGGGCAACATAGGCTTCACTCTACGGCGTTGTTCCGCCAGATCGAATAGTTAGGGCCTAAGAAGTCAACGCCAGAAGCATAAAATACAATATAAATATAACAGTTTTTCCATCGTATAAAACGAATAATAGCAACCAGTGTGAAAGTTATGGTCATTTCTACGTTCCGGGCAACCTAGGCTTCACTCTAGGGCGTTGCTCCACCAGGTCAAACAGTTAGGGCCTTAGAAGTCAACGCCCGAAGCATAAAATACAAAATAAATAGAACAGTTTTTCCATTGTATAAAACGAATAATTGCTGCCAGTGTAAAAGTTATAGTCATTTCTACGTTCCGGGCAACCAAGGCTTCACCCTAGGGCGTTGTTCTACCTGATGGAATAGTTAGGGCCTAAGAAGTAAACGCCAGAAGCATAAAATACGATATAAATAGAACAGCTTTTCCATCGTATAAAACGAATAATTGCAAACAGTGTGAAAGTAATGGTCATTTATACGTTCCCGGCAACCTAGGCTTCACTCTACGACGTTGTTCCACCAGATCGAATAGTTAGGGCCTAAGAAGTCAACACCAAAAGAATAAAATACAAAATAAATACGACAGTTTTTCTATCCTATAACACGAATAATTGCAACCCGTGTTCTAGTGATGGTCATTTCTACGTTCCGGGCAACCTAGGCTTCACTCTAGGGCGTTCTTGCACCAGATCGAATAGTTAGGGCCTAAGAAGTGAACGCCAGAAGCATAAAATACAATATAAATACAACAGTCTTTCCATCATATAACAGGAATAATTGCAACCAGTTTGGAAGTGATGGTCATTTCTACGTACCGGGCAACCTAGGCTTCACTCTAGGGCGTTGCTCCACCAGACCGAATAGTTAGTTACTTCTTCCACCACATCGAATAGCTACGGCCTCAGAAGTCAACGCCTGAAGTATAAAATACAATATAAATATAACAGTTTTTCTATCATATAAAACGAATGATAGCAACCAGTGTGAAAGTTATGGTCACTTCTACGTTCCGGGCAACCTAGGCTTCACCCTAGGGCGTTGTTCCACCAGATGGAATCTTTTAGGGCCTAAGAAGTCAACGCCAGAAGCTTAAAATACGATATAAATACAACAGCTTTTCCATCGTATAAAACGAATAATTGCAACCAGTTTGAAAGTGATGGTCATTTCTACGTACCGGACACCCTAGGCTTCACTCTAGGGCGTTGCTCCACCTGATCGAATTGTTAGGGCCTTAGAAGTCAATGCCCGAAGCATAAAATGCAATAAAAATGCAACAGTTTTTCCGTCATATAACAGGAATAATTGCAACCAGTTTGAAAGTGATGGCCAATTCTACGTTCCGGGCAACCTAGGTTTCACTCCAGGGCGTTCCTCCACCAGACCTAATAGTTAGGGCCTAAGAAGTCAACGCCAGAAGCATAAAATACGATATAAATACAACAGCTTTTCCATCGTATAAAGCGAGTAATTGCAATCAGTGTGAAAGTAATTGTCAATTCTACGTTCCGAGCACCCTAGGCGTCACTCTAGGGCGTTGCTCCGCCAGATCGAATAGTTAGTGCATTAGAAGTCAACGCCCGAAGCATAAAATACAAAATAAATAGAACAGTTTTTCCATTGTATAAAACGGATAATTGCTGCCAGTGTAAAAGTTATAGTCATTTCTACGTTCCGGGCAACCTAGGCTTCGCCGTAGGGCGTTGCTCCACCTGATGGAATAGTTAGGGCCTAAGAAGTCAACGCCAGAAGCATAAAATGCAATAAAAATACAACAGTTTTTCCATCGTATAAAAGGATTAATTGCAACCAGTTTGAAAGTGATGGTCATTTCTACGTTCCGGGCAACCAAGGCTTCACTCTAGGGCGTTGCTCCACAAGGTCGAATACTTAGGGCCTTAGAAGTCAGCGCCAGAAGCATAAAATACAATATAAGTACAACAGTTTTTCCATCGTATAAAAAGGATAATTGCTACCAGTATGGAAGTGATGGTCATTTCTACGTTCCGGGCTACCTAGGCCTCACTCTAGGTCGTTGTTCCACCAGATCGAATTGTTAGGGCCTAAGAAGTCAACGCCAGAAGCATAAGATACAATATAAATATAACAGTTTTTCCATCGAATAGAACGAATAATAGCAACCAGTGTGAAAGGTATGGTCATTTCTACGTTCCGGGCAACCCAGGCTTCACTCTAGGGGGTTGCTCCACCAGATCAAACAGTTAGGGCCTTAGAAGTCAATGCCCGAAGCATAAAATGCAATAAAAATACAACAGTTTTTCCGTCATATAACAGGAATAGTTGCAACAAGTTTGAAAGTGATGGTCATTTCTACGTTCCGGGAAACCTCCGCTTCACTCTAGGGCGTTGCTCCGCCAGATCGAATAGTTGCGGCCTAAGAAGTCAACGCCAGAAGCATAAAATACGATATAAAGACAACAGCTTTTCCATCGTATAAAACGAATAATAGCAACCAGTGTGATAGTTATGGTCATTTCTACGTTCCGGGCAACCTAGGCTTCGCTCTAGGGCGTTGCTCCAACAGATTGAATAGTAAGGGCCTTAGAAGTCAACGCCCGAAGCATAAAATACAAAATAAATACAACAGCTTTTCCATCGTATTAAATGAATAATTGCAAACAGTGTGAAAGTAGTGGTCATTTCTACGTTCCGAGCATCCTAGGCTTCACTCGAGGGCGGTGCTCCACCATATCGAATAGCTACGGCCTTAGAAGCCTACGCCTGAAGCATAAAATACAATAAAAACACAACAGTCTTTTCATCGTATAACAGGAATCATTGCAACAATCGTGAAAGTAATGATCATTTCGAAGTTTCGGGCATCCTAGACTTAACTCTGAGGCATTGCTCCACCAGATCGAATAGTTAGGGCCTAAGAAGTCAACGCCAGAAGCATAAAATACAATATAAATACAACAGCTTTGCCATCGTATAAAATGAATAATTGCAAACAGTGTGAAAGATATGGACATTTCTACGTTCCGGGCAACCTAGGCTTCACTCTATGGCGTTCTTCCGCCACATCGAATAGCTACGACCTCAGAACTCGACGCCAGAAGCATAAAATACAATAAAAATACAACAGTTTTTCCATCGTATAACAGGAATTATTGCAACTAGTGTGAAAGTAATGGTCATTCCGACGTACCGGGCAACCTAGGCTTCACTCTAGGACGTTGCTCCACCAGATCGAACAGTTAGGTCCTTAGAAGTCAACGCCAGAAGCATAAAATATAATATAAATACAACAGCTTTTCCATCGTATAAAACGAATAATTGCAACCAGTGTGAATGTAATGGTCATTTCTACGTTCAGAGCACCCTACGCGTCACTCTAGGGCGTTGCTCCACCACATCTAATAGCTACGGCCTTAGAAGTCGACGCCAGAGCCATAAAATACAATATAAATACAACAGCGTTTCCATCGTATAAAACGAATAAATGCAACCAGTGTGAAAGTTATGGTCATTTCTACATTCCGAGCAACCTAGGCTTCACTCTAGGGCGTTGCTCCACCAGACCGAATAGTTACGGCCTAAGAAGACAACGCCAGAAGCATAAAATACGATATAAATACAACAGCTTCTCCATCGTATAAAACGAATAATTGCAACCAGTGTGAAAGGAATGGTCATTTCTACGTTCCGGGCAACCTAGGCTTCACTCTACGGCGTTCTTCCACCAGATCGAATAGTTAGGGCCTAAGAAGTCAACACCAGAAGAATAAAATACAAAATAAATACAACAGCCTTTACACCGTATAAAACGAATAATTGCAACCTGTGTGAAGGTTATGGTCATATCTACGTTCCGGGCAACCTAGGCTTCACTGTAGGGCGTTGCTCCACCAGATCGAAATGTTAGGGCCTAAGAAGTCAACGCCAGAAGCATAAAATACGATATAAATACAACAGCTTTTCCATCGTATAGAACGAATAATTGCAACCAGTTTGAAAGTGATTGTCATTTCTACGTTCCTGGTAACCTAGGCTGCACCCTGGGGCGTTGCTCCAACAGATTGAATAGTTAGGGCCTTAGAAGTCAATGCCCGAAGCATAAAATGCAATAAAAATACAACAGTTTTTCCGTCATATAACAGGAATAATTGCAACCAGTTTGAAAGTGATGGTCATTTCTACGTTCCGGGAAACCTCGGCTTCACTCTAGGGCGTTGCTCCGCCAGATCGAATAGTTAGTGCATTAGAAGTCAACGCCAAAAGCATAAAATACAATATAAATACAACAGCTTTTCCATCGTATAAAAAGGAATAATTGCAACCAGTGTGAATGTTATGGTCATTTCTACATTCCGAGCAACCTAGGCTTCACTCTAGGGCGTTGCTCCATCAGATCCAATAGTTAGGGCCTTAGAAGTCAACGCCTGAATCGTAAAATACAAAAAAGATGCAACAGCTTTACCATCGTATTAAACGAATAATTTCAACCAGTGTGAATGTTATGGTCATTTCTACATTCCGAGCAACCTAGGCTTCACTCTAGGGCGTTGATCGAACAGATTGAATGGTCAGGGCCTTAGCAGTCAACGCCCGAAGCTTAAAATACAATATAAATACAACAGTTTTTCCATCATATGACAGGAATAATTGCAACCAGTTTGAAAGTGATGGCCATTTCTACGTTCCGGGCAACCTAGGCTTCACTCTATAGCGTTGCTCCACCAGATCGAATAGTTAGTTCCTTAGAAGTCAACGCCAGAAGCTTAAAATACAATATAAATACAACAGTTTTTCCATAGTATAAAACGAATAATTGCATCCAGTATGAAACTTATGGTCATTTCTACTTTCCGAGCAACCTAGGCTTCACCCTAGGGCGTTGCTCCAACAGCTTGAATAGTTAGGGCCTTAGAAGTCAATGCCCGAAGCATAAAATGCAATAAAAATACAAAAGTTTTTCCATCATATAACAGGAATAATTGCAACCAGTTTGAAAGTGATGGTCATTTCTTCGTACCGGGAACCTAGGCTTCACTCTAGGGCGTTGCTCCACCAGATCGAATAGTTAGGGCCTTAGAAGTCAACGCCCGAAGCATAAAATACAAAATAAATAGAACAGTTTTTCCATCGTATAAAACGAATAATTGTTTCCAGTGCGAAAGTTATGGTCATTTCTACTTTCCGGGCAGCCTAGGCTTCACCCTAGGGCGTTGTTCCACCAGATGGCATAGTTAGGGCCTAAGAGCTCAACGCCAGAAGCATAAAATACAATATAAATATAACAGCTTTTCCATCGTATAAAACGAATAATTGCAACAAGTGTGAAAGTAATGGTCATTTCTACGTTCCGGGCAACCTAGGCTTCACTCTATGGCGTTCTTCCGCCACATCGAATAGCTACGATCTCAGAACTCGACGCCAGAAGCATAAAATACTATAAAAATACAACAGTTTTTCCATCGTATAACAGGAATTATTGCAACTAGTGTGAAAATAATGGTCATTCCGACGTACCGGGCAACCTTGGCTTCACTCTAGGACGTTGCTCCACCAGATCGAACAGTTAGGTCCTTAGAAGTCAACGCCAGAAGCATAAAATACAATATAAATACAACAGCCTTTCCATCGTATAAAACGGATAAATGCAACCAGTGTGAAAGTAATGGTCATTTCTACGTTCCGAGCACCCTACGCGTCACTCTAGGGCGGTGCTCCACCACATCTAATAGCTACGGCCTTAGAAGTCAACGCCAGAGCCATAAAATACAATATAAATACAACCGCGTTTCCATCGTATAAAACGAATAATTGCAACCAGTGTGAAAGTTATGGTCATTTCTACATTCCGAGCAACCTAGGCTTCACTCTAGGGCGTTGCTCCACCAGACCGAATAGTTACGGCCTAAGAAGACAACGCCAGAAGCATAAAATACGATATAAATACAACAGCTTCTCCATCGTATAAAACGAATAATTGCAACCAGTGTGAAAGGAATGGTCATTTCTACGTTCCGGGCAACCTAGGCTTCACTCTACGGCGTTGTTCCACCAGATCGAATAGTTAGGGCCTAAGAAGTCAACACCAGAAGAATAAAATACAATATAAATACAACAGCTTTTCCATCGTATAAAACGAATAATTGCAACCAGTGTGAAAGTAATGGTCATTTCTACGTTCCGAGCACCCTACGCGTCACACTAGGGCGTTGCTCCACCACATCTAATAGCTACGGCCTTAGAAGTCAACGCCAGAGCCATAAAATACAATATAAGTACAACAGCGTTTCCATCGTATAAAACGAATAATTGCAACCAGTGCGAAAGTTATGGTCATTTCTACATTCCGAGCAACCTAGGCTTCACTCTAGGGCGTTGCTCCACCAGACCGAATAGTTACGGCCTAAGAAGACAACGCCAGAAGCATAAAATACGATATAAATACAACAGCTTCTCCATCGTATAAAACGAATAATTGCAACCAGTGTGAAAGGAATGGTCATTTCTACGTTCCGGGCAACCTAGGCTTCACTGTAGGGCGTTGCTCCACCAGATCGACATGTTAGGGCCTAAGAAGTCAACGCCAGAAGCATAAAATACGATATAAATACAACAGCTTTTCCATCGTATAAAACGAATAATTGCAACCTGAGTGAAGGTTATGGTCATTTCTACGTTCCTGGTAACCTAGGCTACACCCTGGGGCGTTGCTCCAAGAGATTGAATAGTTAGGGCCTTAGAAGTCAATGCCCGAAGCATAAAATGCAATAAAAATACAGCAGTTTTTCCGTCATATAACAGGACTAATTGCAACCAGTTTGAAAGTGATGGTCATTTCTACGTTCCGGGAAACCTCGGCTTCACTCTAGGGCGTTGCTCCGCCAGATCGAATAGTTAGTGCATTAGAAGTCAACGCCAGAAGCATAAAATACAATATAAATACAACAGCTTTTCCATCGTATAAAAAGGAATAATTGCAACCAGTGTGAATGTTATGGTCATTTCTACATTCCGAGCAACCTAGGCTTCACTCTAGGGCGTTGATCGAACAGATTGGATAGTCAGGGCCTTAGCAGTCAACGCCCGAAGCATAAAATACAATATAAATACAAGAGTTTTTCCATCATATAACAGGATTAATTGCAACCAGTTTGAAAGTGATGGTCATTTATACGTACAGGGCAACCTAGGCTTCACTCGGGGGCGTTGCTCCACCAGATCGAATAGTTAGGGCCTTAGAAGTCATCGCCCGAAGCATAAAATACAATATAAATATAACAGCTTTTCCATCGTATGAAACGAATAATTGCTACCAGTGTGAAAGTTATGGTCATTTCTACGTTCCAGGCATCCTAGGCTCCACCCTAGGTCGTTGCTCCAACAGACCGAATAGTTAGGGCCTTAGAAGTCAATGCCCGAAGCATAAAGTGCAATATAAATACAACAGTTTTTCCATCGTATAGCAGGAATAATTTGCAACCGGTGTGACAGTAGTGGTCATTGCTACGTTCCGGGCAACCTAGGTTTCACTCCAGGGCGTTACTCCACCAGATCGAATAGTTACGGCCTATGAAGTCAACGCCAGAAGCATAAAATACGATGAAGATGCAACAGTTTTTCCATCGTATAACAGGATTAATTGCAACCAGTTTGAAAGTGATGGTCATTTCTCCTTTCCGGGCAACCTAGGCATCACTCTAGGGCGTTGCTCCACTAGATCGAATAGCTAGGGCCTTAGAAGTCAACGCCAGAAGCATAAAATACAATATAAATACAACAGCCTTTCCATCGTATAAAACGGATAAATGCAACCAGTGTGAAAGTAATGGTCATTTCTACGTTCCGAGCACCCTACGCGTCACTCTAGGGCGGTGCTCCACCACATCTAATAGCTACGGCCTTAGAAGTCAACGCCAGAGCCATAAAATACAATATAAATACAACCGCGTTTCCATCGTATAAAACGAATAATTGCAACCAGTGTGAAAGTTATGGTCATTTCTACATTCCGAGCAACCTAGGCTTCACTCTAGGGCGTTGCTCCACCAGACGGAATAGTTACGGCCTAAGAAGACAACGCCAGAAGCATAAAATACGATATAAATACAACAGCTTCTCCATCGTATAAAACGAATAATTGCAACCAGTGTGAAAGGAATGGTCATTTCTACGTTCCGGGCAACCTAGGCTTCACTCTACGGCGTTGTTCCACCAGATCGAATAGTTAGGGCCTAAGAAGTCAACACCAGAAGAATAAAATACAATATAAATACAACAGCTTTTCCATCGTATAAAACGAATAATTGCAACCAGTGTGAAAGTAATGGTCATTTCTACGTTCCGAGCACCCTACGCGTCACTCTAGGGCGTTGCTCCACCACATCTAATAGCTACGGCCTTAGAAGTCAACGCCAGAGCCATAAAATACAATATAAATACAACAGCGTTTCCATCGTATAAAACGAATAATTGCAACCAGTGCGAAAGTTATGGTCATTTCTACATTCCGAGCAACCTAGGCTTCACTCTAGGGCGTTGCTCCACCAGACCGAATAGTTACGGCCTAAGAAGACAACGCCAGAAGCATAAAATACGATATAAATACAACAGCTGCTCCATCGTATAAAACGAATAATTGCAACCAGTGTGAAAGGAATGGTCATTTCTACGTTCCGGGCAACCTAGGCTTCACTCTACGGCGTTGTTCCACCAGATCGAATAGTTAGGGCCTAAGAAGTCAACACCCGAAGAATAAAATACAAAATAAATACAACAGCCTTTACACCGTATAAAACGAATAATTGCAACCTGTGTGAAGGTTATGGTCATATCTACGTTCCGGGCAACCTAGGCTTCACTGTAGGGCGTTGCTCCACCAGATCGACATGTTAGGGCCTAAGAAGTCAACGCCAGAAGCATAAAATACGATATAAATACAACAGCTTTTCCATCGTATAAAACGAATAATTGCAACCTGAGTGAAGGTTATGGTCATTTCTACGTTCCTGGTAACCTAGGCTACACCCTGGAGCGTTGCTCCAAGAGATTGAATAGTTAGGGCCTTAGAAGTCAATGCCCGAAGCATAAAATGCAATAAAAATACAACAGTTTTTCCGTCATATAACAGGTCTAATTGCAACCAGTTTGAAAGTGATGGTCATTTCTACGTTCCGGGAAACCTCGGCTTCACTCTAGGGCGTTGCTCCGCCAGATCGAATAGTTAGTGCATTAGAAGTCAACTCCAGAAGCATAAAATACAATATAAATACAACAGTTTTTCCATCGTATAAAAAGGAATAATTGCAACCAGTGTGAATGTTATGGTCATTTCTACATTCCGAGCAACCTAGGCTTCACTCTAGGGCGTTGATCGAACAGATTGGATAGTCAGGGCCTTAGCAGTCAACGCCCGAAGCATAAAATACAATATAAATACAAGAGTTTTTCCATCATATAACAGGATTAATTGCAACCAGTTTGAAAGTGATGGTCATTTATACGTACAGGGCAACCTAGGCTTCACTCGGGGGCGTTGCTCCACCAGATCGAATAGTTAGGGCCTTAGAAGTCATCGCCCGAAGCATAAAATACAATATAAATATAACAGCTTTTCCGTCGTATAAAACGAATAATTGCTACCAGTGTGAAAGTTATGGTCATTTCTACGTTCCAGGCATCCTAGGCTCCACCCTAGGTCGTTGCTCCAACAGACTGAATAGTTAGGGCCTTAGAAGTCAATGCCCGAAGCATAAAGTGCAATATAAATACAACAGTTTTTCCATCGTATAGCAGGAATAATTTGCAACCGGTGTGACAGTAGTGGTCATTGCTACGTTCCGGGCAACCTAGGTTTCACTCCAGGGCGTTACTCCACCAGATCGAATAGTTACGGCCTATGAAGTCAACGCCAGAAGCATAAAATACGATGAAGATGCAACAGTTTTTCCATCGTATAACAGGATTAATTGCAACCAGTTTGAAAGTGATGGTCATTTCTCCTTTCCGGGCAACCTAGGCATCACTCTAGGGCGTTGCTCCACTAGATCGAATAGCTAGGGCCTTAGAAGTCAACGCCAGAAGCATAAAATACAATATAAATATAACAGTTTTTCCATCGTATAAAACGAATAAGTGCAACCAGTGTGAAAGTAATGGTCATTTCTACGTTCCGAGCACCCTAGGCGTCACTCTAGGGCGTTGCTCCACCACATCTAATAGCTACGGCCTTAGAAGTCAACGCCAGAGGCATAAAATACAATATAAATACAATAGCTTTTCCGTCGTATAAAACGAATGATTGCTACCAGTGTGAAAGTAATGGTCATTTCTACATTCCGAGAAACCTAGGCTTCACTCTAGGGCGCTGCTCCATCAGATCGAATAGTTAGGTCCTTAGATGTCAACGCCAGAAGCATAAAATACGATATAAATACAACAGCTTTTCCATTGTATAAAAGGAATAATTGCAAACAGTGTGAAAGTAAAGGTCATTCCTACGTTCCGGGCAACCTAGGCTTCACTCTATGGCGTTGTTCCACCAGATCGAATAGTTAGGGCCTAAGAAGTGAACGCCAGAAGCATAAAATACAATTTAAATATAACAGTTTTTCCATCGTATAAAACGAATAATAGAAACCAGTGTTAAAGTTATGGAAATTTCTACGTTCCGGGCAAGCTAGGCTTTACTCTAGGGCGTTGCTCCACCAGATCAATCAGTTAGGGCCTTAGAAGTCAACGCCCGAACCATAAAATACAAAAAAAATACAACAGTGTTTCCATCATATAACAGGAATAATTGCAACCAGTTTGAAAGTGATGGTCATTTCTCCATCCCGGCAACCTAGGCTTCACTCTAGGGCGTTGCTCCACTAGATCGAATAGCTAGGGCCTTAGAAGTCAACGCCAGAAGCATAAAATACAATATAAATACAACAGCTTTTCCATCGTATAAGACGAATAATTGCAACCAGTATGAAACTTATGGTCACTTCTACTTTCCGAGCAACCTGGGCTTCACCCTAGGGCGTTGCTCCATCAGATTGAATAGTTAGGGCGTTAGAAGTCAACACCCGAAGCATAGAATGCAATAAAAATACAACAGCTTTTCCATCGTATAAAAGGAACAATTGCAAACAGTGTGAAAGTAATGGTCATTTCTACTTTCCGAGCAACCTAGGGTTCACTCTAGGGCGCTGCTCCACCAGATCGAATAGTTAGGGCCCTAGAAGTCAACGCCCGAAGCATAAAATACAATATAAATGCAACAGCTTTTCCATCCCATAAAACGAATAATTGCAACCAGTGTGAAAGTTATGGTCATTTCTACATTCCGAGCAACCTAGGCTTCACTCCAGGGCGTTACTCCACCAGATCGAATAGTTAGGTCCTTCGAAGTCAACGCCAGAAGCATACAATACGATATAAATAGAACAGCTTTTCCGTCGTATAAAAGGAATAATTGCAAACAGTGTGAAAGTAATGGTCATTTCTACTTTCCGAGCAACCTAGGCTTCACCCTGGGGCGTTGCTCCAACAGATTGAATAGTTCGGTCGTTAGAAGTCAACGCCCGAAGCATAAGGTGCAATAAAAATACAACAGTTTTTCCGTCGTATAACAGGATTAATTGCAACCAGTTTGAAAGTGATGGTCATTTCTACGTTCCGGGCAATCTAGGCTTCACTCTGGGGCGTTGCTCCACCGGATCAAACAGTTAGGGCCTTCGAAGTCAACGCCCGAAGCATAAAATACAATATAAATATAACAGTTTTTCCATTGTATTAAACGAATAATTGCAGCCAGTTTGAAAGTGATGTTCCTTTCTCCTTTCCGGGCAACCTAGGCTTCACTCTAGTGCGTTGCTCCACTAGATCGAATAGCTAGGGCCTTAGAAGTCAACGCCAGAAGCATAAAATACAATATAAATACAACAGCTTTTCCATCGTATAAAACGAATCATTGCAACCAGTGTGAAAGTAATGGTCATTTCTACGTTCCGGGCAAACTAGGCTTCACTCTCGGGCGTTGCTTCACTAGATCGAATAGCTAGGGCCTTAGAAGTCAACGACAGAAGCATAAAGTACAATATAAATGAAACAGTTTTTCCATCGTATAAGACGAATAATTGCAACCAGTATGAAACTTATGGTCACTTCTACTTTCCGGGCAACTTAGGCTTCACCCTAGGGCGTTGCTCCAACAGATTGAATAGTTAGGGCCTTAGAAGTCAACACCCGAAGCATAGAATGCAATAAAAATACAACAGCTTTTCCATCGTATAAAACGAATAATTGCAACCAGTTTGAAAGTGATGGTCATTTCTACGTACCGGGCAACCTAGGCTTCACTCTAGGGCGTTGCTCCACCAGATCGAATAGTTAAGGCCCTAGAAGTCAACGGCCCAAGCATAAAATACAAAATAAATAGAACAGTTTTTCCATCGTATAAAACGAATAATTGCTACCAGTGTGAAAGTTATGGTCATTTCTACTTTCCGGGCAACCTAGGCTTCACCCTAGGGCGTTGTTCCACCAGATGGAATAGATGGAGCCTAAGAAGTCAACGCCAGAAGCATAAAATACGATATAAATACAACAGCTTTTCCATCGTATAAAACGAATAATTGCAACCAGTGTGAAAGTTATGGTCATTTCTACGTTCCGGGCCACCTAGGCTTCACTCTAGGGCGTTGCTCCACTAGATCGAATAGCTAGGGCCTTAGAAGTCAACGCCAGAAGCATAAAATACAATATAAATACAACAGTTTTTCCATCGTATAAAACGAATAATTGCAACCAGTATGAAACTTATGGTCATTTCTAGTTTCCGAGAAACCTAGGCTCCACCCTAGGGCGTTGCTTCAACAGATTGAACAGTTAGGGCCTTAGAAGTCAACGCCCGAACCACAAAATGCAAAAAAAATACAACAGTGTTTCCATCATATAAAAGGAATAATTGCTACCAGTTTGAAAGTGATGGCCAATTCTACGTTCCGGGCAACCTAGGGTTCACTCTAGGGAGTTGTTCCACCAGATCTAACAGTTGGGGCCTCAGAAGTCAACGCCAGAAGCATAAAATACAGTATAAGTATAACAGTATTTCCATCGTATAAAACGAATGATAGCGACCAGTGTGAAAGTTACGGTCATTTCTACGTTCCGGGCAACCTAGGCTTCACTATAGGGCGTTGCTCCACCAGATCGAATAGTTAAGGCCCTAGAAGTCAACGGCCGAAGCATAAAATACAAAATAAATACAACAGTTTTTCCATCGTATAAAACGAATAATTGCTACCAGTGTGAAAGTTATGGTCATTTCTACTTTCCGGGCAACCTAGGCTTCACCCTAGGACGTTGTTCCACCAGATGGAATAGATAGAGCCTAAGAAGTCAACGCCAGAAGCATAAAATACGATATGAATACAACAGCTTTTCCATCGTATAAAACGAATAATTGCAACCAGTGTGAAAGTTATGGTCATTTCTACATTTCGAGCAACCTAGGCTTCACTCTGGGGCGTTGCTCCACCTGATCGAATAGTTAGGGCCTTAGAAGTCAACGCCAGATGCATAAAATACAATAAAGATGCAACAGTTTTTCCATCGTATAACAGGAATAACTGCAAACAGTGTGAAAGTATTGGTCATTTCTACGTTCCGGGTAACCTAGGTTTCACTCAAGGGCGTTGCTCCACCAGATCAAACAGTTAGGGGATTGGAAGTCAACGCCCGAAGCATAAAATACAAAATAAATACAACAGTTTTTCCATCTTATAAAACGAATAATTGCAACCACTATGAAAGTTATGGTCATTTCTACTTTCCGGGCAACCTAGGCTTCACCCTAGGGCGTTGCTCCAACAGATTGAATAGTTAGGTCGTTAGAAGTCAACGCCAGAAGCATAAGATGCAATAAAAATACAACAGCTTTTCCGTCGTATAACAGGATTAATTGCAACCAGTTTGAAAGTGATGGTCATTTCTACGTTGCGGGCAACCTAGGCTTCACTCGGGGGCGTTGCTCCACCAGATCGAATAGTTAGGGCCTTAGAAGTCATCGCCCGAAGCATAAAATACAATATAAATATAACAGCTTTTCCATCGTATAAAACGAATAATTGCTACCAGTGTGAAAGTTATGGTCATTTCTACGTTCCAGGCATCCTAGGCTCCACCCTAGGTCGTTGCTCCAACAGACTGAATAGTTAGGGCCTTAGAAGTCAATGCCCGAAGCATAAAGTGCAATATAAATACAACAGTTTTTCCATCGTATAGCAGGAATAATTTGCAACCGGTGTGACAGTAGTGGTCATTGCTACGTTCCGGGCAACCTAGGTTTCACTCCAGGGCGTTACTCCACCAGATCGAATAGTTACGGCCTATGAAGTCAACGCCAGAAGCATAAAATACGATGAAGATGCAACAGTTTTTCCATCGTATAACAGGATTAATTGCAACCAGTTTGAAAGTGATGGTCATTTCTCCTTTCCGGGCAACCTAGGCATCACTCTAGGGCGTTGCTCCACTAGATCGAATAGCTAGGGCCTTAGAAGTCAACGCCAGAAGCATAAAATACAATATAAATATAACAGTTTTTCCATCGTATAAAACGAATAAGTGCAACCAGTGTGAAAGTAATGGTCATTTCTACGTTCCGAGCACCCTAGGCGTCACTCTAGGGCGTTGCTCCACCACATCTAATAGCTACGGCCTTAGAAGTCAACGCCAGAGGCATAAAATACAATATAAATATAATAGCTTTTCCGTCGTATAAAACGAATGATTGCTACCAGTGTGAAAGTAATGGTCATTTCTACATTCCGAGAAACCTAGGCTTCACTCTAGGTCGCTGCTCCATCAGATCGAATAGTTAGGTCCGTAGATGTCAACGCCAGAAGCATAAAATACGATATAAATACAACAGCTTTTCCATTGTATAAAAGGAATAATTGCAAACAGTGTGAAAGTAATGGTCATTCCTACGTTCCGGGCAACCTAGGCTTCACTCTATGGCGTTGTTCCACCAGATCGAATAGTTAGGGCCTAAGAAGTGAACGCCAGAAGCATAAAATACAATTTAAATATAACAGTTTTTCCATCGTATAAAACGAATAATAGAAACCAGTGTTAAAGTTATGGAAATTTCTACGTTCCGGGCAAGCTAGGCTTTACTCTAGGGCGTTGCTCCACCAGATCAATCAGTTAGGGCCTTAGAAGTCAACGCCCGAACCATAAAATACAAAAAAAATACAACAGTGTTTCCATCATATAACAGGAATAATTGCAACCAGTTTGAAAGTGATGGTCATTTCTCCATCCCGGCAACCTAGGCTTCACTCTAGGGCGTTGCTCCACTAGATCGAATAGCTAGGGCCTTAGAAGTCAACGCCAGAAGCATAAAATACAATATAAATACAACAGCTTTTCCATCGTATAAGACGAATAATTGCAACCAGTATGAAACTTATGGTCACTTCTACTTTACGAGCAACCTAGGCTTCACCCTAGGGCGTTGCTCCATCAGATTGAGTAGTTAGGGCGTTAGAAGTCAACACCCGAAGCATAGAATGCAATAAAAATACAACAGCTTTTCCATCGTATAAAAGGAACAATTGCAAACAGTGTGAAAGTAATGGTCATTTCTACTTTCCGAGCAACCTAGGGTTCACTCTAGGGCGTTGCTCCACCAGATCGAATAGTTAGGGCCCTAGAAGTCAACGCCCGAAGCATAAAATACAATATAAATGCAACAGCTTTTCCATCCCATAAAACGAATAATTGCAACCAGTGTGAAAGTTATGGTCATTTCTACATTCCGAGCAACCTAGGCTTCACTCCAGGGCGTTACTCCACCAGATCGAATAGTTAGGTCCTTCGAAGTCAACGCCAGAAGCATACAATACGATATAAATAGAACAGCTTTTCCGTCGTATAAAAGGAATAATTGCAAACAGTGTGAAAGTAATGGTCATTTCTACTTTCCGAGCAACCTAGGCTTCACCCTGGGGCGTTGCTCCAACAGATTGAATAGTTCGGTCGTTAGAAGTCAATGCCCGAAGCATAAGGTGCAATAAAAATACAACAGTTTTTCCGTCGTATAACAGGATTAATTGCAACCAGTTTGAAAGTGATGGTCATTTCTACGTTCCGGGCAACCTAGGCTTCACTCTAGTGCGTTGCTCCACTAGATCGAATAGCTAGGGCCTTAGAAGTCAACGCCAGAAGCATAAAATACAATATAAATACAACAGCTTTTCCATCGTATAAAACGAATCATTGCAACCAGTGTGAAAGTAATGGTCATTTCTACGTTCCGGGCAAACTAGGCTTCACTCTCGGGCGTTGCTTCACTAGATCGAATAGCTAGGGCCTTAGAAGTCAACGACAGAAGCATAAAGTACAATATAAATGAAACAGTTTTTCCATCGTATAAGACGAATAATTGCAACCAGTATGAAACTTATGGTCACTTCTACTTTCCGGGCAACTTAGGCTCCACCCTAGGGCGTTGCTCCAACAGATTGAATAGTTAGGGCCTTAGAAGTCAACACCCGAAGCATAGAATGCAATAAAAATACAACAGCTTTTCCATCGTATAAAACGAATAATTGCAACCAGTTTGAAAGTGATGGTCATTTCTACGTACCGGGCAACCTAGGCTTCACTCTAGGGCGTTGCTCCACCAGATCGAATAGTTAAGGCCCTAGAAGTCAACGGCCCAAGCATAAAATACAAAATAAATAGAACAGTTTTTCCATCGTATAAAACGAATAATTGCTACCAGTGTGAAAGTTATGGTCATTTCTACTTTCCGGGCAACCTAGGCTTCACCCTAGGGCGTTGTTCCACCAGATGGAACAGATGGAGCCTAAGAAGTCAACGCCAGAAGCATAAAATACGATATAAATACAACAGCTTTTCCATCGTATAAAACGAATAATTGCAACCAGTGTGAAAGTTATGGTCATTTCTACGTTCCGGGCCACCTAGGCTTCACTCTAGGGCGTTGCTCCACTAGATCGAGTAGCTAGGGCCTTAGAAGTCAACGCCAGAAGCATAAAATACAATATAAATACAACAGTTTTTCCATCGTATAAAACGAATAATTGCAACCAGTATGAAACTTATGGTCATTTCTAGTTTCCGAGAAACCTAGGCTCCACCCTAGGGCGTTGCTTCAACAGATTGAACAGTTAGGGCCTTAGAAGTCAACGCCCGAACCACAAAATGCAAAAAAAATACAACAGTGTTTCCATCATATAAAAGGAATAATTGCTACCAGTTTGAAAGTGATGGCCAATTCTACGTTCCGGGCAACCTAGGGTTCACTCTAGGGAGTTGTTCCACCAGATCGAACAGTTGGGGCCTCAGAAATGAACGCCAGAAGCATAAAATACAATATAAATATAACAGTTTTTCCATCGTATAAAACGAATGATAGCGACCATTGTGAAAGTTACGGTCATTTCTACGTTCCGGGCAACCTAGGCTTCACTCTAGGGCGTTGCTCCACCAGATCGATTAGTTAGGGCCTTAGAAGTCAACGCCCGAAGCATAAAATACAAAATAAATAGAACAGTTTTTCCAATGTATAAAACGAATAATTGATACCAGTGTAAAAGTTATGGTCATTTCTACGTTCCGAGCAACCTAGTTTTCACCCTAGGGCGTTGTTCCACCAGATCGAATAGTTAGGGCCTAAGCAGTGACTGCCAGAAGCATAAAATACAAAATAAATACAACAGCTTTTCCATCGTATAAAACGAATAATTGCAACCAGTATGTAAGTTATGGTCATTTCTACTTTCCGGGCAACCTAGGCTTCACCCTAGGGGGTTGCTCCAACAGACTGAATAGTTAGGGCCTTAGAAGTCAATGCCAGAAGCATAAAATACGATATAAATACAACAGCTTTTCCATCGTATAAAACGAATAATTGCTACCAGTGTGAAAGTTATGGTCATTTCTACTTTCCGGGCAACCTAGGCTTCACCCTAGGGCGTTGCTCCATCAGATTGAATAGTTAGGTCGTTAGAAGTCAACGCCCGAAGCATAAGATGCAATAAAAATACAACAGTTTTTCCGTCGTATAACAGGATTAATTGCAACCAGTTTGAAAGTGATGGTCATTTCTACGTTGCGGGCAACCTAGGCTTCACTCTAGGGCGTTGCTCCACCGGATCAAACAGTTAGGGCCTTCGAAGTCAACGCCCGAAGCCTAAAATACAAAATAAAGAGAACAGTTTTTCCATCGTATAAAACGAATAATTGCTACCAGTGTGAAAGTTATGGTCATTTCTACGTTCCAGGCATCCTAGGCTCCACCCTAGGGCGTTGCTCCAACAGACTGAATAGTTAGGGCCTTAGAAGTCAATGCCCGAACCACAAAATGCAAAAAAAATACAACAGTGTTTCCATCATATAACAGGAATAATTGCAACCAGTTTGAAAGTGATGGCCAATTCCACGTTCCGGGCAACCTAGGCTTTACTCTAGGGAGTTGTTCCACCAGATCGAACAGTTGGGGCCTCAGAAGTCAACGCCAGAAGCATAAAATACAATATAAATGTAACAGTTTTTCCATCGTATAAAACGAATAATTGCAACCAGTGTGGAAGTTATGGTCATTACTACGTTGCGGGCTACCTAGGCTTCACTGTAGGGCGGTGCTCCACCAGATCAAATAGTTAGAGCCTAAGAAGTCAACGCCAGAAGCATAAAATACAACATAAATACAACAGATTTTCCATCGTATATAATGTGTATTTGCAAACAGTGTGAAAGTTATGGTCATTTCTACATTTCGAGCAACCTAGGCATCACTCTAGGGCGTTGCTCCACCTGATCGAATAGTTAGGGCCTTAGAAGTCAACGCCAGATGCATAAAATACAATAAAGATGCAACAGTTTTTCCATCGTATAACAGGAATAACTGCAAACAGTGTGAAAGTATTGGTCATTTCTACGTTCCGGGTAACCTAGGTTTCACTCTAGGGCGTTGCTCCACCAGATCAAACAGTTAGGGCCTTAGAAGTCAATGCCCGAAGCATAAAGTGCAATAAAAATACAACAGTTTTTCCATCGTATAGCAGGAATAATTTGCAACCGGTGTGACAGTAGTGGTCATTTCTACTTTCCGGGCAACCTAGGCTTCACCCTAGGGCGTTGCTACAACAGATTGAATAGTTAGGGCCTTAGAAGTCAATGCCAGAAGCATATAATGCAAAAAAAATACAACAGTGTTTCCATCATATAACAGGAATAATAGCAACCAGTTTGAAAGTGATGGCCAATTCTACGTTCCGGGCAACCTAGGCTTCACTCTAGGGAGTCGTTCCACCAGATCGAACAGTTGGGGCCTCAGAAGTCAACGCCAGAAGCATAAAATACAATATAAATATAACAGTTTTTCCATCGTATAAAACGAATGATAGCGACCATTGTGAAAGGTACGGTCATTTCTACGTTCCAGGCATCCTAGGCTCCACCCTAGGGCGTTGCTCCAACAGACTGAATAGTTAGGGCCTTAGAAGTCAATGCCCGAACCACAAAATGCAAAAAAAATACAACAGTGTTTCCATCATATAACAGGAATAATTGCAACCAGTTTGAAAGTGATGGCCAATTCCACGTTCCGGGCAACCTAGGCTTTACTCTAGGGAGTTGTTCCACCAGATCGAACAGTTGGGGCCTCAGAAGTCAACGCCAGAAGCATAAAATACAATATAAATGTAACAGTTTTTCCATCGTATAAAACGAATAATTGCAACCAGTGTGGAAGTTATGGTCATTACTACGTTGCGGGCTACCTAGGCTTCACTGTAGGGCGGTGCTCCACCAGATCAAATAGTTAGAGCCTAAGAAGTCAACGCCAGAAGCATAAAATACAACATAAATACAACAGATTTTCCATCGTATATAATGTGTATTTGCAAACAGTGTGAAAGTTATGGTCATTTCTACATTTCGAGCAACCTAGGCATCACTCTAGGGCGTTGCTCCACCTGATCGAATAGTTAGGGCCTTAGAAGTCAACGCCAGATGCATAAAATACAATAAAGATGCAACAGTTTTTCCATCGTATAACAGGAATAACTGCAAACAGTGTGAAAGTATTGGTCATTTCTACGTTCCGGGTAACCTAGGTTTCACTCTAGGGCGTTGCTCCACCAGATCAAACAGTTAGGGCCTTAGAAGTCAATGCCCGAAGCATAAAGTGCAATAAAAATACAACAGTTTTTCCATCGTATAGCAGGAATAATTTGCAACCGGTGTGACAGTAGTGGTCATTTCTACTTTCCGGGCAACCTAGGCTTCACCCTAGGGCGTTGCTACAACAGATTGAATAGTTAGGGCCTTAGAAGTCAATGCCAGAAGCATATAATGCAAAAAAAATACAACAGTGTTTCCATCATATAACAGGAATAATAGCAACCAGTTTGAAAGTGATGGCCAATTCTACGTTCCGGGCAACCTAGGCTTCACTCTAGGGAGTCGTTCCACCAGATCGAACAGTTGGGGCCTCAGAAGTCAACGCCAGAAGCATAAAATACAATATAAATATAACAGTTTTTCCATCGTATAAAACGAATGATAGCGACCATTGTGAAAGGTACGGTCATTTCTACGTTCCAGGCATCCTAGGCTCCACCCTAGGGCGTTGCTCCAACAGACTGAATAGTTAGGGCCTTAGAAGTCAATGCCCGAAGCATAAAGTGCAATAAAAATACAACAGTTTTTCCATCGTATAGCAGGAATAATTTGCAACCGGTGTGACAGTAGTGGTCATTTCTACGTTCCGGGCAACCTAGGTTTCACTCCAGGGCGTTACTCCACCAGACCGAATAGTTACGGCCTATGAAGTCAATGCCAGATGCATATAATTAAAAAAAAATACAACAGTGTTTCAATCATATAACAGGAATAATTGCAACCAGTTTGAAAGTGATGGCCAATTCTACGTTCCGGGCAACCTAGGCTTCACTCTAGGGAGTTGTTCCACCAGATCGAACAGTTGGGGCCTCAGAAGTCAACGCCAGAAGCATAAAATACAATATAAATATAACAGTTTTTCCATCGTATAAAATGAATGATAGCGACCATTGTGAAAGTTACGGTCATTTCTACGTTCCGGGCAACCTAGACTTCACTCTAGGGCGTTGCTCCACCAGATCGAATAGTTAGGGCCTTAGAAGTCAACGCCCGAAGCATAAAATACAAAATAAATAGAACAGTTTTTCCATTGTATAAAACGAATAATTGTTACCAGTGTAAAAGTTATGGTCATTTCTACGTTCCGGGCAAACTAGTCTTCACCCTAGGGCGTTGTTCCACCAGATCGAATAGTTAGGGACTAAGCAGTGACTGCCAGAAGCATAAAATACAATATAAATATAACAGTTTTTCCATCGTATAAAATGAACGATAGCGACCATTGTGAAAGTTACGGTCATTTCTACGTTCCGGGCAACCTAGACTTCACTCTAGGGCGTTGCTCCACCAGATCGAATAGTTAGGGCCTTAGAAGTCAACGCCCGAAGCATAAAATACAAAATAAATAGAACAGTTTTTCCATTGTATAAAACGAATAATTGTTACCAGTGTAAAAGTTATGGTCATTTCTACGTTCCGGGCAAACTAGTCTTCACCCTAGGGCGTTGTTCCACCAGATCGAATAGTTAGGGACTAAGCAGTGACTGCCAGAAGCATAAAATACAATATAAATACAACAGTTTTTCCATCATATAAAACGAATAATTGCAACCAGTATGAAAGTTATGGTCATTCCTACTTTCCGGGCAACCTAGCCTCCACCCTAGGGCGTTGCTTCAACAGATTGAACAGTTAGGGCCTTAGAAGTCAACGCCCGAACCACAAAATGCAAAAAAAATACAACAGTGTTTCCATCATATAACAGGAATAATTGCAACCACTTTGAAAATGACGGCCAATTCTACGTTCCGGGCAACCTAGGCTTCACTCTAGGGAGTTGTTCCACCAGATCGAACAGTTGGGGCCTCAGAAGTCAACGCCAGAAGCATAAAATACAATATAAATATAACAGTTTTTCCATCGTATAAAACGAATGATAGCGACCATTGTGAAAGTTACGGTCATTTCTACGTTCCGGGCAACCTAGGCTTCACTCTAGGGCGTTGCTCCACCAGATCGAATAGTTAGGGCCTTAGAAGTCAACGCCCGAAGCATAAAATACAAAATAAATAGAACAGTTTTTCCATTGTATAAAACGAATAATTGTTACCAGTGTAAAAGTTATGGTCATTTCTACGTTCCGGGCAACCTAGTCTTCACCCTAGGGCGTTGTTCCACCAGATCGAATAGTTAGGGCCTTAGACGTCAATGCCCGAAGCATAAAATGCAATATAAATACAACAGTTTTTCCATCATATAAAACGAATAATTGCAACCAGTATGAAGGTTATGGTCATTTCTACTTGCCGGGCAACCTAGGCTTCACCCTAGGGCGTTGCTCCAACAGATTGAATAGTTAGGGCCTTAGAAGTCAATGCCAGAAGCATAAAATACAATATAAATACAACAGTTTTTCCATCGTATAAAACGAATAATTGCAACCAGTATGAAACTTATGGTCATTTCTAGTTTCCGAGTCATCTAGGCTCCACCCTAGGGCGTTGCTTCAACAGATTGAACAGTTAGGGCCTTAGAAGTCAACGCCCGAACCACAAAGTGCAAAAAAAATACAACAGTGTTTCCATCATATAACAGGAATAATTGCAACCAGTTTGAAAGTGATGGCCAATTCCACGTTCCGGGCAACCTAGGCTTTACTCTAGGGAGTTGTTCCACCAGATCGAACAGTTGGGGCCTCAGAAGTCAACGCCAGAAGCATAAAATACAACATAAATACAACAGATTTTCCATCGTATATAATGTATATTTGCAAACAGTGTGAAAGTTATGGTCATTTCTACATTTCGAGCAACCTAGGCATCACTCTAGGGCGTTGCTCCACCCGATCGAATAGTTAGGGCCTTAGAAGTCAACGCCAGATGCATAAAATACAATAAAGATGCAACAGTTTTTCCATCGTATAACAGGAATAACTGCAAACAGTGTGAAAGTATTGGTCATTTCTACATTCCGGGTAACCTAGGTTTCACTCTAGGGCGTTGCTCCACCAGATCAGACAGTTAGGGCCTTAGAAGTCAACGCCCGAAGCATAAAATGCAAAATAAATACAACAGTTTTTCCATCATATAAAACGAATAATTGCAACCACTATGAAAGTTATGGTCATTTCTACTTTCCGGGCAACCTAGGCTTCACCCTAGGGCGTTGCTCCAACAGATTTAATAGTTAGGTCGTTAGAAGTCAACGCCCGAAGCATAAGATGCAATAAAAATACAACAGTTTTTCCATCGCATAAAACGAATAATTGCTACCAGTGTGAAAGTTATGGTCATTTCTACGTTCCAGGCATCCTAGGCTCCACCCTAGGGCGTTGCTCCAACAGACTGATTGGTTAGGGCCTTAGAAGTCAATGCCCGAAGCATAAAGTGCAATAAAAATACAACAGTTTTTCCATCGTATAGCAGGAATAATTTGCAACCGGTGTGACAGTAGTGGTCATTTCTACTTTCCGGGCAACCTAGGCTTCACCCTAGGGCGTTGCTACAACAGATTGAATAGTTAGGGCCTTAGAAGTCAATGCCAGAAGCATATAATGCAAAAAAAATACAACAGTGTTTCCATCATATAACAGGAATAATTGCAACCAGTTTGAAAGTGATGGCCAATTCTACGTTCCGGGCAACCTAGGCTTCACTCTAGGGAGTCGTTCCACCAGATCGAACAGTTGGGGCCTCAGAAGTCAACGCCAGAAGCATAAAATACAATATAAATATAACAGTTTTTCCATCGTATAAAACGAATGATAGCGACCATTGTGAAAGTTACGGTCATTTCTACGTTCCGGGCAACCTAGGCTTCACTCTAGGGCGTTGCTCCACCAGATCGAATAGTTAGGGCCTTAGAAGTCAACGCCCGAAGCATAAAATACAAAATAAATACAACAGCTTTTCCATCGTATAAAACGAATAATTGCAACCAGTATGAAAGTTATGGTCATTTCTACTTTCCGGGCAACCTAGGCTTCACCCTAGGGCGTTGCTCCAACAGACTGAATAGCTAGGGCCTTAGAAGTCAATGCCAGAAGCATAAAATACGATATAAATACAACAGCTTTTCCATCGTATAAAACGAATAATTGCAACCAGTTTGAAAGTTATGGTCATTTCTACGTACCGGGCAACCTAGGCTTCACTCTAGGGCGTTGCTCCACTAGATCGAATAGTTAAGGCCATAGAAGTCAACGCCCGAAGCATAAAATACAAAATAAATACAACAGTTTTTCCATCATATAAAACGAATAATTGCAACCACTAAGAAAGTTATGGTCATTTCTACTTTCCGGGCAACCTAGGCTTCACCCTAGGGCGTTGCTCCAACAGATTGAATAGTTAGGTCGTTAGAAGTCAACGCCCGAAGCATAAGATGCAATAAAAATACAACAGTTTTTCCGTCGTATAACAGGATTAATTGCAACCAGTTTGAAAGTGATGGTCATTTCTACGTTCCGGGCAACCTAGGCTTCACTCTAGGGCGTTGCTCCACCGGATCAAACAGTTAGGGCCTTCGAAGTCAACGCCCGAAGCATAAAATACAATATAAATATAACAGTTTTTCCATTGTATTAAACGAATAATTGCTACCAGTGTAAAAGTTATGGTCATTTCTACGTTCCGGGCAACCTAGGCTCCACCCTAGGGCGTTGTTCCACCAGTTCGAATAGTTAGGGCCTTAGAAGTCAACGCCCGAAGCATAAAATACAAAATAAATAGAACAGTTTTTCCATCGTATAAAACGAATAATTGCTACCAGTGTGAAAGTTATGGTCATTTCTACGTTCCAGGCATCCTAGGCTCCACCCTAGGGCGTTGCTCCAACAGACTGAATAGTTAGGGCCTTAGAAGTCAATGCCCGAAGCATAAAGTGCAATAAAAATACAACAGTTTTTCCATCGTATAGCAGGAATAATTTGCAACCGGTGTGACAGTAGTGGTCATTTCTACTTTCCGGGCAACCTAGGCTTCACCCTAGGGCGTTGCTACAACAGATTGAATAGTTAGGGCCTTAGAAGTCAATGCCATAAGCATATAATGCAAAAAAAATACAACAGTGTTTCAATCATATAACAGGTATAATTGCAACCATTTTGAAAGTGATGGCCAATTCTACGTTCCGGGCAACCTAGGCTTCACTCTAGGGCGTTGCTCCACCAGATCGAATAGTTAAGGCCATAGAAGTCAACGGCCGAAGCATAAAATACAAAATAAATACAACAGTTTTTCCATCGTATAAAACGAATAATTGCTACCAGTGTGAAAGTTATGGTCATTTCTACTTTCCGGGCAACCTAGGCTTCACCCTAGGGCGTTGTTCCACCAGATGGAATAGATAGAGCCTAAGAAGTCAACGCCAGAAGCATAAAATACGATATGAATACAACAGCTTTTCCATCGTATAAAACGAATAATTGCAACCAGTGTGAAAGTTATGGTCATTTCTACATTTCGAGCAACCTAGGCTTTAGTCTAGGGCGTTGCTCCACCTGATCGAATAGCTAGGACCTTAGAAGTCAACGCCAGATGCATAAAATACAATAAAGATGCAACAGTTTTCCATCGTATAACAGGAATAACTGCAAACAGTGTGAAAGTATTGGTCATTTCTACGTTCCGGGTAACCTAGGTTTCACTCTAGGGCGTTGCTCCACCAGATCAAACAGTTAGGGCCATAGAAGTCAACGCCCGAAGCATAAAATACAAAATAAATACAACAGTTTTTCCATCATATAAAACGAATAATTGCAACCACTATGAAAGTTATGGTCATTTCTACTTTCCGGGCAACCTAGGCTTCACCCTAGGGCGTTGCTCCAACAGATTGAATAGTTAGGTCGTTAGAAGTCAACGCCCGAAGCATAAGATGCAATAAAAATACAACAGTTTTTCCGTCGTATAACAGGATTAATTGCAACCAGTTTGAAAGTGATGGTCATTTCTACGTTCCGGGCAACCTAGGCTTCACTCTAGGGCGTTGCTCCACCGGAACAAACAGTTAGGGCCTTCGAAGTCAACGACCGAAGCATAAAATACAATATAAATATAACAGTTTTTCCATTGTATTAAACGAATAATTGCTACCAGTGTGAAAGTTATGGTCATTTCTACTTTCCGGGCAACCTAGGCTTCACCCTAGGGCGTTGTTCCACCAGATGGAACAGATGGAGCCTAAGAAGTCAACGCCAGAAGCATAAAATACGATATAAATACAACAGCTTTTCCATCGTATAAAACGAATAATTGCAACCAGTTTGAAAGTTATGGTCATTTCTACGTACCGGGCAACCTAGGCTTCACTCTAGGGCGTTGCTCCACTAGATCGAATAGCTAGGGCCATAGAAGTCAACGCCAGAAGCATAAAATACAATATAAATACAACAGTTTTTCCATCGTATAAAACGAATAATTGCAACCAGTATGAAACTTATGGTCATTTCTAGTTTCCGAGAAACCTAGGCTCCACCCTAGGGCGTTGCTTCAACAGATTGAACAGTTAGGGCCTTAGAAGTCAACGCCCGAACCACAAAATGCAAAAAAAATACAACAGTGTTTCCATCATATAAAAGGAATAATTGCTACCAGTTTGAAAGTGATGGCCAATTCTACGTTCCGGGCAACCTAGGGTTCACTCTAGGGAGTTGTTCCACCAGATCGAACAGTTGGGGCCTCAGAAATGAACGCCAGAAGCATAAAATACAATATAAATATAACAGTTTTTCCATCGTATAAAACGAGTGATAGCGACCATTGTGAAAGTTACGGTCATTTCTACGTTCCGGGCAACCTAGGCTTCACTCTAGGGCGTTGCTCCACCAGATCGATTAGTTAGGGCCTTAGAAGTCAACGCCCGAAGCATAAAATACAAAATAAATAGAACAGTTTTTCCATTGTATAAAACGAATAATTGATACCAGTGTAAAAGTTATGGTCATTTCTACGTTCCGAGCAACCTAGTTTTCACCCTAGGGCGTTGTTCCACCAGATCGAATAGTTAGGGCCTAAGCAGTGACTGCCAGAAGCATAAAATACAAAATAAATACAACAGCTTTTCCATCGTATAAAACGAATAATTGCAACCAGTATGTAAGTTATGGTCATTTCTACTTTCCGGGCAACCTAGGCTTCACCCTAGGGGGTTGCTCCAACAGACTGAATAGTTAGGGCCTTAGAAGTCAATGCCAGAAGCATAAAATACGATATAAATACAACAGCTTTTCCATCGTATAAAACGAATAATTGCTACCAGTGTGAAAGTTATGGTCATTTCTACTTTCCGGGCAACCTAGGCTTCACCCTAGGGCGTTGCTCCATCAGATTGAATAGTTAGGTCGTTAGAAGTCAACGCCCGAAGCATAAGATGCAATAAAAATACAACAGTTTTTCCGTCGTATAACAGGATTAATTGCAACCAGTTTGAAAGTGATGGTCATTTCTACGTTCCGGGCAACCTAGGCTTCACTCTAGGGCGTTGCTCCACCGGATCAAACAGTTAGGGCCTTCGAAGTCAACGCCCGAAGCCTAAAATACAAAATAAAGAGAACAGTTTTTCCATCGTATAAAACGAATAATTGCTACCAGTGTGAAAGTTATGGTCATTTCTACGTTCCAGGCATCCTAGGCTCCACCCTAGGGCGTTGCTCCAACAGACTGAATAGTTAGGGCCTTAGAAGTCAATGCCCGAACCACAAAATGCAAAAAAAATACAACAGTGTTTCCATCATATAACAGGAATAATTGCAACCAGTTTGAAAGTGATGGCCAATTCCACGTTCCGGGCAACCTAGGCTTTACTCTAGGGAGTTGTTCCACCAGATCGAACAGTTGGGGCCTCAGAAGTCAACGCCAGAAGCATAAAATACAATATAAATGTAACAGTTTTTCCATCGTATAAAACGAATAATTGCAACCAGTGTGGAAGTTATGGTCATTACTACGTTGCGGGCTACCTAGGCTTCACTGTAGGGCGGTGCTCCACCAGATCAAATAGTTAGAGCCTAAGAAGTCAACGCCAGAAGCATAAAATACAACATAAATACAACAGATTTTCCATCGTATATAATGTGTATTTGCAAACAGTGTGAAAGTTATGGTCATTTCTACATTTCGAGCAACCTAGGCATCACTCTAGGGCGTTGCTCCACCTGATCGAATAGTTAGGGCCTTAGAAGTCAACGCCAGATGCATAAAATACAATAAAGATGCAACAGTTTTTCCATCGTATAACAGGAATAACTGCAAACAGTGTGAAAGTATTGGTCATTTCTACGTTCCGGGTAACCTAGGTTTCACTCTAGGGCGTTGCTCCACCAGATCAAACAGTTAGGGCCTTAGAAGTCAATGCCCGAAGCATAAAGTGCAATAAAAATACAACAGTTTTTCCATCGTATAGCAGGAATAATTTGCAACCGGTGTGACAGTAGTGGTCATTTCTACTTTCCGGGCAACCTAGGCTTCACCCTAGGGCGTTGCTACAACAGATTGAATAGTTAGGGCCTTAGAAGTCAATGCCAGAAGCATATAATGCAAAAAAAATACAACAGTGTTTCCATCATATAACAGGAATAATAGCAACCAGTTTGAAAGTGATGGCCAATTCTACGTTCCGGGCAACCTAGGCTTCACTCTAGGGAGTCGTTCCACCAGATCGAACAGTTGGGGCCTCAGAAGTCAACGCCAGAAGCATAAAATACAATATAAATATAACAGTTTTTCCATCGTATAAAACGAATGATAGCGACCATTGTGAAAGGTACGGTCATTTCTACGTTCCAGGCATCCTAGGCTCCACCCTAGGGCGTTGCTCCAACAGACTGAATAGTTAGGGCCTTAGAAGTCAATGCCCGAAGCATAAAGTGCAATAAAAATACAACAGTTTTTCCATCGTATAGCAGGAATAATTTGCAACCGGTGTGACAGTAGTGGTCATTTCTACGTTCCGGGCAACCTAGGTTTCACTCCAGGGCGTTACTCCACCAGACCGAATAGTTACGGCCTATGAAGTCAATGCCAGATGCATATAATTAAAAAAAAATACAACAGTGTTTCAATCATATAACAGGAATAATTGCAACCAGTTTGAAAGTGATGGCCAATTCTACGTTCCGGGCAACCTAGGCTTCACTCTAGGGAGTTGTTCCACCAGATCGAACAGTTGGGGCCTCAGAAGTCAACGCCAGAAGCATAAAATACAATATAAATATAACAGTTTTTCCATCGTATAAAATGAATGATAGCGACCATTGTGAAAGTTACGGTCATTTCTACGTTCCGGGCAACCTAGACTTCACTCTAGGGCGTTGCTCCACCAGATCGAATAGTTAGGGCCTTAGAAGTCAACGCCCGAAGCATAAAATACAAAATAAATAGAACAGTTTTTCCATTGTATAAAACGAATAATTGTTACCAGTGTAAAAGTTATGATCATTTCTACGTTCCGGGCAAACTAGTCTTCACCCTAGGGCGTTGTTCCACCAGATCGAATAGTTAGGGACTAAGCAGTGACTGCCAGAAGCATAAAATACAATATAAATATAACAGTTTTTCCATCGTATAAAATGAACGATAGCGACCATTGTGAAAGTTACGGTCATTTCTACGTTCCGGGCAACCTAGACTTCACTCTAGGGCGTTGCTCCACCAGATCGAATAGTTAGGGCCTTAGAAGTCAACGCCCGAAGCATAAAATACAAAATAAATAGAACAGTTTTTCCATTGTATAAAACGAATAATTGTTACCAGTGTAAAAGTTATGGTCATTTCTACGTTCCGGGCAAACTAGTCTTCACCCTAGGGCGTTGTTCCACCAGATCGAATAGTTAGGGACTAAGCAGTGACTGCCAGAAGCATAAAATACAATATAAATACAACAGTTTTTCCATCATATAAAACGAATAATTGCAACCAGTATGAAAGTTATGGTCATTCCTACTTTCCGGGCAACCTAGCCTCCACCCTAGGGCGTTGCTTCAACAGATTGAACAGTTAGGGCCTTAGAAGTCAACGCCCGAACCACAAAATGCAAAAAAAATACAACAGTGTTTCCATCATATAACAGGAATAATTGCAACCACTTTGAAAATGACGGCCAATTCTACGTTCCGGGCAACCTAGGCTTCACTCTAGGGAGTTGTTCCACCAGATCGAACAGTTGGGGCCTCAGAAGTCAACGCCAGAAGCATAAAATACAATATAAATATAACAGTTTTTCCATCGTATAAAACGAATGATAGCGACCATTGTGAAAGTTACGGTCATTTCTACGTTCCGGGCAACCTAGGCTTCACTCTAGGGCGTTGCTCCACCAGATCGAATAGTTAGGGCCTTAGAAGTCAACGCCCGAAGCATAAAATACAAAATAAATAGAACAGTTTTTCCATTGTATAAAACGAATAATTGTTACCAGTGTAAAAGTTATGGTCATTTCTACGTTCCGGGCAACCTAGTCTTCACCCTAGGGCGTTGTTCCACCAGATCGAATAGTTAGGGCCTTAGACGTCAATGCCCGAAGCATAAAATGCAATATAAATACAACAGTTTTTCCATCATATAAAACGAATAATTGCAACCAGTATGAAGGTTATGGTCATTTCTACTTGCCGGGCAACCTAGGCTTCACCCTAGGGCGTTGCTCCAACAGATTGAATAGTTAGGGCCTTAGAAGTCAATGCCAGAAGCATAAAATACAATATAAATACAACAGTTTTTCCATCGTATAAAACGAATAATTGCAACCAGTATGAAACTTATGGTCATTTCTAGTTTCCGAGTCATCTAGGCTCCACCCTAGGGCGTTGCTTCAACAGATTGAACAGTTAGGGCCTTAGAAGTCAACGCCCGAACCACAAAGTGCAAAAAAAATACAACAGTGTTTCCATCATATAACAGGAATAATTGCAACCAGTTTGAAAGTGATGGCCAATTCCACGTTCCGGGCAACCTAGGCTTTACTCTAGGGAGTTGTTCCACCAGATCGAACAGTTGGGGCCTCAGAAGTCAACGCCAGAAGCATAAAATACAACATAAATACAACAGATTTTCCATCGTATATAATGTATATTTGCAAACAGTGTGAAAGTTATGGTCATTTCTACATTTCGAGCAACCTAGGCATCACTCTAGGGCGTTGCTCCACCCGATCGAATAGTTAGGGCCTTAGAAGTCAACGCCAGATGCATAAAATACAATAAAGATGCAACAGTTTTTCCATCGTATAACAGGAATAACTGCAAACAGTGTGAAAGTATTGGTCATTTCTACATTCCGGGTAACCTAGGTTTCACTCTAGGGCGTTGCTCCACCAGATCAGACAGTTAGGGCCTTAGAAGTCAACGCCCGAAGCATAAAATGCAAAATAAATACAACAGTTTTTCCATCATATAAAACGAATAATTGCAACCACTATGAAAGTTATGGTCATTTCTACTTTCCGGGCAACCTAGGCTTCACCCTAGGGCGTTGCTCCAACAGATTGAATAGTTAGGTCGTTAGAAGTCAACGCCCGAAGCATAAGATGCAATAAAAATACAACAGTTTTTCCGTCGTATAACAGGATTAATTGCAACCAGTTTGAAAGTGATGGTCATTTCTACGTTCCGGGCAACCTAGGCTTCACTCTAGGGCGTTGCTCCACCGGATCAAACAGTTAGGGCCTTCGAAGTCAACGCCCGAAGCATAAAATACAATATAAATATAACAGTTTTTCCATTGTATTAAACGAATAATTGCTACCAGTGTAAAAGTTATGGTCATTTCTACGTTCCGGGCAACCTAGGCTTCACCCTAGGGCGTTGTTCCACCAGTTCGAATAGTTAGGGCCTTAGAAGTCAACGCCCGAAGCATAAAATACAAAATAAATAGAACAGTTTTTCCATCGTATAAAACGAATAATTGCTACCAGTGTGAAAGTTATGGTCATTTCTACGTTCCAGGCATCCTAGGCTCCACCCTAGGGCGTTGCTCCAACAGACTGAATAGTTAGGGCCTTAGAAGTCAATGCCCGAAGCATAAAGTGCAATAAAAATACAACAGTTTTTCCATCGTATAGCAGGAATAATTTGCAACCGGTGTGACAGTAGTGGTCATTTCTACTTTCCGGGCAACCTAGGCTTCACCCTAGGGCGTTGCTACAACAGATTGAATAGTTAGGGCCTTAGAAGTCAATGCCATAAGCATATAATGCAAAAAAAATACAACAGTGTTTCAATCATATAACAGGTATAATTGCAACCATTTTGAAAGTGATGGCCAATTCTACGTTCCGGGCAACCTAGGCTTCACTCTAGGGCGTTGCTCCACCAGATCGAATAGTTAAGGCCATAGAAGTCAACGGCCGAAGCATAAAATACAAAATAAATACAACAGTTTTTCCATCGTATAAAACGAATAATTGCTACCAGTGTGAAAGTTATGGTCATTTCTACTTTCCGGGCAACCTAGGCTTCACCCTAGGGCGTTGTTCCACCAGATGGAATAGATAGAGCCTAAGAAGTCAACGCCAGAAGCATAAAATACGATATGAATACAACAGCTTTTCCATCGTATAAAACGAATAATTGCAACCAGTGTGAAAGTTATGGTCATTTCTACATTTCGAGCAACCTAGGCTTTAGTCTAGGGCGTTGCTCCACCTGATCGAATAGCTAGGACCTTAGAAGTCAACGCCAGATGCATAAAATACAATAAAGATGCAACAGTTTTCCATCGTATAACAGGAATAACTGCAAACAGTGTGAAAGTATTGGTCATTTCTACGTTCCGGGTAACCTAGGTTTCACTCTAGGGCGTTGCTCCACCAGATCAAACAGTTAGGGCCATAGAAGTCAACGCCCGAAGCATAAAATACAAAATAAATACAACAGTTTTTCCATCATATAAAACGAATAATTGCAACCACTATGAAAGTTATGGTCATTTCTACTTTCCGGGCAACCTAGGCTTCACCCTAGGGCGTTGCTCCAACAGATTGAATAGTTAGGTCGTTAGAAGTCAACGCCCGAAGCATAAGATGCAATAAAAATACAACAGTTTTTCCGTCGTATAACAGGATTAATTGCAACCAGTTTGAAAGTGATGGTCATTTCTACGTTCCGGGCAACCTAGGCTTCACTCTAGGGCGTTGCTCCACCGGAACAAACAGTTAGGGCCTTCGAAGTCAACGACCGAAGCATAAAATACAATATAAATATAACAGTTTTTCCATTGTATTAAACGAATAATTGCTACCAGTGTAAAAGTTATGGTCATTTCTACGTTCCGGGCAACCTAGGCTTCACCCTAGGGCGTTGTTCCACCAGATCGAATAGTTAGGGCCTTAGAAGTCAACGCCCGAAGCATAAAATACAAAATAAATAGAACAGTTTTTCCATCGTATAAAACGAATAATTGCTACCAGTGTGAAAGTTATGGTCATTTCTACGTTCCAGGCATCCTAGGCTCCACCCTAGGGCGTTGCTCCAACAGACTGAATAGTTAGGGCCTTAGAAGGCAATGCCCGAAGCATAAAGTGCAATAAAAATACAACAGTTTTTCCATCGTATAGCAGGAATAATTTGCAACCGGTGTGACAGTAGTGGTCATTTCTACTTTCCGGGCAACCTAGGCTTCACCCTAGGGCGTTGCTACAACAGATTGAATAGTTAGGGCCTTAGAAGCCAATGCCAGGAGCATATAATGCAAAAAAAATACAACAGTGTTTCAATCATATAACAGGTATAATTGCAACCATTTTGAAAGTGATGGCCAATTCTACGTTCCGGGCAACCTAGGCTTCACTCTAGGGCGTTGCTCCACCAGATCGAATAGTTAAGGCCCTAGAAGTCAACGGCCGAAGCATAAAATACAAAATAAATACAACAGTTTTTCCATCGTATAAAACGAATAATTGCTACCAGTGTGAAAGTTATGGTCATTTCTACTTTCGGGGCAACCTAGGCTTCACCCTAGGGCGTTGTTCCACCAGATGGAATAGATAGAGCCTAAGAAGTCAACGCCAGAAGCATAAAATACGATATGAATACAACAGCTTTTCCATCGTATAGAACGAATAATTGCAACCAGTGTGAAAGTTATGGTCATTTCTACGTTCCGGGCCACCTAGGCTTCACTCTAGGGCGTTGCCCCACTAGATCGGTAGCTAGGGCCTTAGAAGCCAACGCCAGAAGCATAAAATACAATATAAATACAACAGTTTTTCCATCGTATAAAACGAATAATTGCAACCAGTATGAAACTTATGGTCATTTCTAGTTTCCGAGCAACCTAGGCTCCACCCTAGGGCGTTGCTTCAACAGATTGAGCAGTTAGGGCCTTAGAAGTCAACGCCCGAACCACAAAATGCAAAAAAAATACAACAGTGTTTCCATCATATAACAGGAATAATTGCAGCCAGTTTGAAAGTGATGGCCAATTCTACGTTCCGGGCAACCTAGGCTTCACTCTAGGGAGTTGTTCCACCAGATCGAACAGTTGGGGCCTCAGAAGTCAACGCCAGAAGCATAAAATACAATATAAATGTAACAGTTTTTTCATCGTATAAAACGAATGATAGCGACCAGTGTGAAAGTTACGGTCATTTCTACGTTCCGCGCAACCTAGGCTTCACTCTAGGGCGTTGCTCCACCTGATCGAATAGTTAGGGCCTTAGAAGTCAACGCCAGATGCATAAAATACAATAAAGATGCAACAGCCTTTCCATCGTATAACAGGAATAACTGCAAACAGTGTGAAAGTATTGGTCATTTCTACGTTCCGGGTAACCTAGGTTTCACTCTATGGCGTTGCTCCACCAGATCTAACAGTTTGGGCCTTAGAAGTCAACGCCGGAAGCATAAAATACAAAATAAATACAACAGTTTTTCCATCATATAAAACGAATAATTGCAACCACTATGAAAGTTATGGTTATTTCTACTTTCCGCGCAACCTAGGCATCACCCTAGGGCGTTGCTCCAACAGATTGAATAGTTAGGTCGTTAGAAGTCAACGCCCGAAGCATAAGATGCAATAAAAATACAACAGTTTTTCCGTCGTATAACAGGATTAATTGCAACCAGTTTGAAAGTGATGGTCATTTCTACGTTCCGGGCAACCTACGCTTCACTCTAGGGCGTTGCTCCACCGGATCAAACCGTTAGGGCCTTCGAAGTCAACGCCCGAAGCATAAAATACAATATAAATGTAACAGTTTTTCCATTGTATTAAACGAATAATTGCTACCAGTGTAAAAGTTATGGTCATTTCTACGTTCCGAGCAACCTAGGCTTCACCCTAGGGCGTTGTTCCACCAGATCGAATAGTTAGGGCCTTAGAAGTCAACGCTCGAAGCATAAAATACAAAATAAATAGAACAGTTTTTCCATCGTATAAAACGAATAATTGCTACCAGTGTGAAAGTTATGGTCATTTCTACGTTCCAGGCATCTTAGGCTCCACCCTAGGGCGTTGCTCCAACAGACTGAATAGTTAGGGCCTTAGAAGTCAATGCCCGAAGCATAAAGTGCAATAAAAATACAACAGTTTTTCCATCGTATAGCAGGAATAATTTGCAACCGGTGTGACAGTAGTGGTCATTTCTACGTTCCGGGCAACCTAGGTTTCACTCCAGGGCGTTACTCCACCAGATCGAATAGTTACGGCCTTTGAAGTCAACGCCAGAAGCATAAAATACGATGAAGATGCAACAGTTTTTCCATCGTATAACAGGATTAATTGCAACCAGTTTGAAAGTGATGGTCATTTCTCCTTTCCGGGCAACCTAGGCATCACTCTAGGGCGTTGCTCCACTAGATCGAATAGCTAGGGCCTTATGAGTCAACGCCAGAAGCATTAAATACAAAATAAATAGAACAGTTTTTCCATTGTATAAAACGAATAATTGCTAGCAGTGTAAAAGTTATGGTCATTTCTACGTTCCGGGCTACCTAGGCTTCACCCTAGGCCGCTGTTCCACCTGATCGAATAGTTAGTGCCTAAGGAGTGAACGCCAGAAGCGTAAAATACAATATAAATACAACAGTTTTTCCACCGTATAAAACGAATAATTGCAACCAGTATGAAACTTATCGTCATTTCTACTTTCCGAGCAACCTAGGATTCACCCTAGGGCGTTGCTCCAACAGATTGAATAGTTAGGGACTTAGGAGTCAACGACCCAACCATAAAATGCAAAAAAAATACAACAGCGTTTCCATCATATAACAGGAATAATTGCAACCAGTTTGAAAGTGATGGTCATTTCTACGTTCCGGGCACCCTAGGCGTCACCCTAGGGCGTTGCTCCACCAGATCGAATAGTTACGGCCTTAGAAGTCAACGCCAGAAGCATAAAATACGATATAAATACAACAGCTTTTCCATCGAATGAAACGAATAATTGCTACCAGTGTGAAAGTTATGGTCATTTCTACTTTCCGGGCAACCTAGGCTTCACCCTAGGGCGTTGTTCCACCTTATGGAATAGTTAGGGCCCAAGAAGTCAACGCCAGAAGCATAAAATACGATATAAATACAACAGCTTTTCCATCGTATAAAACGAATAATTGCAACCAGCATGAAAGTTATGGTCATTTCTACTTTCCGGGCAACCTAGGCTTCACCCTAGGGCGCTGCTCCAACAGATTGTATAGTTAGGGCCTTAGAAGTCAATGCCCGAAGCATAAAATGCAATAAAAATACAACAGTTTTCCCATCATATAACAGGAATAATTGCAACCAATTTTAAAGTGATGGTCATTTATACGTACCGGGCAACCTAGGCTTCACTCGAGGGCGTTGCTCCACCAGATCGAATAGTTAGGGCCTTATAAGTCAACGCCCGAAGCATAAAATATAGAATAAATAGAACAGTTTTTCCATTGTATAAAACGAGTAATTGCAACCAATTTGAAAGTGATGGTCATTTCTGCGTTTCGGGCAACCTAGGCTTCACTCTAGGGCGTTGCTCCACTAGATCGAAAAGCTAGGGCCTTACAAGTCAACGCCAGAAGCATAAAATACGATATAAATTCAACAGCTTTTCCATCGTATAAAACGAATAATTGCAACCAGTATGAAACTTATCGTCATTTCTACTTTCCGAGCAACCTAGGCTCCACCCTAGGGCGTTGCTGCAACAGACTGAATAGTTAGGGCCTTAGAAGTCAATGCCCGAAGCATAAAGTGCAATAAAAATACAACAGCTTTTCCATCGTATAGCAGGAATAATCTGCAACCGGTGTGACAGTAGTGGTCATTTCTACGTTCCGGGTAACCTAGGTTTCTCTCCAGAGCGTTACTCAACCAGATCGAATAGTTACGACCTATGAAGTCAACGCCAGAAGCATAAAATACGACGAAGATGCAACAGTTTTTCCATCGTATAACAGGATTAATTGCAACCAGTTTGAAAGTGATGGTCATTTCTCCTTTCCGGGCAACCTAGGCATCACTCTAGGGCGTTGCTCCACTAGATCGAATAGCTAGGGCCTTAGAAGTCAACGCCAGAAGCATAAAATGCAATATAAATATAACAGTTTTTCCATCGTCTAAAACGAATAAGTGCAACCAGTATGAAACTTATGGTCATTTCTACTTTCCGGGCAACCTAGGCTTCACCCTAGGGCGTTGCTACAACAGATTGAATAGTTAGGGCCTTAGAAGTCAATGCCAGAAGCATATAATGCAATAAAAATACAAAAGTTTTTCCATCGTATAACAGGATTAATTGCAACCAGTTTGAAAGTGATGGTCATTTCTACGTTCTGGGCCACCTAGGCTTCACTCTAGGGCGTTGCTCCACCAGATCGAATAGTTACGGCCTATGAAGTCAACGCCAGAAGCATAAAATACAATATAAATACAACAGCTTTTCCATCGTATAAAACGAATAATTGCAACCAGTGTGAAAGTAATGGTCATTTCTACGTTCCGAGCACCGTTGGCGTCACTCTAGGGCGTTGCTCCACCACATCTAATAGCTACGGCCTTAGAAGTCAACGCCAGAGGCATAAAATACAATTAAAATACAACAGCTTTTCCGTCGTATAAAACGAATAATAGAAACCAGTGTTAAAGTTATGGTCATTTCTACGTTCCGGGCAAGCTAGGCTTCACTCTAGGGCGTTGCTCCACCAGATCAAACAGTTAGGGCCTTAGAAGTCAACGCCCGAACCATAAAATACAAAAAAAATACAACAGTGTTTCCATCATATAACAGGAATAATTGCAACCAGTTTGAAAGTGATGGTCATTTCTCCTTTCCGGGCAACCTAGGCTTCACTCTAGGCCGTTGCTCCACTAGATCGAATAGCTAGGGCCTTAGAAGTCAACGCCAGAAGCATAAAATACAATATAAATACAACAGCTTTTCCATCGTATAAAACGAATAATTGCAACCAGTGTGAAAGTAAAGGTCATTTCTACGTTCCGGGCAAACTAGGCTTCACTCTCGGGCGTTGCTTCACTAGATCGAATAGCTAGGGCCTTAGAAGTCAACGACAGAAGCATAAAGTACAATATAAATGAAACAGTTTTTCCATCGTATAAGACGAATAATTGCAACCAGTTTGAAAGTGATGGTCATTTCTCCTTTCCGGGCAACCTAGGCTTCACTCTAGGCCGTTGCTCCACTAGATCGAATAGCTAGGGCCTTAGAAGTCAACGCCAGAAGCATAAAATACAATATAAATACAACAGCTTTTCCATCGTATAAAACGAATAATTGCAACCAGTTTGAAAGTGATGGTCATTTCTACGTTCTGGGCCACCCAGGCTTCACTCTAGGGCGTTGCTCCACTAGAACGAATAGCTAGGGCCTTAGATGTCAACGCCAGAAGCATAAAATACGATATAAATACAACAGCTTTTCCATTGTATAAAAGGAATAATTGCAAACAGTGTGAAAGTAATGGTCATTTCTACGTTCCGGGCAACCTAGGCTTCACTCTACGGCGTTGTTCCACCAGATCGAATAGTTAGGGCCTAAGAACTGAACGCCAGAAGCATAAAATACAATATAAATATAACAGTTTTTCCATCGTATAAAACGAATAATTGCCAGCAGTGTATAAGTTATGGTCATTTCTACATTCCGGGCCACCTAGGCTTCACCCTAGGCCGTTGTTCCAACAGATCGAATAGTTAGGGCCTAAGGAGTGAACGCCAGAAGCATAAAATACAATATAAATACAACAGGTTTTCCATCGTATAAAACGAATAATTGCAACCAGTTTGAAAGTGATGGTCATTTCTACGTACCGGGCAATCTAGGCTTCACTATATGGCGTTGCTCCACCAGGTCAAACAGTTAGGGCCTTAGAAGCCAACGCCCGAAGCATTAAATACAAAATAAATAGAACAGCTTTTCCATCGTATAAAACGAATAATTGCAACCAGTTTGAAAGTTATGGTCATTTCTACTTTCCGGGCAACCTAGTCTTCACCCTAGGGCGATGCTCCAACAGATTGAATAGTTAGGGCCTTAGAAGTCAATGCCCGAAGCATAAAATGCAATATAAATACAACAGTTTTTCCATCGTATAAAACGAATAATTGCCAGCAGTGTAAAAGTTATGGTCATTTCTACATTCCGGGCGACCTAGGCTTCACCCTAGGGCGCTGCTCCAACAAAATGTATAGTTAGGGCCTTAGAAGTCAATGCCCGAAGCATCAAATGCAAGAAAAATACAACAGTTTTTCCATCATATAACAGGAATAATTGCAACCAATTTGAAAGTGATGGTCATTTATACGTACCGGGCAACCTAGGCTTCACTCGAGGGCGTTGCTCCGCCAGATAGAATAGTTAGGGCCTTAGAAGTCAACGCCCGAAACATAAAATACAGAATAAATAGAACAGTTTTTCCATTGTATAAAACGAATAATTGCTACCAGTGTGAAAGTTATGGCCATTTCTACTTTCCGGGCAACCTAGGCTTCACCCTAGGGCGTTGCTCCAACAGATTGAATAGTTAGGGCCTTAGAAGTCAATTCCCGAAGCATAAAATGCAATATAAGTACAAGAGTTTTTCCATCATATAAAACGAATAATTGCAACCAGTATGAAGGTTATGGTCATTTCTACTTGCCGGGCAAACTAGGCTTCACCCTAGGGCGTTGCTCCAACAGACTGAATTGTTAGGGCCTTAGAAGTGAATGCCCGAAGCATAAAATGCAATAAAAATACAACAGTTTTTCCATCATATAACAGGAATAATTGCAACCAATTTGAAAGTGATGGTCATTTATACGTACCGGGCAACCTAGGCTTCACTCGAGGGCGTTGCTCCACCAGATCGAATAGTTAGGGCCTTAGAAGTCAACGCCCGAAACATAAAATACAGAATAAATAGAACAGTTTTTCCATTGTAGAAAACGAATAATTGCTACCAGTGTGAAAGTTATGGTCATTTCTACTTTCCGGGCATCCTAGGCTTCACTCGAGGGCGTTGCTCCACCAGATAGAATAGTTAGGGCCTTAGAAGTCAACGCCCGAAACATAAAATACAGAATAAATAGAACAGTTTTTCCATTGTATAAAACGAATAATTGCTACCAGTGTGAAAGTTATGGTCATTTCTACTTTCCGGGCAACCTAGGCTTCACCCTAGGGCGTTGCTCCAACAGATTGAATAGTTAGGGCCTTAGAAGTCAATGCCCGAAGCATAAAGTGCAATATAAATACAAGAGTTTTTCCATCATATAAAACGAATAATTGCAACCAGTATGAAGGTTATGGTCATTGCTACTTGCCGGGCAACGTAGGCTTCACCCTAGGGCGTTGCTCCAACAGACTGAATTGTTAGGGCCTTAGAAGTGAATGCCCGAAGCATAAAATGCAATAAAAATACAACAGTTTTTCCATCATATAACAGGAATAATTGCAACCAATTTGAAAGTGATGGTCATTTATACGTACCGGGCAACCTAGGCTTCACTCGAGGGCGTTGCTCCACTAGATCGAATAGCTAGGGCCTTAGAAGTCAACGCCAGAAGCATAAAATACAATATAAATATAACAGTTTTTCCATCGTATATAAACGAATAAGTGCAACCAGTATGAAACTTATGGTCATTTCTACTTTCCGGGCAACCTAGGCTTCACCCTTGGGCGTTGCTACAACAGATTGAATAGTTAGGGCCTTAGAAGTCAATGCCAGAAGCATATAATGCAATAAAAATACAACAGTTTTTCCATAGTATAACAGGATTAATTGCAACCAGTTTGAAAGTGATGGTCATTTCTACGTTCCGGGACACCTAGGCTTCACTCTAGGGCGTTGCTCCACTAGATCGAATAGCTAGGGCCTTAGAAGTCAACGCCAGAAGCATAAAATACAATATAAATACAACAGTTTTTCCATCGTATAAAACGAATAATTGCAACCAGTATGAAACTTATGGTCATTTCTAGTTTCCGAGCAACCTAGGCTCCACCCTAGGGCGTTGCTCCAACAGACTGAATAGTTAGGGCCTTAGAAGTCAATGCCCGAAGCATAAAGTGCAACAAAAATACAACAGTTTTTCCATCGTATAGCAGGAATAATTTGCAACCGGTGTGACAGTAGTGGTCATTTCTACGTTCCGGGCAACCTAGGTTTCACTCCAGGGCGTTACTCCACCAGATGGAATAGTTACGGCCTATGAAGTCAACGCCAGAAGCATAAAATACGATGAAGATGCATCAGTTTTTCCATCGTATAAAACGAATAATTGCAACCAGTTTGAAAGTGATGGTCATTTCTACGTACCGGGCAACCTAGGCTTCACTATAGGGCGTTGTTCTACCAGACCGAATAGTTAAGGCCCTATAAGTCAACGGCCGAAGCATAAAATACAAAATAAATAGAACAGTTTTTCCATCGTATAAAACGAATAATTGCTACCAGTGTGAAAGTTATGGACATTTCTACTTTCTGGGCAACCTAGGCTTCACCCTAGGGCGTTGTTCCACCAGATGGAATAGATAGAGCCTAAGAAGTCAACGCCAGAAGCATAAAATGCGATATAAATACAACAGCTTTTCCATCGTATAAAACGAATAATTGCAACCAGTGTGAAAGTTATGGTCATTTCTACGTTCCGGGCCACCTAGGCATCACTCTAGGGCGTTGCTCCACTAGATCGAATAGCTAGGGCCTTAGAAGTCAATGCCCGAAGCATAAAGTGCAATAAAAATACAACAGTTCTTCCATCGTATAGCAGGAATAATTTGCAACCGGTGTGACAGTAGTGGTCATTTCTACGTTCCGGGCAACCTAGGTTTCACGCCAGGGCGTTACTCCACCAGACCGAATAGTTACGGCCTATGAAGTCAACGCCAGAAGCATAAAATACGATGAAGATGCAACAGTTTTTCCATCGTATAACAGGATTAATTGCAACCAGTTTGAAAGTGATGGTCATTTCTCCTTTCCGGGCGACCTAGGCATCACTCTAGGGCGTTGCTCCACTAGAACGAATAGCTATGGCCTTAGAAGTCAACGCCAGAAGCATAAAATACAATATAAATATAACAGTTTTTCCATCGTATATAAACGAATAAGTGCAACCAGTACGAAACTTATGGTCATTTCTACTTTCCGGGCAACCTAGGCTTCACCGTTGGGCGTTGCTACAACAGATTGAATAGTTAGGGCCTTAGAAGTCAATGCCCGAAACATAAAATACAGAATAAATAGAACAGTTTTTCCATTGTATAAAACGAATAATTGCTAGCAGTGTGAAAGTTATGGCCATTTCTACTTTCCGGGCAACCTAGGCTTCGCCCTAGGGCGTTGCTCCAACAGATTGAATAGTTAGGGCCTTAGAAGTCAATGCCCGAAGCATAAAATGCAATATAAATACAAGAGTTTTTCCATCATATAAAACGAATAATTGCAACTAGTATGAAGGTTATGGTCATTTCTACTTGCCGGGCAACCTAGGCTTCACCCTAGGGCGTTGCTCCAACAGACTGAATTGTTAGGGCCTTAGAAGTGAATGCCCGAAGCATAAAATGCAATAAAAATACAACAGTTTTTCCATCATATAACAGGAATAATTGCAACCAATTTGAAAGTGATGGTCATTTATACGTACCGGGCAACCTAGGCTTCACTCGAGGGCGTTGCTCCACTAGATCGAATAGCTAGGGCCTTAGAAGTCAACGCCAGAAGCATAAAATACAATATAAATATAACAGTTTTTCCATCGTATATAAACGAATAAGTGCAACCAGTATGAAACTTATGGTCATTTCTACTTTCCGGGCAACCTAGGCTTCACCCTTGGGCGTTGCTACAACAGATTGAATAGTTAGGGCCTTAGAAGTCAATGCCAGAAGCATATAATGCAATAAAAATACAACAGTTTTTCCATAGTATAACAGGATTAATTGCAACCAGTTTGAAAGTGATGGTCATTTCTACGTTCCGGGACACCTAGGCTTCACTCTAGGGCGTTGCTCCACTAGATCGAATAGCTAGGGCCTTAGAAGTCAACGCCAGAAGCATAAAATACAATATAAATACAACAGTTTTTCCATCGTATAAAACGAATAATTGCAACCAGTATGAAACTTATGGTCATTTCTAGTTTCCGAGCAACCTAGGCTCCACCCTAGGGCGTTGCTCCAACAGACTGAATAGTTAGGGCCTTAGAAGTCAATGCCCGAAGCATAAAGTGCAATAAAAATACAACAGTTTTTCCATCGTATAGCAGGAATAATTTGCAACCGGTGTGACAGTAGTGGTCATTTCTACGTTCCGGGCAACCTAGGTTTCACTCCAGGGCGTTACTCCACCAGATGGAATAGTTACGGCCTATGAAGTCAACGCCAGAAGCATAAAATACGATGAAGATGCAACAGTTTTTCCATCGTATAAAACGAATAATTGCAACCAGTTTGAAAGTGATGGTCATTTCTACGTACCGGGCAACCTAGGCTTCACTATAGGGCGTTGCTCTACCAGACCGAATAGTTAAGGCCCTAGAAGTCAACGGCCGAAGCATAAAATACAAAATAAATAGAACAGTTTTTCCATCGTATAAAACGAATAATTGCTACCAGTGTGAAAGTTATGGACATTTCTACTTTCTGGGCAACCTAGGCTTCACCCTAGGGCGTTGTTCCACCAGATGGAATAGATAGAGCCTAAGAAGTCAACGCCAGAAGCATAAAATGCGATATAAATACAACAGCTTTTCCATCGTATAAAACGAATAATTGCAACCAGTGTGAAAGTTATGGTCATTTCTACGTTCCGGGCCACCTAGGCTTCACTCTAGGGCGTTGCTCCACTAGATCGAATAGCTAGGGCCTTAGAAGTCAATGCCCGAAGCATAAAGTGCAATAAAAATATAACAGTTCTTCCATCGTATAGCAGGAATAATTTGCAACCGGTGTGACAGTAGTGGTCATTTCTACGTTCCGGGCAACCTAGGTTTCACTCCAGGGCGTTACTCCACCAGACCGAATAGTTACGGCCTATGAAGTCAACGCCAGAAGCATAAAATACGATGAAGATGCAACAGTTTTTCCATCGTATAACAGGATTAATTGGAACCAGTTTGAAAGTGATGGTCATTTCTCCTTTCCGGGCGACCTAGGCATCACTCTAGGGCGTTGCTCCACTAGAACGAATAGCTATGGACTTAGAAGTCAACGCCAGAAGCATAAAATACAATATAAATATAACAGTTTTTCCATCGTATATAAACGAATAAGTGCAACCAGTACGAAACTTATGGTCATTTCTACTTTCCGGGCAACCTAGGCTTCACCCTTGGGCGTTGCTACAACAGATTGAATAGTTAGGGCCTTGGAAGTCAATGCCAGAAGCATATAATGCAATAAAAATACAACAGTTTTTCCATAGTATAACAGGATTAATTGCAACCAGTTTGAAAGTGATGGTCATTTCTACGTTCCGGGACACCTAGGCTTCACTCTAGGGCGTTGCTCCACTAGATCGAATAGCTAGGGCCTTAGAAGTCAACGCCAGAAGCATAAAATACAGTATAAGTACAACAGTTTTTCCATCGTATAAAACGAATAATTGCAACCAGTATGAAACTTATGGTCATTTCTATTTTCCGAGCAACCTAGGCTCCACCCTAGGGCGTTGCTCCAACAGACTGAATAGTTAGGGCCTTAGAAGTCAATGCCCGAAGCATAAAGTGCAATAAAAATACAACAGTTTTTCCATCGTATAGCAGGAATAATTTGCAACCGGTGTGACAGTAGTGGTCAATTCTACGTTCCGGGCAACCTAGGTTTCACTCCAGGGCGTTACTCCACCAGATGGAATAGTTACGGCCTATGAAGTCAACGCCAGAAGCATAAAATAAGATGAAGATGCAACAGTTTTTCCATCGTATAACAGGATTAATTGCAACCAGTTTGAAAGTGATGGTCATTTCTCCTTTCCGGGCAACCTAGGCATCACTCTAGGGCGTTGCTTCAACAGATTGAACAGTTAGGGCCTTAGAAGTCAACGCCCGAACCACAAAATGCAAAAAAAATACAACAGTGTTTCCATCATATAACAGGAATAATTGCAACCAGTTTGAAAGTGATTGCCAATTCTACGTTCCGGGAAACCTAGGCTTCACTCTAGGGAGTTGTTCCACCAGTTCGAACAGTTGGGGCCTCAGAAGTCAACCCCAGAAGCATAAAATACAATATAATTATAACAGTTTTTCCATCGTATAAAACGAATGATAGCGACCAGTGTGAAAGTTACGGTCATTTCTACGTTCCGGGCAACCTAGGCTTCACTCTAGGGCGTTGCTCCACCAGATCGAATAGTTAGGGCCTTAGAAGTCAACACCCGAAGCATAAAATACAAAATAAATAGAACAGTTTTTCTATCGTATAAAACGAATAATTGTTACCAGTGTAAAAGTTATGGTCATTTCTACGTTCCGGGCAACCTAGTCTTCACCCTAGGGCGTTGTTCCACTAGACCGAATAGTTAGGGCCTAAGCAGTGACTGCCAGAAGCATAAAATACAATATAAATACAACAGTTTTTCCATCATATAAAACGAATAATTGCAACCAGTATGAAAGTTATGGTCATTTCTACTTTCCGGGCAACCTAGGCTTCACCCTAGGGCGTGGCTCCAACAGATTGAATAGTTAGGGCCTTAGAAGTCAACGCCAGAAGCATAAAATACAATATAAATACAACAGCTTTTCCATCGTATAGAACGAATAATTGCAACCAGTGTGAAAGTAATGGTCATTTCTACGTTCCGGGCAACCTAGGCATCACCCTAGGGCGTTGTTCCACCAGATCGAATAGTTAGGGCCTTAGAAGTCAATGCCCGAAGCATAAAATACAAAATAAATAGAACAGTTTTTCCATCGTATAAAACGAATAATTGCTACCAGTGTGAAAGTTATGGTCATTTCTACGTTCCAGGCATCCTAGGCTCCACCCTAGGGCGTTGCTCCAACAGACTGAATAGTTAGGGCCTTAGAAGTCAATGCCCGAAGCATAAAGTGCAATAAAGATACAACAGTTTTTCCATCGTATAGCAGGAATAATTTGCAACCGGTGTGACAGTAGTGGTCATTTCTACGTTCCGGGCAACCTAGGTTTCACTCCAGGGCGTTACTCCACCAGATCGCATAGTTACGGCCTATGAAGTCAACGCCAGAAGCATAAAATACGATGAAGATGCAACAGTTTTTCCATCGTATAACAGGATTAATTGCAACCAGTTTGAAAGTGATGGTCATTTCTCCTTTCCGGGCAACCTAGGCATCACTCTAGGGCGTTGCTCCACTAGAACGAATAGCTAGGGCCTTAGAAGTCAACGCCAGAAGCATAAAATACAATATAAATATAACAGTTTTTCCATCGTAAATAAACGAATAAGTGCAACCAGTATGAAACTTATGGTCATTTCTACTTTCCGGGCAACCTAGGCTTCACCCTTGGGCGTTGCTACAACAGATTGAATAGTTAGGGCCTTAGAAGTCAATGCCAGAAGCATTAATGCAATAAAAATACAACAGTTTTTCCATAGTATAACAGGATTAATTGCAACCAGTTTGAAAGTGATGGTCATTTCTACGTTCCGGGACACCTAGGCTTCACTCTAGGGCGTTGCTCCACTAGATCGAATAGCTAGGGCCTTAGAAGTCAACGCCAGAAGCATAAAATACAATATAAGTACAACAGTTTTTCCATCGTATAAAACGAATAATTGCAACCAGTATGAAACTTATGGTCATTTCTATTTTCCGAGCAACCTAGGCTCCACCCTAGGGCGTTGCTCCAACAGACTGAATAGTTAGGGCCTTAGAAGTCAATGCCCGAAGCATAAAGTGCAATAAAAATACAACAGTTCTTCCATCGTATAGCAGGAATAATTTGCAACCGGTGTGACAGTAGTGGTCATTTCTATGTTCCGGGCAACCTAGGTTTCACTCCAGGGCGTTACTCCACCAGATGGAATAGTTACGGCCTATGAAGTCAACGCCAGAAGCATAAAATAAGATGAAGATGCAACAGTTTTTCCATCGTATAACAGGATCAGTTGCAACCAGTTTGAAAGTGATGGTCATTTCTCCTTTCCGGGCAACCTAGGCATCACTCTAGTGCGTTGCTTCAACAGATTGAACAGTTAGGGCCTTAGAAGTCAACGCCCGAACCACAAAATGCAAAAAAAATACAACAGTGTTTCCATCATATAACAGGAATAATTGCAACCAGTTTGAAAGTGATTGCCAATTCTACGTTCCGGGCAACCTAGGCTTCACTCTAGGGAGTTGTTCCACCAGATCGAACAGTTGGGGCCTCAGAAGTCAACGCCAGAAGCATAAAATACAATATAATTATAACAGTTTTTCCATCGTATAAAACGAATGATAGCGACCAGTGTGAAAGTTACGGTCATTTCTACGTTCCGGGCAACCTAGGCTTCACTCTAGGTCGTTGCTCCACCAGATCGAATAGTTAGGGCCTTAGAAGTCAACACCCGAAGCATAAAATACAAAATAAATAGAACAGTTTTTCCATCGTATAAAACGAATAATTGTTACCAGTGTCAAAGTTATGGTCATTTCTACGTTCCGGGCAACCTAGTTTTCACCCTAGGGCGTTGTTCCACCAGGTCGAATAGTTAGGGCCTAAGCAGTGACTGCCAGAAGCATAAAATACAATATAAATACGACAGTTTTTCCATCATATAAAACGAATAATTGCAACCAGTATGAAAGTTATGGTCATTTCTACTTTCCCGGCAACCTAGGCTTCACCCTAGGGCGTTGCTCCAACAGATTGAATAGTTAGGGCCTTAGAAGTCAACGCCAGAAGCATAAAATACAATATAAATACAACAGCTTTTCCATCGTATAAAAGGAATAATTGCAAACAGTGTGAAAGTAATGGTCATTTCTACTTTCCGAGCAACCTAGGCTTCACCCTAGGGCGTTGCTCCACCAGATCGAATAGTTCGGGCCCTAGAAGTCTACGCCCGAAGCATAAAATACAATATAAATGCAACAGCTATTCCATCCCATAAAACGAATAATTGCAACCAGTGTGAAAGTTATGGTCATTTCTACATTCCGAGCAACCTAGACTTCACTCTAGGGCGTTACTCCACCAGATCGAATAGTTAGGTCCTTCGAAGTCAACGCCAGAAGCATAAAATACGATATAAATACAACAGCTTTTCCGTCGTATAAAAGGAATAATTGTAAACAGTGTGAAAGTAATGGTCATTTCTACTTTCCGAGCAACCTAGGCTTCACCCTAGGGCGTTGCTCCAACAGATTGAATAGTTAGGTCGTTAGAAGTCAACGCCCGAAGCATAAGATGCAATAAAAATACAACAGTTTTTCCGTCGTATAACAGGATTAATTGCAACCAGTTTGAAAGTGATGGTCATTTCTACGTTCCGGGCAACCTAGGCTTCACTCTAGGGCGTTGCTCCACCAGATCGAATAGTTACGGCGTTAGAAGTCCACGCCCGAAGCATATAATACAAAATAAATAAAACAGTTTTTCCATCGTATAAAACAAATAATTGCTACCAGTGTGAAAGTTATGGTCATTTCTACGTTCCGCGCATCCTGGGCTCCACCCTAGGGCGTTGCTCCAACAGACTGAATAGTTAGGGCCTTAGAAGTCAATGCCCGAAGCATAAAGTGCAATAAAGATACAACAGTTTTTCCATCGTATAACAGGATTAATTGCAACCAGTTTGAAAGTGATGGTCATTTCTCCTTTCCGGGCAACCTTGGCATCACTCTAGGGCGTTGCTCCACTAGATCGAATAGCTAGGGCCTTAGAAGTCAACGCCGGAAGCATAAAATACAATATAAATGTAACAGCTTTTCCGCCGTATAAAACGAATAATTGCAACCAGTATGAAGGTTATGGTCATTTCTACTCGCCGGGCAACCTAGGCTTCACCCTAGGGCGTTGCTCCAACAGACTGAATTGTTAGGGCCTTAGAAGTGAATGCCCGAAGCATAAAATGCAATAAAAATACAACAGTTTTTCCATCATATAACAGGAATAATTGCAACCAATTTGAAAGTGATGGTCATTTATACGTACCGGGCAACCTAGGCTTCACTCGAGGGCCTTGCTCCACTAGATCGAATAGCTAGGGCCTTAGAAGTCAACGCCAGAAGCATAAAATACAATATAAATATAACAGTTTTTCCATCGTATATAAACGAATAAGTGCAACCAGTATGAAACTTATGGTCATTTCTACTTTCCGGGCAACCTAGGCTCCACCCTAGGGCGTTGCTCCAACAGACTGAATAGTTAGGGCCTTAGAAGTCAATGCCCGAAGCATAAAGTGCAATAAAAATACAACAGTTTTTCCATCGTATAGCAGGAATAATTTGCAACCGGTGTGACAGTAGTGGTCATTTCTACGTTCCGGGCAACCTAGGTTTCACTCCAGGGCGTTACTCCACCAGATGGAATAGTTACGGCCTATGAAGTCAACGCCAGAAGCATAAAATACGATGAAGATGCAACAGTTTTTCCATCGTATAAAACGAATAATTGCAACCAGTTTGAAAGTGATGGTCATTTCTACGTACCGGGCAACCTAGGCTTCACTATAGGGCGTTGCTCTACCAGACCGAATAGTTAAGGCCCTAGAAGTCAACGGCCGAAGCATAAAATACAAAATAAATAGAACAGTTTTTCCATCGTATAAAACGAATAATTGCTACCAGTGTGAAAGTTATGGACATTTCTACTTTCTGGGCAACCTAGGCTTCACCCTAGGGCGTTGTTCCACCAGATGGAATAGATAGAGCCTAAGAAGTCAACGCCAGAAGCATAAAATGCGATATAAATACAACAGCTTTTCCATCGTATAAAACGAATAATTGCAACCAGTGTGAAAGTTATGGTCATTTCTACGTTCCGGGCCACCTAGGCTTCACTCTAGGGCGTTGCTCCACTAGATCGAATAGCTAGGGCCTTAGAAGTCAATGCCCGAAGCATAAAGTGCAATAAAAATACAACAGTTCTTCCATCGTATAGCAGGAATAATTTGCAACCGGTGTGACAGTAGTGGTCATTTCTACGTTCCGGGCAACCTAGGTTTCACTCCAGGGCGTTACTCCACCAGACCGAATAGTTACGGCCTATGAAGTCAACGCCAGAAGCATAAAATACGATGAAGATGCAACAGTTTTTCCATCGTATAACAGGATTAATTGCAACCAGTTTGAAAGTGATGGTCATTTCTCCTTTCCGGGCGACCTAGGCATCACTCTAGGGCGTTGCTCCACTAGAACGAATAGCTATGGCCTTAGAAGTCAACGCCAGAAGCATAAAATACAATATAAATATAACAGTTTTTCCATCGTATATAAACGAATAAGTGCAACCAGTACGAAACTTATGTTCATTTCTACTTTCCGGGCAACCTAGGCTTCACCCTTGGGCGTTGCTACAACAGATTGAATAGTTAGGGCCTTAGAAGTCAATGCCAGAAGCATATAATGCAATAAAAATACAACAGTTTTTCCATAGTATAACAGGATTAATTGCAACCAGTTTGAAAGTGATGGTCATTTCTACGTTCCGGGACACCTAGGCTTCACTCTAGGGCGTTGCTCCACTAGATCGAATAGCTAGGGCCTTAGAAGTCAACGCCAGAAGCATAAAATACAATATAAGTACAACAGTTTTTCCATCGTATAAAACGAATAATTGCAACCAGTATGAAACTTATGGTCATTTCTATTTTCCGAGCAACCTAGGCTCCACCCTAGGGCGTTGCTCCAACAGACTGAATAGTTAGGGCCTTAGAAGTCAATGCCCGAAGCATAAAGTGCAATAAAAATACAACAGTTTTTCCATCGTATAGCAGGAATAATTTGCAACCGGTGTGACAGTAGTGGTCATTTCTACGTTCCGGGCAACCTAGGTTTCACTCCAGGGCGTTACTCCACCAGATGGAATAGTTACGGCCTATGAAGTCAACGCCAGAAGCATAAAATAAGATGAAGATGCAACAGTTTTTCCATCGTATAACAGGATTAATTGCAACCAGTTTGAAAGTGATGGTCATTTCTCCTTTCCGGGCAACCTAGGCATCACTCTAGGGCGTTGCTTCAACAGATTGAACAGTTAGGGCCTTAGAAGTCAACGCCCGAACCACAAAATGCAAAAAAAATACAACAGTGTTTCCATCATATAACAGGAATAATTGCAACCAGTTTGAAAGTGATTGCCAATTCTACGTTCCGGGCAACCTAGGCTTCACTCTAGGGAGTTGTTCCACCAGATCGAACAGTTGGGGCCTCAGAAGTCAACCCCAGAAGCATAAAATACAATATAATTATAACAGTTTTTCCATCGTATAAAACGAATGATAGCGACCAGTGTGAAAGTTACGGTCATTTCTACGTTCCGGGCAACCTAGGCTTCACTCTAGGGCGTTGCTCCACCAGATCGAATAGTTAGGGCCTTAGAAGTCAACACCCGAAGCATAAAATACAAAATAAATAGAACAGTTTTTCTATCGTATAAAACGAATAATTGTTACCAGTGTAAAAGTTATGGTCATTTCTACGTTCCGGGCAACCTAGTCTTCACCCTAGGGCGTTGTTCCACTAGACCGAATAGTTAGGGCCTAAGCAGTGACTGCCAGAAGCATAAAATACAATATAAATACAACAGTTTTTCCATCATATAAAACGAATAATTGCAACCAGTATGAAAGTTATGGTCATTTCTACTTTCCGGGCAACCTAGGCTTCACCCTAGGGCGTGGCTCCAACAGATTGAATAGTTAGGGCCTTAGAAGTCAACGCCAGAAGCATAAAATACAATATAAATACAACAGCTTTTCCATCGTATAGAACGAATAATTGCAACCAGTGTGAAAGTAATGGTCATTTCTACGTTCCGGGCAACCTAGGCATCACCCTAGGGCGTTGTTCCACCAGATCGAATAGTTAGGGCCTTAGAAGTCAATGCCCGAAGCATAAAATACAAAATAAATAGAACAGTTTTTCCATCGTATAAAACGAATAATTGCTACCAGTGTGAAAGTTATGGTCATTTCTACGTTCCAGGCATCCTAGGCTCCACCCTAGGGCGTTGCTCCAACAGACTGAATAGTTAGGGCCTTAGAAGTCAATGCCCGAAGCATAAAGTGCAATAAAGATACAACAGTTTTTCCATCGTATAGCAGGAATAATTTGCAACCGGTGTGACAGTAGTGGTCATTTCTACGTTCCGGGCAACCTAGGTTTCACTCCAGGGCGTTACTCCACCAGATCGCATAGTTACGGCCTATGAAGTCAACGCCAGAAGCATAAAATACGATGAAGATGCAACAGTTTTTCCATCGTATAACAGGATTAATTGCAACCAGTTTGAAAGTGATGGTCATTTCTCCTTTCCGGGCAACCTAGGCATCACTCTAGGGCGTTGCTCCACTAGAACGAATAGCTAGGGCCTTAGAAGTCAACGCCAGAAGCATAAAATACAATATAAATATAACAGTTTTTCCATCGTAAATAAACGAATAAGTGCAACCAGTATGAAACTTATGGTCATTTCTACTTTCCGGGCAACCTAGGCTTCACCCTTGGGCGTTGCTACAACAGATTGAATAGTTAGGGCCTTAGAAGTCAATGCCAGAAGCATTAATGCAATAAAAATACAACAGTTTTTCCATAGTATAACAGGATTAATTGCAACCAGTTTGAAAGTGATGGTCATTTCTACGTTCCGGGACACCTAGGCTTCACTCTAGGGCGTTGCTCCACTAGATCGAATAGCTAGGGCCTTAGAAGTCAACGCCAGAAGCATAAAATACAATATAAGTACAACAGTTTTTCCATCGTATAAAACGAATAATTGCAACCAGTATGAAACTTATGGTCATTTCTATTTTCCGAGCAACCTAGGCTCCACCCTAGGGCGTTGCTCCAACAGACTGAATAGTTAGGGCCTTAGAAGTCAATGCCCGAAGCATAAAGTGCAATAAAAATACAACAGTTCTTCCATCGTATAGCAGGAATAATTTGCAACCGGTGTGACAGTAGTGGTCATTTCTATGTTCCGGGCAACCTAGGTTTCACTCCAGGGCGTTACTCCACCAGATGGAATAGTTACGGCCTATGAAGTCAACGCCAGAAGCATAAAATAAGATGAAGATGCAACAGTTTTTCCATCGTATAACAGGATCAGTTGCAACCAGTTTGAAAGTGATGGTCATTTCTCCTTTCCGGGCAACCTAGGCATCACTCTAGTGCGTTGCTTCAACAGATTGAACAGTTAGGGCCTTAGAAGTCAACGCCCGAACCACAAAATGCAAAAAAAATACAACAGTGTTTCCATCATATAACAGGAATAATTGCAACCAGTTTGAAAGTGATTGCCAATTCTACGTTCCGGGCAACCTAGGCTTCACTCTAGGGAGTTGTTCCACCAGATCGAACAGTTGGGGCCTCAGAAGTCAACGCCAGAAGCATAAAATACAATATAATTATAACAGTTTTTCCATCGTATAAAACGAATGATAGCGACCAGTGTGAAAGTTACGGTCATTTCTACGTTCCGGGCAACCTAGGCTTCACTCTAGGTCGTTGCTCCACCAGATCGAATAGTTAGGGCCTTAGAAGTCAACACCCGAAGCATAAAATACAAAATAAATAGAACAGTTTTTCCATCGTATAAAACGAATAATTGTTACCAGTGTCAAAGTTATGGTCATTTCTACGTTCCGGGCAACCTAGTTTTCACCCTAGGGCGTTGTTCCACCAGGTCGAATAGTTAGGGCCTAAGCAGTGACTGCCAGAAGCATAAAATACAATATAAATACGACAGTTTTTCCATCATATAAAACGAATAATTGCAACCAGTATGAAAGTTATGGTCATTTCTACTTTCCCGGCAACCTAGGCTTCACCCTAGGGCGTTGCTCCAACAGATTGAATAGTTAGGGCCTTAGAAGTCAACGTCAGAAGCATAAAATACAATATAAATACAACAGCTTTTCCATCGTATAAAAGGAATAATTGCAAACAGTGTGAAAGTAATGGTCATTTCTACTTTCCGAGCAACCTAGGCTTCACCCTAGGGCGTTGCTCCACCAGATCGAATAGTTCGGGCCCTAGAAGTCTACGCCCGAAGCATAAAATACAATATAAATGCAACAGCTATTCCATCCCATAAAACGAATAATTGCAACCAGTGTGAAAGTTATGGTCATTTCTACATTCCGAGCAACCTAGACTTCACTCTAGGGCGTTACTCCACCAGATCGAATAGTTAGGTCCTTCGAAGTCAACGCCAGAAGCATAAAATACGATATAAATACAACAGCTTTTCCGTCGTATAAAAGGAATAATTGTAAACAGTGTGAAAGTAATGGTCATTTCTACTTTCCGAGCAACCTAGGCTTCACCCTAGGGCGTTGCTCCAACAGATTGAATAGTTAGGTCGTTAGAAGTCAACGCCCGAAGCATAAGATGCAATAAAAATACAACAGTTTTTCCGTCGTATAACAGGATTAATTGCAACCAGTTTGAAAGTGATGGTCATTTCTACGTTCCGGGCAACCTAGGCTTCACTCTAGGGCGTTGCTCCACCAGATCGAATAGTTACGGCGTTAGAAGTCCACGCCCGAAGCATATAATACAAAATAAATAAAACAGTTTTTCCATCGTATAAAACAAATAATTGCTACCAGTGTGAAAGTTATGGTCATTTCTACGTTCCGCGCATCCTGGGCTCCACCCTAGGGCGTTGCTCCAACAGACTGAATAGTTAGGGCCTTAGAAGTCAATGCCCGAAGCATAAAGTGCAATAAAGATACAACAGTTTTTCCATCGTATAACAGGATTAATTGCAACCAGTTTGAAAGTGATGGTCATTTCTCCTTTCCGGGCAACCTTGGCATCACTCTAGGGCGTTGCTCCACTAGATCGAATAGCTAGGGCCTTAGAAGTCAACGCCGGAAGCATAAAATACAATATAAATGTAACAGCTTTTCCGCCGTATAAAAGGAATAATTGCAAACAGTGTGAAAGTAATGGTCATTTCTACTTTCCGAGCAACCTAGGTTTCACCCTAGGGCTTTGCTCCAACAGATTGAATAGTTAGGTCGTTAGAAGTCAACGCCCGAAGCATAAGATGCAATAAAAATAGAACAGCTTTTCCGTCGTATAACAGGATTAATTGCAACCAGTTTGAAAGTGATGGTCATTTCTACGTTCTGGGCAACCTAGGCTTCACTCTAGGGCGTTGCTCCACCGGATCAAACAGTTAGGGCCTTCGAAGTCAACGCCCGAAGCATAAAATACAATATAAATATAACAGTTTCTCCATCATATAAAACGAGTGATAGCAACCAGTGTGAAAGTTATGGTCATTTCTACGTTCCGGGCAACCTAGGATTCACTCTAGGGCGTTGCTCCACCAGATCGAATAGTTACGGCGTTAGAAGTCCACGCCCGAAGCATATAATACAAAATAAATAAAACAGTTTTTCCATCGTATAAAACAAATAATTGCTACCAGTGTGAAAGTTATGGTCATTTCTACGTTCCGCGCATCCTGGGCTTTACCCTAGGGCGTTGTTCCACCATATGGAATAGTTAGGGCCTAAGAAGTCAACGCCCGAAGCATAAAATACAATATAAATCTAACAGCTTTTCCATCCCATAAAACGAATAATTGCAACCAGTGTGAAAGTTATGGACATTTCTACATTCCGAGCAACCTAGGCTTCACTCTAGGGCGTTACTCCACCAGATCGAATAGTTAGATCCTTCGAAGTCAACGCCAGAAACATAAAATACGATATAAATACAACAGCTTTTCCGTCGTATAAAAGGAATAATTGCAAACAGTGTGAAAGTAATGGTCATTTCTACTTTCCGAGCAACCTAGGCTTTACCCTAGGGCGTTGCTCCAACAGATTGAATAGTTAGGTCGTTAGAAGTCAACGCCCGAAGCATAAGATGCAATAAAAATACAACAGTTTTTCCGTCGTATAACAGGATTAATTGTAACCAGTTTGAAAGTGATGGTCATTTCTACGTTCCGGGCAACCTAGGCTTCACTCTAGGGCGTTGCTCCACCGGATCAAACAGTTAGGGCCTTCGAAGTCAACGCCCGAAGCATAAAATACAATATAAATATAACAGTCTTTCCATTGTATTAAACGAATAATTGCTACCAGTTTAAAAGTTATGGTCATTTCTACGTGCCGGGCAACCTAGGCTTCACCCTAGGGCGTTGTTCCACCAGACCGAATAGTTAGGGACTAAGCAGTGACTGCCAGAAGCATAAAATACAATATAAATACAACAGTTTTTCCATCGTATAAAACGAATAATTGCTACCAGTGTGAAAGTTATGGTCATTTCTACGTTCCAGGCATCCTAGGCTCCACCCTAGGGCGTTGCTCCACTAGATCGAATAGCTACGGCCTTAGAAGTCAACGCCAGAAGCATAAAATACAATATAAATACAACAGCTTTTCCATCGTATAAAACGAATAATTGCAACCAGTGTGAAAGTAATTGTCATTTCTACGTTCCGGGCAAACTAGGCTTCACTCTCGGGCGTTGCTTCACTAGATCGAATAGCTAGGGCCTTAGATGTCAACGACAGAAGCATAAAATACAATATAAATGCAACAGTTTTTCCATCGCATAAGACGAATAATTGCAACCAGTGTGAAACTTATGGTCATTTCTACTTTCCGAGCAACCTAGGCTTCACCCTAGGGCGTTGCTCCAACTGATTGAATAGTTAGGGCCTTAGAAGTCAATGCCCGAAGCATAAAGTGCAATAAAAATACAACAGCTTTCCATCGTATAGCAGGAATAATTTGCAACCGGTGTGACAGTAGTGGTCATTTCTACGTTCCGGGCAACTTAGGTTTCACTCCAGGGCGTTACTCCACCAGACCGAATAGTTACGGCCTATGAAGTCAACGCCAGAAGCATAAAATACGATGAAGATGCAACAGTTTTTCCATCGTATAACAGGATTAATTGCAACCAGTTTGAAAGTGATGGTCATTTCTCCTTTCCGGGCAACCTAGGCATCACTCTAGGGCGTTGCTCCACTAGAACGAATAGCTAGGGCCTCAGAAGTCAACGCCAGAAGCATAAAATGCAATATAAATACAACAGTTTTTCCATCGTATAAAACGAATAATTGCAACCAGTATGAAACTTATGGTCATTTCTAGTTTCCGAGCAACCTAGGCTCCACCCTAGGGCGTTGCTTCAACAGATTGAACAGTTAGGGCCTTAGAAGTCAACGCCCGAACCACAAAATGCAAAAAAAATACAACAGTGTTTCCATCATATAACAGGAATAATTGCAACCAGTTTGAAAATGATGGCCAATTCTACGTTCCGGGCAACCTAGGCTTCACTCTAGGGAGTTGTTCCACCAGATCGAACAGTTGGGGCCTCAGAAGTCAACGCCAGAAGCATAAAATACAATATAAATATAACAGTTTTTCCATCGTATAAAACGAATGATAGCGACCATTGTGAAAGTTACGGTCATTTCTACGTTCCGGGCAACCTAGGCTTCACTCTAGGGCGTTGCAACACCAGATCGAATAGTTAGGGCCTTAGAAGTCAATGCCAGAAGCATAAAATACGATATAAATACAACAGCTTTTCCATCGTATAAAACGAATAATTGCAACCAGTTTGAAAGTGATGGTCATTTCTACGTACCGGGCAACCTAGGCTTCACTCTAGGGCGTCGCTCCACCAGATCGAATAGTTAAGGCCCTAGAAGTCAACGGCCGAAGCATAAAATACGATATGAATATAACAGCTTTTCCATCGTATAAAACGAATAATTGCAACCAGTGTGAAAGTTATGGTCATTTCTACGTTCCGGGCTACCTAGGCTTCACTGTAGGGCGGTGCTCCACCAGATCAAATGGTTAGAGCCTAAGAAGTCAACGCCAGAAGCATAAAATACAACATAAATACAACAGATTTTCCATCGTATATAATGTATATTTGCAAACAGTGTGAAAGTTATGGTCATTTCTACATTTCCAGCAACCCAGGCTTCACTCTAGGGCGTTGCTCCACCTGATCGAGTAGTTTGGGCCTTAGAAGTCAACGCCAGAAGCATAAAACACAATATAAATATAACAGCTTTTCCATCCCATAAAACGAATAATTGCAACCAGTGTGAAGGTTATGGACATTTCTACATTCCGAGCAACCTAGGCTTCACTCTAGGGCGTTACTCCACCAGATCGAATAGTTAGGTCCTTCGAAGTCAACGCCAGAAGCATAAAATACGATATAAATACAACAGTTTTTCCATCGTATAAAACGAATAATTGCTACCAGTGTGAAAGTTATGGTCATTTCTAGTTTCCGAGTAACCTAGGCTCCACCCTAGGGCGTTGCTTCAACAGATTGAACAGTTAGGGCCTTAGAAGTCAACGCCCGAACCACAAAATGCAAAAAAAATACAACAGTGTTTCCAACATATAACAGGAATAATTGCAACCAGTTTGAAAGTGATGGCCAATTCTACGTTCCGGGCAACCTAGGCTTTACTCTAGGGAGTTGTTCAACCAGATCGAACAGTTGGGGCCTCAGAAGTCAACGCCAGAAGCATAAAATACGATATAAATACAACAGCTTTTCCATCGTATAAAACGAATAATTGCAACCAGTTTGAAAGTGATGGTCATTTCTACGTACCGGGCAACCTAGGCTTCACTCTAGGGCGTTGCTCCACCAGATCGAATAGTTCAGGCCCTAGAAGTCAACGGCCGAAGCATAAAATACAAAATAAATACAACAGTTTTTCCATCGTATAAAACGAATAATTGCTACCAGTGTGAAAGTTATGGTCATTTCTACTTTGCGGGCAACCTAGGCTTCACCCTAGGGCGTTGTTCCACCAGATGGAATAGATAGAGCCTAAGAAGTCAACGCCAGAAGCAGAAAATACGATATGAATACAACAGCTTTTCCATCGTATAAAACGAATAATTGCAACCAGTGTGAAAGTTACGGCCATTTCTACGATCCAGGCCACCTAGGCTTCACTATAGGGCGTTGCTCCACTAGATCGAATAGCTAGGGCCTTAGAAGTCAACGCCAGAAGCATAAAATACAATATAAATACAACAGTTTTTCCATCGTATAAAACGAATAATTGCAACCAGTGTGGAAGTTATGGTCATTACTACGTTCCGGGCGACCTAGGCTTCACTGTAGGGCGGTGCTCCACCAGATCAAATGGTTAGAGCCTAAGAAGTCAACGCCAGAAGCATAAAATACAACATAAATACAACAGATTTTCCATCGTATATAATGTATATTTGCAAACAGTGTGAAAGTTATGGTCATTTCTACATTTCCAGCAACCCAGGCTTCACTCTAGGGCGTTGCTCCACCTGATCGAGTAGTTTGGGCCTTAGAAGTCAACGCCAGAGGCATAAAACACAATATAAATATAACAGCTTTTCCATCCCATAAAACGAATAATTGCAACCAGTGTGAAGGTTATGGACATTTCTACATTCCGAGCAACCTAGGCTTCACTCTAGGGCGTTACTCCACCAGATCGAATAGTTAGGTCCTTCGAAGTCAACGCCAGAAGCATAAAATACGATATAAATACAACAGCTTTTCCGTCGTATAAAAGGAATAATTGCAAACAGTGTGAAAGTAATGGTCATTTCTACTTTCCGAGCAACCTAGGCTTTACCATAGGGCGTTGCTCCAACTGATTGAATAGTTAGGTCGTTAGAAGTCAACGCCCGAAGCATAAGATGCAATAAAAATACAACAGTTTTTCCGTCGTATAGCAGGAATAATTTGCAACCGGCGTGACAGTAGTGGTCATTTCTACGTTCCGGGCAACCTAGGTTTCACTCCAGGGCGTTACTCCACCAGACCGAATAGTTACGGCCTATGAAGTCAACGCCAGAAGCATAAAATACGATGAAGATGCAACAGTTTTTCCATCGTATAACAGGATTAATTGCAACCAGTTTGAAAGTGATGGTCATTTCTCCTTTCCGGGCAACCTAGGCATCACTCTAGGGCGTTGCTACAACAGATTGAATAGTTAGGGCCTTAGAAGTCAATGCCAGAAGCATATAATGCAATAAAAATACAACAGTTTTTCCATCGTATAACAGGATTAATTGCAACCAGTTTGAAAGTGATGGTCATTTCTCCTTTCCGGGCAACCTAGGCATCACTCTAGGGCGTTGCTCCGCTAGATCGAATAGCTAGGGCCTTAGAAGTCAACGCCAGAAGCATAAAATACAATATAAATATAACAGTTTTTCCATCGTATAAACCGAATAAGTGCAACCAGTATGAAACTTATGGTCATTTCTACTTTCCGGGGAACCTAGGCTTCACCCTAGGGCGTTGCTACAACAGATTGAATAGTTAGGGCCTTAGAAGTCAATGCCAGAAGCATATAACGCAATAAAAATACAACAGTTTTTCCATCGTATAACAGGATTAATTGCAACCAGTTTGAAAGTGATGGTCATTTCTACGTTCCGGGACACCTAGGCTACACTCTAGGGCGTAGCTCCACTAGATCGAATAGCTAGGGCCTTAGAAGTCAACGCCCGAAGCATAAAATACAATATAAATGCAACAGCTTTTCCATCCCATAAAACGAATAATTGCAACCAGTGTGAAGGTTATGGACATTTCTACATTCCGAGCAACCTAGGCTTCACTCTAGGGCGTTACTCCACCAGATCGAATAGTTAGGTCCTTCGAAGTCAACGCCAGAAGCATAAAATACGATATAAATACAACAGCTTTTCCGTCGTATAAAAGGAATAATTGCAAACAGTGTGAAAGTAATGGTCATTTCTACTTTCCGAGCAACCTAGGCTTTACCATAGGGCGTTGCTCCAACTGATTGAATAGTTAGGTCGTTAGAAGTCAACGCTCGAAGCATAAGATGCAATAAAAATACAACAGCTTTTCCGTCGTATAGCAGGAATAATTTGCAACCGGCGTGACAGTAGTGGTCATTTCTACGTTCCGGGCAACCTAGGTTTCACTCCAGGGCGTTACTCCACCAGACCGAATAGTTACGGCCTATGAAGTCAACGCCAGAAGCATAAAATACGATGAAGATGCAACAGTTTTTCCATCGTATAACAGGATTAATTGCAACCAGTTTGAAAGTGATGGTCATTTCTCCTTTCCGGGCAACCTAGGCATCACTCTAGGGCGTTGCTACAACAGATTGAATAGTTAGGGCCTTAGAAGTCAATGCCAGAAGCATATAATGCAATAAAAATACAACAGTTTTTCCATCGTATAACAGGATTAATTGCAACCAGTTTGAAAGTGATGGTCATTTCTCCTTTCCGGGCAACCTAGGCATCACTCTAGGGCGTTGCTCCGCTAGATCGAATAGCTAGGGCCTTAGAAGTCAACGCCAGAAGCATAAAATACAATATAAATATAACAGTTTTTCCATCGTATAAAACGAATAAGTGCAACCAGTATGAAACTTATGGTCATTTCTACTTTCCGGGGAACCTAGGCTTCACCCTAGGGCGTTGCTACAACAGATTGAATAGTTAGGGCCTTAGAAGTCAATGCCAGAAGCATATAACGCAATAAAAATACAACAGTTTTTCCATCGTATAACAGGATTAATTGCAACCAGTTTGAAAGTGATGGTCATTTCTACGTTCCGGGACACCTAGGCTACACTCTAGGGTGTAGCTCCACTAGTTCGAATAGCTAGGGCCTTAGAAGTCAACGCCCGAAGCATAAAATACAATATAAATGCAACAGCTTTTCCATCCCATAAAACGAATAATTGCAACCAGTGTGAAAGTTATGGTCATTTCTACATTCCGAGCAACCTAGACTTCACTCTAGGGCGTTACTCCACCAGATCGAATAGTTAGGTCGTTAGAAGTCAACGCCCGAAGCATAAGATGCAATAAAAATACAACAGTTTTTCCGTCGTATAACAGGATTAATTGCAACCAGTTTGAAAGTGATGGTCATTTCTACATTCCGGGCAACCTAGGCTTCACCCTAGGGCGTTGTTCCACCAGATCGAATAGTTAGGGCCTTAGAAGTCAACGCCCGAAGCATAAAATACAAAATAAATAGAACAGTTTTTCCATCGTATAAAACGAATAATTGCTACCAGTGTAAAAGTTATGGTCATTTCTACGTTCCGGGCAACCTAGTCTTCACCCTAGGGCGTTGTTCCACCAGATCGAATAGTTAGGGCCTAAGCAGTGACTGCCAGAAGCATAAAATACAATATAAATACAACAGTTTTTCCATCATATAAAACGAATAATTGCAACCAGTATGAAAGTTATGGTCATTTCTACTTTCCGGGCAAGCTAGGCTTCACCCTAGGGCGTTGCTCCAACAGATTGAATAGTTAGGTCCTTCGAAGTCAACGCCAGAAGCATAAAATACGATATAAATACAACAGCTTTTCCGTCGTATAAAAGGAATAATTGCAAACAGTGTGAAAGTAATGGTCATTTCTACTTTCCGAGCAACCTAGGCTTTACCATAGGGCGTTGCTCCAACTGATTGAATAGTTAGGTCGTTAGAAGTCAACGCCCGAAGCATAAGATGCAATAAAAATACAACAGTTTTTCCGTCGTATAACAGGATTAATTGCAACCAGTTAGAAAGTGATGGTCATTTCTACGTTCCGGGCAACCTAGGCTTCACTCTAGGGCGTTGCTCCACCGGATCAAACAGTTAGGGCCTTCGAAGTCAACGCCCGAAGCATAAAATACAATATAAATATAACAGTTTTTCCATTGTATTAAACGAATAATTGCTACCAGTTTAAAAGTTATGGTCATTTCTAAGTTCCGGGCAACCTAGGCTTCACCCTAGGGCGTTGTTCCACCAGATCGAATAGTTAGGGCCTTAGAAGTCAACGCCCGAAGCATAAAATACAAAATAAATAGAACAGTTTTTCCATCGTATAAAACGAATAATTGCTACCAGTGTGAAAGTTATGGTCATTTCTACGTTCCAGGCATCCAAGGCTCCACCCTAGGGCGTTGCTCCAACAGACTGAATAGTCAGGGCCTTAGAAGTCAATGCCCGAAGCATAAAGTGCAATAAAAATACAACAGTTTTTCCATCGTATAGCAGGAATAATTTGCAACCGGTGTGACAGTAGTGGTCATTTCTACGTTCCGGGCAACCTAGGTTTCACTCCAGGGCGTTACTCCACCAGATCGAATAGTTAAGGCCCTAGAAGTCAACGGCCGAAGCATAAAATACAAAATAAATACAACAGTTTATCCATCGTATAAAACGAATAATTGCAACCAGTGTGAAAGTTATGGTCATTTCAACTTTCCGGGCAACCTAGGCTTCACCCTAGGGCGTTGTTCCACCAGATGGAATAGATAGAGCCTAAGAGGTCAACGCCAGAAGCATAAAATACGATATGAATACAACAGCTTTTCCATCGTATAAAACGAATAATTGCAACCAGTGTGAAAGTTATGGTCATTTCTACGTACCGGGCCACCTAGGCTTCACTCTAGGGCGTTGCTCCACTAGATCGAATAGCTAGGGCCTTAGAAGTCAACGCCAGAAGCATAAAATACAATATAAATACAACAGTTTTTCCATCGTATAAAACGAATAATTGCAACCAGTATGAAACTTATGGTCATTTCTAGTTTCCGAGCAACCTAGGCTCCACCCTAGGGCGTTGCTTCAACAGATTGAACAGTTAGGGCCTTAGAAGTCAACGCCCGAACCACAAAATGCAAAAAAAATACAACAGTGTTTCCATCATATAACAGGAATAATTGCAACCAGTTTGAGAGTGATGGCCAATTCTACGTTCCGGGCAACCTAGGCTTCACTCTAGGGAGTTGTTCCACCAGATCGAACAGTTGGGGCCTCAGAAGTCAACGCCAGAAGCATAAAATACAATATAAATGTAACAGTTTTTCCATCGTATAAAACGAATGATAGCGACCAGTGTGAAAGTTACGGTCATTTCTACGTTCCGGGCAACCTAGGCTTCACTCTTGGGCGTTGCTCCTCCAGATCGAATAGTTAGGGCCTTAGAAGTCAACGCCCGAAACATAAAATACAAAATAAATAGAACAGTTTTTCCATTGTATAAAACGAATAATTGTTACCAGTGTAAAAGTTATGGTCATTTCTACGTTCCGGGAAACCTAGTCTTCACCCTAGGGCGTTGCTCCACCAGATCGAATAGTTAGGGCCTAAGCAGTGACTGCCAGAAGCATAAAATATAATATAAATACAACAGTTTTTCCATCATATAAAACGAATAATTGCAACCAGTATGACAGTTATGGTCATTTCTACTTTCCGGGCAACCTAGGCTTCACCCTAGGGCGTTGCTCCAACAGATTGAATAGTTAGGGCCTTAGAAGTCAATGCCATAAGCATAAAATACGATATAAATACAACAGCTTTTCCATCGTATAAAACGAATAATTGCAACCAGTTTGAAAGTGATGGTCATTTCTACGTACCGGGCAACCTAGGCTTCACTCTAGGGCGTTGCTCAACCAGATCGAATAGTTAAGGCCCTAGAAGCCAACGGCCGTAGCATAAAATACAAAATAAATAGAACAGTTTTTCCATCGTATAAAACGAATAATTGCTACCAGTGTGAAAGTTATGGTCATTTCTACTTTCCGGGCAACCTAGGCTTCACCCTAGGGCGTTGTTCCACCAGATGGAACAGATAGAGCCTAAGAAGACAACGCCAGAAGCATAAAATACGATATGAATGCAACAGCTTTTCCATCGTATAAAACGAATAATTGCAACCAGTGTGAAAGTTATGGTCATTTCTACGTTCCGGGCCACCTAGGCTTCACTCTAGGGCGTTGCTCCACTAGATCGAATAGCTAGGGCCTTAGAAGTCAACGCCAGAAGCATAAAATACAATATAAATACAACAGTTTTTCCATCGTATAAAACGAATAATTGCAACCAGTTTGAAAGTGATGGTCATTTCTACGTACCGGGCAACCTAGGCTTCACTCTAGGGCATTGCTCCACCAGATCGAATAGTTAAGGCCCTAGAAGCCAACGGCCGTAGCATAAAATACAAAATAAATAGAACAGTTTTTCCATCGTATAAAACGAATAATTGCTACCAGTGTGAAAGTTATGGTCATTTCTACTTTCCGGGCAACCTAGGCTTCACCCTAGGGCGTTGTTCCACCAGATGGAACAGATAGAGCCTAAGAAGACAACGCCAGAAGCATAAAATACGATATGAACACAACAGCTTTTCCATCGTGTAAAACGAATAATTGCAACCAGTGTGAAAGTTATGGTCATTTCTACGTTCCGGGCCACCTAGGCTTCACTCTAGGGCGTTGCTCCACTAGATCGAATAGCTAGGGCCTTAGAAGTCAACGCCAGAAGCATAAAATACAATATAAATACAACACTTTTTCCATCGTATAAAACGAATAATTGCAACCAGTATGAAACTTATGGTCATTACTAGTTTCCGGGCAACCTAGGCTTCACCCTAGGGCGTTTCTCCAACAGATTGAATAGTTAGGGCCTTAGAAGTCAATGCCAGAAGCATAAAATACGATATAAATACAACAGCTTTTCCATCGTATAAAACGAATAATTGCAACCAGTGTGAAAGTTATGGTCATTTCTACGTTCCGGGCCACCTAGGCTTCACCCTAGGGCGTTGCTCCACTAGATCGAATAGCTAGGGCCTTAGAAGTCAACGCCAGAAGCATAAAATACAATATAAATACAACAGTTTTTCCATCGTATAAAACGAATAATTGCAACCAGTATGAAACTTAAGGTCATTTCTAGTTTCCGAGCAACCTAGGCTCCACCCTAGGGCGTTGCTTCAACAGATTGAACAGTTAGGGCCTTAGAAGTCAACGCCCGAACCACAAAATGCAAAAAAAAATACAACAGTGTTTCCATCATATAACAGGAATAATTGCAACCAGTTTGAAAGTGATGGCCAATTCTACGTTCCGGGCAACCTAGGCTTCACTCTAGGGAGTTGTTCCACCAGATCGAACAGTTGGGGCCTCAGAAGTCAACGCCAGAAGCATAAAATACAATATAAATGTAACAGTTTTTCCATCGTATAAAACGAATGATAGCGACCAGTGTGAAAGTTACGGTCATTTCTACGTTCCGGGCAACCTATTCTTCACCCTAGGGCGTGGTTCCACCAGATCGACTAGTTAGGGCCTAAGCAGTGACTGCCAGAAGCATAAAATACAATATAAATACAACAGTTTTTCCATCATATAAAACGAATAATTGCAACCAGTATGAAAGTTATGGTCATTTCTGCTTTCCGGGCAACCTAGGCTTCACCCTAGGGCGTTGCTCCAACAGATTGAATAGTTAGGGCCTTAGAAGTCAATGCCAGAAGCATAAAATACGATATAAATACAACAGCTTTTCCATCGTATAAAACGAATAATTGCAACCAGTTTGAAAGTGATGGTCATTTCTCCTTTCCGGGCAACCTAGGCATCACTCTAGGGCGTTGCTCCACTAGATCGAATAGCTAGGGCCTTAGAAGTCAACGCCAGAAGCACAAAACACAATATAAATATAACAGTTTTTCCATCGTATAAAACGAATAATTGCTACCAGTGTGAAAGTTATGGTCATTTCTACTTTCCGGGCAACCTAGGCTTCACCCTAGGGCGTTGTTCCACCAGATGGAATAGATAGAGCCTAAGAAGTCAACGCCAGAAGCATAAAATACGATATGAATACAACAGCTTTTCCATCGTATAAAACGAATAATTGCAACCAGTGTGAAAGTTATGGTCATTTCTACGTTCCGGGCCACCTAGGCTTCACCCTAGGGCGTTGCTCCACTAGATCGAATAGCTAGGGCCTTAGAAGTCAACGCCAGAAGCATAAAATACAATATAAATACAACAGTTTTTCCATCGTATAAAACGAATAATTGCAACCAGTATGAAACTTAAGGTCATTTCTAGTTTCCGAGCAACCTAGGCTCCACCCTAGGGCGTTGCTTCAACAGATTGAACAGTTAGGGCCTTAGAAGTCAACGCCCGAACCACAAAATGCAAAAAAAAATACAACAGTGTTTCCATCATATAACAGGAATAATTGCAACCAGTTTGAAAGTGATGGCCAATTCTACGTTCCGGGCAACCTAGGCTTCACTCTAGGGAGTTGTTCCACCAGATCGAACAGTTGGGGCCTCAGAAGTCAACGCCAGAAGCATAAAATACAATATAAATGTAACAGTTTTTCCATCGTATAAAACGAATGATAGCGACCAGTGTGAAAGTTCCGGTCATTTCTACGTTCCGGGCAACCTATTCTTCACCCTAGGGCGTGGTTCCACCAGATCGACTAGTTAGGGCCTAAGCAGTGACTGCCAGAAGCATAAAATACAATATAAATACAACAGTTTTTCCATCATATAAAACGAATAATTGCAACCAGTATGAAAGTTATGGTCATTTCTACTTTCCGGGCAACCCAGGCTTCACCCTAGGGCGTTGCTCCAACAGATTGAATAGTTAGGGCCTTAGAAGTCAATGCCAGAAGCATAAAATACGATATAAATACAACAGCTTTTCCATCGTATAAAACGAATAATTGCTACCAGTGTGATAGTTATGGTCATTTCTACGTTCCGGGCCACCTAGGCTTCACCCTAGGGCGTTGTTCCACCAGATGGAATAGATAGAGCCTAAGAAGTCAACGCCAGCAGCATAAAATACGATATAAATACAACAGCTTTTCCATCGTATAAAACGAATAATTGCAACCAGTGTGAAAGTTATGGTCATTTCTACGTTCCGGGCAACCTAGGCTTCACCCTAGGGCGTTGCTCCAACAGACTGAATGGTTAGGGTCTTAGAAGTCAATGCCCGAACATAAAATGCAATAAAAATACAACAGTTTTTCCATCGTATAGCAGGAATAATTTGCAACCAGTGTGATAGTAGTGGTCATTTCTATGTTCCAGACAACCTAGGCTTCACTCTAGAGCGTTGCTCCACCAGACCAAACAGTTAGGGCCTTAGAAGTCAACGCCCGAAGCATTAAATACACAATAAATAGAACAGTTTTTCCATTGTATAAAACGAATAATTGCTACCAGTGAAAAAGTTATGGTCATTTCAGCGTTCCGGGCAACCTAGGCTTCACCCTAGGCCGTTGTTCCACCAGATCGCATAGTTAGGGCCTAAGAAGTGAACGCCAGAAGCATAAAATACAATATAAATACAACAGTTTTTCCATCATATAAAACGAGTGATAGCAACCAGTGTGAAAGTTATGGTCATTTCTACGATCCGGGTAACCTAGGTTTCACTCTAGGGCGTTGCTCCACCAGATCAAACAGTTAGGGCCTTAGAAGTCAACGCCCGAAGCATAAAATACAAAATAAATACAACAGTTTTTCCATCATATAAAACGAATAATTGCAACCACTATGAAAGTTACGGTCATTTCTACTTTCCGGGCAACCTAGGCTTCACTCTAGGGAGTTGTTCCACCAGATCGAATAGCTAGGGCCTTAGAAGTCAACGCCAGAAGCACAAAACACAATATAAATATAACAGTTTTTCCATCGTATAAAACGAATAATTGCTACCAGTGTGAAAGTTATGGTCATTTCTACTTTCCGGGCAACCTAGGCTTCACCCTAGGGCGTTGTTCCACCAGATGGAATAGATAGAGCCTAAGAAGTCAACGCCAGAAGCATAAAATACGATATGAATACAACAGCTTTTCCATCGTATAAAACGAATAATTGCAACCAGTGTGAAAGTTATGGTCATTTCTACGTTCCGGGCCACCTAGGCTTCACCCTAGGGCGTTGCTCCACTAGATCGAATAGCTAGGGCCTTAGAAGTCAACGCCAGAAGCATAAAATACAATATAAATACAACAGTTTTTCCATCGTATAAAACGAATAATTGCAACCAGTATGAAACTTAAGGTAATTTCTAGTTTCCGAGCAACCTAGGCTCCACCCTAGGGCGTTGCTTCAACAGATTGAACAGTTAGGGCCTTAGAAGTCAACGCCCGAACCACAAAATGCAAAAAAAAATACAACAGTGTTTCCATCATATAACAGGAATAATTGCAACCAGTTTGAAAGTGATGGCCAATTCTACGTTCCGGGCAACCTAGGCTTCACTCTAGGGAGTTGTTCCACCAGATCGAACAGTTGGGGCCTCAGAAGTCAACGCCAGAAGCATAAAATACAATATAAATGTAACAGTTTTTCCATCGTATAAAACGAATGATAGCGACCAGTGTGAAAGTTACGGTCATTTCTACGTTCCGGGCAACCTATTCTTCACCCTAGGGCGTGGTTCCACCAGATCGACTAGTTAGGGCCTAAGCAGTGACTGCCAGAAGCATAAAATACAATATAAATACAACAGTTTTTCCATCATATAAAACGAATAATTGCAACCAGTATGAAAGTTATGGTCATTTCTACTTTCCGGGCAACCCAGGCTTCACCCTAGGGCGTTGCTCCAACAGATTGAATAGTTAGGGCCTTAGAAGTCAATGCCAGAAGCATAAAATACGATATAAATACAACAGCTTTTAGATCGTATAAAACGAATAATTGCTACCAGTGTGATAGTTATGGTCATTTCCACGTTCCGGGCCACCTAGGCTTCACCCTAGGGCGTTGTTCCACCAGATGGAATAGATAGAGCCTAAGAAGTCAACGCCAGCAGCATAAAATACGATATAAATACAACAGCTTTTCCATCGTATAAAACGAATAATTGCAACCAGTGTGAAAGTTATGGTCATTTCTACGTTCCGGGCAACCTAGGCTTCACCCTAGGGCGTTGCTCCAACAGACTGAATGGTTAGGGTCTTAGAAGTCAATGCCCGAACATAAAATGCAATAAAAATACAACAGTTTTTCCATCGTATAGCAGGAATAATTTGCAACCAGTGTGATAGTAGTGGTCATTTCTATGTTCCAGACAACCTAGGCTTCACTCTAGAGCGTTGCTCCAAAAGACCAAACAGTTAGGGCCTTAGAAGTCAACGCCCGAAGCATTAAATACACATTAAATAGAACAGTTTTTCCATTGTATAAAACGAATAATTGCTACCAGTGAAAAAGTTATGGTCATTTCAGCGTTCCGGGCAACCTAGGCTTCACCCTAGGCCGTTGTTCCACCAGATCGAATAGTTAGGGCCTAAGAAGTGAACGCTAGAAGCATAAAATACAATATAAATACAACAGTTTTTCCATCAAATAAAACGAGTGATAGCAACCAGTGTGAAAGTTATGGTCATTTCTACGATCCGGGTAACCTAGGTTTCACTCTAGGGCGTTGCTCCACCAGATCAAACAGTTAGGGCCTTAGAAGTCAACGCCCGAAGCATAAAATACAAAATAAATACAACAGTTTTTCCATCATATAAAACGAATAATTGCAACCACTATGAAAGTTACGGTCATTTCTACTTTCCGGGCAACCTAGGCTTCACTCTAGGGAGTTGTTCCACCAGATCGAATAGCTAGGGCCTTAGAAGTCAACGCCCGAAGCATAAAATACAAAATAAATAGAACAGTTTTTCCATCGTATAAAACGAATAATTGCTACCAGTGTGAAAGTTATGGTCATTTCTACGTTACAGGCATCCTAGGCTCCACCCTAGGGCGTTGCTCCAACAGACTGAATAGTTAGGGCCTTAGAAGTCAATGCCCGAAGCATAAAGTGCAATAAAAATACAACAGCTTTTCCATCGTATAGCAGGAATAATTAGCAACCGGTGTGACAGTAGTGGTCATTTCTACGTTCCGGGCAACCTAGGTTTCACTCCAGGGCGTTACTCCACCAGATCGAATAGTTACGGCCTATGAAGTCAGCGCCAGAAGCAAAAATACGATGAAGATGCAACAGTTTTTCCATCGTATAACAGGATTAATTGCAACCAGTTTGAAAGTGATGGTCATTTCTACTTTCCGGGCAACCTAGGCATCACTCTAGGGCGATGCTCCACTAGATCGAATAGCTAGGGCCTTAGAAGTCAACGCCAGAAGCATAAAACAGAATATAAATATAACAGCTTTTCCATCGTATAAAACGAATAAGTGCAACCAGTATGATACTTATGGCCATTTCTACTTTCCGGGCAACCTAGGCTTCACCCTAGGGCGTTGCTACAACAGATTGAATAGTTAGGGCCTTAGAAGTCAATGCCAGAAGCATATAATGCAATAAAAATACAACAGTGTTTCCATCGTATAACAGGAATAATTGCAACCAGTTTGAAAGTGATGGCCAATTCTACGTTCCGGGCAACCTAGGCTTCACCCTAGGGCGTTGTTCCACCAGATGGAATAGATAGAGCCTAAGAAGTCAACGCCAGCAGCATAAAATACGATATAAATACAACAGCTTTTCCATCGTATAAAACGAATAATTGCAACCAGTGTGAAAGTTATGGTCATTTCTACGTTCCGCGCAACCTAGGCTTCACCCTAGGGCGTTGCTCCAACAGACTGAATGGTTAGGGTCTTAGAAGTCAATGCCCGAACATAAAATGCAATAAAAATACAACAGTTTTTCCATCGTATAGCAGGAATAATTTGCAACCAGTGTGATAGTAGTGGTCATTTCTATGTTCCAGACAACCTAGGCTTCACTCTAGAGCGTTGCTCCACCAGATCAAACAGTTAGGGCCTTAGAAGTCAACGCCCGAAGCATTAAATACACAATAAATAGAACAGTTTTTCCATTGTATAAAACGAATAATTGCTACCAGTGAAAAAGTTATGGTCATTTCAGCGTTCCGGGCAACCTAGGCTTCACCCTAGGCCGTTGTTCCACCAGATCGAATAGTTAGGGCCTAAGAAGTGAACGCCAGAAGCATAAAATACAATATAAATACAACAGTTTTTCCATCATATAAAACGAGTGATAGCAACCAGTGTGAAAGTTATGGTCATTTCTATGATACGGGTAACCTAGGTATCACTCTAGGGCGTTGCTCCACCAGATCAAACAGTTAGGGCCTTAGAAGTCAACGCCCGAAGCATAAAATACAAAATAAATACAACAGTTTTTCCATCATATAAAACGAATAATTGCAACCACTATGAAAGTTATGGTCATTTCTACTTTCCGGGCAACCTAGGCTTCACCCTAGGGCGTTGCTCCAACAGATTGAATAGTGAGGTCGTTAGAAGTCAACGCACGAAGCATAAGATGCAATAAAAATACAACAGTTTTTCCGTCGTATAACAGGATTAATTGCAACCAGTTTGAACGTGATGGTCATTTCTACGTTCCGGGCAACCTAGGCTTCACTCTAGGGCGTTGCTCCACCGGATCAAACAGTTAGGGCCTTCGAAGTCAACGCCCGAAGCATAAAATACAATATAAATATAACAGTTTTTCCATTGTATTAAACGAATAATTGCTACCAGTGTAAAAGTTATGGTTATTTCTACGTTCCAGGCAACCTAGGCTTCACCCTAGGGCGTTGTTCCACCAGATCGAATAGTTAGGGCCTTAGAAGTCAACGCCCGAAGCATAAAATACAAAATAAATAGAACAGTTTTTCCATCGTATAAAACGAATAATTGCTACCAGTGTGAAAGTTATGGTCATTTCTACGTTACAGGCATCCTAGGCTCCACCCTAGGGCGTTGCTCCAACAGACTGAATAGTTAGGGCCTTAGAAGTCAATGCCCGAAGCATAAAGTGCAATAAAAATACAACAGCTTTTCCATCGTATAGCAGGAATAATTTGCAACCGGTGTGACAGTAGTGGTCATTTCTACGTTCCGGGCAACCTAGGTTTCACTCCAGGGCGTTACTCCACCAGGTCGAATAGTTACGGCCTATGAAGTCAACGCCAGAAGCAAAAATACGATGAAGATGCAACAGTTTTTCCATCGTATAACAGGATTAATTGCAACCAGTTTGAAAGTGATGGTCATTTCTACTTTCCGGGCAACCTAGGCATCACTCTAGGGCGTTGCTCCACTAGATCGAATAGCTAGGGCCCTAGAAGTCAACGCCAGAAGCATAAAACAGAATATAAATATAACAGTTTTTCCATCGTATAAAACGAATAAGTGCAACCAGTATGAAACTTATGGTCATTTCTACTTTCCGGGCAACCTAGGCTTCACCATAGGGCGTTGCTACAACAGATTGAATAGTTAGGGCCTTAGAAGTCAATGCCAGAAGCATATAATGCAATAAAAATACAACAGTTTTTCCATCGTATAACAGGATTAATTGCAACCAGTTTGAAAGTGATGGTCATTTCTACGTACCGGGCAACCTAGGCTTCACTCTAGGGCGTTGCTCCACCAGATCGAATAGTTAAGGCCCTAGAAGCCAACGGCCGAAGCATAAAATACAAAATAAATAGAACAGTTTTTCCATCGTATAAAACGAATAATTGCAACCAGTGTGAAAGTTATGGTCATTTCTACGTTCCGGGCCACCTAGGCTTCACTCTAGGGCGTTGCTCCACTAGATCGAATAGCTAGGGCCTTAGAAGTCAACGCCAGAAGCATAAAATACAATATAAATACAACAGTTTTTCCATCGTATAAAACGAATAATTGCAACCAGTATGAAACTTATGGTCATTTCTGGATTCCGAGCAACCTAGGCTCCACCCTAGGGCGTTGCTTCAACAGATTGAACAGCTAGCGCCTTAGAAGTCAACGCCCGAACCACAAAGTGCAAAAAAAATACAACAGTGTTTCCATCATATAACAGGAATAATTGCAACCAGTTTGAAAGTGATGGCCAATTCTACGTTCCGGGCAACCTAGGCTTCACTCTAGGGCGTGGCCCCACCAGATCGAATAGTTAGTGCCTTGGAAGTCAACGCCAGAAGCATAAAATACAATATAAATACTACAGATTTTCCATCGTATAAAACGAATAATTACAAGCAGTATGAAACTTATGGTCATTTCTACTTTCCGAGCAACCTAGGCTTCACTCTAGGGCGTTGCTCCTCCAGATAGAATAGTTAGGGCCTTAGAAGTCAACGCCCGAAGCATAAAATACAAAATAAATAGAACAGTTTTTCCATTGTATAAAACGAATAATTGTTACCAGTGTAAAAGTTATGGTCATTTCTACGTTCCGGGAAACCTGGTCTTCACCGTAGGGCGTTGCTCCACCAGATCGAATAGTTAGGGCCTAAGCAGTGACTGCCAGAAGCATAAAATATAATATAAATACAACAGTTTTTCCATCATATAAAACGAATAATTGCAACCAGTATGAAAGTTATGGTCATTTCTACTTTCCGGGCAACCTAGGCTTCACCCTAGGGCGTTGCTCCAACAGATTGCATAGTTAGGGCCTTAGAAGTCAATGCCAGGAGCATAAAATACGATATAAATACAACAGCTTTTCCATCGTATAAAACGAATAATTGCAACCAGTTTGAAAGTGATGGTCATTTCTCCTTTCCGGGCAACCTAGGCATCACTCTAGGGCGTTGCTCCACTAGATCGAATAGCTAGGGCCTTAGAAGTCAACGCCAGAAGCATAAAATACAATATAAATACAACAGTTTTTCCATCGTATAAAACGAATAATTGCAACCAGTATGAAACTTATGTTCATTTCTAGTTTCCGAGCAACCTAGGCTCCACCCTAGGGCGTTGCTTCAGCAGATTGAACAGTTAGGGCCTTAGAAGTCAACGCCCGAACCACAAAATGCAAAAAAAAATACAACAGTGTTTCCATCATATAACAGGAATAATTGCAACCAGTTTGAAAGTGATGGCCAATTCTACGTTCCGGGCAACCTAGGCTTCACTCTTGGGAGTTGTTCCACCAGATCGAACAGTTGGGGCCTCAGAAGTCAACGCCAGAAGCATAAAATACAATATAAATGTAACAGTTTTTCCACCGTATAAAACGAATGATAGCGACCAGTGTGAAAGTTACGGTCATTTCTATGTTCCGGGCAACCTAGGCTTCACTCCAGGGCGTTGCTCCTCCAGATCGAATAGTTAGGGCCTTAGAAGTCAACGCCCGAAGCATAAAATACAAAATAAATAGAACAGTTTTTCCATTGTATAAAACGAATAATTGTTACCAGTGTAAAAGTTATGGTCATTTCTACGTTCCGGGAAACCTGGTCTTCACCGTAGGGCGTTGTTCCACCAGATCGAATAGTTAGGGCCTAAGCAGTGACTGCCAGAAGCATAAAATATAATATAAATACAACAGTTTTTCCATCATATAAAACGAATAATTGCAACCAGTATGAAAGTTATGGTCATTTCTACTTTCCGGACAACCTAGGCTTCACCCTAGGGCGTCGCTCCAACAGATTGAATAGTTAGGGCCTTAGAAGTCAATGCCAGAAGCATAAAGTACGATATAAATACAACAGCTTTTCCATCGTATAAAACGAATAATTGCAACCAGTTTAAAAGTGATGGTCATTTCTACGTACCGGGCAACCTAGGCTTCACTCTAGGGCGTTGCTCCACCAGATCGAATAGTTAAGGCCCTAGAAGCCAACGGCCGAAGCATAAAATACAAAATAAATAGAACAGTTTTTCCATCGTATAAAACGAATAATTGCAACCAGTGTGAAAGTTATGGTCATTTCTACGTTCCGGGCCACCTAAGCTTCACTCTAGGGCGTTGCTCCACTAGATCGAATAGCTAGGGCCTTAGAAGTCAACGCCAGAAGCATAAAATACAATATAAATACAACAGTTTTTCCATCGTATAAAACGAATAATTGCAACCAGTATGAAACTTATGGTCATTTCTGGTTTCCGAGCAACCTAGGCTCCACCCTAGGGCGTTGCTTCAACAGATTGAACAGTTAGCGCCTTAGAAGTCAACGCCCGAACCACAAAGTGCAAAAAAAATACAACAGTGTTTCCATCATATAACAGGAATAATTGCAACCAGTTTGAAAGTGATGGCCAATTCTACGTTCCGGGCAACCTAGGCTTCACTCTAGGGCGTTGCTCCACCAGATCGAATAGTTAGTGCCTTGGAAGTCAACGCCAGAAGCATAAAATACAATATAAATACTACAGATTTTCCATCGTATAAAACGAATAATTACAAGCAGTATGAAACTTATGGTCAGTTCTACTTTCCGAGCAACCTAGGCTTCACTCTAGGGCGTTGCTCCTCCAGATCGAATAGTTAGGGCCTTAGAAGTCAACGCCCGAAGCATAAAATACAAAATAAATAGAACAGTTTTTCCATTGTATAAAACGAATAATTGTTACCAGTGTAAAAGTTATGGTCATTTCTACGTTCCGGGAAACCTGGTCTTCACCGTAGGGCGTTGTTCCACCAGATCGAATAGTTAGGGCCTAAGCAGTGACTGCCAGAAGCATAAAATATAATATAAATACAACAGTTTTTCCATCATATAAAACGAATAATTGCAACCAGTATGAAAGTTATGGTCATTTCTACTTTCCGGACAACCTAGGCTTCACCCTAGGGCGTTGCTCCAACAGATTGCATAGTTAGGGCCTTAGAAGTCAATGCCAGGAGCATAAAATACGATATAAATACAACAGCTTTTCCATCGTATAAAACGAATAATTGCAACCAGTTTGAAAGTGATGGTCATTTCTCCTTTCCGGGCAACCTAGGCATCACTCTAGGGCGTTGCTCCACTAGATCGAATAGCTTGGGCCTTAGAAGTCAACGCCAGAAGCATAAAACACAATATAAATATAACAGTTTTTCCATCGTATAAAACGAATAATTGCTACCAGTGTGAAAGTTATGGACATTTCTACTTTCCGGGCAACCTAGGCTTCACCCTAGGGCGTTGTTCCACCAGATGGAATAGATAGAGCCTAAGAATTCAACGCCAGAAGCATAAAATACGATATGAATACAACAGCTTTTCCATCGTATAAAACGAATAATTGCAACCAGTGTGAAAGTTATGGTCATTTCTACGTTCCGGGCCACCTAGGCTTCACTCTAGGTCGTTGCTCCACTAGATCGAATAGCTAGGGCCTTAGAAGTCAACGCCAGAAGCATAAAATACAATATAAATACAACAGTTTTTCCATCGTATAAAACGAATAATTGTTACCAGTGTAAAAGTTATGGTCATTTCTACGTTCCGGGAAACCTAGTCTTCACCCTAGGGCGTTGTTCCACCAGATCGAATAGTTAGGGCCTAAGCAGTGACAGCCAGAAGCATACAATATAATATAAATACAACAGTTTTTCCATCATATAAAACGAATAATTGCAACCAGTATGAAAGTTATGGTCATTTCTACTTTCCGGGCAACCTAGGCTTCACCCTAGGGCGTTGCTCCAACAGATTGCATAGTTAGGGCCTTAGAAGTCAATGCCAGGAGCATAAAATACGATATAAATACAACAGCTTTTCCATCGTATAAAACGAATAATTGCAACCAGTTTGAAAGTGATGGTCATTTCTCCTTTCCGGGCAACCTAGGCATCACTCTAGGGCGTTGCTCCACTAGATCGAATAGCGAGGGCCTTAGAAGTCAACGCCAGAAGCATAAAACACAATATAAATATAACAGTTTTTCCATCGTATAAAACGTATAATTGCTACCAGTGTGAAAGTTATGGACATTTCTACTTTCCGGGCAACCTAGGCCTCACCCTAGGGCGTTGTTCCACCAGATGGAATAGATAGAGCCTAAGAATTCAACGCCAGAAGCATAAAATACGATATGAATACAACAGCTTTTCCATCGTATAAAACAAATAATTGCAACCAGTGTGAAAGTTATGGTCATTTCTACGTTCCGGGCAACCTGGGCTTCACTCTAGGGCGTTGCTCCACTAGATCGAATAGCTAGGGCCTTAGAAGTCAACGCCAGAAGCATAAAATACAATATAAATACAACAGTTTTTCCATCGTATAAAACGAATAATTGCAACCAGTATGAAACTTATGTTCATTTCTAGTTTCCGATCAACCTAGGCTCCACCCTAGTGCGTTGCTTCAACAGATTGAACAGTTAGGGCCTTAGAAGTCAACGCCCGAACCACAAAATGCAAAAAAAAATACAACAGTGTTTCCATCATATAACAGGAATAATTGCAACCAGTTTGAAAGTGATGGCCAATTCTACGTTCCGGGCAACCTAGGCTTCACTCTTGGGAGTTGTTCCACCAGATCGAACAGTTGGGGCCTCAGAAGTCAACGCCAGAAGCATAAAATACAATATAAATGTAACAGTTTTTCCACCGTATAAAACGAATGATAGCGACCAGTGTGAAAGTTACGGTCATTTCTATGTTCCGGGCAACCTAGGCTTCACTCCAGGGCGTTGCTCCTCCAGATCGAATAGTTAGGGCCTTAGAAGTCAACGCCCGAAGCATAAAATACAAAATAAATAGAACAGTTTTTCCATTGTATAAAACGAATAATTGTTACCAGTGTAAAAGTTATGGTCATTTCTACGTTCCGGGAAACCTGGTCTTCACCGTAGGGCGTTGTTCCACCAGATCGAATAGTTAGGGCCTAAGCAGTGACTGCCAGAAGCATAAAATATAATATAAATACAACAGTTTTTCCATCATATAAAACGAATAATTGCAACCAGTATGAAAGTTATGGTCATTTCTACTTTCCGGACAACCTAGGCTTCACCCTAGGGCGTCGCTCCAACAGATTGAATAGTTAGGGCCTTAGAAGTCAATGCCAGAAGCATAAAGTACGATATAAATACAACAGCTTTTCCATCGTATAAAACGAATAATTGCAACCAGTTTAAAAGTGATGGTCATTTCTACGTACCGGGCAACCTAGGCTTCACTCTAGGGCGTTGCTCCACCAGATCGAATAGTTAAGGCCCTAGAAGCCAACGGCCGAAGCATAAAATACAAAATAAATAGAACAGTTTTTCCATCGTATAAAACGAATAATTGCAACCAGTGTGAAAGTTATGGTCATTTCTACGTTCCGGGCCACCTAAGCTTCACTCTAGGGCGTTGCTCCACTAGATCGAATAGCTAGGGCCTTAGAAGTCAACGCCAGAAGCATAAAATACAATATAAATACAACAGTTTTTCCATCGCATAAAACGAATAATTGCAACCAGTATGAAACTTATGGTCATTTCTGGCTTCCGAGCAACCTAGGCTCCACCCTAGGGCGTTGCTTCAACAGATTGAACAGTTAGCGCCTTAGAAGTCAACGCCCGAACCACAAAGTGCAAAAAAAATACAACAGTGATTCCATCATATAACAGGAATAATTGCAACCAGTTTGAAAGTGATGGCCAATTCTACGTTCCGGGCAACCTAGGCTTCACTCTAGGGCGTTGCTCCACCAGATCGAATAGTTAGTGCCTTGGAAGTCAACGCCAGAAGCATAAAATACAATATAAATACTACAGATTTTCCATCGTATAAAACGAATAATTACAAGCAGTATGAAACTTATGGTCAGTTCTACTTTCCGAGCAACCTAGGCTTCACTCTAGGGCGTTGCTCCTCCAGATCGAATAGTTAGGGCCTTAGAAGTCAACGCCCGAAGCATAAAATACAAAATAAATAGAACAGTTTTTCCATTGTATAAAACGAATAATTGTTACCAGTGTAAAAGTTATGGTCATTTCTACGTTCCGGGAAACCTGGTCTTCACCGTAGGGCGTTGTTCCACCAGATCGAATAGTTAGGGCCTAAGCAGTGACTGCCAGAAGCATAAAATATAATATAAATACAACAGTTTTTCCATCATATAAAACGAATAATTGCAACCAGTATGAAAGTTATGGTCATTTCTACTTTCCGGACAACCTAGGTTTCACCCTAGGGCGTTGCTCCAACAGATTGAATAGTTAGGGCCTTAGAAGTCAATGCCAGAAGCATAAAGTACGATATAAATACAACAGCTTTTCCATCGTATAAAACGAATAATTGCTACCAGTGTAAAAGTTATGGTTATTTCTACGTTGCAGGCAACCTAGGCTTCACCCTAGGGCGTTGTTCCACCAGATCGAATAGTTAAGGCCCTAGAAGCCAACGGCCGAAGCATAAAATACAAAATAAATAGAACAGTTCTTCCATCGTATAAAACGAATAATTGCAACCAGTGTGAAAGTTATGGTCATTTCTACGTTCCGGGCCACCTAGGCTTCACTCTAGGGCGTTGCTCCACTAGATCGAATAGCTAGGGCCTTAGAAGTCAACGCCAGAAGCATAAAATACAATATAAATACAACAGTTTTTCCATCGTATAAAACGAATAATTGCAACCAGTATGAAACTTATGGTCATTTCTGGTTTCCGAGCAACCTAGGCTCCACCCTAGGGCGTTGCTTCAACAGATTGAACAGTTAGCGCCTTAGAAGTCATTGCCCGAACCACAAAGTGCAAAAAAAATACAACAGTGTTTCCATCATATAACAGGAATAATTGCAACCAGTTTGAAAGTGATGGCCAATTTTACGTTCCGGGCAACCTAGGCTTCACTCTAGGGCGTTGCCCCACCAGATCGAATAGTTAGTGCCTTGGAAGTCAACGCCAGAAGCATAAAATACAATATAAATACTACAGATTTTCCATCGTATAAAACGAATAATTACAAGCAGTATGAAACTTATGGTCATTTCTACTTTCCGAGCAACCTAGGCTTCACTCTAGGGCGTTGCTCCTCCAGATAGAATAGTTAGGGCCTTAGAAGTCAACGCCCGAAGCATAAAATACAAAATAAATAGAACAGGTTTTCCATTGTATAAAACGAATAATTGTTACCAGTGTAAAAGTTATGGTCATTTCTACGTTCCGGGAAACCTAGTCTTCACCCTAGGGCGTTGTTCCACCAGATCGAATAGTTAGGGCCTAAGCAGTGACAGCCAGAAGCATACAATATAATATAAATACAACAGTTTTTCCATCATATAAAACGAATAATTGCAACCAGTATGAAAGTTATGGTCATTTCTACTTTCCGGGCAACCTAGGCTTCACCCTAGGGCGTTGCTCCAACAGATTGCATAGTTAGGGCCTTAGATGTCAATGCCAGGAGCATAAAATACGATATAAATACAACAGCTTTTCCATCGTATAAAACGAATAATTGCAACCAGTTTGAAAGTGATGGTCATTTCTCCTTTCCGGGCAACCTAGGCATCACTCTAGGGCGTTGCTCCACTAGATCGAATAGCGAGGGCCTTAGAAGTCAACGCCAGAAGCATAAAACACAATATAAATATAACAGTTTTTCCATCGTATAAAACGTATAATTGCTACCAGTGTGAAAGTTATGGACATTTCTACTTTCCGGGCAACCTAGGCCTCACCCTAGGGCGTTGTTCCACCAGATGGAATAGATAGAGCCTAAGAATTCAACGCCAGAAGCATAAAATACGATATGAATACAACAGCTTTTCCATCGTATAAAACGAATAATTGCAACCAGTGTGAAAGTTATGGTCATTTCTACGTTCCGGGCAACCTAGGCTTCACTCTAGGGCGTTGCTCCACTAGATCGAATAGCTAGGGCCTTAGAAGTCAACGCCAGAAGCATAAAATACAATATAAATACAACAGTTTTTCCATCGTATAAAACGAATAATTGCAACCAGTATGAAACTTATGGTCATTTCTGGTTTCCGAGCAACCTAGGCTCCACCCTAGGGCGTTGCTTCAACAGATTGAACAGTTAGCGCCTTAGAAGTCAACGCCCGAACCACAAAGTGCAAAAAAAATACAACAGTGTTTCCATCATATAACAGGAATAATTGCAACCAGTTTGAAAGTGATGGCCAATTCTACGTTCCGGGCAACCTAGGCTTCACTCTAGGGCGTTGCTCCACCAGATCGAATAGTTAGTGCCTTGGAAGTCAACGCCAGAAGCATAAAATACAATATAAATACTACAGATTTTCCATCGTATAAAACGAATAATTACAAGCAGTATGAAACTTATGGTCAGTTCTACTTTCCGAGCAACCTAGGCTTCACTCTAGGGCGTTGCTCCTCCAGATCGAATAGTTAGGGCCTTAGAAGTCAACGCCCGAAGCATAAAATACAAAATAAATAGAACAGTTTTTCCATTGTATAAAACGAATAATTGTTACCAGTGTAAAAGTTATGGTCATTTCTACGTTCCGGGAAACCTGGTCTTCACCGTAGGGCGTTGTTCCACCAGATCGAATAGTTAGGGCCTAAGCAGTGACTGCCAGAAGCATAAAATATAATATAAATACAACAGTTTTTCCATCATATAAAACGAATAATTGCAACCAGTATGAAAGTTATGGTCATTTCTACTTTCCGGGCAACCTAGGCTTCACCCTAGGGCGTTGCTCCAACAGATTGCATAGTTAGGGCCTTAGAAGTCAATGCCAGGAGCATAAAATACGATATAAATACAACAGCTTTTCCATCGTATAAAACGAATAATTGCAACCAGTTTGAAAGTGATGGTCATTTCTCCTTTCCGGGCAACCTAGGCATCACTCTAGGGCGTTGCTCCACTAGATCGAATAGCGAGGGCCTTAGAAGTCAACGCCAGAAGCATAAAACACAATATAAATATAACAGTTTTTCCATCGTATAAAACGTATAATTGCTACCAGTGTGAAAGTTATGGACATTTCTACTTTCCGGGCAACCTAGGCCTCACCCTAGGGCGTTGTTCCACCAGATGGAATAGATAGAGCCTAAGAATTCAACGCCAGAAGCATAAAATACGATATGAATACAACAGCTTTTCCATCGTATAAAACGAATAATTGCAACCAGTGTGAAAGTTATGGTCATTTCTACGTTCCGGGCAACCTAGGCTTCACTCTAGGGCGTTGCTCCACTAGATCGAATAGCTAGGGCCTTAGAAGTCAACGCCAGAAGCATAAAATACAATATAAATACAACAGTTTTTCCATCGTATAAAACGAATAATTGCAACCAGTATGAAACTTATGTTCATTTCTAGTTTCCGAGCAACCTGGGCTCCACCCTAGGGCGTTGCTTCAACAGATTGAACAGTTAGGGCCTTAGAAGTCAACGCCCGAACCACAAAATGCAAAAAAAAATACAACAGTGTTTCCATCATATAACAGGAATAATTGCAACCAGTTTGAAAGTGATGGCCAATTCTACGTTCCGGGCAACCTAGGCTTCACTCTTGGGAGTTGTTCCACCAGATCGAACAGTTGGGGCCTCAGAAGTCAACGCCAGAAGCATAAAATACAATATAAATGTAACAGTTTTTCCATCGTATAAAACGAATGATAGCGACCAGTGTGAAAGTTACGGTCATTTCTACGTTCCGGGCAACCTAGGCTTCACTCCAGGGCGTTGCTCCTCCAGATCGAATAGTTAGGGCCTTAGAAGTCAACGCCCGAAGCATAAAATACAAAATAAATAGAACAGTTTTTCCATTGTATAAAACGAATAATTGTTACCAGTGTAAAAGTTATGGTCATTTCTACGTTCCGGGAAACCTGGTCTTCACCGTAGTGCGTTGTTCCACCAGATCGAATAGTTAGGGCCTAAGCAGTGACTGCCAGAAGCATGAAATATAATATAAATACAACAGTTTTTCCATCATATAAAACGAATAATTGCAACCAGTATGAAAGTTATGGTCATTTCTACTTTCCGGCCAACCTAGGCTTCACCCTAGGGCGTCGCTCCAACAGATTGAATAGTTAGGGCCTTAGAAGTCAATGCCAGAAGCATAAAGTACGATATAAATACAACAGCTTTTCCATCGTATAAAACGAATAATTGCAACCAGTTTGAAAGTGATGGTCATTTCTACGTACCGGGCAACCTAGGCTTCACTCTAGGGCGTTGCTCCACCAGATCGAATAGTTAAGGCCCTAGAAGCCAACGGCCGAAGCATGAAATACAAAATAAATAGAACAGTTTTTCCATCGTATAAAACGAATAATTGCAACCAGTGTGAAAGTTATGGTCATTTCTACGTTCCGGGCCACCTAAGCTTCACTCTAGGGCGTTGCTCCACTAGATCGAATAGCTAGGGCCTTAGAAGTCAACGCCAGAAGCATAAAATACAATATAAATACAACAGTTTTTCCATCGTATAAAACGAATAATTGCAACCAGTATGAAACTTATGGTCATTTCTGGTTTCCGAGCAACCTAGGCTCCACCCTAGGGCGTTGCTTCAACAGATTGAACAGTTAGCGCCTTAGAAGTCAACGCCCGAACCACAAAGTGCAAAAAAAATACAACAGTGTTTCCATCATATAACAGGAATAATTGCAACCAGTTTGAAAGTGATGGCCAATTCTACGTTCCGGGCAACCTAGGCTTCACTCTGGGGCGTTGCTCCACCAGATCGAATAGTTAGTGCCTTGGAAGTCAACGCCAGAAGCATAAAATACAATATAAATACTACAGATTTTCCATCGTATAAAACGAATAATTACAAGCAGTATGAAACTTATGGTCAGTTCTACTTTCCGAGCAACCTAGGCTTCACTCTAGGGCGTTGCTCCTCCAGATCGAATAGTTAGGGCCTTAGAAGTCAACGCCCGAAGCATAAAATACAAAATAAATAGAACAGTTTTTCCATTGTATAAAACGAATAATTGTTACCAGTGTAAAAGTTATGGTCATTTCTACGTTCCGGGAAACCTGGTCTTCACCGTAGGGCGTTGTTCCACCAGATCGAATAGTTAGGGCCTAAGCAGAGACTGCCAGAAGCATAAAATATAATATAAATACAACAGTTTTTCCATCATATAAAACGAATAATTGCAACCAGTATGAAAGTTATGGTCATTTCTACTTTCCGGACAACCTAGGCTTCACCCTAGGGCGTTGCTCCAACAGATTGAATAGTTAGGGCCTTAGAAGTCAATGCCAGAAGCATAAAGTACGATATAAATACAACAGCTTTTCCATCGTATAAAACGAATAATTGCAACCAGTTTGAAAGTGATGGTCATTTCTACGTACCGGGCAACCTAGGCTTCACTCTAGGGCGTTGCTCCACCAGATCGAATAGTTAAGGCCCTAGAAGCCAACGGCCGAAGCATAAAATACAAAATAAATAGAACAGTTTTTCCATCGTATAAAACGAATAATTGCAACCAGAGTGAAAGTTATGGTCATTTCTACGTTCCGGGCCACCTAGGCTTCACTCTAGGGCGTTGCTCCACTAGATCGAATAGCTAGGGCCTTAGAAGTCAACGCCAGAAGCATAAAATACAAAATAAATAGAACAGGTTTTCCATTGTATAAAACGAATAATTGTTACCAGTGTAAAAGTTATGGTCATTTCTACGTTCCGGGAAACCTAGTCTTCACCCTAGGGCGTTGTTCCACCAGATCGAATAGTTAGGGCCTAAGCAGTGACAGCCAGAAGCATAAAATGTAATATAAATACAACAGTTTTTCCATCATATAAAACGAATAATTGCAACCAGTATGAAAGTTATGGTCATTTCTACTTTCCGGGCAACCTAGGCTTCACCCTAGGGCGCTGCTCCAACCGATTGAATAGTTAGGGCCTTAGAAGTCAATGCCAGAAGCATAAAATACGATATAAATACAACAGCTTTTCCATCGTATAAAACGAATAATTGCATCCAGTTTGAAAGTGATGGTCATTTCTCCTTTCCGGGCAACCTAGGCATCACTCTAGGGCGTTGCTCCACTAGATGGAATAGCTAGGGCCTTAGAAGTCAACGCCAGAAGCACAAAACACAATATAAATATAACAGTTTTTCCATCGTATAGAACGAATAATTGCTACCAGTGTGAAAGTTATGGTCATTTCTACTTTCCGGGCAAGCTAGGCTTCACCCTAGGGCGTTGTTCCACCAGATGGAATAGATAGAGCCTAAGAAGTCAACGCCAGAAGCATAAAATACGATATGAATACAACAGCTTTTCCATCGTATAAAACGAATAATTGCAACCAGTGTGAAAGTTATGGTCATTTCTACGTTCCGGGCCACCTAGGCTTCACCCTAGGGCGTTGCTCCACTAGATCGAATAGCTAGGGCCTTAGAAGTCAACGCCAGAAGCATAAAATACAATATAAATACAACAGTTTTTCCATCGAATAAAACGAATAATTGCAACCAGTATGAAACTTAAGGTCATTTCTAGTTTCCGAGCAACCTAGGCTCCACCCTAGGGCGTTGCTTCAACAGATTGAACAGTTAGGGCCTTAGAAGTCAACGCCCGAACCACAAAATGCAAAAAAAAATACAACAGTGTTTCCATCATATAACAGGAATAATTGCAACCAGTTTGAAAGTGATGGCCAATTCTACGTTCCGGGCAACCTAGGCTTCACTCTAGGGAGTTGTTCCACCAGATCGAACAGTTGGGGCCTCAGAAGTCAACGCCAGAAGCATAAAATACAATATAAATGTAACAGTTTTTCCATCGTATAAAACGAATGATAGCGACCAGTGTGAAAGTTACGGTCATTTCTACGTTCCGGGCAACCTATTCTTCACCCTAGGGCGTGGTTCCACCAGATCGACTAGTTAGGGCCTAAGCAGTGACTGCCAGAAGCATAAAATACAATATAAATACAACAGTTTTTCCATCATATAAAACGAATAATTGCAACCAGTATGAAAGTTATGGTCATTTCTACTTTCCGGGCAACCTAGGCTTCACCCTAGGGCGTTGCTCCAACAGATTGAATAGTTAGGGCCTTAGAAGTCAATGCCAGAAGCATAAAATACGATATAAATACAACAGCTTTTAGATCGTATAAAACGAATAATTGCTACCAGTGTGATAGTTATGGTCATTTCTACGTTCCGGGCCACCTAGGCTTCACCCTAGGGCGTTGTTCCACCAGATGGAATAGATAGAGCCTAAGAAGTCAACGCCAGCAGCATAAAATACGATATAAATACAACAGCTTTTCCATCGAATAAAACGAATAATTGCAACCAGTGTGAAAGTTATGGTCATTTCTACGTTCCGGGCAACGTAGGCTTCACCCTAGGGCGTTGTTCACCAGATCGAATAGTTAGGGCCTTAGAAGTCAACGCCCGAAGCATAAAATACAAAATAAATAGAACAGTTTTTCCATCGCATAAAACGAATAATTGCTACCAGTGTGAAAGTTATGGTCATTTCTACGTTACAGGCATCCTAGGCTCCACCCTAGGGCGTTGCTCCAACAGACTGAATAGTTAGAGCCTTAGAAGTCAATGCCCGAAGCATAAAGTGCAATAAAAATACAACAGCTTTTCCATCGTATAGCAGGAATAATTTGCAACCGGTGTGACAGTAGTGGTCATTTCTACGTTCCGGGCAACCTAGGTTTCACTCCAGGGCGTTACTCCACCAGGTCGAATAGTTACGACCTATGAAGTCAACGCCAGAAGCAAAAATACGATGAAGATGCAACAGTTTTTCCATCGTATAACAGGATTAATTGCAACCAGTTTGAAAGTGATGGTCATTTCTACTTTCCGGGCAACCTAGGCATCACTCTAGGGCGTTGCTCCACTAGATCGAATAGCTAGGGCCTTAGAAGTCAACGCCAGAAGCATAAAACAGAATATAAATATAACAGTTTTTCCATCGTATAAAACGAATAAGTGCAACCAGTATGAAACTCATGGTCATTTCTACTTTCCGCGCAACCTAGGCTTCACCCTAGGGCGTTGCTACAACAGATTGAATAGTTAGGGCCTTAGAAGTCAATGCCAGAAGCATATAATGCAATAAAAATACAACAGTTTTTCCATCGTATAACAGGATTAATTGCAACCAGTTTGAAAGTGATGGTCATTTCTACGTTCCGGGCCACCTAGGCTTCACTCTAGGGCGTTGCTCCACTAGATCGAGTAGCTAGGGCCTTAGAAGTCAACGCCAGACGCATAAAATACAATATAAATACAACAGTTTTTCCATCGTATAAAACGAATAATTGCAACCAGTATGAAACTTATGGTCATTTCTAGTTTCCGAGCAACCTAGGCTCCACCCTAGGGCGTTGCTTCAACAGATTGAACAGTTAGGGCCTTAGAAGTCAACGCCCGAACCACAAAATGCAAAAAAAATACAACAGTGTTTCCATCATATAACAGGAATAATTGCAACCAGTTTGAAAGTGATGGCCAATTCTACGTTCCGGTCAACCTAGGCTTCACTCTAGGGCGTTGCTCCACCAGATCGAATAGTTAGTGCCTTGGAAGTCAACGCCAGAAGCATAAACTGCAATATAAATACTACAGATTTTCCATCGTATAAAACGAATAATAGCAACCAGTATGAAACTTATGGTCATTTCTACTTTCCGAGCAACCTAGGCTTCACTCTGGGGCGTTGCTCCTCCAGATCGAATAGTTAGGGCCTTAGAAGTCAACGCCCGAAGCATAAAATACAAAATAAATAGAACAGTTTTTCCATTGTATAAAACGAATAATTGTTACCAGTGTAAAAGTTATGGTCATTTCTACGTTCCGGGAAACCTAGTCTTCACCCTAGGGCGTTGTTCCACCAGATCGAATAGTTAGAGCCTAAGCAGTGACAGCCAGAAGCATACAATATAATATAAATACAACAGTTTTTCCATCATATAAAACGAATAATTGCAACCAGTATGAAAGTTATGGTCATTTCTACTTTCCGGGCAACCTAGGCTTCACCCTAGGGCGTTGCTCCAACAGATTGCATAGTTAGGGCCTTAGAAGTCAATGCCAGGAGCATAAAATACGATATAAATACATCAGCTTTTCCATCGTATAAAACGAATAATTGCAACCAGTTTGAAAGTGATGGTCATTTCTCCTTTCCGGGCAACCTAGGCATCACTCTAGGGCGTTGCTCCACTAGATCGAATAGCTAGGGCCTTAGAAGTCAACGCCAGAAGCATAAAACACAATATAAATATAACAGTTTTTCCATCGTATAAAACGAATAATTGCTACCAGTGTGAAAGTTATGGACATTTCTACTTTCCGGGCAACCTAGGCTTCACCCTCGGGCGTTGTTCCACCAGATGGAATAGATAGAGCCTAAGAATTCAACGCCAGAAGCATAAAATACGATATGAATACAACAGCTTTTCCATCGTATAAAACGAATAATTGCAACCAGTGTGAAAGTTATGGTCATTTCTACGTTCCGGGCCACCTAGGCTTCACTCTAGGGCGTTGCTCCACTAGATCGAATAGCTAGGGCCTTAGAAGTCAACGCCAGAAGCATAAAATACAATATAAATACAACAGTTTTTCCATCGTATAAAACGAATAATTGTTACCAGTGTAAAAGTTATGGTCATTTCTACGTTCCGGGAAACCTAGTCTTCACCCTAGGGCGTTGTTCCACCAGATCGAATAGTTAGGGCCTAAGCAGTGACAGCCAGAAGCATACAATATAATATAAATACAACAGTTTTTCCATCATATAAAACGAATAATTGCAACCAGTATGAAAGTTATGGTCATTTCTACTTTCCGGGCAACCTAGGCTTCACCCTAGGGCGTTGCTCCAACAGATTGCATAGTTAGGGCCTTAGAAGTCAATGCCAGGAGCATAAAATACGATATAAATACAACAGCTTTTCCATCGTATAAAACGAATAATTGCAACCAGTTTGAAAGTGATGGTCATTTCTCCTTTCCGGGCAACCTAGGCATCACTCTAGGGCGTTGCTCTACTAGATCGAATAGCGAGGGCCTTAGAAGTCAACGCCAGAAGCATAAAACACAATATAAATATAACAGTTTTTCCATCGTATAAATCGAATAATTGCTACCAGTGTGAAAGTTATGGACATTTCTACTTTCCGGGCAACCTAGGCTTCACCCTAGGGCGTTGTTCCACCAGATGGAATAGATAGGGCCTTAGAAGTCAACGCCCGAAGCATAAAATACAAAATAAATAGAACAGTTTGTCCATCGTATAGAACGAATAATTGCTACCAGTGTGAAAGTTATGGTCATTTCTACGTTACAGGCATCCTAGGCTCCACCCTAGGGCGTTGCTCCAATAGACTGAATAGTTAGGGCCTTAGAAGTCAATGCCCGAAGCATAAAGTGCAATAAAAATACAACAGTTTTTCCATCGTATAGCAGGAATAATTTGCAACCGGTGTGACAGTGGTGGTCATTTCTACGTTCCGGGCAACCTAGGTTTCACTCTAGGGCGTTGCTCCACCAGATCAAACAGTTAGGGCCTTAGAAGTCAACGCCCGAAGCATAAAATACAAAATAAATAGAACAGTTTTTCCATTGTATAAAACGAATAATTGTTACTAGTGTAAAAGTTATGGTCATTTCTACGTTCCGGAAAACCTAGTCTTCACCCTAGGGCGTTGGTCCACCAGATCGAATAGTTAGGGCCTAAGCAGTGACTGCCAGAAGCATAAAATACAATATAAATGCAACAGTTTTTCCATCATATAAAACGAATAATTGCAACCAGTATGAAAGTTATGGTCATTTCTACTTTCCGGGCAACCTAGGCTTCACCCTAGGGCGTTGCTCCAACAGATTGAATAGTGAGGGCCTTAGAAGTCAATGCCAGAAGCATAAAATACGATATAAATACAACGGCTTTTCCATCGTATAAAACGAATAATTGCATCCAGTTTGAAAGTGATGGTCATTTCTACGTACCGGGTAACCTAGGCTTCACTCTAGGGCGTTGCTCCACCAGATCGAATAGTTAAGGCTCTAGAAGCCAACGGCCGAAGCATAAAATACAAAATAAATAGAAAAGTTTTTCGATCGTATAAAACGAATAATTGCTACCAGTGTGAAAGTTATGGTCATTTCTACTTTCCGGGCAACCTAGGCTTCACCCTAGGGCGTTGTTCCACCAGATGGAATAGATAGAGCCTAAGAAGTCAACGCCAGAAGCATAAAATACGATATGAGTACAACAGCTTTTCCATCGTATAAAACGAATAATTGCAACCAGTGTGAAAGTTATGGTCATTTCTACGTTCCGGGCCACGTAGGCTTCACTCTAGGGCGTTGCTCCACTAGATCGAATAGCTAGGGCCTTAGAAGTCAACGCCAGAAGCATAAAATACCATATAAATACAACAGTTTTTCCATCGTATAAAACGAATAATTGCAACCAGTATGAAACTTATGGTCATTTCTAGTTTCCGAGCAACCTAGGCTCCACCCTAGGGCGTTGCTTCAACAGATTGAACAGTTAGGGCCTTAGAAGTCAACGCCCGAACCACAAAATGCAAAAAAAATGCAACAGTGTTTCCATCATATAACAGGAATAATTGCAACCAGTTTGAAAGTGATGGCCAATTCTACGTTCCGGTCAACCTAGGCTTCACTCTAGGGCGTTGCTCCACCAGATCGAATAGTTAGTGCCTTGGAAGTCAACGCCAGAAGCATAAACTGCAATATAAATACTACAGATTTTCCATCGTATAAAACGAATAATAGCAACCAGTATGAAACTTATGGTCATTTCTACTTTCCGAGCAACCTAGGCTTCACTCTAGGGCGTTGCTCCTCCAGATCGAATAGTTAAGGCCTTAGAAGTCAACGCCCGAAGCATAAAATACAAAATAAATAGAACAGTTTTTCCATTGTATAAAACGAATAATTGTTACCAGTGTAAAAGTTATCGTCATTTCTACGTTCCGGGAAACCTAGTCTTCACCCTAGGGCGTTGTTCCACCAGATCGAATAGTTAGAGCCTAAGCAGTGACAGCCAGAAGCATACAATATAATATAAATACAACAGTTTTTCCATGATATAAAACGAATAATTGCAACCAGTATGAAAGTTATGGTCATTTCTACTTTCCGGGCAACCTAGGCTTCACCCTAGGGCGTTGCTCCAACAGATTGCATAGTTAGGGCCTTAGAAGTCAATGCCAGGAGCATAAAATACGATATAAATACATCAGCTTTTCCATCGTATAAAACGAATAATTGCAACCAGTTTGAAAGTGATGGTCATTTCTCCTTTCCGGGCAACCTAGGCATCACTCTAGGGCGTTGCTCCACTAGATCGAATAGCTAGGGCGTTAGAAGTCAACGCCAGAAGCATAAAACACAATATAAATATAACAGTTTTTCCATCGTATAAAACGAATAATTGCTACCAGTGTGAAAGTTATGGACATTTCTACTTTCCGGGCAACCTAGGCTTCACCCTCGGGCGTTGTTCCACCAGATGGAATAGATAGAGCCTAAGAATTCAACGCCAGAAGCATAAAATACGATATGAATACAACAGCTTTTCCATCGTATAAAACGAATAATTGCAACCAGTGTGAAAGTTATGGTCATTTCTACGTTCCGGGCCACCTAGGCTTCACTCTAGGGCGTTGCTCCACTAGATCCAATAGCTAGGGCCTTAGAAGTCAACGCCAGAAGCATAAAATACAATATAAATACAACAGTTTTTCCATCGTATAAAACGAATAATTGTTACCAGTGTAAAAGTTATGGTCATTTCTACGTTCCGGGAAACCTAGTCTTCACCCTAGGGCGTTGTTCCACCAGATCGAATAGTTAGGGCCTAAGCAGTGACAGCCAGAAGCATACAATATAATATAAATACAACAGTTTTTCCATCATATAAAACGAATAATTGCAACCAGTATGAAAGTTATGGTCATTTCTACTTTCCGGGCAACCTAGGCTTCACCCTAGGGCGTTGCTCCAAAAGATTGCATAGTTAGGGCCTTAGAAGTCAATGCCAGGAGCATAAAATACGATATAAATACAACAGCTTTTCCATCGTATAAAACGAATAATTGCAACCAGTTTGAAAGTGATGGTCATTTCTCCTTTCCGGGCAACCTAGGCATCACTCTAGGGCGTTGCTCTACTAGATCGAATAGCGAGGGCCTTAGAAGTCAACGCCAGAAGCATAAAACACAATATAAATATAACAGTTTTTCCATCGTATAAATCGAATAATTGCTACCAGTGTGAAAGTTATGGACATTTCTACTTTCCGGGCAACCTAGGCTTCACCCTAGGGCGTTGTTCCACCAGATGGAATAGATAGGGCCTTAGAAGTCAACGCCCGAAGCATAAAATACAAAATAAATAGAACAGTTTGTCCATCGTATAGAACGAATAATTGCTACCAGTGTGAAAGTTATGGTCATTTCTACGTTACAGGCATCCTAGGCTCCACCCTAGGGCGTTGCTCCAATAGACTGAATAGTTAGGGCCTTAGAAGTCAATGCCCGAAGCATAAAGTGCAATAAAAATACAACAGTTTTTCCATCGTATAGCAGGAATAATTTGCAACCGGTGTGACAGTGGTGGTCATTTCTACGTTCCGGGCAACCTAGGTTTCACTCTAGGGCGTTGCTCCACCAGATCAAACAGTTAGGGCCTTAGAAGTCAACGCCCGAAGCATAAAATACAAAATAAATAGAACAGTTTTTCCATTGTATAAAACGAATAATTGTTACTAGTGTAAAAGTTATGGTCATTTCTACGTTCCGGAAAACCTAGTCTTCACCCTAGGGCGTTGGTCCACCAGATCGAATAGTTAGGGCCTAAGCAGTGACTGCCAGAAGCATAAAATACAATATAAATGCAACAGTTTTTCCATCATATAAAACGAATAATTGCAACCAGTATGAAAGTTATGGTCATTTCTACTTTCCGGGCAACCTAGGCTTCACCCTAGGGCGTTGCTCCAACAGATTGAATAGTGAGGGCCTTAGAAGTCAATGCCAGAAGCATAAAATACGATATAAATACAACGGCTTTTCCATCGTATAAAACGAATAATTGCATCCAGTTTGAAAGTGATGGTCATTTCTACGTACCGGGTAACCTAGGCTTCACTCTAGGGCGTTGCTCCACCAGATCGAATAGTTAAGGCCCTAGAAGCCAACGGCCGAAGCATAAAATACAAAATAAATAGAAAAGTTTTTCGATCGTATAAAACGAATAATTGCTACCAGTGTGAAAGTTATGGTCATTTCTACTTTCCGGGCAACCTAGGCTTCACCCTAGGGCGTTGTTCCACCAGATGGAATAGATAGAGCCTAAGAAGTCAACGCCAGAAGCATAAAATACGATATGAGTACAACAGCTTTTCCATCGTATAAAACGAATAATTGCAACCAGTGTGAAAGTTATGGTCATTTCTACGTTCCGGGCCACGTAGGCTTCACTCTAGGGCGTTGCTCCACTAGATCGAATAGCTAGGGCCTTAGAAGTCAACGCCAGAAGCATAAAATACCATATAAATACAACAGTTTTTCCATCGTATAAAACGAATAATTGCAACCAGTATGAAACTTACGGTCATTTCTAGTTTCCGAGCAACCTAGGCTCCACCCTAGGGCGTTGCTTCAACAGATTGAACAGTTAGGGCCTTAGAAGTCCACGCCCGAAGCACAAAATGCAAAAAAAATACAACAGTGTTTCCAGCATATGACAGGAGTAATTGCAACCAGTTTGAAAGTGATGGCCAATTCTACGTTCCGGGCAACCTAGGCTGCACTCTAGGGAGTTGTGCCACCAGATCGAACAGTTGGGGCCTCAGAAGTCAACGCCAGAAGCATAAAATACAATATAAATGTAACAGTTTTTCCATCGTATAAAACGAATAATTGCTACCAGTGTGAAAGTTATGGTCATTTCTACGTTACAGGCATCCTAGGCTCCACCCTAGGGCGTTGCTCCAACAGACTGAATAGTTAGGGCCTTAGAAGTCAATGCCCGAAGCATAAAGTGCAATAAAAATACAACAGTTTTTCCATCGTATAGCAGGAATAATTTGCAACCGGTGTGACAGTAGTGGTCATTTCTACGTTCCGGGCAACCTAGGTTTCACTCCAGGGCGTTACTGCACCAGATCGAATAGTTACGGCCTATGAAGTCAACGCCAGAAGCAAAAATACGATGAAGATGCAACAGTTTTTCCATCGTATAACAGGATTAATTGCAACCAGTTTGAAAGTGATGGTCATTTCTACTTTCCGGGCAACCTAGGCATCACTCTAGGGCGTTGCTCCACTAGATCGAATAGCTAGGGCCTTAGAAGTCAACGCCAGAAGCATAAAACAGAATATAAATATAACAGTTTTTCCATCGTATAAAACGAATAAGTGCAACCAGTATGAAACTTATGGTCATTTCTACTTTCCGGGCAACCTAGGCTTCACCCTAGGGCGTTGCTACAACAGATTGAATAGTTAGGGCCTTAGAAGTCAGTGCCAGAAGCATATAATGCAATAAAAATACAACAGTTTTTCCATCGTATAACAGGATTAACTGCAACCAGTCTGAAAGTGATGGTCATTTCTACGTTCCGGGCCACCTAGGCTTCACTCTAGGGCGTTGCTCCACTAGATCGAATAGCTAGGGCCTTAGAAGTCAACGCCAGAAGCATAAAACGCAATATAAATACAACAGTTTTTCCATCGTATAAAACGAATGATAGCGACCAGTGTGAAAGTTACGGTCGTTTCTACGTTCCGGGCAACCTAGGCTTCACTCTAGGGCGTTGCTCCACCAGATCGACTAGTTAGGGCCTAAGCAGTGACTGCCAGAAGCATAAAATACAATATAAATACAACAGTTTTTCCATTATACAAAACGAATAATTGCAACCAGTATGAAAGTTATGGACATTTCTACTTTCCGGGCAACCTAGGCTTCACCCTAGGGCGTTGCTCCAACAGATCGACTAGTTAGGGCCTAAGCAGTGACTGCCAGAAGCATAAAATACAATATAAATACAACAGTTTTTCCATCATATAAAACGAATAATTGCAACCAGTTTGAAAGTGATGGTCATTTCTCCTTTCCGGGCAACCTAGGCATCACGCTAGGGCGTTGCTCCACTAGATCGAATAGCTAGGGCCTTAGAAGTCAACGCCAGAAGCATAAAACACAATATAAATATAACAGTTTTTCCATCGTATAAACCGAATAATTGCTACCAGTGTGAAAGTTATGGACATTTCTACTTTCCGGGCAACCTAGGCTTCACCCTCGGGCGTTGTTCCACCAGATGGAATAGATAGAGCCTAAGAATTCAACGCCAGAAGCATAAATTACGATATGAATACAACAGCTTTTCCATCGTATAAAACGAATAATTGCAACCAGTGTGATAGTTATGGTCATTTCTTCGTTCCGGGCCACCTAGGCTTCACTCTAGGGCGTTGCTCCACTAGATCGAATAGCTAGGGCCTTTGAAGTCAACGCCAGAAGCATAAAATACAATATAAATACAACAGTTTTTCCATCGTATAAAACGAATAATTGTTACCAGTGTAAAAGTTATGGTCATTTCTACGTTCCGGGAAACCTAGTCTTCACCCTAGGGCGTTGTTCCACCAGATCGAATAGTTAGGGCCTAAGCAGTGACAGCCAGAAGCATACAATATAATATAAATACAACAGTTTTTCCATCATATAAAACGAATAATTGCAACCAGTATGAAAGTTATGGTCATTTCTACTTTCCGGGCAACCTAGGCTTCACCCTAGAGCGTTGCTCCAACAGATTGCATAGTTAGGGCCTTAGAAGTCAATGCCAGGAGCATAAAATACGATATAAATACAACAGCTTTTCCATCGTATAAAACGAATAATTGCAACCAGTTTGAAAGTGATGGTCATTTCTCCTTTCCGGGCAACCTAGGCATCACTCTAGGGCGTTGCTCTACTAGATCGAATAGCGAGGGCCTTAGAAGTCAACGCCAGAAGCATAAAACACAATATAAATATAACAGTTTTTCCATCGTATAAATCGAATAATTGCTACCAGTGTGAAAGTTATGGACATTTCTACTTTCCGGGCAACCTAGGCTTCACCCTAGGGCGTTGTTCCACCAGATGGAATAGATAGGGCCTTAGAAGTCAACGCCCGAAGCATAAAATACAAAATAGATAGAACAGTTTGTCCATCGTATAGAACGAATAATTGCTACCAGTGTGAAAGTTATGGTCATTTCTACGTTACAGGCATCCTAGGCTCCACCCTAGGGCGTTGCTCCAATAGACTGAATAGTTAGGGCCTTAGAAGTCAATGCCCGAAGCATAAAGTGCAATAAAAATACAACAGTTTTTCCATCGTATAGCAGGAATAATTTGCAACCGGTGTGACAGTGGTGGTCATTTCTACGTTCCGGGCAACCTAGGTTTCACTCTAGGGCGTTGCTCCACCAGATCAAACAGTTAGGGCCTTAGAAGTCAACGCCCGAAGCATAAAATACAAAATAAATAGAACAGTTTTTCCATTGTATAAAACGAATAATTGTTACTAGTGTAAAAGTTATGGTCATTTCTACGTTCCGGAAAACCTAGTCTTCACCCTAGGGCGTTGGTCCACCAGATCGAATAGTTAGGGCCTAAGCAGTGACTGCCAGAAGCATAAAATACAATATAAATGCAACAGTTTTTCCATCATATAAAACGAATAATTGCAACCAGTATGAAAGTTATGGTCATTTCTACTTTCCGGGCAACCTAGGCTTCACCCTAGGGCGTTGCTCCAACAGATTGAATAGTGAGGGCCTTAGAAGTCAATGCCAGAAGCATAAAATACGATATAAATACAACGGCTTTTCCATCGTATAAAACGAATAATTGCATCCAGTTTGAAAGTGATGGTCATTTCTACGTACCGGGTAACCTAGGCTTCACTCTAGGGCGTTGCTCCACCAGATCGAATAGTTAAGGCCCTAGAAGCCAACGGCCGAAGCATAAAATACAAAATAAATAGAAAAGTTTTTCGATCGTATAAAACGAATAATTGCTACCAGTGTGAAAGTTCTGGTCATTTCTACTTTCCGGGCAACCTAGGCTTCACCCTAGGGCGTTGTTCCACCAGATGGAATAGATAGAGCCTAAGAAGTCAACGCCAGAAGCATAAAATACGATATGAGTACAACAGCTTTTCCATCGTATAAAACGAATAATTGCAACCAGTGTGAAAGTTATGGTCATTTCTACGTTCCGGGCCACGTAGGCTTCACTCTAGGGCGTTGCTCCACTAGATCGAATAGCTAGGGCCTTAGAAGTCAACGCCAGAAGCATAAAATACCATATAAATACAACAGTTTTTCCATCGTATAAAACGAATAATTGCAACCAGTATGAAACTTACGGTCATTTCTAGTTTCCGAGCAACCTAGGCTCCACCCTAGGGCGTTGCTTCAACAGATTGAACAGTTAGGGCCTTAGAAGTCAACGCCCGAAGCACAAAATGCAAAAAAAATACAACAGTGTTTCCAGCATATGACAGGAGTAATTGCAACCAGTTTGAAAGTGATGGCCAATTCTACGTTCCGGGCAACCTAGGCTTCACTCTAGGGAGTTGTGCCACCAGATCGAACAGTTGGGGCCTCAGAAGTCAACGCCAGAAGCATAAAATACAATATAAATGTAACAGTTTTTCCATCGTATAAAACGAATAATTGCTACCAGTGTGAAAGTTATGGTCATTTCTACGTTACAGGCATCCTAGGCTCCACCCTAGGGCGTTGCTCCAACAGACTGAATAGTTAGGGCCTTAGAAGTCAATGCCCGAAGCATAAAGTGCAATAAAAATACAACAGTTTTTCCATCGTATAGCAGGAATAATTTGCAACCGGTGTGACAGTAGTGGTCATTTCTACGTTCCGGGCAACCTAGGTTTCACTCCAGGGCGTTACTGCACCAGATCGAATAGTTACGGCCTATGAAGTCAACGCCAGAAGCAAAAATACGATGAAGATGCAACAGTTTTTCCATCGTATAACAGGATTAATTGCAACCAGTTTGAAAGTGATGGTCATTTCTACTTTCCGGGCAACCTAGGCATCACTCTAGGGCGTTGCTCCACTAGATCGAATAGCTAGGGCCTTAGAAGTCAACGCCAGAAGCATAAAACAGAATATAAATATAACAGTTTTTCCATCGTATAAAACGAATAAGTGCAACCAGTATGAAACTAATGGTCATTTCTACTTTCCGGGCAACCTAGGCTTCACCCTAGGGCGTTGCTACAACAGATTGAATAGTTAGGGCCTTAGAAGTCAGTGCCAGAAGCATATAATGCAATAAAAATACAACAGTTTTTCCATCGTATAACAGGATTAACTGCAACCAGTCTGAAAGTGATGGTCATTTCTACGTTCCGGGCCACCTAGGCTTCACTCTAGGGCGTTGCTCCACTAGATCGAATAGCTAGGGCCTTAGAAGTCAACGCCAGAAGCATAAAACACAATATAAATACAACAGTTTTTCCATCGTATAAAACGAATGATAGCGACCAGTGTGAAAGTTACGGTCGTTTCTACGTTCCGGGCAACCTAGGCTTCACTCTAGGGCGTTGCTCCACCAGATCGACTAGTTAGGGCCTAAGCAGTGACTGCCAGAAGCATAAAATACAATATAAATACAACAGTTTTTCCATCATATAAAACGAATAATTGCAACCAGTATGAAAGTTATGGTCATTTCTACGTTCCGGGCCACCTAGGCTTCACCCTAGGTCGTTGCTCCACTAGATCGAATAGCTAGGGCCTTAGAAGTCAACGCCAGAAGCATAAAATACAATATAAATACAACAGTTTTTCCATCGTATAAAACGAATAATTGCAACCAGTTTGAAAGTGATGGTCATTTCTCCTTTCCGGGCAACCTAGGCATCACTCTAGGGCGTTGCTCCACCAGATCGAATAGCTAGGGCCTTAGAAGTCAACGCCAGAAGCATAAAACACAATATAAATATAACAGTTTTTCCATCGTATAAAACGAATGATAGCGACCAGTGTGAAAGTTACGGTCATTTCTACGTTCCGGGCAACCTATTCTTCACCCTAGGGCGCGGTTCCACCAGATCGACTAGTTAGGGCCTAAGCAGTGACTGCCAGAAGCATAAAATACAATATAAATACAACAGTTTCTCCATCATATAAAACGAATAATTGCAACCAGTGTGAAAGTTATGGTCATTTCTACTTTCCGGGCAACCTAGGCTTCACCCTAGGGCGTTGCTCCAACAGATTGAATAGTTAGGGCCTTAGAAGTCAATGTCAGAAGCATAAAATACGATATAAATACAACAGCTTTTAGATCGTATAAAACGAATAATTGCTACCAGTGTGATAGTTATGGTCATTTCTACGTTCCGGGCCACCTAGGCTTCACCCTAGGGCGTTGTTCCACCAGATGGAATAGATAGAGCCTAAGAAGTCAACGCCAGCAGCATAAAATACGATATAAATACAACAGCTTTTCCATCGTATAAAACGAATAATTGCAACCAGTGTGAAAGTTATGGTCATTTCTACGTTCCGGGCAACCTAGGCTTCACCCTAGGGCGTTGCTCCAACAGACTGAATGGTTAGGGTCTTAGAAGTCAATGCCCGAACATAAAATGCAATAAAAATACAACAGTTTTTCCATCGTATAGCAGGAATAATTTGCAACCAGTGTGATAGTAGTGGTCATTTCTATGTTCCAGACAACCTAGGCTTCACTCTAGAGCGTTGCTTCACCAGATAAAACAGTTAGGGCCTTAGAAGTCAACGCCCGATGCATTAAATACACAATAAATAGAACAGTTTTTCCATTGTATAAAACGAATAATTGCTACCAGTGAAAAAGTTATGGTCATTTCAGCGTTCCGGGCAACCTAGGCTTCACCCTAGGCCGTTGTTCCACCAGATCGTATAGTTAGGGCCTAAGAAGTGAACGCCAGAAGCATAAAATACAATATAAATACAACAGTTTTTCCATCATATAAAACGAGTGATAGCAACCAGTGTGAAAGTTATGGTCATTTCTACGATACGGGTAACCTAGGTATCCCTCTAGGGCGTTGCTCCACCAGATCGAATAGCTAGGGCCTTAGAAGTCAACGCCAGAAGCATAAAACACAATATAAATATAACAGTTTTTCCATCGTATAAAACGAATGATAGCGACCAGTGTGAAAGTTACGGTCATTTCTACGTTCCGGGCAACCTATTCTTCACCCTAGGGCGCGGTTCCACCAGATCGACTAGTTAGGGCCTAAGCAGTGACTGCCAGAAGCATAAAATACAATATAAATACAACAGTTTCTCCATCATATAAAACGAATAATTGCAACCAGTGTGAAAGTTATGGTCATTTCTACTTTCCGGGCAACCTAGGCTTCACCCTAGGGCGTTGCTCCAACAGATTGAATAGTTAGGGCCTTAGAAGTCAATGTCAGAAGCATAAAATACGATATAAATACAACAGCTTTTAGATCGTATAAAACGAATAATTGCTACCAGTGTGATAGTTATGGTCATTTCTACGTTCCGGGCCACCTAGGCTTCACCCTAGGGCGTTGTTCCACCAGATGGAATAGATAGAGCCTAAGAAGTCAACGCCAGCAGCATAAAATACGATATAAATACAACAGCTTTTCCATCGTATAAAACGAATAATTGCAACCAGTGTGAAAGTTATGGTCATTTCTACGTTCCGGGCAACCTAGGCTTCACCCTAGGGCGTTGCTCCAACAGACTGAATGGTTAGGGTCTTAGAAGTCAATGCCCGAACATAAAATGCAATAAAAATACAACAGTTTTTCCATCGTATAGCAGGAATAATTTGCAACCAGTGTGATAGTAGTGGTCATTTCTATGTTCCAGACAACCTAGGCTTCACTCTAGAGCGTTGCTTCACCAGATAAAACAGTTAGGGCCTTAGAAGTCAACGCCCGATGCATTAAATACACAATAAATAGAACAGTTTTTCCATTGTATAAAACGAATAATTGCTACCAGTGAAAAAGTTATGGTCATTTCAGCGTTCCGGGCAACCTAGGCTTCACCCTAGGCCGTTGTTCCACCAGATCGTATAGTTAGGGCCTAAGAAGTGAACGCCAGAAGCATAAAATACAATATAAATACAACAGTTTTTCCATCATATAAAACGAGTGATAGCAACCAGTGTGAAAGTTATGGTCATTTCTACGATACGGGTAACCTAGGTATCCCTCTAGGGCGTTGCTCCACCAGATCAAACAGTTAGGGCCTTAGAAGTCAACGCCCGAAGCATAAAATACAAAATAAATACAACAGTTTTTCCATCATATAAAACGAATAATTGCAACCACTATGAAAGTTATGGTCATTTCTACTTTCCGGGTAACCTAGGTTTCACCCTAGGGCGTTGCTCCAACAGATTGAATAGTGAGGTCGTTAGAAGTCAACGCCCGAAGCATAAGATGCAATAAAAATACAACAGTTTTTCCGTCGTATAACAGGATTAATTGCAACCAGTTTGAAAGTGATGGTCATTTCTACGTTCCGGGCAACCTAGGCATCACTCTAGGGCGTTGCTCCACTAGATCGAATAGTTAGTGCCTTGGAAGTCAACGCCAGAAGCATAAAATACAATATAAATACTACAGATTTTCCATCGTATAAAACGAATAATTACAAGCAGTATGAAACTTATGGTCATTTCTACTTTCCGAGCAACCTAGGCTTCACTCTAGGGCGTTGCTCCTCCAGATCGAATAGTTAGGGCTTTAGAAGTCAACGCCCGAAGCATAAAATACAAAATAAATAGAACAGGTTTTCCATTGTATAAAACGAATAATTGTTACCAGTGTAAAAGTTATGGTCATTTCTACGTTCCGGGAAACCTAGTCTTCACCCTAGGGCGTTGTTCCACCAGATCGAAAGTTAGGGCCTAAGCAGTGACAGCCAGAAGCATAAAATATAATATAAATACAACAGTTTTTCCATCATATAAAACGAATAATTGCAACCAGTATGAATGTTATGGTCATTTCTACTTTCCGGGCAACCTAGGCTTCACACTAGGGCGCTGCTCCAACAGATTGAATAGTTAGGGCCTTAGAAGTCAATGCCAGAAGCATAAAGTACGATATAAATACAACAGCTTTTCCATCGTATAAAACGAATAATTGCAACCAGTTTGAAAGTGATGGTCATTTCTACGTACCGGGAAACCTAGTCTTCACCCTAGGGCGTTGTTCCACCAGATCGAATAGTTAGAGCCTAAGCAGTGACAGCCAGAAGCATACAATATAATATAAATACAACAGTTTTTCCATCATATAAAACGAATAATTGCAACCAGTATGAAAGTTATGGTCATTTCTACTCTCCGGGCAACCTAGGCTTCACCCTAGGGCGTTGCTCCAACAGATTGCATAGTTAGGGCCTTAGAAGTCAATGCCAGGAGCATAAAATACGATATAAATACAACAGCTTTTCCATCGTATAAAACGAATAATTGCAACCAGTTTGAAAGTGATGGTCATTTCTCCTTTCCGGGCAACCTAGGCATCACTCTAGGGCGTCGCTCCACTAGATCGAATAGCTAGGGCCTTAGAAGTCAACGCCAGAAGCATAAAACACAATATAAATATAACAGTTTTTCCATCGTATAAAACGAATAATTGCTACCAGTGTGAAAGTTATGGACATTTCTACTTTCCGGGCAACCTAGGCTTCACCCTAGGGCGTTGTTCCACCAGATGGAATAGATAGAGCCTAAGAATTCAACGCCAGAAGCATAAAATACGATATAAATACAACAGCTTTTAGATCGTATAAAACGAATAATTGCTACCAGTGTGAAAATTATGGTCATTTCTACGTTCCGGGCAACCTAGGCTTCACTCTAGGGCGTTGCTCCACTAGATCGAATAGCTAGGACCTTAGAAGTCAACGCCAGAAGCATAAAATACAATATAAATACAACAGTTTTTCCATCGTATAAAACGAATAATTGCAACCAGTATGAAACTTATGCTCATTTCTAGTTTCCGAGCAACCTAGGCTCCACCCTAGGGCGTTGCTTCAACAGATTGAACAGTTAGGGCCTTAGAAGTCAACGCCCGAACCACAAAATGCAAAAAAAAATACAACAGTGTTTCCATCATATAACAGGAATAATTGCAACCAGTTTGAAAGTGATGGCCAATTCTACGTTCCGGGCAACCTAGGCTTCACTCTAGGGCGTTGCTCCACCAGATCGAATAGTTAGTGCCTTGGAAGGCAACGCCAGAAGCATAAAATACAATATAAATACTACAGATTTTCCATCGTATAAAACGAATAATTACAAGCAGTATGAAACTTATGGTCATTTCTACTTTCCGAGCAACCTAGGCTTCACTCTAGGGCGTTGCTCCTCCAGATCGAATAGTTAGGGCCTTAGAAGTCAACGCCCGAAGCATAAAATACAAAATAAATAGAACAGGTTTTCCATTGTATAAAACGAATAATTGTTACCAGTGTAAAAGTTATGGTCATTTCTACGTTCCGGGAAACCTAGTCTTCACCCTAGGGCGTTGTTCCACCAGATCGAAAGTTAGGGCCTAAGCAGTGACAGCCAGAAGCATAAAATATAATATAAATACAACAGTTTTTCCATCATATAAAACGAATAATTGCAACCAGTATGAAAGTTATGGTCATTTCTACTTTCCGGGCAACCTAGGCTTCACCCTAGGGCGCTGCTCCAACAGATTGAATAGTTAGGGCCTTAGAAGTCAATGCCAGAAGCATAAAGTACGATATAAATACAACAGCTTTTCCATCGTATAAAACGAATAATTGCAACCAGTTTGAAAGTGATGGTCATTTCTACGTACCGGGCAACCTAGGCTTCACTCTAGGGCGTTGCTCCACCAGATCGAATAGTTAAGGCCCTAGAAGCCAACGGCCGAAGCATAAAATACAAAATAAATAGAACAGTTTTTCCATCGTATAAAACGAATAATTGCAACCAGTGTGAAAGTTATGGTCATTTCTACGTTCCGGGCCACCTAGGCTTCACTCTAGGGCGTTGCTCCACTAGATCGAATAGCTAGGGCCTTAGAAGTCAACGCCAGAAGCATAAAATACAATATAAATACAACAGTTTTTCCATCGTATAAAACGAATAATTGCAACCAGTATGAAACTTATGGTCATTTCTGGTTTCCGAGCAACCTAGGCTCCACCCTAGGGCGTTGCTTCAACAGATTGAACAGTTAGCGCCTTAGAAGTCAACGCCCGAACCACAAAGTGCAAAAAAAATACAACAGTGTTTCCATCATATAACAGGAATAATTGCAACCAGTTTGAAAGGGATGGCCAATTCTACGTTCCGGGCAACCTAGGCTTCACTCTAGGGCGTTGCTCCACCAGATCGAATAGTTAGTGCCTTGGAAGTCAACGCCAGAAGCATAAAATACAATATAAATACTACAGATTTTCCATCGTATAAAACGAATAATTACAAGCAGTATGAAACTTATGGTCATTTCTACTTTCCGAGCAACCTAGGCTTCACTCTAGGGCGTTGCTCCTCCAGATCGAATAGTTAGAGCCTTAGAAGTCAACGCCCGAAGCATAAAATACAAAATAAATAGAACAGGTTTTCCATTGTATAAAACGAATAATTGTTACCAGTGTAAAAGTTATGGTCATTTCTACCTTCCGGGAAACCTAGTCTTCACCCTAGGGCGTTGTTCCACCAGATCGAATAGTTAGGGCCTAAGCAGTGACAGCCAGAAGCATAAAATATAATATAAATACAACAGTTTTTCCATCATATAAAACGAATAATTGCAACCAGTATGAAAGTTATGGTCATATCTACTTTCCGGGCAACCTAGGCTTCACCCTAGGGCGCTGCTCCAACAGATTGAATAGTTAGGGCCTTAGAAGTCAATGCCAGAAGCATAAAATACGATATAAATACAACAGCTTTTCCATCGTATAAAACGAATAATTGCAACCAGTTTGAAAGTGATGGTCATTTCTCCTTTCCGGGCAACCTAGGCATCACACTAGGGCGTTGCTCCACTAGATCGAATAGCTAGGGCCTTAGAAGTCAACGCCAGAAGCATAAAACACAATATAAATATAACAGTTTTTCCATCGTATAAAACGAATAATTGCTACCAGTGTGAAAGTTATGGTCATTTCTACTTTCCGGGCAACCTAGGCTTCACCCTAGGGCGTTGTTCCACCAGATGGAATAGATAGAGCCTAAGAAGTCAACGCCAGAAGCATAAAATACGATATGAATACAACAGCTTTTCCATCGTATAAAACGAATAATTGCAACCAGTGTGAAAGTTATGGTCACTTCTACGTTCCGGGCCACCTAGGCTTCACCCTAGGGCGTTGCTCCACTAGATCGAATAGCTAGGGCCTTAGAAGTCAACGCCAGAAGCATAAAATACAATATAAATACAACAGTTTTTCCATCGTATAAAACGAATAATTGCAACCAGTATGAAACTTAAAGTCATTTCTAGTTTCCGAGCAACCTAGGCTCCACCCTAGGGCGTTGCTTCAACAGATTGAACAGTTAGGGCCTTAGAAGTCAACGCCCGAACCACAAAATGCAAAAAAAAATACAACAGTGTTTCCATCATATAACAGGAATAATTGCAACCAGTTTGAAAGTGATGGCCAATTCTACGTTCCGGGCAACCTAGGCTTCACTCTAGGGAGTTGTTCCACCAGATCGAACAGTTGGGGCCTCAGAAGTCAACGCCAGAAGTATAAAATATAATATAAATGTAACAGTTTTTCCATCGTATAAAACGAATGATAGCGACCAGTGTGAAAGTTACGGTCATTTCTACGTTCCGGGCAACCTATTCTTCACCCTAGGGCGTGGTTCCACCAGATCGACTAGTTAGGGCCTAAGCAGTGACTGCCAGAAGCATAAAATACAATATAAATACAACAGTTTTTCCATCATATAAAACGAATAATTGCAACCAGTATGAAAGTTATGGTCATTTCTACTTTCCGGGCAACCTAGGCTTCACCCTAGGGCGTTGCTCCAACAGATTGAATAGTTAGGGCCTTAGAAGTCAATGCCAGAAGCATAAAATACGATATAAATACAACAGCTTTTAGATCGTATAAAACGAATAATTGCTACCAGTGTGATAGTTATGGTCATTTCTACGTTCCGGGCCACCTAGGCTTCACCCTAGGGCGTTGTTCCACCAGATGGAATAGATAGAGCCTAAGAAGTCAACGCCAGCAGCATAAAATACGATATAAATACAACAGCTTTTCCATCGTATAAAACGAATAATTGCAACCAGTGTGAAACTTATGGTCATTTCTACGTTCCGGGCAACCTAGGCTTCACCCTAGGGCGTTGCTCCAACAGACTGAATGGTTAGGGTCTTAGAAGTCAATGCCCGAACATAAAATGCAATAAAAATACAACAGTTTTTCCATCGTATAGCAGGAATAATTTGCAACCAGTGTGATAGTAGTGGTCATTTCTATGTTCCAGACAACCTAGGCTTCACTCTAGAGCGTTGCTCCACCAGATCAAACAGTTAGGGCCTTAGAAGTCAACGCCCGAAGCATTAAATACACAATAAATAGAACAGTTTTTCCATTGTATAAAACGAATAATTGCTACCAGTGAAAAAGTTATGGTCATTTCAGCGTTCCGGGCAACCTAGGCTTCACCCTAGGCCGTTGTTCCACAAGATCGAATAGTTAGGGCCTAAGAAGTGAACGCCAGAAGCATAAAATACAATATAAATACAACAGTTTTTCCATCATATAAAACGAGTGATAGCAACCAGTGTGAAAGTTATGGTCATTTCTACGATCCGGGTAACCTAGGTTTCACTCTAGGGCGTTGCTCCACCAGATCAAACAGTTAGGGCCTTAGAAGTCAACGCCCGAAGCATAAAATACAAAATAAATACAACAGTTTTTCCATCATATAAAACGAATAATTGCAACCACTATGAAAGTTACGGTCATTTCTACTTTCCGGGCAACCTAGGCTTCACCCTAGGGCGTTGCTCCAACAGATTGAATAGTTAGGTCGTTAGAAGTCAACGCCCGAAGCATAAGATGCAATAAAAATACAACAGTTTTTCCGTCGTATAACAGGATTAATTGCAACCAGTTTGAAAGTGATGGTCATTTCTACGTTCCGGGCAACCTAGGCTTCACTCTAGCGTGTTGCTCCACCGGATCAAACAGTTAGGGCCTTCGAAGTCGACGCCCGAAGCATAAAATTCAATATAAATGTAACAGTTTTTCCATTGTATTAAACGAATAATTGCTACCAGTGTAAAAGTTATGGTCATTTCTACGTTTCGTGCAACCTAGGCTTCACCCTAGGGCGTTGTTCCACCAGATTGAATAGTTAGGGCCTTAGAAGTCAACGCCCGAAGCATAAAATACAAAATAAATAGAACAGTTTTTCCATCGTATAAAACGAATAATTGCTACCAGTGTGAAAGTTATGGTCATTTCTACGTTACAGGCATCCTAGGCTCCACCCTAGGGCGATGCTCCAACAGACTGAATAGTTAGGGCCTTAGAAGTCAATGCCCGAAGCATAAAGTGCAATAAAAATACAACAGCTTTTCCATCGTATAGCAGGAATAATTAGCAACCGGTGTGACAGTAGTGGTCATTTCTACGTTCCGGGCAACCTAGGTTTCACTCCAGGGCGTTACTCCACCAGATCGAATAGTTACGGCCTATGAAGTCAACGCCAGAAGCAAAAATACGATGAAGATGCAACAGTTTTTCCATCGTATAACAGGATTAATTGCAACCAGTTTGAAAGTGATGGCCAATTCTACGTTCCGGGCAACCTAGGCTTCACCCTAGGGCGTTGTTCCACCAGATGGAATAGATAGAGCCTAAGAAGTCAACGCCAGCAGCATAAAATACGATATAAATACAACAGCTTTTCCATCGTATAAAACGAATAATAGCAACCAGTGTGAAAGTTATGGTCATTTATACGTTCCGGGCAACCTAGGCTTCACTATAGGGCGTTGCTCCACCAGATCAGACAGTTAGGGCCTTAGAAGCCAACGCCCGAAGCATTAAATACAAAGTAAATAGAACAGTTTTTCCATCGTATAAAAATAATAATTGCAACCAGTGTGAAAGTTATGGTCATTTCTACGTTCCGGGCAACCTAGGCTTCACCCTAGGGCGTTGCTCCAACAGACTGAATGGTTAGGGTCTTAGAAGTCAATGCCCGAACATAAAATGCAATAAAAATACAACAGTTTTTCCATCGTATAGCAGGAATAATTTGCAACCAGTGTGATAGTAGTGGTCATTTCTATGTTCCAGACAACCTAGGCTTCACTCTAGAGCGTTGCTGCACCAGATCAAACAGTTAGGGCCTTAGAAGTCAACGCCCGAAGCATTAAATACACAATAAATAGAACAGTTTTTCCATTGTATAAAACGAATAATTGCTACCAGTGAAAAAGTTATGGTCATTTCAGCGTTCCGGGCAACCTAGGCTTCACCCTAGGCCGTTGTTCCACCAGATCGTTTAGTTAGGGCCTAAGAAGTGAACGCCAGAAGCATAAAATACAATATAAATACAACAGTTTTTCCATCATATAAAACGAGTGATAGCAACCAGTGTGAAAGTTATGGTCATTTATACGATACGGGTAACCTAGGTATCACTCTAGGGCGTTGCTCCACCAGATCAAACAGTTAGGGCCTTAGAAGTCAACGCCCGAAGCATAAAATACAAAATAAATACAACAGTTTTTCCATCATATAAAACGAATAATTGCAACCACTATGAAAGTTATGGTCATTTCTACTTTCCGGGCAACCTAGGTTTCACCCTAGGGCGTTGCTCCAACAGATTGAATAGTGAGGTCGTTAGAAGTCAACGCCCGAAGCATAAGATGCAATAAAAATACAACAGTTTTTCCGACGTATAACAGGATTAATTGCAACCAGTTTGAAAGTGATGGTCATTTCTACGTTCCGGGCAACCTAGGCATCACTCTAGGGCGTTGCTCCACTAGATCGAATAGCTAGGGCCTTAGAAGTCAACGCCAGAAGCAAAAATACGATGAAGATGCAACAGTTTTTCCATCGTATAACAGGATTAATTGCAACCAGTTTGAAAGTGATGGTCATTTCTACTTTCCGGGCAACCTAGGCATCACTCTAGGGCGTCGCTCCACTAGATCGAATAGCTAGGGCCTTAGAAGTCAACGCCAGAAGCATAAAACACAATATAAATATAACAGTTTTTCCATCGTATAAAACGAATAATTGCTACCAGGGTGAAAGTTATGGACATTTCTACTTTCCGGGCAACCTAGGCTTGAGCCTAGGGCGTTGTTCCACCAGATGGAATAGATAGAGCCTAAGAATTCAACGCCAGAAGCATAAAATACGATATAAATACAACAGCTTTTAGATCGTATAAAACGAATAATTGCTACCAGTGTGAAAATTATGGTCATTTCTACGTTCCGGGCAACCTAGGCTTCACTCTAGGGCGTTGCTCCACTAGATCGAATAGCTAGGGCCTTAGAAGTCAACGCCAGAAGCATAAAATACAATATAAATACAACAGTTTTTCCATCGTATAAAACGAATAATTGCAACCAGTATGAAACTTATGCTCATTTCTAGTTTCCGAGCAACCTAGGCTCCACCCTAGGGCGTTGCTTCAACAGATTGAACAGTTAGGGCCTTAGAAGTCAACGCCCGAACCACAAAATGCAAAAAAAAATACAACAGTGTTTCCATCATATAACAGGAATAATTGCAACCAGTTTGAAAGTGATGGCCAATTCTACGTTCCGGGCAACCTAGGCTTCACTCTAGGGCGTTGCTCCACCAGATCGAATAGTTAGTGCCTTGGAAGTCAACGCCAGAAGCATAAAATACAATATAAATACTACAGATTTTCCATCGTATAAAACGAATAATTACAAGCAGTATGAAACTTATGGTCATTTCTACTTTCCGAGCAACCTAGGCTTCACTCTAGGGCGTTGCTCCTCCAGATCGAATAGTTAGGGCCTTAGAAGTCAACGCCCGAAGCATAAAATACAAAATAAATAGAACAGGTTTTCCATTGTATAAAACGAATAATTGTTACCAGTGTAAAAGTTATGGTCATTTCTACGTTCCGGGAAACCTAGTCTTCACCCTAGGGCGTTGTTCCGCCAGATCGAAAGTTAGGGCCTAAGCAGTGACAGCCAGAAGCATAAAATATAATATAAATACAACAGTTTTTCCATCATATAAAACGAATAATTGCAACCAGTATGAAAGTTATGGTCATTTCTACTTTCCGGGCAACCTAGGCTTCACCCTAGGGCGCTGCTCCAACAGATTGAATAGTTAGGGCCTTAGAAGTCAATGCCAGAAGCATAAAGTACGATATAAATACAACAACTTTTCCATCGTATAAAACGAATAATTGCAACCAGTGTGAAAGTTATGGTCATTTCTACGTTCCGGGCCACCTAGGCTTCACTCTAGGGCGTTGCTCCACTAGATCGAATAGCTAGGGCCTTAGAAGTCAACGCCAGAAGCATAAAATACAATATAAATACAACAGTTTTTCCATCGTATAAAACGAATAATTGCAACCAGTATGAAACTTATGGTCATTTCTGGTTTCCGAGCAACCTAGGCCCCACCCTAGGGCGTTGCTTCAACAGATTGAACAGTTAGCGCCTTAGAAGTCAACGCCCGAACCACAAAGTGCAAAAAAAATACAACAGTGTTTCCATCATATAACAGGAATAATTGCAACCAGTTTGAAAGTGATGGCCAATTCTACGTTCCGGGCAACCTAGGCTTCACTCTAGGGCGTTGCTCCACCAGATCGAATAGTTAGTGCCTTGGAAGTCAACGCCAGAAGCATAAAATACAATATAAATACTACAGATTTTCCATCGTATATAACGAATAATTACAAGCAGTATGAAACTTATGGTCATTTCTACTTTCCGAGCAACCTAGGCTTCACTCTAGGGCGTTGCTCCTCCAGATCGAATAGTTAGGGCCTTAGAAGTCAACGCCCGAAGCATAAAATACAAAATAAATAGAACAGGTTTTCCATTGTATAAAACGAATAATTGTTACCAGTGTAAAAGTTATGGTCATTTCTACGTTCCGGGAAACCTAGTCTTCACCCTAGGGCGTTGTTCCACCAGATCGAATAGTTAGGGCATAAGCAGTGACAGCCAGAAGCATAAAATATAATATAAATACAACAGTTTTTCCATCATATAAAACGAATAATTGCAACCAGTATGAAAGTTATGGTCATATCTACTTTCCGGGCAACCTAGGCTTCATCCTAGGGCGCTGCTCCAACAGATTGAATAGTTAGGGCCTTAGAAGTCAATGCCAGAAGCATAAAATACGATATAAATACAACAGCTTTTCCATCGTATAAAACGAATAATTGCAACCAGTTTGAAAGTGATGGTCATTTCTCCTTTCCGGGCAACCTAGGCATCACTCTAGGGCGTTGCTCCACTAGATCGAATAGCTAGGGCCTTAGAAGTCCACGCCAGAAGCATAAAACACAATATAAATATAACAGTTTTTCCATCGTATAAAACGAATAATTGCTACCAGTGTGAAAGTTATGGTCATTTCTACTTTCCGGGCAACCTAGGCTCCACCCTAGGGCGTTGCTTCAACAGATTGAACAGTTAGGGCCTTAGAAGTCAACGCCCGAACCACAAAATGCAAAAAAAAATACAACAGTGTTTCCATCATATAACAGGAATAATTGCAACCAGTTTGAAAGTGATGGCCAATTCAACGTTCCGGGCAACCTAGGCTTCACTCTAGGGCGTTGCTCCACCAGATCGAATAGTTAGTGCCTTGGAAGTCAACGCCAGAAGCATAAAATACAATATAAATACTACAGATTTTCCATCGTATAAAACGAATAATTACAAGCAGTATGAAACTTATGGTCATTTCTACTTTCCGAGCAACCTAGGCTTCACTCTAGGGCGTTGCTCCTCCAGATCGAATAGTTAGGGCCTTAGAAGTCAACGCCCGAAGCATAAAATACAAAATAAATAGAACAGGTTTTCCATTGTATAAAACGAATAATTGTTACCAGTGTAAAAGTTATGGTCATTTCTACGTTCCGGGAAACCTAGTCTTCACCCTAGGGCGTTGTTCCGCCAGATCGAAAGTTAGGGCCTAAGCAGTGACAGCCAGAAGCATAAAATATAATATAAATACAACAGTTTTTCCATCATATAAAACGAATAATTGCAACCAGTATGAAAGTTATGGTCATTTCTACTTTCCGGGCAACCTAGGCTTCACCCTAGGGCGCTGCTCCAACAGATTGAATAGTTAGGGCCTTAGAAGTCAATGCCAGAAGCATAAAGTACGATATAAATACAACAACTTTTCCATCGTATAAAACGAATAATTGCAACCAGTGTGAAAGTTATGGTCATTTCTACGTTCCGGGCCACCTAGGCTTCACTCTAGGGCGTTGCTCCACTAGATCGAATAGCTAGGGCCTTAGAAGTCAACGCCAGAAGCATAAAATACAATATAAATACAACAGTTTTTCCATCGTATAAAACGAATAATTGCAACCAGTATGAAACTTATGGTCATTTCTGGTTTCCGAGCAACCTAGGCTCCACCCTAGGGCGTTGCTTCAACAGATTGAACAGTTAGCGCCTTAGAAGTCAACGCCCGAACCACAAAGTGCAAAAAAAATACAACAGTGTTTCCATCATATAACAGGAATAATTGCAACCAGTTTGAAAGTGATGGCCAATTCTACGTTCCGGGCAACCTAGGCTTCACTCTAGGGCGTTGCTCCACCAGATCGAATAGTTAGTGCCTTGGAAGTCAACGCCAGAAGCATAAAATACAATATAAATACTACAGATTTTCCATCGTATATAACGAATAATTACAAGCAGTATGAAACTTATGGTCATTTCTACTTTCCGAGCAACCTAGGCTTCACTCTAGGGCGTTGCTCCTCCAGATCGAATAGTTAGGGCCTTAGAAGTCAACGCCCGAAGCATAAAATACAAAATAAATAGAACAGGTTTTCCATTGTATAAAACGAATAATTGTTACCAGTGTAAAAGTTATGGTCATTTCTACGTTCCGGGAAACCTAGTCTTCACCCTAGGGCGTTGTTCCACCAGATCGAATAGTTAGGGCATAAGCAGTGACAGCCAGAAGCATAAAATATAATATAAATACAACAGTTTTTCCATCATATAAAACGAATAATTGCAACCAGTATGAAAGTTATGGTCATATCTACTTTCCGGGCAACCTAGGCTTCATCCTAGGGCGCTGCTCCAACAGATTGAATAGTTAGGGCCTTAGAAGTCAATGCCAGAAGCATAAAATACGATATAAATACAACAGCTTTTCCATCGTATAAAACGAATAATTGCAACCAGTTTGAAAGTGATGGTCATTTCTCCTTTCCGGGCAACCTAGGCATCACTCTAGGGCGTTGCTCCACTAGATCGAATAGCTAGGGCCTTAGAAGTCCACGCCAGAAGCATAAAACACAATATAAATATAACAGTTTTTCCATCGTATAAAACGAATAATTGCTACCAGTGTGAAAGTTATGGTCATTTCTACTTTCCGGGCAACCTAGGCTTCACCCTAGGGCGTTGTTCCACCAGATGGAATAGATAGAGTCTAAGAAGTCAACGCCAGAAGCATAAAACACGATATGAATACAACAGCTTTTCCATGGTATAAAACGAATAATTGCAACCAGTGTGAAAGTTATGGTCATTTCTACGTTCCGGGCCACCTAGGCTTCACCCTAGGGCGTTGCTCCACTAGATCGAATAGCTAGGGCCTTAGAAGTCAACGCCAGAAGCATAAAATACAATATAAATACAACAGTTTTTCCATCGTATAAAACGAATAATTGCAACCAGTATGAAACTTAAGGTCATTTCTAGTTTCCGAGCAACCTAGGCTCCACCCTAGGGCGTTGCTTCAACAGATTGAACAGTTAGGGCCTTAGAAGTCAACGCCCGAACCACAAAATGCAAAAAAAAATACAACAGTGTTTCCATCATATAACAGGAATAATTGCAACCAGTTTGAAAGTGATGGCCAATTCTACGTTCCGGGCAACCTAGGCTTCACTCTAGGGAGTTGTTCCACCAGATCGAACAGTTGGGGCCTCAGAAGTCAACGCCAGAAGTATAAAATACAATATAAATGTAACAGTTTTTCCATCGTATAAAACGAATGATAGCGACCAGTGAAAAGTTACGGTCATTTCTACGTTCCGGGCAACCTATTCTTCACCCTAGGGCGTGGTTCCACCAGATCGACTTGTTAGGGCCTAAGCAGTGACTGCAAGAAGCATAAAATACAATATAAATACAACAGTTTTTCCATCATATAAAACGAATAATTGCAACCAGTATGAAAGTTATGGTCATTTCTACTTTCCGGGCAACCTAGGCTTCACCCTAGGGCGTTGCTCCAACAGATTGAATAGTTAGGGCCTTAGAAGTCAATGCCAGAAGCATAAAATACGATATAAATACAACAGCTTTTAGATCGTATAAAACGAATAATTGCTACCAGTGTGATAGTTATGGTCATTTCTACGTTCCGGGCCACCTAGGCTTCACCCTAGGGCGTTGTTCCACCAGATGGAATAGATAGAGCCTAAGAAGTCAACGCCAGCAGCATAAAATACGATATAAATACAACAGCTTTTCCATCGTATAAAACGAATAATTGCAACCAGTGTGAAAGTTATGGTCATTTCTACGTTCCGGGCAACCTAGGCTTCACCCTAGGGCGTTGCTCCAACAGACTGAATGGTTAGGGTCTTCGAAGTCAATGCCCGAACATAAAATGCAATAAAAATACAACAGTTTTTCCATCGTATAGCAGGAATAATTTGCAACCAGTGTGATAGTAGTGGTCATTTCTAGGTTCCAGACAACCTAGGCTTCACTCTAGAGCGTTGCTCCACCAGATCAAACAGTTAGGGCCTTAGAAGTCAACGCCCGAAGCATTAAATACACAATAAATAGAACAGTTTTTCCATTGTATAAAACGAATAATTGCTACCAGTGAAAAAGTTATGGTCATTTCAGCGTTCCGGGCAACCTAGGCTTCACCCTAGGCCGTTGTTCCACCAGATCGAATAGTTAGGGCCTAAGAAGTGAACGCCAGAAGCATAAAATACAATATAAATACAACAGTTTTTCCATCATATAAAACGAGTGATAGCAACCAGTGTGAAAGTTATGGTCATTTCTACGATCCGGGTAACCTAGGTTTGACTCTAGGGCGTTGCTCCACCAGATCAAACAGTTAGGGCCTTAGAAGTCAACGCCCGAAGCATAAAATACAAAATAAATACAACAGTTTTTCCATCATATAAAACGAATAATTGCAACCACTATGAAAGTTAAGGCCATTTCTACTTTCCGGGCAACCTAGGCTTCACCCTAGGGCGTTGCTCCAACAGATTGAATAGTTAGGTCGTTAGAAGTCAATGCCCGAAGCATAAGATGCAATAAAAATACAACAGTTTTTCCGTCGTATAACAGGATTAATTGCAACCAGTCTGAAAGTGATGGTCATTTCTACGTTCCGGGCAACCTAGGCTTCACTCTAGCGCGTTGCTCCACCGGATCAAACAGTTAGGGCCTTCGAAGTCGACGCCCGAAGCATAAAATGCAATATAAATGTAACAGTTTTTCCATTGTATTAAACGAATAATTGCTACCAGTGTAAAAGTTATGGTCATGTCTACGTTTCGTGCAACCTAGGCTTCACCCTAGGGCGTTGTTAAACCAGATCGAATAGTTAGGGCCTTAGAAGTCAACGCCCGAAGCATAAAATACAAAATAAATAGAACAGCTTTTCCATCGTATAAAACGAATAATTGCAACCAGTTTGAAAGTGATGGTCATTTCTCCTTTCCGGGCAACCTAGGCATCACTCTAGGGCGTTGCTCCACTAGATCGAATAGCTAGGGCCTTAGAAGTCAACGCCAGAAGCATAAATCGCAATATAAATATAACAGTTTTTCCATCGTATAAAACGAATAATTGCTACCAGTGTGAAAGTTATGGTCATTTCTACTTTCCGGGCAACCTAGGCTTCACCCTAGGGCGTTGTTCCACCAGATGGAATAGATAGAGTCTAAGAAGTCAACGCCAGAAGCATAAAACACGATATGAATACAACAGCTTTTCCATCGTATAAAACGAATAATTGCAACCAGTGTGAAAGTTATGGTCATTTCTACGTTCCGGGCCACCTAGGCTTCACCCTAGGGCGTTGCTCCACTAGATCGAATAGCTAGGGCCTTAGAAGTCAACGCCAGAAGCATAAAATACAATATAAATACAACAGTTTTTCCATCGTATAAAACGAATAATTGCAACCAGTATGAAACTTAAGGTCATTTCTAGTTTCCGAGCAACCTAGGCTCCACCCTAGGGCGTTGCTTCAACAGATTGAACAGTTAGGGCCTTAGAAGTCAACGCCCGAACCACAAAATGCAAAAAAAAATACAACAGTGTTTCCATCATATAACAGGAATAATTGCAACCAGTTTGAAAGTGATGGCCTATTCTACGTTCCGGGCAACCTAGGCTTCACTCTAGGGAGTTGTTCCACCAGATCGAACAGTTGGGGCCTCAGAAGTCAACGCCAGAAGTATAAAATACAATATAAATGTAACAGTTTTTCCATCGTATAAAACGAATGATAGCGACCAGTGAAAAGTTACGGTCATTTCTACGTTCCGGGCAACCTATTCTTCACCCTAGGGCGTGGTTCCACCAGATCGACTAGTTAGGGCCTAAGCAGTGACTGCAAGAAGCATAAAATACAATATAAATACAACAGTTTTTCCATCATATAAAACGAATAATTGCAACCAGTATGAAAGTTATGGTCATTTCTACTTTCCGGGCAACCTAGGCTTCACCCTAGGGCGTTGCTCCAACAGATTGAATAGTTAGGGCCTTAGAAGTCAATGCCAGAAGCATAAAATACGATATAAATACAACAGCTTTTAGATCGTATAAAACGAATAATTGCTACCAGTGTGATAGTTATGGTCATTTCTACGTTCCGGGCCACCTAGGCTTCACCCTAGGTCGTTGTTCCACCAGATGGAATAGATAGAGCCTAAGAAGTCAACGCCAGCAGCATAAAATACGATATAAATACAACAGCTTTTCCATCGTATAAAACGAATAATTGCAACCAGTGTGAAAGTTATGGTCATTTCTACGTTCCGGGCAACCTAGGCTTCACCCTAGGGCGTTGCTCCAACAGACTGAATGGTTAGGGTCTTAGAAGTCAATGCCCGAACATAAAATGCAATAAAAATACAACAGTTTTTCCATCGTATAGCAGGAATAATTTGCAACCAGTGTGATAGTAGTGGTCATTTCTATGTTCCAGACAACCTAGGCTTCACTCTAGAGCGTTGCTCCACCAGATCAAACAGTTAGGGCCTTAGAAGTCAACGCCCGAAGCATTAAATACACAATAAATAGAACAGTTTTTCCATTGTATAAAACGAATAATTGCTACCAGTGAAAAAGTTATGGTCATTTCAGCGTTCCGGGCAACCTAGGCTTCACCCTAGGCCGTTGTTCCACCAGATCGAATAGTTAGGGCCTAAGAAGTGAACGCCAGAAGCATAAAATACAATATAAATACAACAGTTTTTCCATCATATAAAACGAGTGATAGCAACCAGTTTGAAAGTTATGGTCATTTCTACGATCCGGGTAACCTAGGTTTGACTCTAGGGCGTTGCTCCACCAGATCAAACAGTTAGGGCCTTAGAAGTCAACGCCCGAAGCATAAAATACAAAATAAATACAACAGTTTTTCCATCATATAAAACGAATAATTGCAACCACTATGAAAGTTACGGTCATTTCTACTTTCCGGGCAACCTAGGCTTCACCCTAGGGCGTTGCTCCAACAGATTGAATAGTTAGGTCGTTAGAAGTCAACGCCCGAAGCATAAGATGCAATAAAAATACAACAGTTTTTCCGTCGTATAACAGGATTAATTGCAACCAGTTTGAAAGTGATGGTCATTTCTACGTTCCGGGCAACCTAGGCTTCACTCTAGCGCGTTGCTCCACCGGATCAAACAGTTAGGGCCTTCGAAGTCGACGCCCGAAGCATAAAATGCAATATAAATGTAACAGTTTTTCCATTGTATTAAACGAATAATTGCTACCAGTGTAAAAGTTATGGTCATTTCTACGTTTCGTGCAACCTAGGCTTCACGCTAGGGCGTTGTTAAACCAGATCGAATAGTTAGGGCCTTAGAAGTCAACGCCCGAAGCATAAAATACAAAATAAATAGAACAGTTTTTCCATCGTATAAAACGAATAATTGCTACCAGTGCGAAAGTTATGGTCATTTCTACGTTACAGGCATCCTAGGCTCCACCCTAGGGCGTTGCTCCAACAGACTGAATAGTTAGGGCCTTAGAAGTCAATGCCCGAAGCATAAAGTGCAATAAAAATACAACAGCTTTTCCATCGTATAGCAGGAATAATTAGCAACCGGTGTGACAGTAGTGGTCATTTCTACGTTCCGGGCAACCTAGGTTTCACTCCAGGGCGTTACTCCACCAGATCGAATAGTTACGGCCTATGAAGTCAACGCCAGAAGCAAAAATACGATGAAGATGCAACAGTTTTTCCATCGTATAACAGGATTAATTGCAACCAGTTTGAAAGTGATGGTCATTTCTCCTTCCCGGCAACCTAGGCATCACTCTAGGGCGATGCTCCACTAGATCGAATAGCTAGGGCCTTAGAAGTCAACGCCAGAAGCATAAAACAGAATATAAATATAACAGTTTTTCCATCGTATAAAACGAATAATTGCTACCAGTGTGAAAGTTATGGACATTTCTACGTTCCGGGCAACCTATTCTTCACCCTAGGGCGTGGTTCCACCAGATCGACTAGTTAGGGCCTTAGAAGTCAACGCCAGAAGCATAAAACAGAATATAAATATAACAGTTTTTCCATCGTATAAAACGAATAAGTGCAACCAGTATGAAACTTATGGTCATTTCTACTTTCCGGGCAACCTAGGCTTCACCCTAGGGCGTTGCTACAACAGATTGAATAGTTAGGGCCTTAGAAGTCAATGCCAGAAGCATATAATGCAATAAAAATACAACAGTTTTTCCATCGTATAACAGGATTAATTGCAACCAGTTTGAAAGTGATGGTCATTTCTACTTTCCGGGCAACCTAGGCTTCACCCTAGGGCGTTGTTCCACCAGATGGAATAGATAGAGCCTAAGAAGTCAACGCCAGAAGCATAAAATACGATATAAATACAACAGCTTTTCCATCGTATAAAACGAATAATTGCAACCAGTGTGAAAGTTATGGTCATTTCTACGTTCCGGGCCACGTAGGCTTCACTCTAGGGCGTTGCTCCACTAGATCGAATAGCTAGGGCCTTAGAAGTCAACGCCAGAAGCATAAAATAAATACATAAATACAACATAAATAAATACAACAGTTTTTCCATCGTATAAAACGAATAATTGCAACCAGTATGAAACTTACGGTCATTTCTAGTTTCCGAGCAACCTAGGCTCCACCCTAGGGCGTTGCTTCAACAGATTGAACAGTTAGGGCCTTAGAAGTCAACGCCCGAACCACAAAATGCAAAAAAAATACAACAGTGTTTCCATCATATAACAGGAATATTTGCAACCAGTTTGAAAGTGATGGCCAATTCTACGTTCCGGGCAACCTAGGCTTCACTCTCGGGAGTGGTTCCACCAGATCGAACAGTTGGGCCTCAGAAGTCAACGCCAGAAGCATAAAATACAATATAAATGTAACAGTTTTTCCATCGTATAAAACGAATAATTGCTACCAGTGTGAAAGTTATGGTCATTTCTACGTTACAGGCATCCTAGGCTCCACCCTAGGGCGTTGCTCCAACAGACTGAATAGTTAGGGCCTTAGAAGTCAATGCCCGAAGCATAAAGTGCAATAAAAATACAACAGTTTTTCCATCGTATAGCAGGAATAATTTGCAACCGGTGTGACAGTAGTGGTCATTTCTACGTTCCGGGCAACCTCGGTTTCACTCCTGGGCGTTACTCCACCAGATCGAATAGTTACGGCCTATGAAGTCAACGCCAGAAGCAAAAATACGATGAAGATGCAACAGTTTTTCCATCGTATAACAGGATTAATTGCAACCAGTTTGAAAGTGACGGTCATTTCTACTTTCCGGGCAACCTAGGCATCACTCTAGGGCGTTGCTCCACTAGATCGAATAGCTAGGGCCTTAGAAGTCAACGCCAGAAGCATAAAATACAATATAAATACAACAGTTTTTCCATCGTATAAAACGAATAATTGCAACCAGTCTGAAACTTATGGACATTTCTATTTTCCGAGCAACCTAGGTTTCACCCTAGGGCGTTGCTCCAACAGATTGAATAGTTAGGGCCTTAGAAGTCAACGCCCGAACCATAAAATGCAAAAAAAATTCAACAGTGTTTCCATCATATAACAGGAATAATTGCAACCAGTTTGAAAGTGATGGGGAATTCTACGTTCCCGGCAACCTAGGCTTCACTCTAGGGCGTTGCTCCACCAGATCGAATAGTTAGTGCCTTAGAAGTCAACGCCAGAAGCATAAAATACAATATAAATACAACAGTTTTTCCATCGTATAAAACAAATAATTGCTACCAGTGTGAAAGTTATCGTCTTTTCTACGTTCCGCGCAACCTGGGCTTCACCCTAGGGCGTTGTTCCACCTGATCGAATAGTTAGAGCCTTAGAAATCAACGCCAGATGCATAAAATACAATAAAGATGCAACAGTTTTTCCATCGTATAACAGGAATAACTGCAAACAGTGTGAAAGTATTGGTCATTTCTACGTTCCGGGTAACCTAGGTTTCACTCTAGGGCGTTGCTCCGACAGATCATACAGTTAGGGCCTTAGAAGTCAACGCCCGATGCATAAAATACAAAATAAATACAACAGTTTTTCCATCATATAAAACGAATAATTGCAACCACTATGAAAGTTATGGTCATTTCTACTTTACGGGCAACCTAGGCTTCACCCAAGGGCGTTGCTCCAACAGATTGAATAGTTAGGGCCTTAGAAGTCAATGCCCGAAGCATAAAATGCAATAAAAATACAACAGTCTTTCCATCATATAACAGGAATAATTGCAACCAATTTGAAAGTGACGGTCATTTCTACGTACCGGGCAACCTAGGCTTCACTCGAGGGCGTTGCTCCACCAGATCGAATAGCTAGGGCCTTAGAAGTCAACGACCGAAGCATAAAACACAGAATAAATAGAACAGTTTTTCCATCATATAAGGCGAATAATTGCAACCAGTATGAAAGTTATGGTCATTTCTACGATCCGGGCAACCGAGGCTTCACTCTACGGCGTTGTTCCACCAGACCGAATAGTTAGGGCCTAAGAAGTGAACGCCAGAAGCATAAAACACGATATAAATATAACAGTTTTTCCATCGTATAAAACGAATAATAGCAACCAGTGTGAAAGTTATGGTCATTTCTACGTTCCGGGCAACCTAGGCTTCACTCTACGGTGTTGTTCCACCAGATCGAATAGTTAGGGCCTAAGAAGTGAACGCCAGAAGCATAAAATACAATATAAATATAACAGTTTTTCCATCGTATAAAACGAATAATAGCAACCAGTGTGAAAGTTATGGTCATTTCTACGTTCCGAGCAACCTAGGTTTCACCCTAGGGCGCTGCACCAACAGATTGAATAGTTAGGGCCTTAGAAGTCAACGCCCGAACCATAAAATGCAAAAAAAATTCAACAGTGTTTCCATCATATAACAGGAATAATTGCAACCAGTTTGAAAGTGATGGCCAATTCTAAGTTCCGGGCAACCTAGGCTTCACTCTACTGCGTTGCTCCACCTGATCGAATAGTTAGTGCCGTAGAAGTCAACGCCAGAAGCATAAAGTACAATATAAATACAACAGCTTTTCCATCGTATAAAACGAATAATTGCAACCAGTCTGAAACTTATGGACATTTCTATTTTCCGAGCAACCTAGGTTTCACCCTAGGGCGTTGCTCCAACAGATTGAATAGTTAGGGCCTTAGAAGTCAACTCCCGAACCATAAAATGCAAAAAAAATTCAACAGTGTTTCCATCATATAACAGGAATAATTGCAACCAGTTTGAAAGTGATGGGTAATTCTACGTTCCGGGCAACCTAGCCTTCACTCTAGGGCGTTGCTCCACCAGATCGAATAGTTAGTGCCTTAGAAGTCAACGCCAGAAGCATAAAATACAATATAAATACAACAGTTTTTCCATCGTATAAAACGAATAATTGCAACCAGTATGAAACTTATGGTCATTTCTACTTTCCGAGCAACCTAGGCTACACCCTAGGGCGTTGCTCCACCAGATCGAATAGTTAGGTCCTTAGAAGTAAACGCCAGAAGCATAAAATACGATATACATACAACAACGTTTCCATCGCATAGAACGAATAATTGCATCCAGCGTGAAAGTTATGGTCATTTCTACATTCCCAGCAACATAGGCTTCACCCTAGGGCGTTGCTCCACCAGATCGAATAGTTAGGTCCTTAGAAGTAAACGCCAGAAGCATAAAATACGATATAAATACAACAGCTTTTCCATCGCATAGAAGGAATAATTGCAAACAGGGTGATAGTAATGGTCATTTCTACGTTCCGTGCAACCGAGGCTTCACTCTACGGTGTTGTTCCACCAGATCGAATAGTTAGGGCATAAGAAGTGATCGCCAGAAGCATAAAATACAATATAAATATAACAGATTTTCCATCGTATAAAACGAATAATAGCAACCAGTGTGAAAGTTATGGTCATTTCTACGTTCCGGGCAACCTAGGCTTCACTCTACGGTGTTGTTCCACCAGATCGAATAGTTAGGGCCTACGAAGTGAACGCCAGAAGCATAAAACACGATATAAATATATCAGTTTTCCCATCGTATAAAACGAATAATAGCAACCAGTGTGAAAGTTATGGTCATTTCTACGTTCCGGGCAACCTAGGCTTCACTCTACGGTGTTGTTCCACCAGATCGAATAGTTAGGGCCTAAGAAGTGAACGCCAGAAGCATAAAATACAATATAAATATAACAGTTTTTCCATCGTATAAAACGAATAATAGCAACCAGTGTGAAAGTTATGGTCATTTCTACGTTCCGGGCAACCGAGGCTTCACTCTAAGGCGTTGCTCCACCAGATCAAACAGGTAGGGCTTTAGAAGTCAACGCCCGAAGCATAAAATACAAAATAAATAGAACAGTTTTTCCATTGTATAAAACGAATAATTGCTACCAGTGTAAAAGTTATGGTCATTTCTACGTTCCGAGCAACCTAGGCTTCACCCTAGGGCGTTGCTCCAACAGATTGAATAGTTAGGGACTTAGAAGTCAACGCCCCAACCATAAAATGCAAAAAAAATACGACAGTGTTTCCATCACATAACAGGAATAATTGCAACCAGTTTGAAAGTGATGGCCAATTCTACGTTCCGGGCAACCTAGGTTTCACTCTACGGCGTTGTTCCACCAGACCGATTAGTTAGGGCCTAAGAAGTGAACGCCAGACGCATAAAATACAATATAAATATAACAGTTTTTCCATCGTATAAAACGAATAATAGCAACCAGTGTGAAAGTTATTGTCATTTCTACGTTCCGGACAACCTAGGCTTCACTCTAGGGCGTTGCTCCACCAGATCAAACAGTTAGGGCTTTAGATGACAACGCCCGAAGCATAAAATACAAAATAAATAGAACAGTTTTTCCATTGTATAAAACGAATAATTGCTACCAGTGTGAAAGTTATGGTCATTTCTACTTTCCGGGCAACCTAGGCTTCACCCTAGGGCGTTGTTCCACCAGATGGAATAGATAGAGCCTAAGAAGTCAACGCCCGAAGCATTAAATACACAATAAATAGAACAGCTTTTCCATTGTATAAAGCGAATAATTGCTACCAGTGAAAAAGTTATGGTCATTTCAACGTTCCGGGCAACCTAGGCTTCACCCTGTGCCGTTCCTCCACCAGATGGAATAGATAGAGCCTAAGAAGTCAACGCCAGAAGCATAAAATACAACATAAATACAACAGCTTTTCCATCGTATAAAACGAATAATTGCAACCAGTGTGGAAGTTATGGTCATTACTACGTTCCGGGCAACCTAGGCTTCACTCTAGGGCGGTGCTCCACCAGATCAAATAGTTAGAGCCTAAGAAGTCAACGCCAGAAGCATAAAATACAACATAAATACAACAGATTTTCCATCGTATATAATGTATATTTGCAAACAGTGTGAAAGTTATGGTCATTTCTACATTTCGAGCAACCTAGGCTTCACTCTAGGGCGTTGCTCCACCTGACCGAATAGTTAGGGCCTTAGAAGTCAACGACAGATGCATAAAATACAATAAAGATGCAACAGTTTTTCCATCATATAACAGGAATAATTGCAACCAATTTGAAAGTGACGGTCATTTCTACGTACCGGGCAACCTAGGCTTCACTCGAGGGCGTTGCTCCACCAGATCGAGTAGTTAGGGCCTTAGAAGTCAACGACCGAAGCATAAAATACAGAATAAATAGAACAGTTTTTCCATCATATAAGACGAATAATTGCAACCAGTATGAAAGTTATGGTCATTTCTACGATCCGGGCAACCGAGGCTTCACTCTACGGCGATGTTCCACCAGACCGAATAGTTAGGGCCTAAGAAGTGAACGCCAGACGCATAAAATACAATATAAATATAACAGTTTTTCCATCGTATAAAACGAATAATAGCAACCAGTGTGAAAGTTATGGTCATTTCTACGTTCCGGGCAACCTAGGCTTCACTATAGGGCGTTGCTCCACCAGATCAGACAGTTAGGGCCTTAGCAGCCAACGCCCGAAGCATTAAATACAAAGTAAATAGAACAGTTTTTCCATCGTATAAAAACAATAATTGCTACCAGTATGAAACTAATGGTCATTTCTACTTTCCGGGCAACCTAGGCTTCACCCTAGGGCGTTGCTCCGACAGATTGAATAGTTAGGGCCTTAGAAGTAAACGCCCGAAGCATAAAATGCAATAAAAATACAGCAGTGTTTCCACCATATAACAGGTATAACTGCAACCAGTTTGAAAGTGGTGGGGAATTCTACGTTCCGGGCAACCTAGGCTTCACTCTACTGCGTTGCTCCACCAGATCGAATAGTTAGTGCCGTAGAAGTCAACGCCAGAAGCATAAAATACAATATAAATACAACAGTTTTTCCATCGTATAAAACGAATAATTGCAACCAGTCTGAAACTTATGGACATTTCTATTTTCCGAGCAACCTAGGATTCACCCTAGGGCGCTGCTCCAACAGATTGAATAGTTAGGGCCTTAGAAGTCAACGCCCGAACCATAAAATGCAAAAAAAATTCAACAGTGTTTCCATCATATAACAGGAATAATTGCAACCAGTTTGAAAGTGATGGGGAATTCTACGTTCCGGGCAACCTAGGCTTCACTCTAGGGCGTTGCTCCACCAGATCGAATAGTTAGTGCCTTAGAAGTCAACGCCAGAAGCATAAAATACAATATAAATACAACAGTTTTTCCATCGTATAAAACGAATAATTGCAACCAGTATGAAACTTATTGTCATTTCTACGTTCCTGGCCACCTAGGCTTCACACTAGGGCGTTGCACCACTAGATCGAATAGCTAGGGCCTTAGAAGTCAACGCCAGAAGCATAAAATACGATATAAATACAACAGCTTTTCCATCGCATAGAAGGAATAATTGCAAACAGGGTGATAGTAATGGTCGTTTCTACGTTCCGGGCAACCTAGGCTTCACTCTACGGTGTTGTTCCACCAGATCGAATAGTTAGGGCCTAAGAAGTGAACGACAGAAGCATAAAACACGATATAAATATAACAGTTTTTCCATCGTATAAAACGAATAATAGCAACCAGCGTGAAAGTTATGGTCATTTCTACGTTCCGGGCAACCTAGGCTTCACTCTACGGTGTTGTTCCACCAGATCGAATAGTTAGGGCCTAAGGAGTGAACGCCAGAAGCATAAAATTCAATATAAATATAACAGTTTTTCCATTGTATAAAACGAATAATAGCAACCAGTGTGAAAGTTATGGTCATTTCTACGTTCCGGGCAACCGAGGCTTCACCCTAGGGCGTTATTCCACCAGATGGACTAGTTAGGGTCTAAGAAGTCAACGCCAGAAGCATAAAATACGATATAAATACAACAGCTTTTCCATCGTATAAAACGAATAATTGCAACCAGTGTGGAAGTTATGGTCATTACTACGTTCCGGGCAACCTAGGCTTCACTCTAGGGCGGTGCTCCACCAGATCAAATAGTTAGAGCCTAAGAAGTCAACGCCAGAAGCATAAAATACAACATAAATACAACAGATTTTCCATCGTATATAATGTATATTTGCAAACAGTGTGAAAGTTATGGTCATTTCTACATTTCGAGCAACCTAGGCTTCACTCTAGGGCGTTGCTCCACCTGACCGAATAGTTAGGGCCTTAGAAGTCAACGACAGATGCATAAAATACAATAAAGATGCAACAGTGTTTCCATCATATAACAGGAATAATTGCAACCAGTTTGAAAGTGATGGGGAATTCTACGTACCGGGCAACCTAGGCTTCACTCGAGGGCGTTGCTCCACCAGATCGAGTAGTTAGGGCCTTAGAAGTCAACGACCGAAGCATAAAATACAGAATAAATAGAACAGTTTTTCCATCATATAAGACGAATAATTGCAACCAGTATGAAAGTTATGGTCATTTCTACGATCGGGGCAACCGAGGCGTCACTCTAGGGCGTTGCTCCACCACATCTAATAGCTACGGCCTTAGAAGTCAACGCCAGAGGCATAAAATACAATATAAATACAACAGCGTTTCCATCGTATAAAACGAATAATTGCATCCAGCGTGAAAGTTATGGTCATTTCTACATTCCGAGCAACATAGGCTTCACCCTAGGGCGTTGCTCCACCAGATCGAATAGTTAGTGCCGTAGAAGTCAACGCCAGAAGCATAAAATACAATATAAATACAACAGTTTTTCCATCGTATAAAACGAATAATTGCAACCCGTCTGAAACTTATGGACATTTCTATTTTCCGTGCAACCTAGGCTTCACTCTAGGGCGTTGATCCAACAGATTGAATAGTTAGGGCCTTAGCAGTCAACGCCCGAAGCATACAATACAATATAAATACTACAGCTTTTCCATCATACAAAACGAATAATTGCAACCAGTATGAAAGCTAGGGTCATTTCTACTTTACGGGCAACCTAGGCTACACCCTAGGGCGTTGCTCTTACAGATTGAATAGTTAGGGCCTTAGAAGATAATGCCCGTAGCATAAAATGCAATAAAAATACAACAGTTTTTCCATCGTATAAAAGTATTAATTGCAACCAGTTTGAAAGTGATGGTCATTTCTACGTTCCGGGCAACCTAGGCTTCACTCTAGGGCGTTGCTCCACCAGATCGAATAGTTAGGGCCTTAGAAGTCAACGACAGAAGCATAAAATGCAATAAAAATACAACAGTTTTTCCAGCATATAACAGGATTAATTGCAACCAGTTTGAAAGTGATGGTCATTTCTACGTTCCGGGCAACCTAGGCTTCACTCTAGGGCGGTGCTCCACCAGATCGAATAGTTAGGACCTTAGAAGTCAACGCCCGAAGCATAAAATGCAATAAACATACAACAGTGTTTCCATCATATAACAGGAATAATTGCAACCAGTTTGAAAGTGATGTCCAGTTCTACGTTCCGCGCAACCTAGGCTTTACTCCAGGGCGTTGCTCCACCAGATCGAAAAGTTACGGCCCAAGAAGTCAACGCCAGAAGCATAAAATACGATATAAATACAACAGCTTTTCCATCGTATAAAACGAATAATTGCAACCAGTGTGAAAGTTATGGTCATTTCTACGCTCCGGGCAACCTAGGCTTCACTCTAGGGCGTTGATCCAACAGATTGAATATTTAGGGCCTTAGCAGTCAACGCCCGAAGCATAAAATACAATATAAATACAACAGTTTTTCCATCATATAACAGGAATAATTACAACCAGTTTGAAAGTGATGGTCATTTCTACGTTCCGGGCAACCTAGGCTTCACTCTAGGGCGTTGCTCCACCAGATCGAATAGTTAGTGCCTTAGAAGTCAACGCCAGAAGCATAAAATACAATATAAATACAACAGTTTTTCCAACGTATAAAACGAATAATTGCAACCAGTATGAAAGTTATGGTCATTTCTACGTTCCGGGAAACCTAGGCTTCACTCTATGGCGTTCTTCCACTACATCGAATAGCAACGGCCTCAGAAGTCAACGCCTGAAGCATAAAATACAATAAAAATACAACAGTCTTTCCGTCCTATAACAGGAATAATAGCAACCAGTGTGAAAGTTATGGTCATTTCTACGTTCCGGCAACCTAGGCTTCACCCTAGGGCGTTGCTTCAACAGATTGAATATTTAGGGCCTTAGAAGTCAGCGCCCGAAGCATAAAATACAAAATAAATAGATCAGTTTTTCTATCGTATAAAACGAATAATTGCTACCGGTCTGCAAGTTATGGTCATTTCTACGTTCCGGGCAACCTAGGCTTTACCATAGGGCGTTGTTCCACCAGATCGAATAGATAGGGCCTAAGAAGTGAACGCCAGAAGCATAAAATACAATATAAATACAACAGTTTTTCTATCATATAAAACGATTAATTGCAACCAGTATGAAAGTTGTGGTTATTTCTACTTTCCGGGCAACCTAGGCTACACGCTAGGGCGTTGCTCCAACAGATTGAATGGTTAGGGCCTTAGAAGTCAATGCCCGAAGCATAAAATGCAATAAAAATACAACAGTTTTTCCATCGTATAAAAGGATTAATTGCAACCAGTTTGAAAGTGCTGGTCATTTCTACGTTCCGGGCAACCTAGACTTCACTCTAGGGCGTTGCTCCACCAGATCGAATAGTTAGGGCCTTAGAAGTCAACGCCAGAATCATAAAATACAATGAAGATGCAACAGCTTTTCCATCGTATTAAACGAATAATTTCAACCAGTGTGAACGTTATGGTCATTTCTACATTCGGAGCAACCTAGGCTTCACTCTAGGGCGTTGATCCAACAGATTGAATAGTTAGGGCCTTAGCAGTAAACTCCCGAAGCATAAAATACAATATAAATACAACAGTTTTTCCATCATATAACAGGAATAATTGCAACCAGTTTGAAAGTGATGGTCATTTCTACGTTCCGAGCAGCCTAGGCTTCACCCTAGGGCGTTGCTCCAACAGATTGTGTAGTTAGGGCCTTATAAGTCAACGCCCGATGCATAAAATACGAAATAAATAGAACAGTTTTTCCATCGTGTAAAACGAATAATTGCTACCGGTGTGAAAATTATGGTCATTTCTGCGTTCCGGTCAACCTAGGCTTCACCATAGGGCGTTACTCCACCAGATCGAATAGTTAGTGCCTTAGAAGTCAACGCCAGAAGCATAAAATACAATATAAATACAACAGTTTTTCCATCGTATAAAACGAATAATTGCAACCAGTACGAAAGTTATGGTCGTTTCTACGTTCCGGGCAACCTCGGCTTCACTCTATGGCGTTCTTCCACTACATCGAATGGCAACGGCCTCAGAAGTCAACGCCTGAAGCATAAAATACAATAAAAATACAACAGTCTTTCCGTCCTATAACAGGAATAATTGCAACCCGTGTGAAAGTGATGGTCATTTGTACGTTCCAGGCAACCTAGGCTTCACTCTAGGGCGTTGCTCCACCAGATCAAACAGTTAGGGTCTTAGAAGTCAACGCCCGAAGCATAAAATACAAAATAAATAGAACAGTTTTTCCATTGTATCAAACGAATAATAGCAACCAGTGTGAAAGTTATAGTCATTTCTACGTTCCGGGCAACCTAGGCTTCACTCGACGGCGTTGCTCCACCAGATCAAAGAGCTAGGGCCTTAGAAGTCAACGCCCGAAGCATAAAATACAATATAAATATAACAGTTTTTCCATCGTATAGAACGAATAATAGCAACCAGTGTGAAAGTTATCGTCATTTCTACTTTCCGGGCAACCTAGGCTTCACCCTAGGGCGTTGCTCCAACAGTTTGAATAGTTAGGGCCTTAGAAGTCAACGCCCGATGAATAAAATACAAAATAAATAGAACAGTTTTTCCGTCGTGTAAAACGAATAATTGCTACCGGTGTGAAAGTTATGGTCATTTCTACGTTCCGGTCAACCTAGGCTTCACCATAAGGCGGGGTTCCACCAGATCGAATAGTTAGGGCCCCAAGAAGTGAACACCAGATGCATAAAATACAATATAAATACAACAGCTTTTCCATCATACAAAACGAATAATTGCAACCAGTATGAAAGCTATGGTCATTTCTACTTTACGGGCAACCTAGGCTACACCCCAGGGCGTTGCTCTTACAGATTGAATAGTTAGGTCCTTAGAAGTTAATGCCCGAAGCATAAAATGCAATAAAAATACAACAGTTTTTCCTCCATATAACAGGAATATTTGCAACCAGTTTGAAAGTGATGGTAATTGCTACGTTCCGGGCAACTTAGGCTTCACTCTAGGGCGTTGCTCCACCAGATCGAATAGTTAGTGCCTTAGAAGTCAACGCCAGAAGCATAAAATACAATATAAATACAACAGTTTTTCCATCCTATAAAACGAATAATTGCAACCAGTATGAAAGTTAACGTCATTTCTACTTTCCGGGCAACCTAGGCTTCACTCTAGGGCGTTGATTCAACAGATTGAATAGTTAGGGCCTTAGAAGTCAACGCCCCATGCATAAAATACAAAATAAATAGAACAGTTTTTCAATCGTGTAAAACGAATAATTGCTACCGGTGTGAAAGTTATGGTCATTTCTACGCTCCGGTCTACCTAGGCTTCACCATAGGGCGTTATTCCATCAGATCGAATAGTTAGGGCCTAAGAAGTGAACGCCAGAAGCATAAAATACAATATAAATACAACAGTTTTTCCATCATACAAAACGTATAATTGCAACCAGTATGGAAGCTAGGGTCATTTCTACTTTACGGGCAACCTAGGCTACACATTTGGGCGTTTTGCTTACAGATTGAATAGTTAGGGCCTTAGAAGTTAATGCCCGAAGCATAAAATGCAATAAAAATACAACAGTTTTTCCATCATATAACAGGAATATTTGCAACCAGTTTGAGAGTGATGGTAATTCCTACGTTCCGGGCAACTTAGGCTTCACTCTAGGGCGTTGCTCCACCAGATCAATTAGTTAGTGCCTTAGAAGTCAACGCCAGAAGCATAAAATAGAATATAAATACAACAGTTTTTCCATCGTATAAAACGACCAAGTGCAACCAGTATGAAAGTTAACGTCATTTCTACTTTCCGGGCAACCCAGGCTTCACCCTAGGGCGTTGTTCCAACAGATTGAATAGTTAGGTCCTTAGAAGTCAACGCCGGGAGCATAAAATGCAATAAAAATACAACAGTTTTTCCACCGCATAAAAGGATTAATTGCAACCAGTTTGAAAGTGATGGTCATTTCTACGTTCCGGGCAACCTAGGCTTCACTTTAGGGCGTTGCTCCACCAGATCGAATAGTTAGGGCCTTAGAAGTCAACGCCAGAAGCATAAAATACAATATAAGTACAACAGTTTTTCCATCGTATAAAATAAATAAATGCAAACATTGCGAAAGTAATGGTCATTCCACGTTCCGGGCAACCTAGGCGTCACTCTAGTGCGTTGCTCCACCATATCTAATTGCTACGGCCTTAGACGTCAACGACAGAAGCATAAAATACAATAAAGATGCAACAGCTTTTCCATCGTATAAAACGAATAATTGCACCCAGTGTGAAAGTTATTGTCATTTCTACTTTCCGCGCAACCTATGCTTCACCCTAGGGCGTTGCTCCAACAGATTGAATAGTTAGGACCTTAGAAGTCAATGCCCGAAGCATAAAATGCAATAAAAATACAACAGTTTTTCCATCATATAACAGGAATAATTGCAACCAGTTTGAAAGTGATGGTCATTTCTACGTTCCGGGCAACCTAGGCTTCACTCTAGGGCGTTGCTCCACCAGATCGAATAGTTAGGGCCTTAGAGGCCAACGCCCGAAGCATAAAATGCAATAAAAATACAACAGTGTTTCCATCATATAACAGGAATAATAGCAACCAGTTTGAAAGTGATGGCCAATTCTACGTTCCGCGCAACCTAGGCTTCACTCCAGGGCGTTGCTCCACCAGATCGAATTGTTAGGGCCTAAGAAGTCAACGCCAGAAGCATAAGATTCTATATAATGATAACAGTTTTTCCATCATATAACAGGAATATTTGCAACCAGTTTGAAAGTGATGGTAATTGCTACGTTCCGGGCAACCTAGGCTTCACTCTACGGCGTTGCTCCACCAGATCAAACAGCTAGGGCCTTAGAAGTCAACGCCCGAAGCATAAAATACAATATAAATATAACAGTTTTTCCATCGTATAGAACGAATAATAGCAACCAGTGTGAAAGTTATCGTCATTTCTACTTTCCGGGCAACCTAGGCTTCACTCTAGGGCGTTGATTCAACAGATTGAATAGTTAGGGCCTTAGAAGTCAACGCCCCATGCATAAAATACAAAATAAATAGAACAGTTTTTCAATCGTGTAAAACGAATAATTGCTACCGGTGTGAAAGTTATGGTCATTTCTACGCTCCGGTCAACCTAGGCTTCACCACAGGGCGTTATTCCATCAGATCGAATAGTTAGGGCCTAAGAAGTGAACGCCAGAAGCATAAAATACAATATAAATACAACAGTTTTTCCATCATACAAAACGTATAATTGCAACCAGTATGAAAGCTAGGGTCACTTCTACTTTACGGGCAACCTAGGCTACACATTTGGGCGTTGCTCTTACAGATTGAATAGTTAGGGCCTTAGAAGTTAATGCCCGAAGCATAAAATGCAATAAAAATACAACAGTTTTTCCATCATATAACAGGAATATTTGCAACCAGTTTGAAAGTGATGGTAATTGCTACGTTCCGGGCAACTTAGACTTCACTCTAGGGCGTTGCTCCACCAGATCGAATAGTTAGGGCCTTAGAAGTCAACGCCAGAAGCATAAAATACAATATAAGTAAAACAGTTTTTCCATCGTATAAAATGAATAATTGCAAACATTGCGAAAGTATTGGTCATTCCACGTTCCGGGAAACCTAGGCGTCACTCTAGTGCGTTGCTCCACCACATCTAATTGCTACGGCCTTAGACGTCAACGACAGAAGCATAAAATACAATAAAGATGCAACAGCTTTTCCATCGTATAAAACGAATAATTGCACCCAGTGTGAAAGTTATTGTCATTTCTACTTTCCGCGCAACCTATGCTTCACCCTAGGGCGTTGCTCCAACAGATTGAATAGTTAGAACCTTAGAAGTCAATCCCCGAAGCATAAAATGCAATAAAAATACAACAGTTTTTCCATCATATAACAGGAATAATTGCAACCAGTTTGAAAGTGATGGTCATTTCTACGTTCCGGGCAACCTAGGCTTCACTCTAGGGCGTTGCTCCACCAGATCGAATAGTTAGGGCCTTAGAGGTCAACGCCCGAAGCATAAAATGCAATAAAAATACAACAGTGTTTCCATCATATAACAGGAATAATAGCAACCAGTTTGAAAGTGATGACCAATTCTACGTTCCGCGCAACCTAGGCTTCACTCCAGGGCGTTGCTCCACCAGATCGAATAGTTACGGCCTAAGAAGACAACGCCAGAAGCATAAAATACGATATAAATACAACAGCTTTTCCATCGTATAAAACGAACAATTGCAACCAGTGTGAAAGTTATGGTCATTGCTACGTTCCGGGCAACCTAGGCTTCACCCCAGGTCGTTGTTCCACCAGATCGAATAGTTAGGGCCTAAGAAGTGAACGCCAGCAGCATAAAATACAATATAAATACAACAGTTCTTCCATCATATAAAACGAATAATTGCAACCAGTATGAACGTTATGGTCATTTCTACGTTCCGGGCAACCTAGGCTTCACTCTATGGCGTTCTTCCACCCCATCGAATAGCTGCGGCCTCAGAAGTCAACGCCTGAAGCATAAAATACAATAAAAATACAACAGTCTTTCCATCCTATAACAGGAATAATTGCAACCCTTGTGAAAGTGATGGTCATCTGTACGTTCCAGGCAACCTAGGCATCACTCTAGGGCGTTGTTCCACCAGATCGAATTGTTAGGGCCTAAGAAGTCAACGCCAGAAGCACAAGATTCAATATAAAGATAACAGTTTTTCCATCATATAACAGGAATATTTGCAACCAGTTTGAAAGCGATGGTAATTGCTACGTTCCGCGCAACCTAGGCTTCACTCCAGGGCGTTGCTCCACCAGATCGAATAGTTACGGCCTAAGAAGACAACGCCAGAAGCATAAAATACGATATAAATACAACAGCTTTTCGTTCCTATAACAGGAATAATTGCAACCCGTGTGAAGGTGATGGTCATTTGTACGTTCCAGGCAACCTAGGCTTCACTCTAGGGCGTTGTTCCACCAGATCGAATTGTTAGGGCCTATGAAGTCAACGCCAGAAGCATAAAATACAATATAAATATAACAGTTTTTCCATCGCATAGAACGAATAATAGCATCCTGTGTGAAAGTTATGGTCATTTCTACGTTCCGGGCAACCTAGGCTTCACTCTAGGGCGATGCTCCAACAGATCAAACAGTTAGTTGCTTAGAAGTCAGCGCCAGAAGCATAAAGTACAAAATAAATAGAACAGTTTTTCCATCGTGTAAAACGAATAATTGCAACCAGTATGAAAGTTAACGTCATTTCTACTTTCCGGGCAACCTAGGCTTCACTCTAGGGCGTTGATTCAACAGATTGAATAGTTAGGGCCTTAGAAGTCAACGCCCCATGCATAAAATACAAAATATGTAGAACAGATATTGAATCGTGTAAAACGAATAATTGCTACCGGTGTGAAAGTTATGGTCATTTCTACGCTCCGGTCAACCTAGGCTTCACCATAGGGCGTTATTCAATCAGGTCGAATAGTTAGGGCCTAAGAAGTGAACGCCAGAAGCATAAAATACAATATAAATACAACAGTTTTTCCATCATACAAAACGTATAATTGCAACCAGTGTGAAAGCTAGGGTCATTTCTACTTTACGGGCAACATAGGCTACACATTTGGGCGTTGCTCTTACAGATTGAATAGTTAGGGCCTTAGAAGTTAATGCCCGAAGCATAAAATGCAATAAAAATACAAGAGTTTTTCCATCATATAACAGGAATATTTGCAACCAGTTTGAAAGTGATGGTAATTGCTACGTTCCGGGCAACTTAGGCTTCACTCTAGGGCGTTGCTCCACCAGATCGAATAGTTAGGGCCTTAGAAGTCAACGCCAGAAGCATAAAATACAATATAAGTAAAACAGTTTTTCCATCGTATAAAATGAATAATTGCAAACATTGCGAAAGTAATGGTCATTCCACGTTCCGGGAAACCTAGGCGTCACTCTAGTGCGTTGCTCCACCACATCTAATTGCTACGGCCTTAGACGTCAACGACAGAAGCATAAAATACAATAAAGATGCAACAGCTTTTCCATCGTATAAAACGAATAATTGCACCCAGTGTGAAAGTTATTGTCATTTCTACCTTCCGCGCAACCTATGCTTCACCCTAGGGCGTTGCTCCAACAGATTGAATAGTTAGAACCTTAGAAGTCAATGCCCGAAGCATAAAATGCAATAAAAATACAACAGTTTTTCCATCATATAACAGGAATAATTGCATCCAGTTTGAAAGTGATGGTCATTTCTACGTTCCGGGCAACCTAGGCTTCACTCTAGGGCGTTGCTCCACCAGATCGAATAGTTAGGGCCTTAGAGGTCAACGCCCGAAGCATAAAATGCAATAAAAGTACAACAGTGTTTCCATCATATAACAGGAATAATAGCAACCAGTTTGAAAGTGATGGCCAATTCTACGTTCCGCGCAACCTAGGCTTCACTCCAGGGCGTTGCTCCACCAGATCGAATAGTTACGGCCTAAGAAGACAACGCCACAAGCATAAAATACGATATAAATACAACTGCTTTTCCATCGTATAAAACGAACAATTGCAACCAGTGTGAAAGTTATGGTCATTGCTACGTTCCGGGCAACCTAGGCTTCACCCCAGGTCGTTGTTCCACCAGATCGAATAGTTAGGGCCTAAGAAGTGAACGCCAGCAGCATAAAATACAATATAAATACAACAGTTTTTCCATCGTATAGAAGGATTAATTGCAACCAGTTTGAAAGTGATGGTCATTTCTACGTTCCGGGCAACCTAGGCTTCACTCTAGGGCGTTGCTCCACCAGATCGAATAGTTAGGGCCTTAGAAGTCAACGCCAGAAGCATAAAATACAATATAAGTACAACAGTTTTTCCATCGTATAAAATGAATAAATGCAAACACTGCGAAAGTAATGGTCATTCCACGTTCCGGGCAACCTAGGCGTCACTCTAGTGCGTTGCTCCACCACATCTAATTGCTACGGCCTTAGACGTCAACGACAGAAGCATAAAATACAATAAAGATGCAACAGCTTTTCCATCGTATAAAACGAATATATGCACCCAGTGTGAAAGTTATTGTCATTTCTACTTTCCGCGCAACCTAGGCTTCACCCTAGGGCGTTACTCCAACAGATTGAATAGTTAGGACCTTAGAAGTCAATGCCCGAAGCATAAAATGCAATAAAAATACAACAGTTTTTCCATCATATAACAGGAATAATTGCAACCAGTTTGAAAGTGATGGTCATTTCTACGTTTCGGGCAACCTAGGCTTCACTCTAGGGCGTTGCTCCACCAGATCGAATAGTTAGGGCCTTAGAAGTCATCGCCCGAAGCATAAAATGCAATAAAAATACAACAGTGTTTCCATCATATAACAGGAATAATAGCAACCAGTTTGAAAGTGATGGCCAATTCTACGTTCCGCGCAACCTAGGCTTCACTCCAGGGCGTTGCTCCACCAGATCGAATAGTTACGGCCTAAGAAGACAACGCCAGAAGCATAAAATACGATATAAATACAACAGCTTTTCGTTCCTATAACAGGAATAATTGCAACCCGTGTGAAAGTGATGGTCATTTGTACGTTCCAGGCAACCTAGGCTTCACTCTAGGGCGTTGTTCCACCAGATCGAATTGTTAGGGCCTAAGAAGTCAACGCCAGAAGCATAAAATACAATATAAATATAACAGTTTTTCCATCGTATAGAACGAATAATAGCATCCAGTGTGAAAGTTATGGCCATTTCTACGTTCCGGGCAACCTAGGCTTCACTCTAGGGCGTTGCTCCAACAGATCAAACAGTTAGTTGCTTAGAAGTCAGCGCCCGAAGCATAAAGTACAAAATAAATAGAACAGTTTTTCCATCATACAAAACGAATAATTGCAGCCAGTATGAAAGCTATGGTCATTTCTACTTTACGGGCAACCTAGGCTACACACTAGGGCGTTGCTCTTACAGATTGAATAGTTAGGGCCTTAGAAGTTAATGCCCGAAGCATAAAATGCAATAAAAATACAACAGTTTTTCCTTCATATAACAGGAATATTTGCAACCAGTTTGAAAGTGATGGTAATTGCTACGTTCCGGGCAACTTAGGCTTCAATCTAGGGCGTTGCTCCACCAGATCGAATAGTTAGTGCCTTAGAAGTCAACGCCAGAAGCGTAAAATACAATATAAATACAACAGTTTTTCCATCGTATAAAACGAATAATTGCAACCAGTATGAAAGTTAACGTCATTTCTACTTTCCGGGCAACCTAGGCTTCACTCTAGGTCGTTGATTCAACAGATTGAATAGTTAGGGCCTTAGAAGTCAACGCCCGATGCATAAAATACAAAATAAATAGAACAGTTTTTCAATCGTGTAAAACGAATAATAGCTACCGGTGTGAAAGTTATGGTCATTTCTACGCTCCGGTCAGCCTAGGCTTCACCATAGGTCGTTATTCCACCAGATCGAATAGTTAGGGCCTAAGAAGTGAACGCCAGAAGCATAAAGTACAATATAAATACAACAGTTTTTCCATCATACAAAACGAATAATTGCAACCAGTATGAAAGCTAGGGTCCTTTCTACTTTACGGGCAACCTAGGCTACACATTTGGGCGTTGCTCTTACAGATTGAATAGTCAGGGCCTTAGAAGTTAATGCCCGAAGCATAAAATGCAATAAAAATACAACAGTTTTTCCATCATATAACAGGAATATTTGCAACCAGTTTGAAAGTGATGGTAATTGCTACGTTCCGGTCAACTTAGGCTTCACTCTAGGGCGTTGCTCCACCAGATCGAATAGTTAGGGCCTTAGAAGTCAACGCCAGAAGCATAAAATAGAATATAAGTAAAACAGTTTTTCCATCGTATAAAATGAATAATTGCAAACATTGCGAAAGTAATGGTCCTTCCACGTTCCGGGAAACCTAGGCGTCACTCTAGTGCGTTGCTCCTCCACATCTAATTGCTACGGCCTTAGACGTCAACGACAGAAGCATAAAATACAATAAAGATGCAACAGCTTTTCCATCGTATAAAACGAATAATTGCACCCAGTGTGAAAGTTATTGTCATTTCTACTTTCCGCGCAACCTATGCTTCACCCTAGGGCGTTGCTCCAACAGATTGAATAGTTAGGACCTTAGAAGTCAATGCCCGAAGCATAAAATGCAATAAAAATACAACAGTTTTCCATCATATAACAGGAATAATTGCAACCAGTTTGAAAGTGATGGTCATTTCTACGTTCCGGGCAACCTAGGCTTCACTCTAGGGCGTTGCTCCACCAGATCGAATAGTTAGGGCCTTAGAGGCCAACGCCAGAAGCATAAAATAGAATATGAATACAACAGATTTTCCATCGTATAAAACGACTAAGTGCAACCAGTATGAAAGTTATCGTCATTTCTACTTTCCGGGCAACCCAGGCTTCACCCTAGGGCGTTGTTCCAACAGATTGAATAGTTAGGTCCTTAGAAGTCAACGCCGGAAGCATAAAATGCAATAAAAATACAACAGTTTTTCCATCGTATAAAAGGATTAATTGCAACCAGTTTGAAAGTGATGGTCATTTCTACGCTCCGGTCAGCCTAGGCTTCACTCCAGGGCGTTGCTCCACCAGATCGAATAGTTACGGCCTAAGAAGACAACGCCAGAAGCATAAAATACGATATAAATACAACAGCTTTTCCATCGTATAAAACGAACAATTGCAACCAGTGTGAAAGTTATGGTCATTGCTACGTTCCGGGCAACCTAGGCTTCACTCTAGGGCGTTGTTCCACCAGATCGAATAGTTAGGGCCTAAGAAGTGAACGCCAGCAGCATAAAATACAATATAAATACAACAGTTCTTCCATCATATAAAACGAATAATTGCAACCAGTATGAAAGTTATGGTCATTTCTACGTTCCGGGCAACATAGGCTTCACTCTATGGCGTTCTTCCACCACATCGAATAGCTGCGGCCTCAGAAGTCAACGCCTGAAGCATAAAGTACAATAAAAATACAACAGTCTTTCCATCCTATAACAGGAATAATTGCAACCCTTCTGAAAGTGATGGTCATCTGTACGTTCCAGGCAACCTAGGCATCACTCTAGGGCGTTGTTCCACCAGATCGAATTGTTAGGGCCTAAGAAGTCAACGCCAGAAGCATAAGATTCAATATAAAGATAACAGTTTTTCCATCATATAACTGGAATATTTGCAACCAGTTTGAAAGTGATGGTAATTGCTACGTTCCGGGCAACTTAGGCTTCACTCTTGGGCGTTGCTCCACCAGATCGAATAGTTAGTGCCTTAGAAGTGAACGCCAGAAGCATAAAATACAATATAAATACAACAGTTTTTCCATAGTATAAAACGAATCATTGCAACCAGTATGAAAGTTAACGTCATTTCTACTTTCCGGGCAACCTAGGCTTCACTCTAGGGCGTTGATTCAACAGATTGAATAGTTAGGGCCTTAGAAGTCAACGCCCCATGCATAAAATACAAAATATGTAGAACAGTTTTTCAATCGTGTAAAACGAATAATTGCTACCGGTGTGAAAGCTATGGTCATTTCTACGCTCCGGTCAACCTAGGCTTCACCATAGGGCGTTATTCAATCAGATCGAATAGTTAGGGCCTAAGAAGTGAACGCCAGAAGCATAAAATACAATATAAATACAACAGTTTTTCCATCATACAAAACGTATAATTGCAACCAGTGTGAAAGCTAGGGTCATTTCTACTTTACGGGCAACATAGGCTACACATTTGGGCGTTGCTCTTACAGATTGAATAGTTAGGGCCTTAGAAGTTAATGCCCGAAGCATAAAATGCAATAAAAATACAAGAGTTTTTCCATCATATAACAGGAATATTTGCAACCAGTTTGAAAGTGATGGTAATTGCTACGTTCCGGGCAACTTAGGCTTCACTCTAGGGCGTTGCTCCACCAGATCGAATAGTTAGGGCCTTAGAAGTCAACGCCAGAAGCATAAAATACAATATAAGTAAAACAGTTTTTCCATCGTATAAAATGAATAATTGCAAACATTGCGAAAGTAATGGTCATTCCACGTTCCGGGAAACCTAGGCGTCACTCTAGTGCGTTGCTCCACCACATCTAATTGCTACGGCCTTAGACGTCAACGACAGAAGCATAAAATACAATAAAGATGCAACAGCTTTTCCATCGTATAAAACGAATAATTGCACCCAGTGTGAAAGTTATTGTCATTTCTACTTTCCGCGCAACCTATGCTTCACCCTAGGGCGTTGCTCCAACAGATTGAATAGTTAGGACCTTAGAAGTCAATGCCCGAAGCATAAAATGCAATAAAAATACAACAGTTTTCCATCATATAACAGGAATAATTGCAACCAGTTTGAAAGTGATGGTCATTTCTACGTTCCGGGCAACCTAGGCTTCACTCTAGGGCGTTGCTCCACCAGATCGAATAGTTAGGGCCTTAGAGGCCAACGCCAGAAGCATAAAATAGAATATGAATACAACAGATTTTCCATCGTATAAAACGACTAAGTGCAACCAGTATGAAAGTTATCGTCATTTCTACTTTCCGGGCAACCCAGGCTTCACCCTAGGGCGTTGTTCCAACAGATTGAATAGTTAGGTCCTTAGAAGTCAACGCCGGAAGCATAAAATGCAATAAAAATACAACAGTTTTTCCATCGTATAAAAGGATTAATTGCAACCAGTTTGAAAGTGATGGTCATTTCTACGCTCCGGTCAGCCTAGGCTTCACTCCAGGGCGTTGCTCCACCAGATCGAATAGTTACGGCCTAAGAAGACAACGCCAGAAGCATAAAATACGATATAAATACAACAGCTTTTCCATCGTATAAAACGAACAATTGCAACCAGTGTGAAAGTTATGGTCATTGCTACGTTCCGGGCAACCTAGGCTTCACTCTAGGGCGTTGTTCCACCAGATCGAATAGTTAGGGCCTAAGAAGTGAACGCCAGCAGCATAAAATACAATATAAATACAACAGTTCTTCCATCATATAAAACGAATAATTGCAACCAGTATGAAAGTTATGGTCATTTCTACGTTCCGGGCAACATAGGCTTCACTCTATGGCGTTCTTCCACCACATCGAATAGCTGCGGCCTCAGAAGTCAACGCCTGAAGCATAAAGTACAATAAAAATACAACAGTCTTTCCATCCTATAACAGGAATAATTGCAACCCTTCTGAAAGTGATGGTCATCTGTACGTTCCAGGCAACCTAGGCATCACTCTAGGGCGTTGTTCCACCAGATCGAATTGTTAGGGCCTAAGAAGTCAACGCCAGAAGCATAAGATTCAATATAAAGATAACAGTTTTTCCATCATATAACTGGAATATTTGCAACCAGTTTGAAAGTGAGGGTAATTGCTACGTTCCGGGCAACTTAGGCTTCACTCTTGGGCGTTGCTCCACCAGATCGAATAGTTAGTGCCTTAGAAGTCAACGCCAGAAGCATAAAATACAATATAAATACAACAGTTTTTCCATAGTATAAAACGAATCATTGCAACCAGTATGAAAGTTAACGTCACTTCTACTTTCCGGGCAACCTAGGCTTCACTCTAGGGCGTTGATTCAACAGATTGAATAGTTAGGGCCTTAGAAGTCAACGCCCCATGCATAAAATACAAAATATGTAGAACAGTTTTTCAATCGTGTAAAACGAATAATTGCTACCGGTGTGAAAGCTATGGTCATTTCTACGCTCCGGTCAACCTAGGCTTCACCATAGGGCGTTATTCAATCAGATCGAATAGTTAGGGCCTAAGAAGTGAACGCCAGAAGCATAAAATACAATATAAATACAACAGTTTTTCCATCATACAAAACGTATAATTGCAACCAGTGTGAAAGCTAGGGTCATTTCTACTTTACGGGCAACATAGGCTACACATTTGGGCGTTGCTCTTACAGATTGAATAGTTAGGGCCTTAGAAGTTAATGCCCGAAGCATAAAATGCAATAAAAATACAAGAGTTTTTCCATCATATAACAGGAATATTTGCAACCAGTTTGAAAGTGATGGTAATTGCTACGTTCCGGGCAACTTAGGCTTCACTCTAGGGCGTTGCTCCACCAGATCGAATAGTTAGGGCCTTAGAAGTCAACGCCAGAAGCATAAAATACAATATAAGTAAAACAGTTTTTCCATCGTATAAAATGAATAATTGCAAACATTGCGAAAGTAATGGTCATTCCACGTTCCGGGAAACCTAGGCGTCACTCTAGTGCGTTGCTCCACCACATCTAATTGCTACGGCCTTAGACGTCAACGACAGAAGCATAAAATACAATAAAGATGCAACAGCTTTTCCATCGTATAAAACGAATAATTGCACCCAGTGTGAAAGTTATTGTCATTTCTACTTTCCGCGCAACCTATGCTTCACCCTAGGGCGTTGCTCCAACAGATTGAATAGTTAGGACCTTAGAAGTCAATGCCCGAAGCATAAAATGCAATAAAAATACAACAGTTTTTCCATCATATAACAGGAATAATTGCAACCAGTTTGAAAGTGATGGTCATTTCTACGTTCCGGGCAACCTAGGCTTCACTCTAGGGCGTTGCTCCACCAGATCGAATAGTTAGGGCCTTAGAAGTCAACGCCAGAAGCATAAAATACAATATAAGTACAACAGTTTTTCCATCGTATAAAATGAATAAATGCAAACACTGCGAAAGTAATGGTCATTCCACGTTCCGGGCAACCTAGGCGTCACTCTAGTGCGTTGCTCCACCACATCTAATTGCTACGGCCTTAGACGTCAACGACAGAAGCATAAAATACAATAAAGATGCAACAGCTTTTCCATCGTATAAAACGAATATATGCACCCAGTGTGAAAGTTATTGTCATTTCTACTTTCCGCGCAACCTAGGCTTCACCCTAGGGCGTTACTCCAACAGATTGAATAGTTAGGACCTTAGAAGTCAATGCCCGAAGCATAAAATGCAATAAAAATACAACAGTTTTTCCATCATATAACAGGAATAATTGCAACCAGTTTGAAAGTGATGGTCATTTCTATGTTTCGGGCAACCTAGGCTTCACTCTAGGGCGTTGCTCCACCAGATCGAATAGTTAGGGCCTTAGAAGTCAACGCCCGAAGCATAAAATGCAATAAAAATACAACAGTGTTTCCATCATATAACAGGAATAATAGCAACCAGTTTGAAAGTGATGGCCAATTCTACGTTCCGCGCAACCTAGGCTTCACTCCAGGGCGTTGCTCCACCAGATCGAATAGTTACGGCCTAAGAAGACAACGCCAGAAGCATAAAATACGATATAAATACAACAGCTTTTCGTTCCTATAACAGGAATAATTGCAACCCGTGTGAAAGTGATGGTCATTTGTACGTTCCAGGCAACCTAGGCTTCACCCTAGGGCGTCGTTCCACCAGATCGAATTGTTAGGGCCTAAGAAGTCAACGCCAGAAGCATAAAATACAATATAAATATAACAGTTTTTCCATCGTATAGAACGAATAATAGCATCCAGTGTGAAAGTTATGGCCATTTCTACGTTCCGGGCAACCTAGGCTTCACTCTAGGGCGTTGCTCCAACAGATCAAACAGTTAGTTGCTTAGAAGTCAGCGCCCGAAGCATAAAGTACAAAATAAATAGAACAGTTTTTCCATCATACAAAACGAATAATTGCAGCCAGTATGAAAGCTATGGTCATTTCTACTTTACGGGCAACCTAGGCTACACACTAGGGCGTTGCTCTTACAGATTGAATAGTTAGGGCCTTAGAAGTTAATGCCCGAAGCATAAAATGCAATAAAAATACAACAGTTTTTCCTTCATATAACAGGAATATTTGCGACCAGTTTGAAAGTGATGGTAATTGCTACGTTCCGGGCAACTTAGGCTTCACTCTAGGGCGTTGCTCCACCAGATCGAATAGTTAGTGCCTTAGAAGTCAACGCCAGAAGCGTAAAATACAATATAAATACAACAGTTTTTCCATCGTATAAAACGAATAATTGCAACCAGTATGAAAGTTAACGTCATTTCTACTTTCCGGGCAACCTAGGCTTCACTCTAGGTCGTTGATTCAACAGATTGAATAGTTAGGGCCTTAGAAGTCAACGCCCGATGCATAAAATACAAAATAAATAGAACAGTTTTTCAATCGTGTAAAACGAATAATAGCTACCGGTGTGAAAGTTATGGTCATTTCTACGCTCCGGTCAGCCTAGGCTTCACTCCAGGGCGTTGCTCCACCAGATCGAATAGTTACGGCCTAAGAAGACAACGCCAGAAGCATAAAATACGATATAAATACAACAGCTTTTCCATCGTATAAAACGAACAATTGCAACCAGTGTGAAAGTTATGGTCATTGCTACGTTCCGGGCAACCTAGGCTTCACTCTAGGGCGTTGTTCCACCAGATCGAATAGTTAGGGCCTAAGAAGTGAACGCCAGCAGCATAAAATACAATATAAATACAACAGTTCTTCCATCATATAAAACGAATAATTGCAACCAGTATGAAAGTTATGGTCATTTCTACGTTCCGGGCAACATAGGCTTCACTCTATGGCGTTCTTCCACCACATCGAATAGCTGCGGCCTCAGAAGTCAACGCCTGAAGCATAAAATACAATAAAAATACAACAGTCTTTCCATCCTAGAACAGGAATAATTGCAACCCTTCTGAAAGTGATGGTCATCTGTACGTTCCAGGCAACCTAGGCATCACTCTAGGGCGTTGTTCCACCAGATCGAATTGTTAGGGCCTAAGAAGTCAACGCCAGAAGCATAAGATTCAATATAAAGATAACAGTTTTTCCATCATATAACTGGAATATTTGCAACCAGTTTGAAAGTGATGGTAATTGCTACGTTCCGGGCAACTTAGGCTTCACTCTTGGGCGTTGCTCCACCAGATCGAATAGTTAGTGCCTTAGAAGTCAACGCCAGAAGCATAAAATACAATATAAATACAACAGTTTTTCCATAGTATAAAACGAATCATTGCAACCAGTATGAAAGTTAACGTCATTTCTACTTTCCGGGCAACCTAGGCTTCACTCTAGGGCGTTGATTCAACAGATTGAATAGTTAGGGCCTTAGAAGTCAACGCCCCATGCATAAAATACAAAATATGTAGAACAGTTTTTCAATCGTGTAAAACGAATAATTGCTACCGGTGTGAAAGCTATGGTCATTTCTACGCTCCGGTTAACCTAGGCTTCACCATAGGGCGTTATTCAATCAGATCGAATAGTTAGGGCCTAAGAAGTGAACGCCAGAAGCATAAAATACAATATAAATACAACAGTTTTTCCATCATACAAAACGTATAATTGCAACCAGTATGAACCTAGGGTCATTTCTACTTTACGGGCAACATAGGCTACACATTTGGGCGTTGCTCTTACAGATTGAATAGTTAGGGCCTTAGAAGTTAATGCCCGAAGCATAAAATGCAATAAAAATACAACAGTTTTTCCATCATATAACAGGAATATTCGCAACCAGTTTGAAAGTGATGGTAATTGCTACGTTCCGGGCAACTTAGGCTTCACTCTAGGGCGTTGCTCCACCAGATCAAATAGTTAGTGCCTTAGAAGTCAACACCAGAAGCATAAAATAGAATATAAATACAACAGTTTTTCCATCGTATAAAACGACTAAGTGCAACCAGTATGAAAGTTATCGTCATTTCTACTTTCCGGGCAACCCAGGCTTCACCCTAGGGCGTTGTTCCAACAGATTGAATAGTTAGGTCCTTAGAAGTCCACGCCGGAAGCATAAAATGCAATAATAATACAACAGTTTTTCCATCGTATAAAAGGATTAATTGCAACCAGTTTGAAAGTGATGGTCATTTCTACGTTCCGGGCAACCTAGGCTTCACTCTAGGGCGTTGCTCCACCAGATCGAATAGTTAGGGCCTTAGAAGTCAACGCCAGAAGCATAAAATACAATATAAGTACAACAGTTTTTCCATCGTATAAAATGAATAAATGCAAACATTGCGAAAGTAATGGTCATTCCACGTTCCGGGCAACCTAGGCGTCACTCTAGTGCGTTGCTCCACCACATCTAATTGCTACGGCCTTAGACGTCAACGACAGAAGCATAAAATACAATAAAGATGCAACAGCTTATCCATCGTATAAAACGAATAATTGCACCCAGTGTGAAAGTTATTGTCATTTCTACTTCCCGCGCAACCTAGGCTTCACCCTAGGGCGTTACTCCAACAGATTGAATAGTTAGGACCTTAGAAGTCAATGCCCGAAGCATAAAATGCAATAAAAATACAACAGTTTTTCCATCATATAACAGGAATAATTGCAACCAGTTTGAAAGTGATGGTCATTTCTACGTTTCGGGCAACCTAGGCTTCACTCTAGGGCGATGCTCCACCAGATCGAATAGTTAGGGCCTTAGAAGTCAAGGCCCGAAGCATAAAATGCAATAAAAATACAACAGTGTTTCCATCATATAACAGGAATAATAGCAACCAGTTTGAAAGTGATGGCCAATTCTACGTTCCGCGCAACCTAGGCTTCACTCCAGGGCGTTGCTCCACCAGATCGAATAGTTACGGCCTAAGAAGACAACGCCAGAAGCATAAAATACGATATAAATACAACAGCTTTTCGTTCCTATAACAGGAATAATTGCAACCCGTGTGAAAGTGATGGTCATTTGTACGTTCCAGGCAACCTAGGCTTCACTCTAGGGCGTTGTTCCACCAGATCGAATTGTTAGGGCCTATGAAGTCAACGCCAGAAGCATAAAATACAATATAAATATAACAGTTTTTCCATCGCATAGAACGAATAATAGCATCCAGTGTGAAAGTTATGGTCATTTCTACGTTCCGGGCAACCTAGGCTTCACTCTAGGGCGTTGCTCCAACAGATCAAACAGTTAGTTGCTTAGAAGTCAGCGCCAGAAGCATAAAGTACAAAATAAATAGAACAGTTTTTCCATCGTATAAAACGAATAATAGCAACCAGTGTGAAAGTTATGATCATTTCTACGTTCCGGCAACCTAGGCTTCACCCCAGGGCGTTGTTCCACCAGATCGAATAGTTAGGGCCTAAGAAGTGAACGCCAGCAGTATAAAATACAATATAAATACAACAGTTCTTCCATCATATAAAACGAATGATTGCAACCAGTATGAAAGTTATGGTCATTTCTACGTTCCGGGCAACCTAGGCTTCACTCTATGGCGTTCTTCCACCACATCGAATAGCTGCGGCCTCAGAAGTCAACGCCTGAAGCATAAAATACAATAAAAATACAACAGTCTTTCCATCAAATAACCGGAATAATTGCAACCCTTGTGAAAGTGATGGTCATTTGTACGTTCCAGGCAACCTAGGCATCACTCTGGGGAGTTGTTCCACCAGATCGAATTGTTAATGCCTAAGAAGTCAACGCCAGAAGCATAAGATACAATATAAATATAACAGTTTTTCCATCGTATAGAACGAATAATAGCAACCAGTGTGAAAGTTATGGTCACTTCTACGTTCCGGGCAACCTAGGCTTCACACTAGGGCGTTGCTCCACCAGATCAAATAGTTAGGGCCTTAGAAGTCAACGCCCGAAGCATAAAATACAAAATAAATACAACAGTTTTTCCATTGTATAAAACGAATAATAGCAACCAGTGTGATTGTTATGGTCATTTCTACGTTCCGGGCAACCTAGGCTTCACACTAGGGCGTTGCTCCACCAGATCAAACAGCTAGGGCCTTAGAAGTCAACGCCCGAAGCATAAAATACAATATAAATATAACAGTTTTTCCATCGTATACAACGAATAATAGCAACTTGTGTGAAAGTTAACGTCATTTCTACTTTCCGGGCAACCTAGGCTTCACCCTAGGGCGTTGCTCCAACAGATTGAATAGTTAGGGCCTTAGAAGTTAACGCCCGATGCATAAAATACAAAATAAATAGAACAGCTTTTCCATCGTGTAAAACCAATAATTGCTACCCGTGTGAAAGTTATGGTCATTTCTACGTTCCGGTCAGCCTAGGCTTCACCATAGGGCGTTATTCCACCAGATCGAATAGTTAGGGCCTATGAAGTCAACGCCCGAAGCATAAAATACAAAATAAATAGAACAGTTTTTCCATGGTATAAAACGAACACTTGCTACCAGTGTAAAAGTTATGGTCATTTCTACGTTCCGGGCAACCTAGGCTTCACCCTAGGGCGTTGTTCCACAAGATCGAATAGTTAGGGCCTAAGAAGTGAACGCCAGAAGCATAAAATACAATATAAATACAACAGTTTTTCCATCATATAAAACGAGTAATTGCAACCAGTATGAAAGTTGTGGTCATTTCTACTTTCCGGGCATCCCAGGCTACACCCTAGGGCGTTGCTCCAACAGATCGAATAGTTAGTGCCTTAGAAGTCCACGGCCGAAGCATAAAATACAAAATAAATAGAACTGTTTTTCCGTCGTATAAAACGAATAATTGCAAACAGTATGAAAGTTAACGTCATTTCTACGTTCCGGGCAACCTAGGCTTCACACTAGGGCGTTGATCCACCAGATAGAATAGTTAGGGCCTTAGAAGTCAACGCCAGAAGCATAAGATAGTATATAAACATAACAGTTTTTCCATTGTATAAAACGAATAATAGCAACCAGTGTGAAAGCTATGATCATTTCTACGTTCCGGCAACCTAGGCTTCACCCCAGGGCGTTGTTCCACCAGATCGAATAGTTAGGGCCTAAGAAGCGAACGCCAGCAGCATAAAATACAATATAAATACAACAGTTCTTCCATCATATAAAACGAATAATTGCAACCAGTATGAAAGTTATGGTCATTTCTACGTTCCGGTCAACCTAGGCTTCACTCTATGGCGTTCTTCCACCACATCGAATAGCTGCGGCCTCAGAAGTCAACGCCTGAAGCATAAAATACAATAAAAATACAACAGTCTTTCCATCCCATAACAGGAATAATTGCAACCCTTGTGAAAGTGATGGTCATTTGTACGTTGAAGGCAACCTAGGCATCACTCTAGGGCGTTGTTCCACCAGATCGAATTGTTAGGGCCTAAGAAGTCAACGCCAGAAGCATAAGATACAATATAAATATAACAGTTATTCCATCGTATAGAAAGAATAATAGCAACCAGTGTGAAATTTATGGTCATTTCTACGTTCCGGGCAACCTAGGCTTCATGCCTAGGGCGTTGCTCCACCAGATCAAACAGTTAGGGCCTTAGAAGTCAACGCCCGAAGCATAAAATACAAAATAAATTGAGTAGTTTTTCCATTGTATAAAACGAATAATTGCTACCAGTTTAAAAGGTATGGCCATTTCTACTTTCCGGGCAACCTAGGCTTCACTCTAGGGCGTTGTTCCACCACATCGAATAGCTGCGGCCTCAGAAGTCAACGCCTGAAGCATAAAATACAATAAAAATACAACAGTCTTTCCATCAAATAACCGGAATAATTGCAACCCTTGTGAAAGTGATGGTCATTTGTACGTTCCAGGCAACCTAGGCATCACTCTGGGGAGTTGTTCCACCAGATCGAATTGTTAATGCCTAAGAAGTCAACGCCAGAAGCATAAGATACAATATAAATATAACAGTTTTTCCATCGTATAGAACGAATAATAGCAACCAGTGTGAAAGTTATGGTCACTTCTACGTTCCGGGCAACCTAGGCTTCACACTAGGGCGTTGCTCCACCAGATCAAATAGTTAGGGCCTTAGAAGTCAACGCCCGAAGCATAAAATACAAAATAAATACAACAGTTTTTCCATTGTATAAAACGAATAATAGCAACCAGTGTGATTGTTATGGTCATTTCTACGTTCCGGGCAACCTAGGCCTCACACTAGGGCGTTGCTCCACCAGATCAAACAGCTAGGGCCTTAGAAGTAAACGCCCGAAGCATAAAATACAATATAAATATAACAGTTTTTCCATCGTATACAACGAATAATAGCAACTTGTGTGAAAGTTAACGTCATTTCTACTTTCCGGGCAACCTAGGCTTCACCCTAGGGCGTTGCTCCAACAGATTGAATAGTTAGGGCCTTAGAAGTTAACGCCCGATGCATAAAATACAAACTAAATAGAACAGCTTTTCCATCGTGTAAAACCAATAATTGCTACCCGTGTGAAAGTTATGGTCATTTCTACGTTCCGGTCAGCCTAGGCTTCACCATAGGGCGTTATTCCACCAGATCGAATAGTTAGGGCCTATGAAGTCAACGCCCGAAGCATAAAATACAAAATAAATAGAACAGTTTTTCCATGGTATAAAACGAACACTTGCTACCAGTGTAAAAGTTATGGTCATTTCTACGTTCCGGGCAACCTAGGCTTCACCCTAGGGCGTTGTTCCACAAGATCGAATAGTTAGGGCCTAAGAAGTGAACGCCAGAAGCATAAAATACAATATAAATACAACAGTTTTTCCATCATATAAAACGAATAATTGCAACCAGTATGAAAGTTAACGTCATTTCTACGTTCCGGGCAACCTAGGCTTCACACTAGGGCGTTGATCCACCAGATAGAATAGTTAGGGCCTTAGAAGTCAACGCCAGAAGCATAAGATAGTATATAAACATAACAGTTTTTCCATTGTATAAAACGAATAATAGCAACCAGTGTGAAAGCTATGATCATTTCTACGTTCCGGCAACCTAGGCTTCACCCCAGGGCGTTGTTCCACCAGATCGAATAGTTAGGGCCTAAGAAGCGAACGCCAGCAGCATAAAATACAATATAAATACAACAGTTCTTCCATCATATAAAACGAATAATTGCAACCAGTATGAAAGTTATGGTCATTTCTACGTTCCGGTCAACCTAGGCTTCACTCTATGGCGTTCTTCCACCACATCGAATAGCTGCGGCCTCAGAAGTCAACGCCTGAAGCATAAAATACAATAAAAATACAACAGTCTTTCCATCCCATAACAGGAATAATTGCAACCCTTGTGAAAGTGATGGTCATTTGTACGTTGAAGGCAACCTAGGCATCACTCTAGGGCGTTGTTCCACCAGATCGAATTGTTAGGGCCTAAGAAGTCAACGCCAGAAGCATAAGATACAATATAAATATAACAGTTATTCCATCGTATAGATAGAATAATAGCAACCAGTGTGAAATTTATGGTCATTTCTACGTTCCGGGCAACCTAGGCTTCATGCCTAGGGCGTTGCTCCACCAGATCAAACAGTTAGGGCCTTAGAAGTCAACGCCCGAAGCATAAAATACAAAATAAATTGAGTAGTTTTTCCATTGTATAAAACGAATAATTGCTACCAGTTTAAAAGGTATGGCCATTTCTACTTTCCGGGCAACCTAGGCTTCACCCTAGGGCGTTGTTCCACCAGATCGAATAGTTAGGGCCTAAGAAGTGAACGCCAGAAGCATAAAATACAATATAAATACAACAGATTTTCCATCGTATAAAACGAATAATTGCAACCAGTATGAAAGTTATGGTCATTTCTACGTTCCGGGCAACCTAGGCTTCACTCTATGGCGTTCTTCCACTACATCGAATAGCAACGGCCTCAGAAGTCAACGCCTGAAGCATAAAATACAATAAAAATACAACAGTCTTTCCGTCCTATAACAGGAATAATTGCAACCCGTGTGAAAGTGATGGTCATTTGTACGTTCCAGGCAACCTAGGCTTCACTCTAGGGCGTTGTTCCACCAGATCGAATTGTTAGTGCCTTAAAAGTCAACGCCCGAAGCATAAAATACAAAATAAATAGAACAGTTTTTCCATCGTGTAAAACGAGTAATTGCTACCGGTGTGAAAGTTATGGTCATTTCTACGTTCCGGTCAACCTAGGCTTCACCATATGGCGTTATTCCACCAAATCGAATAGTTAGGGCCTAAGAAGTCAACGCCCGAGGCATAAAATACAAAATAAATAGAACAGTTTTTCCATGGTATAAAACGAACACTTGCTACCAGTGTAAAAGTTATGGTCATTTCTACGTTCCGGGCAACCTAGGCTTCACCCTAGGGCGTTGTTCCACCAGATCGAACAGTTAGGGCCTAAGAAGTGAACGCCAGAAGCATAAGATAGTATATAAATGTAACAGTTTTTCCATCGTATAGCACGAATAATAGCAACCAGTGTGAAAGTTATGGTCACTTCTACGTTCCGGGCAACCTAGGCTTCACACTAGGGCGTTGCTCCTCCAGATCAAACAGTTAGGGCCTTAGAAGTAAACGCCCGAAGCATAAAATACAATATAAATACAACAGTTTTTCCTTCATATAAAACGAATAATTGCAACCAGTATGAAAGTTATGGTCATTTCTACGTTCCGGGCAACACAGGCTTCACTCTATGGCGTTCTTCCACCACATCGAATAGCTACGGCCTCAGAAGTCAACGCCTGAAGCATAAAATACAATAAAAATACAACAGTCTTTCCATCCTATAACAGGAATAATTGCAACCAGTCTGAAAGTGATGGTCATTTCTACGTTCCGGGGAACCTAGGCTTCACTCTAGGGCGTTGCTCCACCAGATCGAATAGTGAGTGCCTTAGAAGTCAACGCCAGAAGCATAAAATACAATATAAACACAACAGTTTTTCCATCATATAAAACGAATAATTGCAACCAGTATGAAAGTTATGGTCATTTCTACGTTCCGGGCAACCCAGGCTTCACCATAGGGCGTTATTCCACCAGATCGAATAGTTAGGGCCTAAGAAGTCAACGCCCAAAGCATAAAATACAAAATAAATAGAACAGTTTTTCCATGGTATAAAACGAACACTTGCTACCAGTGTAAAACTTATGGTCATTTCTACGTTCCGGGCAACATAGGCTTCACTCTATGGCGTTCTTCCACCACATCGAATAGCTGCGGCCTCAGAAGTCAACGCCTGAAGCATAAAATACAATAAAAATACAACTGTCTTTCCATCCTATAACAGGAATAATTGCAACCCTTCTGAAAGTGATGGTCATCTGTACGTTCCAGGCAACCTAGGCATCACTCTAGGGCGTTGTTCCACCAGATCGAATTGTTAGGGCCTAAGAAGTCAACGCCAGAAGCATAAGATTCAATATAAAGATAACAGTTTTTCCATCATATAACAGGAATATTTGCAACCAGTTTGAAAGTGATGGTAATTGCTACGTTCCGGGCAACTTAGGCTTCACTCTTGGGCGTTGCTCCACCAGATCGAATAGTTAGTGCCTTAGAAGTCAACGCCAGAAGCATAAAATACAATATAAATACAACAGTTTTTCCATAGTATAAAACGAATCATTGCAACCAGTATGAAAGTTAACGTCATTTCTACTTTCCGGGCAACCTAGGCTTCACTCTAGGGCGTTGATTCAACAGATTGAATAGTTAGGGCCTTAGAAGTCAACGCCCCATGCATAAAATACAAAATATGTAGAACAGTTTTTCAATCGTGTAAAACGAATAATTGCTACCGGTGTGAAAGTTATGGTCATTTCTACGCTCCGGTCAACCTAGGCTTCACCATAGGGCGTTATTCAATCAGATCGAATAGTTAGGGCCTAAGAAGTGAACGCCAGAAGCATAAAATACAATATAAATACAACAGTTTTTCCATCATACAAAACGTATAATTGCAACCAGTATGAAAGCTAGGGTCATTTCTACTTTACGGGCAACATAGGCTACACGTTTGGGCGTTGCTCTTACAGATTGAATAGTTAGGGCCTTAGAAGTTAATGCCCGAAGCATAAAATGCAATAAAAATACAACAGTTTTTCCATCATATAACAGGAATATTCGCAACCAGTTTGAAAGTGATGGTAATTGCTACGTTCCGGGCAACTTAGGCTTCACTCTAGGGCGTTGCTCCACCAGATCAAATAGTTAGTGCCTTAGAAGTCAACACCAGAAGCATAAAATAGAATATAAATACAACAGTTTTTCCATCGTATAAAACGACTAAGTGCTACCAGTATGAAAGTTATCGTCATTTCTACTTTCCGGGCAACCCAGGCTTCACCCTAGGGCGTTGTTCCAACAGATTGAATAGTTAGGTCCTTAGAAGTCCACGCCGGAAGCATAAAATGCAATAAAAATACAACAGTTTTTCCATCGTATAAAAGGATTAATTGCAACCAGTTTGAAAGTGATGGTCATTTCTACGTTCCGGGCAACCTAGGCTTCACTCTAGGGCGTTGCTCCACCAGATCGAATTGTTAGGGCCTTAGAAGTCAACGCCAGAAGCATAAAATACAATATAAGTACAACAGTTTTTCCATCGTATAAAATGAATAAATGCAAACATTGCGAAAGTAATGGTCATTCCACGTTCCGGGCAACCTAGGCGTCACTCTAGTGCGTTGCTCCACCACATCTAAATGCTACGGCCTTAGACGTCAACGACAGAAGCATAAAATACAATAAAGATGCAACAGCTTATCCATCGTATAAAACGAATAATTGCACCCAGTGTGAAAGTTATTGTCATTTCTACTTCCCGCGCAACCTAGGCTTCACCCTAGGGCGTTACTCCAACAGATTGAATAGTTAGGACCTTAGAAGTCAATGCCCGAAGCATAAAATGCAATAAAAATACAACAGTTTTTCCATCATATAACAGGAATAATTGCAACCAGTTTGAAAGTGATGGACATTTCTACGTTTCGGGCAACCAAGGCTTCACTCTAGGGCGTTGCTCCACCAGATCGAATAGTTAGGGCCTTAGAAGTCAAGGCCCGAAGCATAAAATGCAATAAAAATACAACAGTGTTTCCATCATATAACAGGAATAATAGCAACCAGTTTGAAAGTGATGGCCAATTCTACGTTCCGCGCAACCTAGGCTTCACTCCAGGGCGTTGCTCCACCAGATCGAATAGTTACGGCCTAAGAAGACAACGCCAGAAGCATAAAATACGATATAAATACAACAGCTTTTCGTTCCTATAACAGGAATAATTGCAACCCGTGTGAAAGTGATGGTCATTTGTACGTTCCAGGCAACCTAGGCTTCACTCTAGGGCGTTGTTCCACCAGATCGAATTGTTAGGGCCTATGAAGTCAACGCCAGAAGCATAAAATACAATATAAATATAAGAGTTTTTCCATCGCATAGAACGAATAATAGCATCCAGTGTGAAAGTTATGGTCATTTCTACGTTCCGGGCAACCTAGGCTTCACTCTAGGGCGTTGCTCCAACAGATCAAACAGTTAGTTGCTTAGAAGTCAGCGCCAGAAGCATAAAGTACAAAATAAATAGAACAGTTTTTCCATCGTATAAAACGAATAATAGCAACCAGTGTGAAAGTTATGATCATTTCTACGTTCCGGCAACCTAGGCTTCACCCCAGGGCGTTGTTCCACCAGATCGAATAGTTAGGGCCTAAGAAGTGAACGCCAGCAGTATAAAATACAGTATAAATATAACAGTTTTTCCATCGTATAGAACGAATAATAGCAACTTGTGTGAAAGTTAACGTCATTTCTACTTTCCGGGCAACCTAGGCTTCACCCTAGGGCGTTGCTCCAACAGATTGAATAGTTAGGGCCTTAGAAGTTAACGCCCGATGCATAAAATACAAAATAAATAGAACAGCTTTTCCATCGTGTAAAACCAATAATTGCTACCCGTGTGAAAGTTATGGTCATTTCTACGTACAGGTCAACCTAGGCTTCACCATAGGGCGTTATTCCACCAGATCGAATAGTTAGGGCCTATGAAGTCAACGCCCGAAGCATAAAATACAAAAAAATAGAACAGTTTTTCCATGGTATAAAACGAACACTTGCTACCAGTGTAAAAGTTATGGTCATTTCTACGTTCCGGGCAACCTAGGCTTCACCCTAGGGCGTTGTTCCACAAGATCGAATAGTTAGGGCCTAAGAAGTGAACGCCAGAAGCATAAAATACAATATAAATACAACAGTTTTTCCATCATATAAAACGAGTAATTGCAACCAGTATGAAAGTTGTGGTCATTTCTACTTTCCGGGCAACCCAGGCTACACCCTAGGGCGTTGCTCCAACAGATCGAATAGTTAGTGCCTTAGAAGTCCACGGCCGAAGCATAAAATACAAAATAAATAGAACTGTTTTTCCGTCGTATAAAACGAATAATTGCAACCAGTATGAAAGCTGTGGTCATTTCTACTTTCCGGGTAACCTAGGCTACACCCTAGGGCGTTGTTCCACCAGATCGAATAGTTAGGGCCTAAGAAGTGAACGCCAGAAGCATAAAATACAATATAAATACAACAGTTTTTCCATCGTATAGAACGAATAATAGCTTCCAGTGTGAAAGTTATGGTCATTTCTACGTTCCGCGCAACCTAGGCTTCACTCTAGGGCGTTGCTCCACCAGATCAAACTGTTAGTTCCTTAGAAGTCAACGCCCGAAGCATAAAATACAAAATAAATAGAACAGTTTTTCCATCGTATAAAACGAATAATAGCAACTAGTGTGAAAGTTATGGTCACTTCTACGTTCCGGGCAACCTAGGCTTCACACTAGGGCGTTGCTCCTCCAGATCAAACAGTTAGGGCCTTAGAAGTAAACGCCCGAAGCATAAAATACAATATAAATACAACAGTTTTTCCATCATATAAAACGAATAATTGCAACCAGTATGAAAGTTATGGTCATTTCTACGTTCCGGGCAACCCAGGCTTCACTCTATGGCGTTCTTCCACCACATCGAATAGCTACGGCCTCAGAAGTCAACGCCTGAAGCATAAAATACAATAAAAATACAACAGTCTTTCCATCCTATAACAGGAATAATTGCAACCAGTCTGAAAGTGATGCTCATTTCTACGTTCCGGGCAACCTAGGCTTCACCCTAGGGCGTTGTTCCACCAGATCGAATAGTTAGGGCCTAAGAAGTGAACGCCAGAAGCATAAAATGCAATATAAATACAACAGTCTTTTCATCATATAAAACGAGTAATTGCAACCAGTATGAAAGTTGTGGTCATTTCTACTTTCCGGGCAACCCAGGCTACACCCTAGGGCGTTGCTCCAACAGATCGTATAATTAGTGCCTTAGAAGTCCACGGCCGAAGCATAAAATATAAAATAAATAGAACTGTTTTTCCGTCGTATAAAACGAATAATTGCAACCAGTATGAAAGTTAACGTCATTTCTACGTTCCGGGCAACCTAGGCTTCACGCCAGGGCGTTGATCCACCAGATAGAATAGTTAGTTCCTTAGAAGTCAACGCCCGAAGCATAAAATACAAAATAAATAGAACAGTTTTTCCATAGTATAAAACGAATAATAGCAACCAGTGTGAAAGTTGTGATCATTTCTACGTTCCGGCAACCTAGGCTTCACCCCAGGGCGTTGTTCTACCAGATCGAATAGTTAGGGCCTAAGAAGTGAACGCTAGCAGCATAAAATACAATATAAATACAACAGCTTTTCCATCGTATAAAACGTATAATTGCTACCAGTATGGAAGTGATGGTCATTTCTACGTTCCGGGCAACCTAGGCTTCACTCTAGGGCGTTGATCCACCAGATTGGATAGCTGCGGCCTCAGAAGTCAACGCCTGAAGCATAAAATACAATAAAAATACAACAGTCTTTCCATCCTATAACAGGAATAATTGCAACCCTTGTGAAAGTGATGATCATTTGTACGTTGCAGGCAACCTAGGCATCACTCTAGGGCGTTGGTCCACCTGATCGAATTGTTAGAGCCTAAGAAGTCAACGCCACCAGCATAAGATACAATATAAATATAGCAGTTATTCCATCGTATAGAAAGGATAATAGCAACCAGTGTGAAATTTATGGTCATTTCTACGTTCCGGGCAACCTAGGCTTCACGCCTAGGGCGTTGCACCACCAAATCAAACAGTTATGGCCTTAGAAGTCAACGCCCGAAGCATAAAATACAATATAAATAGAACAGTTTTTCCATTGTATAAAACGAATAATTGCTACCAGTGTTAAAGTTATGGTCATTTCTACTTTCCGGGCAACCTAGGCTTCACTGTAGGGCGTTTCTCCACCAGATCGAATAGTTAGGGCCTAAGAAGTGAACGCCAGAAGCGTAAAATACAATATAAATACAACAGTTTTTCCATCATATAAAACGAGTAATTGCAACCAGTATGAAACTTGTGGTCATTTCTACTTTCCGGGCCACCCAGGCTACGCCCTAGGGCGTTGCTCCAACAGATCGAATAGTTAGTGCCTTAGAATTCCACGGCCGAAGCATAAAATACAAAATAAATAGAACTGTTTTTCCGTCGTATAAAACGAATAATTGCAACCAGTATGAAAGTTAACGTCATTTCTACGTTCCGGGCAACCTAGGCTTCACACTAGGGCGTTGATCCACCAGATAGAATAGTTAGGGCCTTAGAAGTCAACGCCAGAAGCATAAAATTCAATAAGGATGCAACAGTTTTTCCATCGTATAGCAGGAATGACTGCAAACAGTGTGAAAGTACTGGTCATTTCTATGTTCCGGGTAACCTAGGCTTCACTCTAGAGCGTTGTTCCACCAGATCGAATAGCTAGGGCCTAAGAAGTGAACGCCAGCAGCATAAAATACAATATAAATACAACAGTTCTTCCATCATATAAACCGGATAATTGCAACCAGTATGAAGGTTGTGGTCATTTCTACTTCCCGGGCAACCCAGGCTACACCCTAGGGCGTTGCTCCAACAGATCGAATAGTTAGTGCCTTAGAAGTCCACGGCCGAGGCATAAAATACAAAATAAATAGAACTCTCTTTCCGTCGTATAAAACGAATAATTGCAACCAGTATGAAAGTTAACGTCATTTCTACGTTCCGGGCAACCTAGGCTTCACACTAGGCCGTTGATCCACCAGATAGAATAGTTAGGGCCTTAGAAGTCAACGCCAGAAGCATAAAATTCAATAAGGATGCAACAGTTTTTCCATCGTATGGCAGGAATAACTGCAAACAGTGTGAAAGTACAGGTCATTTCTACGTTCCGGGTAACCTAGGCTTCACTCTAGGGCGTTGGTCCACCAGATCGAACAGTTAGGGTCTAAGAAGACAACGCCAGAAGCATAAAACACAATAAAAATACAACAGCCTTTCCATCCTAGAACAGGAATAATTGCAACGCGTGTGAAAGTGATGGTCATTTGTACGTTCCAGGCAACCTAGGCTTCACTCTAGGGCGTTGTTCCACCAGATAGAATAGTTAGTTCCTTAGAAGTCAACGCCCGAAGCATAAAATACAAAATAAATAGAACAGTTTTTCCATAGTATAAAACGGATAATAGTAACCAGTGTGAAAGTTATGATCATTTCTACGTTCCGGCAACCTAGGCTTCACCCCAGGGCGTTGTTCTACCAGATCGAATAGTTAGGGCCTAAGAAGTGAACGCTAGCAGCATAAAATACAATATAAATACAACAGTTTTTCCATCGTATAAAACGAATAATTGCTACCAGTATGGAAGTGATGGTCATTTCTACGTTCCGGGCAACCTAGGCTTCACTCCAGGGCGTTGATCCACCAGATTGGATAGCTGCGGCCTCAGAAGTCAACGCCTGAAGCATAAAATACAATAAAAATACAACAGTCTTTCCATCCTATAACAGGAATAATTGCAACCCTTGTGAAAGTGATGATCATTTATACGTTGCAGGCAACCTAGGCATCACTCTAGGGCGTTGGTCCACCAGATCGAACAGTTAGGGCCTAAGAAGGCAACGCCAGAAGCATAAAATACAATATAAATATAAGAGTTTTTCCATCGCATAGAACGAATAATAGCATCCAGTGTGAAAGTTATGGTCATTTCTACGTTCCGGGCAACCTAGGCTTCACTCTAGGGCGTTGCTCCAACAGATCAAACAGTTAGTTGCTTAGAAGTCAGCGCCAGAAGCATAAAGTACAAAATAAATAGAACAGTTTTTCCATCGTATAAAACGAATAATAGCAACCAGTGTGAAAGTTATGATCATTTCTACGTTCCGGCAACCTAGGCTTCACCCCAGGGCGTTGTTCCACCAGATCGAATAGTTAGGGCCTAAGAAGTGAACGCCAGCAGTATAAAATACAGTATAAATATAACAGTTTTTCCATCGTATAGAACGAATAATAGCAACTTGTGTGAAAGTTAACGTCATTTCTACTTTCCGGGCAACCTAGGCTTCACCCTAGGGCGTTGCTCCAACAGATTGAATAGTTAGGGCCTTAGAAGTTAACGCCCGATGCATAAAATACAAAATAAATAGAACAGCTTTTCCATCGTGTAAAACCAATAATTGCTACCCGTGTGAAAGTTATGGTCATTTCTACGTACAGGTCAACCTAGGCTTCACCATAGGGCGTTATTCCACCAGATCGAATAGTTAGGGCCTATGAAGTCAACGCCCGAAGCATAAAATACAAAAAAATAGAACAGTTTTTCCATGGTATAAAACGAACACTTGCTACCAGTGTAAAAGTTATGGTCATTTCTACGTTCCGGGCAACCTAGGCTTCACCCTAGGGCGTTGTTCCACAAGATCGAATAGTTAGGGCCTAAGAAGTGAACGCCAGAAGCATAAAATACAATATAAATACAACAGTTTTTCCATCATATAAAACGAGTAATTGCAACCAGTATGAAAGTTGTGGTCATTTCTACTTTCCGGGCAACCCAGGCTACACCCTAGGGCGTTGCTCCAACAGATCGAATAGTTAGTGCCTTAGAAGTCCACGGCCGAAGCATAAAATACAAAATAAATAGAACTGTTTTTCCGTCGTATAAAACGAATAATTGCAACCAGTATGAAAGCTGTGGTCATTTCTACTTTCCGGGTAACCTAGGCTACACCCTAGGGCGTTGTTCCACCAGATCGAATAGTTAGGGCCTAAGAAGTGAACGCCAGAAGCATAAAATACAATATAAATACAACAGTTTTTCCATCGTATAGAACGAATAATAGCTTCCAGTGTGAAAGTTATGGTCATTTCTACGTTCCGCGCAACCTAGGCTTCACTCTAGGGCGTTGCTCCACCAGATCAAACTGTTAGTTCCTTAGAAGTCAACGCCCGAAGCATAAAATACAAAATAAATAGAACAGTTTTTCCATCGTATAGAACGAATAATAGCTTCCAGTGTGAAAGTTATGGTCATTTCTACGTTCCGCGCAACCTAGGCTTCACTCTAGGGCGTTGCTCCTCCAGATCAAACAGTTAGGGCCTTAGAAGTAAACGCCCGAAGCATAAAATACAATATAAATACAACAGTTTTTCCATCATATAAAACGAATAATTGCAACCAGTATGAAAGTTATGGTCATTTCTACGTTCCGGGCAACCCAGGCTTCACTCTATGGCGTTCTTCCACCACATCGAATAGCTACGGCCTCAGAAGTCAACGCCTGAAGCATAAAATACAATAAAAATACAACAGTCTTTCCATCCTATAACAGGAATAATTGCAACCAGTCTGAAAGTGATGCTCATTTCTACGTTCCGGGCAACCTAGGCTTCACCCTAGGGCGTTGTTCCACCAGATCGAATAGTTAGGGCCTAAGAAGTGAACGCCAGAAGCATAAAATGCAATATAAATACAACAGTCTTTTCATCATATAAAACGAATAATTGCTACCAGTGTTAAAGTTATGGTCATTTCTACTTTCCGGGCAACCTAGGCTTCACTGTAGGGCGTTTCTCCACCAGATCGAATAGTTAGGGCCTAAGAAGTGAACGCCAGAAGCGTAAAATACAATATAAATACAACAGTTTTTCCATCATATAAAACGAGTAATTGCAACCAGTATGAAACTTGTGGTCATTTCTACTTTCCGGGCCACCCAGGCTACGCCCTAGGGCGTTGCTCCAACAGATCGAATAGTTAGTGCCTTAGAATTCCACGGCCGAAGCATAAAATACAAAATAAATAGAACTGTTTTTCCGTCGTATAAAACGAATAATTGCAACCAGTATGAAAGTTAACGTCATTTCTACGTTCCGGGCAACCTAGGCTTCACACTAGGGCGTTGATCCACCAGATAGAATAGTTAGGGCCTTAGAAGTCAACGCCAGAAGCATAAAATTCAATAAGGATGCAACAGTTTTTCCATCGTATAGCAGGAATGACTGCAAACAGTGTGAAAGTACTGGTCATTTCTATGTTCCGGGTAACCTAGGCTTCACTCTAGAGCGTTGTTCCACCAGATCGAATAGCTAGGGCCTAAGAAGTGAACGCCAGCAGCATAAAATACAATATAAATACAACAGTTCTTCCATCATATAAACCGGATAATTGCAACCAGTATGAAGGTTGTGGTCATTTCTACTTCCCGGGCAACCCAGGCTTCACCCTAGGGCGTTGCTCCAACAGATCGAATAGTTAGTGCCTTAGAAGTCCACGGCCGAGGCATAAAATACAAAATAAATAGAACTCTCTTTCCGTCGTATAAAACGAATAATTGCAACCAGTATGAAAGTTAACGTCATTTCTACGTTCCGGGCAACCTAGGCTTCACACTAGGCCGTTGATCCACCAGATAGAATAGTTAGGGCCTTAGAAGTCAACGCCAGAAGCATAAAATTCAATAAGGATGCAACAGTTTTTCCATCGTATGGCAGGAATAACTGCAAACAGTGTGAAAGTACAGGTCATTTCTACGTTCCGGGTAACCTAGGCTTCACTCTAGGGCGTTGGTCCACCAGATCGAACAGTTAGGGTCTAAGAAGACAACGCCAGAAGCATAAAACACAATAAAAATACAACAGCCTTTCCATCCTAGAACAGGAATAATTGCAACGCGTGTGAAAGTGATGGTCATTTGTACGTTCCAGGCAACCTAGGCTTCACTCTAGGGCGTTGTTCCACCAGATAGAATAGTTAGTTCCTTAGAAGTCAACGCCCGAAGCATAAAATACAAAATAAATAGAACAGTTTTTCCATAGTATAAAACGGATAATAGTAACCAGTGTGAAAGTTATGATCATTTCTACGTTCCGGCAACCTAGGCTTCACCCCAGGGCGTTGTTCTACCAGATCGAATAGTTAGGGCCTAAGAAGTGAACGCTAGCAGCATAAAATACAATATAAATACAACAGTTTTTCCATCGTATAAAACGAATAATTGCTACCAGTATGGAAGTGATGGTCATTTCTACGTTCCGGGCAACCTAGGCTTCACTCCAGGGCGTTGATCCACCAGATTGGATAGCTGCGGCCTCAGAAGTCAACGCCTGAAGCATAAAATACAATAAAAATACAACAGTCTTTCCATCCTATAACAGGAATAATTGCAACCCTTGTGAAAGTGATGATCATTTATACGTTGCAGGCAACCTAGGCATCACTCTAGGGCGTTGGTCCACCAGATCGAACAGTTAGGGCCTAAGAAGGCAACGCCAGAAGCATAAAATACAATATAAATATAACAGTTTTTCCACCGTATAAAACGAGTAATTGCAACCAGTATGAAAGTTAAAGTCATTTTCACGTTCCGGGCAACCTAGGCTTCACCCTAGGTCGTTGTTCCATCAGATCGAATAGTTAGGGCCTAAGAAGTGAACGCCAGCAGCATAAAATACAATATAAATACAACAGTTCTTCCATCATATAAAACGAATAATTGCAACCAGTATGAAAGTTATGGTCATTTCTACGTTCCGGGCAACCCAGGCTTCACTCTATGGCGTTCTTCCACCACATCGAATAGCTACGGCCTCAGAAGTCAACGCCTGAAGCATAAAATACAATAAAAATACAACAGTCTTTCCATCCTATAACAGGAATAATAGCAACCAGTTTGAAAGTGATGGTCATTTCTACGTTCCGGGGAACCAAGTCTTCACTCTAGGGCGTTGCTCCATCAGATCGAATAGTTAGTGCCTTAGAAGTCAACGGCCGAAGCATAAAATACAAAATAAATAGAACTGCTTTTCCATCGTATAAAACGAATAATTTCAGCCAGTGTGAATGTTATGGTCATTTCTACATTCGGAGCAACCTAGGCTTCACACTAGGGCGTTGATCCTCCAGATAGAATAGTTAGGGCCTTAGAAGTCAACGCCAGAAGCATAAAATTCAATAAAGATGCAACAGCTTTTCCATCGTATAGCAGGAATAACTGCAAACAGTGTGAAAGTAGTGGTCATCTCTACGTTCCGGGTAACCTAGGCTTCACTCTAGGGCGTTGTTCCACCAGATCGAACAGTTAGGGCCTAAGAAGGCAACGCCAGAAGCATAAAATACAATATAAATATAACAGTTTTTCCATCGTATAAAACGAATAATAGCAGCCAGTGTGAAAGTTATGGTCATTTCTACGTTCCGGGCAACCTAGGCTTCACCCCACGTAGTTGTTCCAAAAGATCGAATAGTTAGAGCCTAAGAAGTGAACCCCAGCAGCATAAAATACAATATAAATACAACAGTTCTTCCACCATATAAAACGGATAATTGCAACCAGTATGAAGGATATGGCCATTTCTACGTTCCGGGCAACCTAGGCTTCACTCTATGGCGTTCTTCCATCACATCGAATAGCTACGGCCTCAGAAGTCAACGCCTGAAGCATAGAATACAATAAAAATACAACAGTCTTTCCATCCTATAACTGGAATAGTTGCAACCCGTGTGAAAGTGATGGTCATCTCTACGTTCCGGGTAACCTAGGCATCACTCTGGGTCGTTGTTCCACCAGATCGAACAGTTAGGGCCTAAGGAGGCAACGCCAGAAGCATAAAATACAATATAAATATAACAGTTTTTCCATCGTATAAAACGAGTAATTGCAACCAGTATGAAAGTTAAAGTCATTTTCACGTTCCGGGCAACCTAGGCTTCACCCTAGGTCGTTGTTCCATCAGATCGAATAGTTAGGGCCTAAGAAGTGAACGCCAGCAGAATAAAATACAATATAAATACAACAGTTCTTCCATCATATAAAACGAATAATTGCAACCAGTATGAAAGTTATGGTCATTTCTACGTTCCGGGCAACCCAGGCTTCACTCTATGGCGTTCTTCCACCACATCGAATAGCTACGGCCTCAGAAGTCAACGCCTGAAGCATAAAATACAATAAAAATACAACAGTCTTTCCATCCTATAACAGGAATAATAGCAACCAGTTTGAAAGTGATGGTCATTTCTACGTTCCGGGGAACCAAGTCTTCACTCTAGGGTGTTGCTCCAACAGATCGAATAGTTAGTGCCTTAGAAGTCAACGCCAGAAGCATAAAATACAATATAAACACAACAGTTTTTCCATCGTATAAAACGAATAATTGCAACCCTTGTGAAAGTGATGATCATTTGTACGTTGCAGGCAACCTAGGCATCACTCTAGGGCGTTGTTCCACCAGATCGAATTGTTAGGGCCTAAGAAGTCAACGCCACAAGCATAAGATACAATATAAATATTACAGTTATTCCATCGTATAGAAAGGATAATAGCAACCAGTGTGAAATTTATGGTCATTTCTACGTTCCGGGCATCCTAGGCTTCACGCCTAGGGCGTTGCTCCACCAGATCAAACAGTTATGGCCTTAGAAGTCAACGCCCGAAGCATAAAATACAAAATAAATAGAACAGTTTTTCCATTGTATAAAACGAATAGTTGCTACCAGTGTTAAAGTTATGGTCATGTCTACTTTCCGGGCAACCTAGGCTTCACTGTAGGGCGTTTCTCCACCAGATCGAATAGTTAGGGCCTAAGAAGTGAACGCCAGAAGCGTAAAATACATATAATAAGTAGGAAGAAAAGAAGACACAAGGAGGAAAGAAGAGGACGCGCCGGACCAAGCGGTACCAAAACACTTGGCAGGGCTGTACGAGCGATGCTGCACGGAGCTGTCCAATAGTCAGCGACAGCAGTTCGCGAAAATGTTGAACGAATACCAGGACGTGTTCGCTAGCGATTCAGATGAAGTGGGCAGGTGCGGAATAGTTAAACACCGCATTGACACCGGCGACCATTCCCCGGTTAAACAGGCGCCGAGGAGACTACCGTTCAACCGGCGACAAGAAGTCGAAGATTTGCTTAAGAAGATGAAGGCTCAAGGCGTAATAGAAGAGTCGCTGAGCCCATGGTCGTCGCCAATCGTCCTCGTGAAAAAAAAGGACGGGTCCACGAGATTCTGCGTGGACTACCGCCGGCTGAACGATGTAACTAAGAAGGACTCCTATCCCCTGCCCAGGATCGAGGACACGTTGGACGCCCTAGTCGATTCAACCTGGTTCTCTACCTTGGATCTGCAAAGCGGATATTGGCAGATCCTGGTAGACGAAAGAGACCGCGAGATGACTGCTTTCTGCGTAGGCGCAGGGCTATGGCAGTTCAAAGTCATGCCCTTTGGTTTGTGCAACGCGCCGGCTACGTTTGAGCGGTTGATGGAGAACGTGCTACAGGGGCTGAATTGGCGGATCTGCCTGGTCTATCTCGACGACGTCATCGTACACGGAAGAAGCTTCGAAGAGGAGTTAGATAACTTGCGATTGGTGTTCTCCCGATTAAGAAAAGCGAAGCTCCTGATGTCACCGAAGAAGTGTTCATTCTTCAAATAGGAGGTGAAGTATTTGGGGCATGTTGTGACGGAGATGGGAGTGAAGACGGATCCTGAGAAGATTAAAGCAATTCAAGATTGGCCAGTCCCGCAAAACATAACCGAATTGAGAAGTTTCCTGGGACTGTGCACGTACTACAGGAAATTCGTAAAGAACTTTTCTCACATCGCAAAGCCCCTGCATCGCTTAACTGAGGATAGGCAACAATTCCAGTGGACAGGAGAGGCACAAAGAGCCTTCGAAGAATTGAAGAGGCGAATGACTGAGTCCCCTGTTCTGGCGTATCCTGTGCCAGGAGCTGACTTCGTGCTGGATACGGACGCCTCCGCTTTCGCCATTGGAGCGGTTCTCTCTCAGATACAGGAGGGACAGGAAAAGGTCATCGCCTATTTCTCCAAGACCCTTGGAAAGCCAGAACGCAACTACTGCGTGACCAGAAGAGAGTTACTCGCAGTAGTGAAGGCGGTGGGGCACTTTCACCATTATTTGTACGGGCGGAGATTCCTGCTAAGGACGGACCATGCAGCGCTGCGTTGGCTGATGTCCTTTAAGAATCCGGAAGGACAAGTGGCCCGATGGATCGAACGACTACAGGAGTATGATTTCGAAGTTCGCCATCGAGACGGAAAGGCACACGGGAACGCCGACGCACTATCCCGGAGACCGTGTGAGATTTCCGCTTGCAAGCGATGCTTACGCATGGAAAAGAACGAGGAGGAACTCAAGGCAACGAGAGTCCTGAGAACCCGATGCGAGACTGCGACGACAGAAGAATGGAAGAAAGCGCAGTCTGAAGACGAAGACGTCGGGAATATCCTCCGTTGGAAACAGCAAAGGCACAAACCCGACTGGCAGGAAATCGCAAAATACTCGCCCCTGACCAAATTCTATTGGACGGTGTGGGATTCCCTGGAAGTCAGAGAAGAGCTTCTATTCCGGAAGTGGGAATCCGCGAATGAAACAGCGTCCACGTGGCTTTTGGTTGTGCCCCAAGGGAAAGTACCGCAGGTCCTGCAAGAATGCCATGGATCCCCTATAGCAGGGCACTTTGGCATCAAGAAAACACTTGCGAAGGCACGGCAACAGTACTACTGGGCGAGCTGCCGCCGAGACGTGGAAGAGTGGTGCCAGCGCTGCAAGATATGCGCGGCGAAGAAAGGGCCACGACAGAAAGGAGCGGGACCCCTGAAAACTTATAACGTGGGAGCCCCCTTTGAAAGGATTGCACTGGATGTCGTGGGTCCACTTCCAAAGTCAAATGCAGGGAACAAATACTTGCTGGTAGTGGCCGACTATTTCACGAAGTGGCCAGAGGCGATACCCATGCCGAATCAGCAAGCCGTGACCGTAGCCAGGGCCCTCCTGGTGCACGTGATCAGTCGACACGGAGTCCCCTTGGAGCTACACTCGGACCAAGGAAGAAACTTCGAGTCGGCTGTGTTCCAGGAGTTGATGCGGATACTGGGAATCCGGAAGACTCGGACTACGCCGCTGCACCCCCAGTCAGATGGAATGGTGGAACGCCTGAATCGAACATTGCTGCAGTACCTGGCCATGTTCGTTTCGGAACACCAAAGAGACTGGGACGAATGGATCCCGCTATTCCTACTGGCGTATCGGTCCTCCAAACACGAGTCGACACAGATGACACCGTCAATGGTGCTTTATGGAGAAGAGATACGCCTCCCAGCTCATCTCTGGAGAGGATCCCCACCAGAGGAGGAGCATGACGATGCAGAGACAGAATACACCACTCGCATCAGAGAGAAGATGAAGAGGATCCATCGATTCGTTCGTCATTGCCTGGACTTGACCAGCACAAAAATGAAAACCTGGTACGATAGCCACGTCCGAGCAATCGTCTTCGTCCCAGGCGAAAAGGTCTGGTTGTTCCAACCACGGAGGACCAAAGGAAAATGTCCAAAACTCCAGTCCGACTGGGAAGGACCGTACACGGTGGAAGACAAACTAAATGACATCATCTACCGTATTCGACGCTCGCCGAGGTGCAAATGCAAGATCGTGCACGTGAACCGTTTGGCGAAGTATGAAGGGCAGGAACACCCATTCCCTTAGCAAGCATGACTTCAAGAGGATAACATGCAAAGAAGAGAAGAAACAAGGTCGCAAGAAACATCAAGAGGCAAGAGGAGAGCTAAGGGAAGCCGGAGGAAAACCCTTCACAGTATAGTTTCCCCAGTCAGCAACGAGAGGACGAACGAAGCAGCCATGAATCCCCACTTGGACGAGCAAGAATGTGGAGGACGTCATCGTGGGTCCCGTAGGACTGGACGCCTGTCTCCGTAAGACGTCTGAAGCCAGGTCTTGCGCTCCTGGCAGGACGCAGAGACGAGAGGGCGTCGCCTGCCACCGCGGGATGCCGGATGGTTTTCTCTGGCCAAACGCACGTCCAAGGTCACCGCCGAAGAAGAGAGATCAATCACAATACCGACAGGAAGTCGAAGGAGGGACCTGGAGACAATCAAGGAAGAATGGGAGTTCACGAAACTTCGGACCGTCCTCACCCAAGAAGAAGATGCGCCATCGAAGAAGACTAGGGTGAGTTTCCCTTCTCTACCCTTCGTACTGCTTCGCCGTCCAGGGACACAACGGCTACCATCGTGTGCCGCCCGGGGTCCGCAGTGCGGGCCGGCCGACAGCGGGTGGGGGACTTAACCGTACGCGGGTCTGCTTCCCCACACCGGAGAAGTCTCGCTTTCCCGGGAAGGCGGGCCTCCGGGGCCGGTCCCTGGATTTGCGGCGCACCTATGGATCTATATAGAGATCCCCTTGCCATACGAGGAATGATGATTCCTCGGTGGGAAACAAGGAGGTGCGTCCGGCGGGGTTGCTTCGTCGGGAGAGACCGTAGGGAACAGGACCCGAGAAAACGTCAAGAGAGAAGCACGCAAGTCACAAGAAGCAAGAGGAAGGGTGAGGAACCAAAGAAGAAAACTCCCATGGAAACAGGACCAGGTCCCAGAGAACCACCACCTTGCCCAAGGTTTTTGCGTGGTTTTCCTTGGGACAAAGGGCGAATGCCAAGGTGGCATCTGTCTGGAAAGGCCACGCAGGTATTATTCTTGTATACCTCTTTTTCCAGGCAGCAGTTTCCGAGTGCCGACCGTTCCAGAGGACTGACTTGAAGCGGTCGGGACGCCCGCTCTAGAAGGAGGGGAGCAATGTTGCGAGCACCCGGTACACAGCCACGGCCAACTGGTGCTCGCGAGAAGAATAATCGAAAATCGAAAGAGATCGATTAGAGTGACAGCTGTCAAGCTGTCAGTGGAGACCGCGATCGCGAGTGAATTGGTTGTACGCGAAACTATCGGCCAACTAACTGTATACTCAAGTGTAAATAAAGTGTATTATAAACTAAAATGCCCCGTGGAGTTCCTCGAGCGGCGGTGGGCCGTCGCCGGCGGACCTACCGTCGCAACAATATAAATACAACAGTTTTTCCATCATATAAAACGAGTAATTGCAACCAGTATGAAACTTGTGGTCATTTCTACTTTCCGGGCCACCCAGGCTACGCCCTAGGGCGTTGCTCCAACAGATCGAATAGTTAGTGCCTTAGAATTCCACGGCCGAAGCATAAAATACAAAATAAATAGAACTGTTTTTCCGTCGTATAAAACGAATAATTGCAACCAGTATGAAAGTTAACGTCATTTCTACGTTCCGGGCAACCTAGGCTTCACACTAGGGCGTTGATCCACCAGATAGAATAGTTAGGGCCTTAGAAGTCAACGCCAGAAGCATAAAATTCAATAAGGATGCAACAGTTTTTCCATCGTATAGCAGGAATGACTGCAAACAGTGTGAAAGCACTGGTCATTTCTATGTTCCGGGTAACCTAGGCTTCACTCTAGAGCGTTGTTCCACCAGATCGAATAGCTAGGGCCTAAGAAGTGAACGCCAGCAGCATAAAATACAATATAAATACAACAGTTCTTCCATCATATAAATCGGATAATTGCAACCAGTATGAAGGTTGTGGTCATTTCTACTTCCCGGGCAACCCAGGCTACACCCTCGGGCGTTGCTCCAACAGATCGAATAGTTAGTGCCTTAGAAGTCCACGGCCGAGGCATAAAATACAAAATAAATAGAACTGTCTTTCCGTCGTATAAAACGAATAATTGCAACCAGTATGAAAGTTAACGTCATTTCTACGTTCCGGGCAACCTAGGCTTCACACTAGGCCGTTGATCCAACAGATAGAATAGTTAGGGCCTTAGAAGTCAACGCCAGAAGCATAAAATTCAATAAGGATGCAACAGTTTTTCCATCGTATGGCAGGAATAACTGCAAACAGTGTGAAAGTACAGGTCATTTCTACGTTCCGGGTAACCTAGGCTTCACTCTAGGGTGTTGGTCCACCAGATCGAACAGTTAGGGTCTAAGAAGACAACGCCAGAAGCATAAAACACAATAAAAATACAACAGCCTTTCCATCCTAGAACAGGAATAATTGCAACGCGTGTGAAAGTGATGGTCATTTGTACGTTCCAGGCAACCTAGGCTTCACTCTAGGGCGTTGTTCCACCAGATAGAATAGTTAGTTCCTTAGAAGTCAACGCCCGAAGCATAAAATACAAAATAAATAGAACAGTTTTTCCATAGTATAAAACGGATAATAGTAACCAGTGTGAAAGTTATGATCATTTCTACGTTCCGGCAACCTAGGCTTCACCCCAGGGCGTTGTTCTACCAGATCGAATAGTTAGGGCCTAAGAAGTGAACGCTAGCAGCATAAAATACAATATAAATACAACAGTTTTTCCATCGTATAAAACGAATAATTGCTACCAGTATGGAAGTGATGGTCATTTCTACGTTCCGGGCAACCTAGGCTTCACTCCAGGGCGTTGATCCACCAGATTGGATAGCTGCGGCCTCAGAAGTCAACGCCTGAAGCATAAAATACAATAAAAATACAACAGTCTTTCCATCCTATAACAGGAATAATTGCAACCCTTGTGAAAGTGATGATCATTTATACGTTGCAGGCAACCTAGGCATCACTCTACGGCGTTGGTCCACCAGATCGAACAGTTAGGGCCTAAGAAGGCAACGCCAGAAGCATAAAATACAATATAAATATAACAGTTTTTCCATCGTATAAAACGAGTAATTGCAACCAGTATGAAAGTTAAAGTCATTTTCACGTTCCGGGCAACCTAGGCTTCACCCTAGGTCGTTGTTCCATCAGATCGAATAGTTAGGGCCTAAGAAGTGAACGCCAGCAGCATAAAATACAATATAAATACAACAGTTCTTCCATCATATAAAACGAATAATTGCAACCAGTATGAAAGTTATGGTCATTTCTACGTTCCGGGCAACCCAGGCTTCACTCTATGGCGTTCTTCCACCACATCGAATAGCTACGGCCTCAGAAGTCAACGCCTGAAGCATAAAATACAATAAAAATACAACAGTCTTTCCATCCTATAACAGGAATAATAGCAACCAGTTTGAAAGTTATGGTCATTTCTACGTTCCGGGGAACCAAGTCTTCACTCTAGGGCGTTGCTCCATCAGATCGAATAGTTAGTGCCTTAGAAGTCAACGGCCGAAGCATAAAATACAAAATAAATAGAACTGCTTTTCCATCGTATAAAACGAATAATTTCAGCCAGTGTGAATGTTATGGTCATTTCTACATTCGGAGCAACCTAGGCTTCACACTAGGGCGTTGATCCTCCAGATAGAATAGTTAGGGCCTTAGAAGTCAACGCCAGAAGCATAAAATTCAATAAAGATGCAACAGCTTTTCCATCGTATAGCAGGAATAACTGCAAACAGTGTGAAAGTACTGGTCATCTCTACGTTCCGGGTAACCTAGGCTTCACTCTAGGGCGTTGTTCCACCAGATCGAACAGTTAGGGCCTAAGAAGGCAACGCCAGAAGCATAAAATACAATATAAATATAACAGTTTTTCCATCGTATAAAACGAGTAATAGCAGCCAGTGTGAAAGTTATGGTCATTTCTACGTTCCGGGCAACCTAGGCTTCACCCCACGTAGTTGTTCCACCAGATCGAATAGTTAGAGCCTAAGAAGTGAACGCCAGCAGCATAAAATACATTATAAATACAACAGTTCTTCCACCATATAAAACGGATAATTGCAACCAGTATGAAGGATATGGCCATTTCTACGTTCCGGGCAACCTAGGCTTCACTCTATGGCGTTCTTCCACCACATCGAATAGCTACGGCCTCAGAAGTCAACGCCTGAAGCATAGAATACAATAAAAATGCAACAGTCTTTCCATCCTATAACTGGAATAATAGCAACCAGTTTGAAAGTGATGGTCATTTCTACGTTCCGGGGAACCAAGTCTTCACTCTAGGGCGTTGCTCCATCAGATCGAATAGTTAGTGCCTTAGAAGTCAACGGCCGAAGCATAAAATACAAAATAAATAGAACTGCTTTTCCATCGTATAAAACGAATAATTTCAGCCAGTGTGAATGTTATGGTCATTTCTACATTCGGAGCAACCTAGGCTTCACACTAGGGCGTTGATCCTCCAGATAGAATAGTTAGGGCCTTAGAAGTCAACGCCAGAAGCATAAAATTCAATAAAGATGCAACAGCTTTTCCATCGTATAGCAGGAATAACTGCAAACAGTGTGAAAGTACTGGTCATCTCTACGTTCCGGGTAACCTAGGCTTCACTCTAGGGCGTTGTTCCACCAGATCGAACAGTTAGGGCCTAAGAAGGCAACGCCAGAAGCATAAAATACAATATAAATATAACAGTTTTTCCATCGTATAAAACGAATAATAGCAGCCAGTGTGAAAGTTATGGTCATTTCTACGTTCCGGGCAACCTAGGCTTCACCCCACGTAGTTGTTCCAAAAGATCGAATAGTTAGAGCCTAAGAAGTGAACCCCAGCAGCATAAAATACAGTATAAATACAACAGTTCTTCCACCATATAAAACGGATAATTGCAACCAGTATGAAGGATATGGCCATTTCTACGTTCCGGGCAACCTAGGCTTCACTCTATGGCGTTCTTCCATCACATCGAATAGCTACGGCCTCAGAAGTCAACGCCTGAAGCATAGAATACAATAAAAATACAACAGTCTTTCCATCCTATAACTGGAATAGTTGCAACCCGTGTGAAAGTGATGGTCATCTCTACGTTCCGGGTAACCTAGGCATCACTCTGGGTCGTTGTTCCACCAGATCGAACAGTTAGGGCCTAAGGAGGCAACGCCAGAAGCATAAAATACAATATAAATATAACAGTTTTTCCATCGTATAAAACGAGTAATTGCAACCAGTATGAAAGTTAAAGTCATTTTCACGTTCCGGGCAACCTAGGCTTCACCCTAGGTCGTTGTTCCATCAGATCGAATAGTTAGGGCCTAAGAAGTGAACGCCAGCAGAATAAAATACAATATAAATACAACAGTTCTTCCATCATATAAAACGAATAATTGCAACCAGTATGAAAGTTATGGTCATTTCTACGTTCCGGGCAACCCAGGCTTCACTCTATGGCGTTCTTCCACCACATCGAATAGCTACGGCCTCAGAAGTCAACGCCTGAAGCATAAAATACAATAAAAATACAACAGTCTTTCCATCCTATAACAGGAATAATAGCAACCAGTTTGAAAGTGATGGTCATTTCTACGTTCCGGGGAACCAAGTCTTCACTCTAGGGCGTTGCTCCAACAGATCGAATAGTTAGTGCCTTAGAAGTCAACGCCAGAAGCATAAAATACAATATAAACACAACAGTTTTTCCATCGTATAAAACGAATAATTGCAACCCTTGTGAAAGTGATGATCATTTGTACGTTGCAGGCAACCTAGGCATCACTCTAGGGCGTTGTTCCATCAGATCGAATTGTTAGGGCCTAAGAAGTCAACGCCACAAGCATAAGATACAATATAAATATTACAGTTATTCCATCGTATAGAAAGGATAATAGCAACCAGTGTGAAATTTATGGTCATTTCTACGTTCCGGGCATCCTAGGCTTCACGCCTAGGGCGTTGCTCCACCAGATCAAACAGTTATGGCCTTAGAAGTCAACGCCCGAAGCATGAAATACAAAATAAATAGAACAGTTTTTCCATTGTATAAAACGAATAGTTGCTACCAGTGTAAAAGTTATGGTCATTTCTACTTTCCGGGCAACCTAGGCTTCACCCTAGGGCGTTGTTCCACCAGATCGAATAGTTAGGGCCTAAGAAGTGTACGCCAGAAGCATAAAATACAAAATAAATAGAACAGTTTTTCCATCGTATAGAACGAATAATAGCAACCAGTGTGAAGGTTAATGTCATTTCTACTTTCCGGGCAACCTAGGCTTCACCCTAGAGCGTTGCTCCAACAGATTGAATAGTTAGAGCCTTAGAAGTCAACACCCGAAGCATAAAATACAAAATAAATAGAACAGTTTTTCCGTCGTATAAAACGAATAATTGCAACCAGTATGAAGCTTATGGTCATTTTTACTTTCCGAGCAACCTAGGCTTCACCCTAGGCCGTTGCTCCAACAGATTGAATAGTTAGGGCCTTAGAAGTCAACGCCCGAAGCATAAAATGCAATAAAAATACAACAGCGTTTCCATCATATAATAGGAATAATTGCAACCAGTTTGAAAGTGATGGCCAATTCTACGTTCCGCGCAACCTAGGCATCACGCCAGGGCGTTGCTCCACCAGATCGAATAGTTACGGCCTAAGAAGTCAACGCCAGAAGCATAAAATACGATATAAATACAGCAGCTTTTCCATCGTATAAAACGGATAATTGCAACCAGTGTGAAAGTAATGGTCATTTCTACGTTCCGAGCACCCTAGGCGTCACTCTAGGGCGTTCCTCCACCACATCTAATAGCTACGGCCTTAGAAGCCAACGCCAGAGGCATAAAATACAATATAAATACAACAGCCTTTACACCGTATAAAACGAATAATTGCAACCTGTGTGAAGGTTATGGTCATATCTACGTTCCGGGCAAACTAGGCTTCACTGTAGGGCGTTGTTCCACCAGATCAAATAGGTAGGGCCATGGAAGTAAACGCCCGAAGCATAAAATACAAAATAAGTAGAACAGTTTTTCCATTGTATATAACGAATAATTGCTACCAGTGTGAAAGTTATGGTCATTTCTACGTTCCGGCAACCTAGGCTTCACCCTAGGCCGTTGTTCCACCAGATCGAATAGTTAGGGCCTAAGAAGCTAACGCCAGAAGCATAAAATACAATATAAATACAACAGCTTTTCCATCGTATAAAACGAATAATTGCAACCAGTGTGAAAGTTATGGACATTTCTACATTCCGAGCAACCTAGGCTTCACTCTAGTGCGTTGCTCCACCAGATCAAATAGTTAGGGACTTAGAAGTCAACGCCAGAAGCATAAAATACAATAAACATGCAACAGTTTTTCCATCGTATAACAGGAATAATTGCAACCAGTGTGAAGGTAATGGTATGTCCTACGTGCCGAGCAAGCTTGGCTTCACCCTAGGGTGTTGCTAAACCAGATCGAATAGTTAGGGCCTTAGAAGTCAACGTCCGAAGCATAAAATACAAAATAAATAGAACAGTTTTTCCATTGTATAAAACGAATAATTGCTACCAGTTTGAAAGTTATGGTAATTTCTACGTTCCGGGCAACCTAGGCTTCACTCTACGGCGTTGCCTCACCAGATCGAATAGTTAGGGCCTTAGAAGTCAACACCCGAAGCATAAAATACAAAATCAATACAACAGTTTTTCCATTGTATAAAACGAATAATTGCTACCAGTGTGAAAGTTATGTTCATTTCTACGTTTCTGACAACCTAGGCTTCACTGTAGGGTGTTGCTCCACCAAGTCGAATAGGTGGGGCCATGGAAGTCAACGCCCAAAGCATAAAATACAATAAATATACAAGAGTTTTTCCATCGTATAACAGGAATAATTGCAACCAGTGTGAAAGTGATGGTCATTTCTACGTTCTGGGCAACCTAGGCTTCACTCTAGGGCGTCGTTCCAACAGATCGAATAGCTAGGGCCAAAGAAGTCAACGCCAGAAGCATAAAATACTATATAAATATATCAGTTTTTCCATCGTATAAAACGAATAATTGCAACAAGTATGAAAGTTGTGGTTATTTCTACTTTCCGGGCAACCTAGGCTTCACCCTAGGGCGTTGCTCCAACAGATTGAATAGTTAGGGCCCTAGAAGTCAACGCCCGATGCATAAAATACAAAATAAATAGAACAGCTTTTCCATCGTATAAAACGAATAATTGCTACCGGTGTTAAAGTTATGGTCATTTCTACGTTCCGGGCAGCCCAGGCTTCACCCTAGGGCGTTGCTCCACCAGATGGAATAGTCAGGGCATAAGAAGTCAATGCCAGCCGCATAAAATACGGTATAAAAGCAACAGCTTTTCCATCGTATAAAACAAATAATTGCAACCAGTATGAAAGGTATGGCCATTTCTACTTTCCGGGCAGCCTAGGCTTCACCCTAGGGCGTTGCTCCAACAGATTGAATAGTTAGGGCCTTAGAAGTCAACGCCCGAAGCATAAAATACAAAATAAATAGAACAGTTTTTCCATCGTATAAAATTAAAAATTGAAACCAGTGTGAAAGTAATGGGCATTTCTACATTCCGGGCAACCTAGGCTTCACTCTAGGGCGTTGATCCACCACATCGAATAGCTACGGCCTTAGAAGTCAACGCCAGAAGCATAAAATACAGTATAAATACAACAGTGTTTCCATTGTATAGCATGACTAATTGCAACCAGTGCGAAAGTAACGATCATTTCGACGTTTCGGGCATCCTAGACTTAACTCTGAGGCGTTGCTCCACCAGATCGAAGAGTTAGGGTCTAAGAATTCAACACCGGAAGCATAAAATACAATATAAATACAACAGCTTTTCCATCGTAGAAAACGAATAATTGCAACCTGTGTGAAGGTTATGGTCATATCTACGTTCCGGGCAACCTAGACTTCACTGTAGGGTGGTGCTCCACCAGATCGAATAGGTAGGGCCATAGAAGTCAACGCCCGAAGCATAAAATACAATAAAGATGCAACAGTTTTTCCATCGTATCAAACGAGTAATTGAAACCAGTGTAAAAGTAACGGTCGTTTCTACGTTCCGGGCAACCTAGGCTTTACGCTTTGGCGCTGCTCCACCAGATCGTATAGTTAGTGCCCTAGAAGTCAGCGCCAGAAGCATAAAATACAATATAAATACAACAGTTTTTCCATCGTATAAAACGAATAATTGCAACCAGTATGAAAGTTATGGTCATTTCTACTTTCCGGGCAACCTAGGCTTCACCCTAGGGCGTTGCTCCACCACATCGAATAGCTACGGCCTTAAAAGTCAACGCTGGAAGCATAAATCACAATAAGAATGCAACAGTTTTTCCAACGTATAGAACGAATAATAGCAACCAGTGTGAAAGTGATGGTCATTTGTACGTTCCAGGCAACCCAGGCTTCACTCTAGGGCGTCGCCCCAACAGATCGAATAGTTAGGGCCTTAGAAGTCAACGCCCGAAGCATAAAATACAATAAAAATACAACAGTCTTTCCATCCTATAACAGGAATAATTGCAACCCGTGTGAAAGTGATGGTCATTTGTACGTTCCAGGCAACCTAGGCTTCACTCTAGGGCGTTGTTCCACCAGATCGAAAAGTTAGGGCCTAAGAAGTCAACGCCAGAAGCATAAAATACAATATAAATACAACAGTTTTTCCATCGTATAAAACGAATAATTGCAACCAGTATGAAACTTATGGTCATTTCTACTTTCCTAGCAACCTAGGCTTCACCCTAGGGCGTTGCTGCAACAGATTGAAAAGTTACGGCTTAAGAAGTCAACGCCCGAACCATAAAATGCAAAAAAAATACAACAGTGTTTCCATCATATAACAGGAATAATTGCAACCAGTTTGAAAGTGATGGCCAATTCTACGTTCCGGGCAACCTAGGCTTCACTCTATTGCGTTGCTCCACCAGATCGAATAGTTAGTGCCTTTGAAGACAACGCCAGAAGCATAAAATACAATATAAATACAACAGTTTTTCCGTCGTATAAAACGAATAATTGCAACCAGTATGAAACTTATGGTCATTTCTACTTTCCGAGCAACCTAGGCTTCACCCTAGGGCGTTGCTCCAACGGATTGAATAGTTAGGGCCTTAGAAGTCAACGCCCGAACCATAAAATGCAAAAAAAATACAGCAGTGTTTCCATCATATAACAGGTATAATTGCAACCAGTTTGAAATTGATGGCCAATTCTACGTTCCGGGCAACCTAGGCTTCACTCTAGGGCGTTGCTCCACCAGACCGAATAGTTACGGCCTAAGAAGTCAACGCCAGAAGCATAAAATACGATATAAATACAACAGCTTTTCCATCGTATAAAACGAATAATAGCAACCAGTGTGACAGTTATGGTCATTTCTAAGTTCCGGGCAACCTAGGCTTCACTCTAGGGCGTTGCTCCACCAGATCATACAGTTAGGGCCTTAGAAGTCAACGCACGAAGCATAAAACACAAAATAAATAGAACGGTTTTTCCATTGTATAAAACGAATAATTGCTGTCAGTGTAAAAGTTATGGTCATTCCTTCGTTCCGGGCAACCTAGGCTTCACACTAGGGCGTTGCTCTACCAGTTCAATCAGTTAGGGCCTTAGAAGTCAACGCCCGAAGCATTAAATTCGAAATAAATAGAACAGTTTTTCCATCGTATCAAACGAGTAATTGAAACCAGTGTAAAAGCAATGGTCATTTCTACGTTCCGGGCAACCTAGGCTTCACGCTTTGGCGCTGCTCCACCAGATCGTATAGTTAGTGCCCTAGAAGTCAGCGCCAGAAGCATAAAATACAATATAAATACAACAGTTTTTCCATCGCATAAAACGAATAATTGCAACCAGTATAAAAGTTATGGTCATTTCTACTTTCCGGGCAACCCAGGCTTCACCCTTGGGCGTTGCTCCACCACATCGAATAGCTACGGCCTTAAAAGTCAACGCTAGAAGCATAAATTACAATAAGAATGCAACAGTTTTCCCAACGTATAGAACGAATAATAGCAACCACTGTGAAAGTGATGGTCATTTGTACGTTCCAGGCAACCTAGGCTTCACTCTAGGGCGTCGCTCCAACAGATCGAATAGTTAGGGCCTTAGAAGTCAACGCCCGAAGCATAAAATACAATAAAAATACAACAGTCTTTCCATCCTATAACAGGAATAATTGCAACCCGTGTGAAAGTGATGGTCATTTGTACGTTCCAGGCAACCTAGGCTTCACCCTAGGGCGTTGCTCCAACAGATTGAATAGTTAGGGCCTTAGAAGTCAACGCCCGAAGCATAAAATACAAAATAAATAGAACAGTTTTTCCATCGTATAAAATTAGAAATTGAAACCAGTGTGAAAGTAATGGGCATTTCTACGTTCCGGGCAACCTAGGCTTCACTCTAGGGCGTTGATCCACCACATCGAATAGCTACGGCCTTAGAAGTCAACGCCAGAAGCATAAAATACAGTATAAATACAACAGTGTTTCCATTGTATAGCATGACTAATTGCAACCAGTGCGAAAGTAACGATCATTTCGACGTTTCGGGCATCCTAGACTTAACTCTGAGGCGTTGCTCCACCAGATCGAAGAGTTAGGGTCTAAGAATTCAACACCGGAAGCATAAAATACAATATAAATACAACAGCTTTTCCATCGTAGAAAACGAATAATTGCAACCTGTGTGAAGGTTATGGTCATATCTACGTTCCGGGCAACCTAGACTTCACTGTAGGGTGGTGCTCCACCAGATCGAATAGGTAGGGCCATAGAAGTCAACGCCCGAAGCATAAAATACAATAAAGATGCAACAGTTTTTCCATCGTATCAAACGAGTAATTGAAACCAGTGTAAAAGAAACGGTCATTTCTACGTTCCGGGCAACCTAGGCTTTACGCTTTGGCGCTGCTCCACCAGATCGTATAGTTAGTGCCCTAGAAGTCAGCGCCAGAAGCATAAAATACAATATAAATACAACAGTTTTTCCATCGTATAAAACGAATAATTGCAACCAGTATGAAAGTTATGGTCATTTCTACTTTCCGGGCAACCTAGGCTTCACCCTAGGGCGTTGCTCCACCACATCGAATAGCTACGGCCTTAAAAGTCAACGCTGGAAGCATAAATTACAATAAGAATGCAACAGTTTTTCCAACGTATAGAACGAATAATAGCAACCAGTGTGAAAGTGATGGTCATTTGTACGTTCCAGGCAACCTAGGCTTCACTCTAGGGCGTCGCCCCAACAGATCGAATAGTTAGGGCCTTAGAAGTCAACGCCCGAAGCATAAAATACAATAAAAATACAACAGTCTTTCCATCCTATAACAGGAATAATTGCAACCCGTGTGAAAGTGATGGTCATTTGTACGTTCCAGGCAACCTAGGCTTCACTCTAGGGCGTTGTTCCACCAGATCGAAAAGTTAGGGCCTAAGAAGTCAACGCCAGAAGCATAAAATACAATATAAATACAACAGTTTTTCCATCGTATAAAACGAATAATTGCAACCAGTATGAAACTTATGGTCATTTCTACTTTCCTAGCAACCTAGGCTTCACCCTAGGGCGTTGCTCCAACAGATTGAAAAGTTACGGCTTAAGAAGTCAACGCCCGAACCATAAAATGCAAAAAAAATACAACAGTGTTTCCATCATATAACAGGAATAATTGCAACCAGTTTGAAAGTGATGGCCAATTCTACGTTCCGGGCAACCTAGGCCTCACTCTATTGCGTTGCTCCACCACATCGAATAGTTAGTGCCTTTGAAGACAACGCCAGAAGCATAAAATACAATATAAATACAACAGTTTTTCCGTCGTATAAAACGAATAATTGCAACCAGTATGAAACTTATGGTCATTTCTACTTTCCGAGCAACCTAGGCTTCACCCTAGGGCGTTGCTCCAACGGATTGAATAGTTAGGGCCTTAGAAGTCAACGCCCGAACCATAAAATGCAAAAAAAATTCAATAGTGTTTCCATCATATATCAGGAATAATTGCAACGAGTTTGAATGTGATGGCCAATTCTACGTTCCGGGCAACCTAGGTTTCACTCCAGGGCGTTGCTCCACCAGACCGAATAGTTACGGCCTAAGAAGTCAACGCCAGAAGCATAAAATACGATATAAATACAACAGCTTTTCCATCGTATAAAACGAATAATAGCAACCAGTGTGACAGTTATGGTCATTTCTAAGTTCCGGGCAACCTAGGCTTCACTCTAGGGCGTTGCTCCACCAGATCATACAGTTAGGGCCTTAGAAGTCAACGCCCGAAGCATAAAACACAAAATAAATAGAACGGTTTTTCCATTGTATAAAACGAATAATTGCTGCCAGTGTAAAAGTTATGGTCATTTCTACGTTCCGGGCAACCTAGGCTCCACTCTAGGGCGTTGCTCCACCGGATCGAATAGTTAGGTCCTTAGAAGTCAACGCCCGAAGCATAAAATACAATAAAAATACAACAGTCTTTCCATCCTATAACAGGAATAATTGCAACCCGTGTGAAAGTGATGGTCATTTGCACGTTCCAGGCAACCTAGGCTTCACCCTAGGGCGTTGTTCCACCAGATCGAATTGTTAGGGCCTAAGAAGTCAACGCCAGAAGCATAACATACGATACAAAATGCAACAGCTTTTCCATCGTATAAAACCAATAATTGGTACCAGTGTGAAAGTTAAAGTCATTTCAACGTTCCGAGCTACCTCGGTTTCACTCTAGAGCGTTGCTCCACCAGATCGAATAGCTAGGGACTTGGAATTCAACGCCAGAAGAATAAAACACAATATAAGTACAACCGTTTTTCCATTGTATAAAATGAATAATTGCAAACATTGTGAAATTAATGGTCATTTCTACGTTCCGGGCAACCTAGGGGTCACTGTAGGGCGTTGCTCCACCACAGCTAATAGCTACGGCCTTAGAAGTCAACGCCAGAAGCATAAAATACAATATAAATACAACAGCTTTTCCACCGTATAAAATGAATAATTGCAAACAGTGTGAAAGTACTGGTCATTTCTACTTTCCGGGTAACCTAGGCTTCACTCTAGGGCGTTGTTCCACCAGATCGAACAGTTAGGGCCTAAGATGGCAACGCCAGAAGCATAAAATACAATATAAATACAACAGTTTTTCCGTCATATAAAACGAATGATAGCAACCAGTGTGAAAGTTATGGTCATTTCTACGTTGCGGGCAACATAGGCTTCACTCTAGGGCGTTGCTCCACCAGATCGAATAGTTAGTGCCTTAGAAGTCAACGCCAGAAGCATAAAATACAGTATAAATACAACAGTTTTTCCATCGTATAAAACGAATAATTGCAACCAGTATGAAACTTATTGTCATTTATACTTTCCTAGCAACCTAGGCTTCACCCAAGGGCGTTGCTCCAACAGATTGAATAGTTAGGGCCTTAGAAGTCAACGCCCGAAATATAAAATGCATAAAAAATACAGCAGTGTTTCCATCATATAACAGGAATAATTGCAACCAGTTTGAAAGTGATGGCCAATTCTACGTTCCGGGCAACCTGGGTTTCACTCCAGGGCGTTGCTCCACCAGACCGAATAGTTACGGCCTAAGAAGTAAACGCCAGAAGCATAAAATACGATATAAATACAACAGCTTTTCCATCGTATAAAACGAATAATTGCAACCAGTATGAAACTTATGGTCATATCTACTTTCCGAGCAACCTAGGCTTCACCCTAGGGCGTTGCTCCATCAGATTGAATAGCTAGGGCGTTAGAAGTCAACGCACGAACCATAAAATGCAAAAAAAAATACAACAGTGTTTCCATCATATAACAGGAATAATTGCAACCAGTTTGAAAGTGATGGCCAATTCTACGTTCCGGGCAACCTAGGCTTCACTCTATAGCGTCGTTCCACCAGGTCGAATAGTTAGCGCCTTAGAAGTCAACGCCAGAAGCATAAAATACAATATAAATACAACAGTTTTTCCATCGTATAAAACGAATAATTGCAACCAGTATGAAACTTATGGTCATTTCTACTTTCCGAGCAACCTAGGCTTCACCCAAGGGCGTTGCTCCAACGGATTGAATAGTTAGGGCCTTAGAAGTCAACGCCCGGACCATAAAATGCAATAAAAATCCAACGGTTTTTCCATCATATAACAGGAATAATTGCAACCAGTTTGAAAGTGATGGTCATTTCTACGTTCCGGGCAACATAGGCTTCACTCTAGGGCGTTCCTCCACTAGATCGAATAGTTAGTACCTTAGAAGTCAACGCCAGATGTACAAAATACAATATAAATACAACAGTTTTTCCATCGTATAAAACGAATAATTGCAACCAGTTTGAAAGTGATGTTCATTTCTACGTTCCGGGCAACATAGGCTTCACTCTAGGGCGTTGCTCCACTAGATCGAATAGTTAGTATCTTAGAAGTCAACGCCAGATGTATAAAATACAATATAAATACAACAGTTTTTCCTTCGTATAAAACGAATAATAGCAACCAGTATGAAACTTATGGTCATTTCTAGTTTCCGAGCAACCTAGGCTTCACCCTAGGGCGTTGCTCCAACGGATTGAATAGATAGGGCCTTAGAAGTCAACGCCCGAACCATAAAATGCAAAAAAAATACAGCAGTGTTTCCATCATATAACAGGTATAATTGCAACCAGTTTGAAAGTGATGGCCAATTCTACGTTCCGGGCAACCTAGGTTTCACTCCAGGGCGTTGCTCCACCAGACCGAATAGTTACGGCCTAAGAAGTAAACGCCAGAAGCATAAAATACGATATAAATACAACAGCTTTTCCATCGTATAAAACGAATAATTGCAACCAGTTTGAAAGTAATGGTCATTTCTACGTTCCGAGCACCCCAGGCGTCACTCTAGGGCGTTGCTCCACTAGATCGAATAGCTAGGGCCTTAGAAGTCAACGCCAGAAGCTTAAAATACAATATAAGTGCAACAGTTTTTCCATCGTATAAAACGAATAATTGCAACCAGTATGAAACCTATGGTCATTTCTACTTTCCGAGCAACCTAGGCTTCACCCTAGGGCGTTGCTCCAACAGATTGAATAGTGAGGGCCTTAGAGGTCAACGCCCGAAGCATAAAATGCAATAAAAATACAACAGTGTTTCCATCATATAACAGGAATAATTGAAACCAGTTTGAAAGTGATGGCCAATTCTACGTTCCGGGCAACCTAGGCTTCACCCTAGGGCGTCGCTCCACCAGATCGAATAGTTACGGCCTAAGAAGTCAACGCCAGAAGCACAAAATACGATATAAATACAACAGTTTTTCCATCATATAAAACGAATAATTGCAACCAGTATGAAAGCTATGGTCATTTCTACTTTCCGGGCAACCTAGGCTTCACCCTAGGGCGTTGCTCCAACAGATTGAATAGTTAGGGCCTTAGAAGTCAATGCCCGAAGCATAAAATGCAATAAAAATACAACGGTTTTTCCATCATATAACAGGAATAATTGCAACCAAATTGAAAGTGATGGTCATTTCTACGTTCCGGGCAACATAGGCTTCACTCTAGGGCGTTCCTCCACTAGATCGAATAGTTAGTATCTTAAAAGTCAACGCCAGATGTATAAAACACAATATAAATACAACAGTTTTTCCTTCGTATAAAACGAATAATAGCAACCAGTATGAAACTTATGGTCATTTCTAGTTTCCGAGCAACCTAGGCTTCACCCTAGGGCGTTGCTCCAACGGATTGAATAGATAGGGCCTTAGAAGTCAACGCCCGAACCATAAAATGCAAAAAAAATACAGCAGTGTTTCCATCATATAACAGGTATAATTGCAACCAGTTTGAAAGTGATGGCCAATTCTACGTTCCAGGCAACCTAGGTTTCACTCCAGGGCGTTGCTCCACCAGACCGAATAGTTACGGCCTAAGAAGAAAACGCCAGAAGCATAAAATACGATATAAATACAACAGCTTTTCCATCGTATAAAACGAATAATTGCAACCAGTTTGAAAGTAATGGTCATTTCTACGTTCCGAGCACCCCAGGCGTCACTCTAGGGCGTTGCTCCAACAGATCGAATAGTTAGGGCCTTAGAAGTCAACGCCCGAAGCATAAAATACAATAAAAATACAACAGTCTTTCCATCCTATAACAGGAATAATTGCAACCCGTGTGAAAGTGATGGTCATTTGTACGTTCCAGGCAACCTAGGCTTCACTCTAGGGCGTTGTTCCACCAGATCGAAAAGTTAGGGCCTAAGAAGTCAACGCCAGAAGCATAAAATACAATATAAATACAACAGTTTTTCCATCGTATAAAACGAATAATTGCAACCAGTATGAAACTTATGGTCATTTCTACTTTCCTAGCAACCTAGGCTTCACCCTAGGGCGTTGCTGCAACAGATTGAAAAGTTACGGCTTAAGAAGTCAACGCCCGAACCATAAAATGCAAAAAAAATACAACAGTGTTTCCATCATATAACAGGAATAATTGCAACCAGTTTGAAAGTGATGGCCAATTCTACGTTCCGGGCAACCTAGGCCTCACTCTATTGCGTTGCTCCACCACATCGAATAGTTAGTGCCTTTGAAGACAACGCCAGAAGCATAAAATACAATATAAATACAACAGTTTTTCCGTCGTATAAAACGAATAATTGCAACCAGTATGAAACTTATGGTCATTTCTACTTTCCGAGCAACCTAGGCTTCACCCTAGGGCGTTGCTCCAACGGATTGAATAGTTAGGGCCTTACAAGTCAACGCCCGAACCATAAAATGCAAAAAAAATACAGCAGTGTTTCCATCATATAACAGGTATAATTGCAACCAGTTTGAAATTGATGGCCAATTCTACGTTCCGGGCAACCTAGGCATCACTCTATTGCGTCGCTCCACCAGATCGAATAGTTAGTGCCTTAGAAGTCAACGCCAGAAGCATAAAATACAATACAAATACAAAAGTTTTTCCATCGTATAAAAAGAATAATTGCAACCAGTATGAAACTTATGGACATTCCTACTTTGCGAGCTACCTAGGCTTCACCCTAGGGCGTTGCTCCAACAGATTGAATAGTTAGGACCTTAGAAGTCAACGCCCGAACCATAAAATGCAAAAAAAATTCAATAGTGTTTCCATCATATATCAGGAATAATTGCAACGAGTTTGAATGTGATGGCCAATTCTACGTTCCGGGCAACCTAGGTTTCACTCCAGGGCGTTGCTCCACCAGACCGAATAGTTACGGCCTAAGAAGTCAACGCCAGAAGCATAAAATACGGTATAAATACAACAGCTTTTCCATCGTATAAAACGAATAACTGCAACCAGTACGAAACTTATGGTTATTTCTACTTTCCGAGCAAGCTAGCCTGCACCCTAGGGCGTTGCTCCAACGGATTGAATAGTTAGGGCCTTAGAAGTCAACACGCGAACCATAAAATGCAAAAAAAATACAGCAGTGTTTCCATCGTATAACAGGTATAATTGGAACCAGTTTGAAAGTGGTGGCCAATTCTACGTTCCGGGCAACCTAGGCTTCACTCTAGGGCGTTGCTCCACCAGACCGAATAGTTACGGCCTAAGAAGTCAACGCCAGAAGCATAAAATACGATATAAATACAACAGCTTTTCCATCGTATAAAACGAATAATAGCAACCAGTGTGACAGTTATGGTCATTTCTAAGTTCCGGGCAACCTAGGCTTCACTCTAGGGCGTTGCTCCACCAGATCATACTGTTAGGGCCTTAGAAGTCAACGCCCGAAGCATAAAACACAAAATAAATAGAACGGTTTTTCCATTGTATAAAACGAATAATTGCTGCCAGTGTAAAAGTTATGGTCATTCCTTCGTTCCGGGCAACCTAGGCTTCACACTAGGGCGTTGCTCTACCAGTTCAATCAGTTAGGGCCTTAGAAGTCAACGCCCGAAACATTAAATTCGAAATAAATAGAACAGTTTTTCCATCGTATCAAACGAGTAATTGAAACCAGTGTAAAAGTAATGGTCATTTCTACGTTCCGGGCAACCTAGGCTTCACTCTAGGGCGTTGCTCCACCAGACCGAATAGTTACGGCCTAAGAAGTCAACGCCAGAAGCATAAAATACGATATAAATACAACAGCTTTTCCATCGTATAAAACGAGTAATTGAAACCAGTGTAAAAGTAATGGTCATTTCTACTTTCCGGGCAACCTAGGCTTCACCCTAGGGCGTTGCTCCACCACATCGAATAGCTACGGCCTTAAAAGTCAACGCTAGAAGCATAAATTACAATAAGAATGCAACAGTTTTCCCAACGTATAGAACGAATAATAGCAACCAGTGTGAAAGTGATGGTCATTTGTACGTTCCAGGCAACCTAGGCTTCACTCTAGGGCGTCGCTCCAACAGATCGAATAGTTAGGGCCTTAGAAGTCAACGCCCGAAGCATAAAATACAATAAAAATACAACAGTCTTTCCATCCTATAACAGGAATAATTGCAACCCGTGTGAAAGTGATGGTCATTTGTACGTTCCAGGCAACCTAGGCTTCACTCTAGGGCGTTGTTCCACCAGATCGAAAAGTTAGGGCCTAAGAAGTCAACGCCAGAAGCACAAAATACAATATAAATATAACAGTTTTTCCATCGTATAAAACGAATAATAGCAACCAGTGTGAAAGTTCTGGTCATTTCTACGTTCCGGGCAACCTAGGCTCCACTCTAGGGCGTTGCTCCACCGGATCGAATAGTTAGGTCCTTAGAAGTCAACGCCCGAAGCATAAAATACAATAAAAATACAACAGTCTTTCCATCCTATAACAGGAATAATTGCAACCCGTGTGAAAGTGATGGTCATTTGCACGTTCCAGGCAACCTAGGCTTCACCCTAGGGCGTTGTTCCACCAGATCGAATTGTTAGGGCCTAAGAAGTCAACGCCAGAAGCATAACATACGATACAAAATACAACAGCTTTTCCATCGTATAAAACCAATAATTGGTACCAGTGTGAAAGTCAAAGTCATTTCAACGTTCCGAGCTACCTCGGTTTCACTCTAGAGCGTTGCTCCACCAGATCGAATAGCTAGGGACTTGGAATTCAACGCCAGAAGAATAAAACACAATATAAGTACAACCGTTTTTCCATTGTATAAAATGAATAATTGCAAACATTGTGAAATTAATGGTCATTTCTACGTTCCGGGCAACCTAGGGGTCACTGTAGGGCGTTGCTCCACCACAGCTAATAGCTACGGCCTTAGAAGTCAACGCCAGAAGCATAAAATACAATATAAATACAACAGCTTTTCCACCGTATAAAATGAATAATTGCAAACAGTGTGAAAGTACTGGTCATTTCTACTTTCCGGGTAACCTAGGCTTCACTCTAGGGCGTTGTTCCACCAGATCGAACAGTTAGGGCCTAAGATGGCAACGCCAGAAGCATAAAATACAATATAAATACAACAGTTTTTCCGTCATATAAAACGAATGATAGCAACCAGTGTGAAAGCTATGGCCATTTCTACGTTCCGGGCAACATAGGCTTCACTCTAGTGCGTTGCTCCACCAGATCGAATAGTTAGTGCCTTAGAAGTCAACGCCAGAAGCATAAAATACAGTATAAATACAACAGTTTTTCCATCGTATAAAACGAATAATTGCAACCAGTATGAAACTTATTGTCATTTATACTTTCCTAGCAACCTAGGCTTCACCCAAGGGCGTTGCTCCAACAGATTGAATAGTTAGGGCCTTAGAAGTCAACGCCCGAAATATAAAATGCAAAAAAAATACAGCAGTGTTTCCATCATATAACAGGAATAATTGCAACCAGTTTGAAAGTGATGGCCAATTCTACGTTCCGGGCAACCTGGGTTTCACTCCAGGGCGTTGCTCCACCAGACCGAATAGTTACGGCCTAAGAAGTAAACGCCAGAAGCATAAAATACGATATAAGTACAACAGCTTTTCCATCGTATAAAACGAATAATTGCAACCAGTTTGAAAGTAATGGTCATTTCTACGTTCCGAGCACCCTAGCCGTCACTCTAGGGCGTTGCTCCACTAGATCGAATAGCTAGGGCCTTAGAAGTCAACGCCAGAAGCATAAAATACAATGTAAATACAACAGTTTTTCCATCGTATAAAACGAATAATTGCAACCAGTATGAAACTTATGGTCATATCTACTTTCCGAGCAACCTATGCTTCACCCTAGGGCGTTGCTCCATCAGATTGAATAGCTAGGGCGTTAGAAGTCAACGCACGAACCATAAAATGCAAAAAAAATACAACAGTGTTTCCATCATATAACAGGAATAATTGCAACCAGTTTGAAAGTGATGGCCAATTCTACGTTCCGGGCAACCTAGGCTTCACTCTATAGCGTCGCTCCACCAGATCGAATAGTTAGCGCCTTAGAAGTCAACGCCAGAAGCATAAAATACAATATAAATACAACAGTTTTTCCATCGTATAAAACGAATAATTGCAACCAGTATGAAACTTATGGTCATTTCTACTTTCCGAGCAACCTAGGCTTCACCCAAGGGCGTTGCTCCAACGGATTGAATAGTTAGGGCCTTAGAAGTCAACGCCCGAACCATAAAATGCAATAAAAATCCAACGGTTTTTCCATCATATAACAGGAATAATTGCAACCAGTTTGAAAGTGATGGTCATTTCTACGTTCCGGGCAACATAGGCTTCACTCTAGGGCGTTCCTCCACTAGATCGAATAGTTAGTACCTTAGAAGTCAACGCCAGATGTACAAAATACAATATAAATACAACAGTTTTTCCATCGTATAAAACGAATAATTGCAACCAGTTTGAAAGTGATGGTCATTTCTACGTTCCGGGCAACATAGGCTTCACTCTAGGGCGTTGCTCCACTAGATCGAATAGTTAGTATCTTAGAAGTCAACGCCAGATGTATAAAATACAATATAAATACAACAGTTTTTCCTTCGTATAAAACGAATAATAGCAACCAGTATGAAACTTATGGTCATTTCTAGTTTCCGAGCAACCTAGGCTTCACCCTAGGGCGTTGCTCCAACGGATTGAATAGATAGGGCCTTAGAAGTCAACGCCCGAACCATAAAATGCAAAAAAAATACAGCAATGTTTCCATCATATAACAGGTATAATTGCAACCAGTTTGAAAGTGATGGCCAATTCTACGTTCCGGGCAACCTAGGTTTCACTCCAGGGCGTTGCTCCACCAGACCGAATAGTTACGGCCTAAGAAGTAAACGCCAGAAGCATAAAATACGATATAAATACAACAGCTTTTCCATCGTATAAAACGAATAATTGCAACCAGTTTGAAAGTAATGGTCATTTCTACGTTCCGAGCACCCCAGGCGTCACTCTAGGGCGTTGCTCCACTAGATCGAATAGCTAGGGCCTTAGAAGTCAACGCCAGAAGCTTAAAATACAATATAAGTGCAACAGTTTTTCCATCGTATAAAACGAATAATTGCAACCAGTATGAAACCTATGGTCATTTCTACTTTCCGAGCAACCTAGGCTTCACCCTAGGGCGTTGCTCCAACAGATTGAATAGTGAGGGCCTTAGAGGTCAACGCCCGAAGCATAAAATGCAATAAAAATACAACAGTGTTTCCATCATATAACAGGAATAATTGAAACCAGTTTGAAAGTGATGGCCAATTCTACGTTCCGGGCAACCTAGGCTTCACCCTAGGGCGTTGCTCCACCAGATCGAATAGTTACGGCCTAAGAAGTCAACGCCAGAAGCATAAAATACGATATAAATACAACAGTTTTTCCATCATATAAAACGAATAATTGCAACCAGTATGAAAGCTATGGTCATTTCTACTTTCCGGGCAACCTAGGCTTCACCCTAGGGCGTTGCTCCAACAGATTGAAAAGTTAGAGCCTTAGAAGTCAATGCCCGAAGCATAAAATGCAATAAAAATACAACGGTTTTTCCATCATATAACAGGAATAATTGCAACCAAATTGAAAGTGATGGTCATTTCTACGTTCCGGGCAACATAGGCTTCACTCTAGGGCGTTCCTCCACTAGATCGAATAGTTAGTATCTTAAAAGTCAACGCCAGAAGTATAAAACACAATATAAATACAACAGTTTTTCCTTCGTATAAAACGAATAATAGCAACCAGTATGAAACTTATGGTCATTTCTAGTTTCCGAGCAACCTAGGCTTCACCCTAGGGCGTTGCTCCAACGGATTGAATAGATAGGGCCTTAGAAGTCAACGCCCGAACCATAAAATGCAAAAAAAATACAGCAGTGTTTCCATCATATAACAGGTATAATTGCAACCAGTTTGAAAGTGGTGGCCAATTCTACGTTCCGGGCAACCTAGGTTTCACTCCAGGGCGTTGCTCCACCAGACCGAATAGTTACGGCCTAAGAAGAAAACGCCAGAAGCATAAAATACGATATAAATACAACAGCTTTTCCATCGTATAAAACGAATAATTGCAACCAGTTTGAAAGTAATGGTCATTTCTACGTTCCGAGCACCCTAGGCGTCACTCTAGGGCGTTGCTCCACTAGATCGAATAGCTAGGGCCTTAGAAGTCAACGCCAGAAGCATAAAATACAATATAAGTGCAACAGCTTTCCATCGTATAAAACGAATAATTGCAACCAGTATGAAACCTATGGTCATTTCTACTTTCCGAGCAACCTAGGCTTCACTCTATTGCGTTGCTCCACCAGATCGAATAGTTAGTGCCTTTGAAGACAACGCCAGAAGCATAAAGTACAATATAAATACAACAGTTTTTCCATCGTATAAAACGAATAATTGCAACCAGTATGAAACTTATGGTCATTTCTACTTTCCGAGCAACCTAGGCTTCACCCAAGGGCGTTGCTCCAACGGATTGAATAGTTAGGGCCTTAGAAGTCAACGCCCGAACCATAAAATGCAATAAAAATACAACGGTTTTTCCATCATATAACAGGAATAATTGCAACCAGTTTGAAAGTGATGGTCATTTCTACGTTCCGGGCAACATAGGCTTCACTCTAGGGCGTTCCTCCACTAGATCGAATAGTTAGTACCTTAGAAGTCAACGCCAGATGTACAAAATACAATATAAATACAACAGTTTTTCCATCGTATAAAACGAATAATTGCAACCAGTTTGAAAGTGATGGTCATTTCTACGTTCCGGGCAACATAGGCTTCACTCTAGGGCGTTCCTCCACTAGATCGAATAGTTAGTACCTTAGAAGTCAACGCCAGATGTACAAAATACAATATAAATACAACAGTTTTTCCATCGTATAAAACGAATAATTGCAACCAGTTTGAAAGTGATGGTCATTTCTACGTTCCGGGCAACATAGGCTTCACTCTAGGGCGTTGCTCCACTAGATCGAATAGTTAGTATCTTAGAAGTCAACGCCAGATGTATAAAATACAATATAAATACAACAGTTTTTCCTTCGTATAAAACGAATAATAGCAACCAGTATGAAACTTATGGTCATTTCTAGTTTCCGAGCAACCTAGGCTTCACCCTAGGGCGTTGCTCCAACGGATTGAATAGATAGGGCCTTAGAAGTCAACGCCCGAACCATAAAATGCAAAAAAAATACAGCAATGTTTCCATCATATAACAGGTATAATTGCAACCAGTTTGAAAGTGATGGCCAATTCTACGTTCCGGGCAACCTAGGTTTCACTCCAGGGCGTTGCTCCACCAGACCGAATAGTTACGGCCTAAGAAGTAAACGCCAGAAGCATAAAATACGATATAAATACAACAGCTTTTCCATCGTATAAAACGAATAATTGCAACCAGTTTGAAAGTAATGGTCATTTCTACGTTCCGAGCACCCCAGGCGTCACTCTAGGGCGTTGCTCCACTAGATCGAATAGCTAGGGCCTTAGAAGTCAACGCCAGAAGCTTAAAATACAATATAAGTGCAACAGTTTTTCCATCGTATAAAACGAATAATTGCAACCAGTATGAAACCTATGGTCATTTCTACTTTCCGAGCAACCTAGGCTTCACCCTAGGGCGTTGCTCCAACAGATTGAATAGTGAGGGCCTTAGAGGTCAACGCCCGAAGCATAAAATGCAATAAAAATACAACAGTGTTTCCATCATATAACAGGAATAATTGAAACCAGTTTGAAAGTGATGGCCAATTCTACGTTCCGGGCAACCTAGGCTTCACCCTAGGGCGTTGCTCCACCAGATCGAATAGTTACGGCCTAAGAAGTCAACGCCAGAAGCATAAAATACGATATAAATACAACAGTTTTTCCATCATATAAAACGAATAATTGCAACCAGTATGAAAGCTATGGTCATTTCTACTTTCCGGGCAACCTAGGCTTCACCCTAGGGCGTTGCTCCAACAGATTGAATAGTTAGAGCCTTAGAAGTCAATGCCCGAAGCATAAAATGCAATAAAAATACAACGGTTTTTCCATCATATAACAGGAATAATTGCAACCAAATTGAAAGTGATGGTCATTTCTACGTTCCGGGCAACATAGGCTTCACTCTAGGGCGTTCCTCCACTAGATCGAATGGTTAGTATCTTAAAAGTCAACGCCAGATGTATAAAACACAATATAAATACAACAGTTTTTCCTTCGTATAAAACGAATAATAGCAACCAGTATGAAACTTATGGTCATTTCTAGTTTCCGAGCAACCTAGGCTTCACCCTAGGGCGTTGCTCCAACGGATTGAATAGATAGGGCCTTAGAAGTCAACGCCCGAACCATAAAATGCAAAAAAAATACAGCAGTGTTTCCATCATATAACAGGTATAATTGCAACCAGTTTGAAAGTGGTGGCCAATTCTACGTTCCGGGCAACCTAGGTTTCACTCCAGGGCGTTGCTCCACCAGACCGAATAGTTACGGCCTAAGAAGAAAACGCCAGAAGCATAAAATACGATATAAATACAACAGCTTTTCCATCGTATAAAACGAATAATTGCAACCAGTTTGAAAGTAATGGTCATTTCTACGTTCCGAGCACCCTAGGCGTCACTCTAGGGCGTTGCTCCACTAGATCGAATAGCTAGGGCCTTAGAAGTCAACGCCAGAAGCATAAAATACAATATAAGTGCAACAGCTTTCCATCGTATAAAACGAATAATTGCAACCAGTATGAAACCTATGGTCATTTCTACTTTCCGAGCAACCTAGGCTTCACTCTATTGCGTTGCTCCACCAGATCGAATAGTTAGTGCCTTTGAAGACAACGCCAGAAGCATAAAGTACAATATAAATACAACAGTTTTTCCATCGTATAAAACGAATAATTGCAACCAGTATGAAACTTATGGTCATTTCTACTTTCCGAGCAACCTAGGCTTCACCCAAGGGCGTTGCTCCAACGGATTGAATAGTTAGGGCCTTAGAAGTCAACGCCCGAACCATAAAATGCAATAAAAATACAACGGTTTTTCCATCATATAACAGGAATAATTGCAACCAGTTTGAAAGTGATGGTCATTTCTACGTTCCGGGCAACATAGGCTTCACTCTAGGGCGTTCCTCCACTAGATCGAATAGTTAGTACCTTAGAAGTCAACGCCAGATGTACAAAATACAATATAAATACAACAGTTTTTCCATCGTATAAAACGAATAATTGCAACCAGTTTGAAAGTGATGGTCATTTCTACGTTCCGGGCAACATAGGCTTCACTCTAGGGCGTTGCTCCACTAGATCGAATAGTTAGTATCTTAGAAGTCAACGCCAGATGTATAAAATACAATATAAATACAACAGTTTTTCCTTCGTATAAAACGAATAATAGCAACCAGTATGAAACTTATGGTCATTTCTAGTTTCCGAGCAACCTAGGCTTCACCCTAGGGCGTTGCTCCAACGGATTGAATAGATAGGGCCTTAGAAGTCAACGCCCGAACCATAAAATGCAAAAAAAATACAGCAGTGTTTCCATCATATAACAGGTATAATTGCAACCAGTTTGAAAGTGATGGCAAATTCTACGTTCCGGGCAACCTAGGCTTCACCCTAGGGCGTTGCTCCACCATATCGAATAGTTACGGCCTAAGAAGTCAACGCCAGAAGCATAAAATACGATATAAATACAACAGTTTTTCCATCATATAAAACGAATAATTGCAACCAGTATGAAAGCTATGGTCATTTCTACTTTCCGGGCAACCTAGGCTTCACCCTAGGGCGTTCCTCCACTAGATCGAATAGTTAGTACCTTAGAAGTCAACGCCAGATGTACAAAATACAATATAAATACAACAGTTTTTCCATCGTATAAAACGAATAATTGCAACCAGTTTGAAAGTGATGGTCATTTCTACGTTCCGGGCAACATAGGCTTCACTCTAGGGCGTTCCTCCACTAGATCGAATAGTTAGTATCTTAAAAGTCAACGCCAGATGTATAAAACACAATATAAATACAACAGTTTTTCTTTCGTATAAAACGAATAATAGCAACCAGTATGAAACTTATGGTCATTTCTAGTTTCCGAGCAACCTAGTCTTCACCCTAGGGCGTTGCTCCAACGGATTGAATAGATAGGGCCTTAGAAGTCAACGAACGAACCATAAAATGCAAAAAAAATACAGCAGTGTTTCCATCATATAACAGGTATAATTGCAACCAGTTTGAAAGTGATGGCCAATTCTACGTTCCGGGCAACCTAGGTTTCACTCCAGGGCGTTGCTCCACCAGACCGAATAGTTACGGCCTAAGAAGAAAACGCCAGAAGCATAAAATACGATATAAATACAACAGCTTTTCCATCGTATAAAACGAATAATTGCAACCAGTTTGAAAGTAATGGTCATTTCTACGTTCCGAGCACCCTAGGCGTCACTCTAGGGCGTTGCTCCACTAGATCGAATAGCTAGGGCCTTAGAAGTCAACGCCAGAAGCATAAAATACAATATAAGTGCAACAGTTTTTCCATCGTATAAAACGAATAATTGCAACCAGTATGAAACCTATGGTCATTTCTACTTTCCGAGCAACCTAGGCTTCACCCTAGGGCGTTGCTCCAACAGATTGAATAGTGAGGGCCTTAGAAGTCAACGCCCGAAGCATAAAATGCAATAAAAATACAACAGTGTTTCCATCATATAACAGGAATAATTGAAACCAGTTTGAAAGTGATGGCCAATTCTACGTTCCGGGCAACCTAGGCTTCACCCTAGGGCGTTGCTCCACCAGATCGAATAGTTAGTGCCTTGGAAGTCAACGCCAGAAGCATAAAATACAATATAAATACTACAGATTTTCCATCGTACAAAACGAATAATTGCAACCAGTATGAAACTTATGGTCATTTCTACTTTCCGAGCAACCTAGGCTTCACTCTAGGGCGGTGCTCCACCATATGGAATAGCTACGGATTAAGAAGCCTACGCCTGAAGCATAAAATACAATAAAAATACAACAGTGTTTCCATCATATAACAGGAATAATTGCAACCAGTTTGAGAGTGATGGCCAATTCTACGTTCCGGGCATCCTAGGCTTCACTCTAGGGCGTTGCTCCACCATATCGAATAGTTAGTGCCTTAGAAGTCAACGCCAGAAGCATAAAATACAATATAAATACAACAGTTTTTCCATCGCATAAAACGAATAATTGCAACCAGTATGAAACTTATGGTCATTTCTACTTTCCGAGCAACCTAGACTTCACTCTAGCGAGTTGCTCCACCAGATCGAATAGTTAGGTCTGTTAGAAGTAAACGCCAGAAGCATAAAATACGATATAAATACAACAGCTTATCCATCGTATAAAAGGAATAATTGCAAACAGTGTGAAAGTAATGGTCATTTCTACGTTCCGGGCAACCTAGGCTTCACCCTAGGCCGTTGTTCCACCAGATCGAATAGTTAGGGCCTCAGAAGTGAACGCCAGAACCATAAAATGCAATAAAAATACAACAGTGTTTCCATCATATAACAGGAATAATTGCAACCTGTTTGAAAGTGATGGCCAATTCTACGTTCCGGGAAACCTAGGCTTCACTCTAGGGCGTTGCTCCACCAGACCGAATAGTTACGGCCTAAGAGGTCAACGCCAGAATCATAAAATACGATATAAATACAACAGCTTTTCCATCGTATAAAACGAATAATAGCAACCAGTGTGAAAGTTATGGTCATTTCTAAGTTCCGGGCAGCCTAGGCTTCACTCTAGGGCGTTGCTCCACCAGATCATACAGTTAGGGCCTTAGAAGTCAACGCCCGAAGCATAAAACACAAAATAAATAGAACGGTTTTTCCATTGTATAAAACGAATAATTGCTGCCAGTGTAAAAGTTATGGTCATTCCTTCGTTCCGGGAAACCTAGGCTTCACACTAGGGCGTTGCTCTACTAGTTCAATTAGTTAGGGCCTTAGAAGTCAACGCCCGAAGCATTAAATTCGAAATAAATAGAACAGTTTTTCCATTGTATAAAACGAATAATTGCTACCAGTGTAAAAGTTATGGTCATTTCTACGTTCCGGGCAACCTAGGTTTCACTCCAGGGCGTTGCTACTCCAGATCGAATCGTTACGGCCTAAGAAGTCAACGCCAGAAGCATAAAATACGATAAAGATGCAACAGTTTTTCCATCATATAAAACGAATGATAGCAACCAGTGTGAAAGTTATGGTCATTTCTACGTTCCGGGCAACCTAGGCTTCACTCTAGGGCGTTGCTCCACCAGATCGAATAGTTAGTGCCTTAGAAGTCAACGCCAGAAGCATAAAATACAATATAAATACAACACGTTTTCCATCGTATAAAACGAATAATTGCAACCAGTTTGAAAGTGATGGCAATTCTACCTTCCGGGCAATCTAGGCTTCACTCTAGGGCGTTGCTCCACCAGATCGAATAGCTAGTGCCTTAGAAGTCAACGCCAGAAGCATAAAATACAATATAAATACAAGAGTTTTTCCATCGTATAAAACGAATAATTGCAACCAGTATGAAACTTATGGTCATTTCTACTTTCCTAGCAACCTAGGCTTCACCCTAGGGCGTTGCTCCAACAGATTGAAAAGTTACGGCTTAAGAAGTCAACGCCCGAACCATAAAATACAAAAAAAATACAACAGTGTTTCCATCATATAACAGGAATAATTGCAACCAGTTTGAAAGTGATGGCCAATTCTACGTTCCGGGCAACCTAGGCTTCACTCTATTGCGTTGCTCCACCAGATCGAATAGTTAGTGCCTTTGAAGACAACGCCAGAAGCATAAAATACAATATAAATACAACAGTTTTTCCATCGTATAAAACGAATAATTGCAACCAGTATGAAACATATGGTCATTTCTACTTTCCGAGCAACCTAGGCTTCACCCAAGGGCGTTGCTCCAACGGATTGAATAGTTAGGGCCTTAGAAGTCAACGCCCGAACCATAAAATGCAATAAAAGTACAACGGTTTTTCCATCATATAACAGGAATAATTGCAACCAGTTTGAAAGTGATGGTCATTTCTACGTTCCGGGCAACATAGGCTTCACTCTAGGGCGTTCCTCCACTAGATCGAATAGTTAGTACCTTAGAAGTCAACGCCAGATGTACAAAATACAATATAAATACAACAGTTTTTCCATCGTATAAAACGAATAATTGCAACCAGTTTGAAAGTGATGGTCATTTCTACGTTCCGCGCAACATAGGCTTCACTCTAGGGCGTTGCTCCACTAGATCGAATAGTTAGTATCTTAGAAGTCAACGCCAGATGTATAAAATACAATATAAATACAACAGTTTTTCCTTCGTATAAAACGAATAATAGCAACCAGTATGAAACTTATGGTCATTTCTAGTTTCCGAGCAACCTAGGCTTCACCCTAGGGCGTTGCTCCAACGGATTGAATAGATAGGGCCTTAGAAGTCAACGCCCGAACCATAAAATGCAAAAAAAATACAGCAGTGTTTCCATCATATAACAGGTATAATTGCAACCAGTTTGAAAGTGATGGCCAATTCTACGTTCCGGGCAACCTAGGTTTCACTCCAGGGCGTTGCTCCACCAGACCGAATAGTTACGGCCTAAGAAGTAAACGCCAGAAGCATAAAATACGATATAAATACAACAGCTTTTCCATCGTATAAAACGAATAATTGCAACCAGTTTGAAAGTAATGGTCATTTCTACGTTCCGAGCACCCTAGGCGTCACTCTAGGGCGTTGCTCCACTAGATCGAATAGCTAGGGGCTTAGAAGTCAACGCCAGAAGCTTAAAATACAATATAAGTGCAACAGTTTTTCCATCGTATAAAACGAATAATTGCAACCAGTATGAAACCTATGGTCATTTCTACTTTCCGAGCAACCTAGGCTTCACCCTAGGGCGTTGCTCCAACAGATTGAATAGTGAGGGCCTTAGAAGTCAACGCCCGAAACATAAAATGCAATAAAAATACAACAGTGTTTCCATCATATAACAGGAATAATTGAAACCAGTTTGAAAGTGATGGCCAATTCTACGTTCCGGGCAACCTAGGCTTCACCCTAGGGCGTTGCTCCACCAGATCGAATAGTTAGTGCCTTGGAAGTCAACGCCTGAAGCATAAAATACAATATAAATACTACAGATTTTCCATCGTACAAAACGAATAATTGCAACCAGTATGAAACTTATGGTCATTTCTACTTTCCGAGCAACCTAGGCTTCACTCTAGGGCGGTGCTCCACCATATGGAATAGCTACGGATTAAGAAGCCTACGCCTGAAGCATAAAATACAATAAAAATACAACAGTGTTTCCATCATATAACAGGAATAATTGCAACCAGTTTGAGAGTGATGGCCAATTCTACGTTCCGGGTATCCTAGGCTTCACTCTAGGGCGTTGCTCCACCATATCGAATAGTTAGTGCCTTAGAAGTCAACGCCAGAAGCATAAAATACAATGTAAATACAACAGTTTTTCCATCGTATAAAGCGAATAATTGCAACCAGTATGAAACTTATGGTCATTTCTACTTTCCGAGCAACCTAGGCTTCACCCTAGGGCGTTGCTCCATCAGATTGAATAGCTAGGGCGTTAGAAGTCAACGCCCGAACCATAAAATGCAAAAAAAATACAACAGTGTTTCCATCGTATAACAGGAATAATTGCAACCAGGTTGAAAGTGATGGCCAATTCTATGTTCCGGGCAACCTAGGCTTCACTCTATAGCGTCGCTCCACCAGATCGAATAGTTAGCGCCTTAGAAGTCAACGCCAGAAGCATAAAATACAATATAAATACAACAGTTTTTCCATCGCATAAAACGAATAATTGCAACCAGTCTGAAACTTATGGTCATTTCTACTTTCCGAGCAACCTAGACTTCACTCTAGGGAGTTGCTCCACAAGATCGAATAGTTAGGTCTGTTAGAAGTAAACGCCAGAAGCATAAAATACGATATAAATACGACAGCTTTTCCATCGTATAAAAGGAATAATTGCAAACAGTGTGAAAGTAATGGTCATTTCTACGTTCCGGGCAACCTAGGTTTCACCCTAGGCCGTTGTTCCACCAGATCGAATAGTTAGGGCCTAAGAAGTGAACGCCAGAACCATAAAATGCAATAAAAATACAACAGTGTTTCCATCATATAACAGGAATAATTGCAACCAGTTTGAAAGTGATGGCCAATTCTACGTTCCGGGAAACCTAGGCTTCACTCTAGGGCGTTCGTCCACCAGACCGAATAGTTACGGCCTAAGAAGTCGACGCCAGAATCATAAAATACAATACAAATACAAAAGTTTTTCCATCGTATAAAAAGAATAATTGCAACCAGTATGAAACTTATGGACATTTCTACTTTGCGAGCTACCTAGGCTTCACCCTAGGGCGTTGCTCCAACAGATTCAATAGTTAGGACCTTAGAAGTCAACGCCCGAACCATAAAATGCAAAAAAAATTCAATAGTGTTTCCATCATATAACAGGAATAATTGAAACCAGTTTGAAAGTGATGGCCAATTCTACGTTCCGGGCAACCTAGGCTTCACCCTAGGGCGTTGCTCCACCAGATCGAATAGTTAGTGCCTTGGAAGTCAACGCCAGAAGCATAAAATACAATATAAATACTACAGATTTTCCATCGTACAAAACGAATAATTGCAACCAGTATGAAACTTATGGTCATTTCTACTTTCCGAGCAACCTAGGCTTCACTCTAGGGCGGTGCTCCACCATATGGAATAGCTACGGATTAAGAAGCCTACGCCTGAAGCATAAAATACAATAAAAATACAACAGTGTTTCCATCATATAACAGGAATAATTGCAACCAGTTTGAGAGTGATGGCCAATTCTACGTTCCGGGCATCCTAGGCTTCACCCTAGGGCGTTGCTCCACCAGATTGAATAGTTAGTGCCTAAGAAGTGAACGCCAGAAGCATAATATACAATATAAATACAACAGTTTTTCCATCGTATAAAACGAATAATTGCAACCAGTTTGAAAGTGATGGCCAATTCTACGTTCCGGGCACCCTAGCCTTCACTCTAGGGCGTAGCTCCACCAGATCGAATACTTGCTGCCTTGGAAGTCAACGCCAGAAGCATAAAATACAATATAAATAAAACAGTTTTTGCATCGTATAACAGGAATAATTGCAACCAGTTTGAAAGTTATGGTCATTTCTACTTTCCGGGCAACCTAGGCTTCACCATAGGGCGTTGTTCCACCCGATCAAATAGTTAGGGCCTAAGAAGTGAACGCCAGAAGCATAATATACAATATAAATACAACAGTTTTTCCATCGTATAAAACGAATAATTGCAACCAGTGTGAAAGTTATGGCCATTTCTACGTTCCGGGCAACCTAGGCTTCACTCTAGGGCGTAGCTCCACCAGATCGAATAGTTATGGCCTTAGAAGTCAACGCGCGGAACATAAAACACAAAATAAATAGAACAGTTTTTCCATTGTATAAATCGAATAATTGCTACCAGTGTGAAAGTTATGGTCATCTCTACGTTCCGGGCAACCTAGGCTTCACCCTAGTGCGTTGTTCCACCAGATCGAATAGCTAAGGCCTAGGAAGTGAACGCGAGAAGCATAAAATACAATAAAAATACAACAGTTTTGCCATCGTATAAAACGAATAATTGCAACCAGTATGAAAGTTATGGACATTTCTACTTTCCGGGCAACCTAGGCATCACCCTAGGGCGTTGCTCGAACAGATTGAATAGTTAGGGCCTTAGAAGTCAACGCCCGAGGCATAAAATGCAATAAAAATACAACAGTTTTTCCATCGTATATCAGGAATAATTGTAACCAGTTTGAAAGTGATGGTCATTTCCACGTTCCGGGCAACCTAGGCTTCACTCTAGGCCGTGGCTCCACCAGATCGAATAGTTAGGACCTAAGAACTCAACACCAGAAGCACAAAATACAATATAAATACACCAGCTTTTCCATCGTATAAAACGAATAATTGCAACCAGTGTGAAGGTTATGGACATTTCTACTTTCCGGGCAACCTAGGCTTCACCCTAGGGCGTTGCTCCAACAGATTGAAAAGTTAGTGCCTAAGAAGTGAACGCCAGAAGCATAAAATACAATATAAGTACAACAGTTTTTGCGTCGTATAAACCGGATAATTGCAACCAGTATGAAAGTGATGGTCATTTCTACGTTCCGGGCACCCTAGACTTCACTCTAGAGCGTTGCTCCACCATATCGAATACTTAGTGCCTCAGAAGTCAACGCCAGAAGCATAAAATACAATATAAATACAACAGTTTTTCCATCGTATAACAGGAATAATTGCAACTAGTTTGAAAGTTATTGTCATTTCTACTTTCCGGGCAACCTAGGCTTCACCCTAGGGCGTTGTTCCACCCGATCGAATAGTTAGGGCCTAAGAAGTCAACGCCAGAAGCATAAAATGCAATATAAATACAACAGCTTTTCCATCGTATAAAACGAATAATTGCAACCACTATGAAAGTTATGGTCATTTCTACTATCCGGGCAACCTAGGGTTCACCCTAGGGCGTTGCTCGACCAGATCGAATAGTTAGGGTCTTAGAAGTCAACGCCAGAAGCATAAGGTACAATATGAATACAACATCTTCTCCATCGTATAACAGGAACAATAGCAACCAGTGCGAAGGATATGGTCATTTCTCCGTTCCGGGCAACCTAGGCGTCACTCTAAGGCGTTGCTCCACCAGATCGAATAGTTAGTGCGTTAGAAGTCAACGCCCGAAGCATAAAATACAAAATAAATAGAACAGTTTTTCCATCGTATAAACCGAATAGTTGCTACCGGTGTGAAAGTTATGGTCATTTCTACGTTCCGGGCCACCTAGGCTTCACCCTAGGGCGTTGTTCCACCAGATGGAATAGTTAGGGCCTAAGAAGTCAACGCCAGAAGCATAAAATACAATATAAATATAACAGTTTTTGTATCGTATAAAACGAATAATGCAAACGAGTGTGAAGGTTATGGTCATTTCTACGTTCCGGGCAACCTAGGCTTCACCCTAGGGCGTTGCACCAACAGATTGAATAGTTAGGGCCGCAGAAGTCAACGCCCGAAGCATAAAATACAAAATAAATACAACAGTTTTTCCATCGTATAAAACGAATAGTTGCTACCGGTATGAAAGTTATGGTCATTTCTACGTTCCGGGCAACCTAGGTTTCACTCCAGGACGTTGCTCCACCAGTTCGCATAGTTAGGTCATAAGAAGTCAACGCCAGAAGCATAAAATACGATATAAATACAACAGCTTTTCCATCGTATAAAACGAATAATTGCAACCAGTGTGAAAGTAATGGTCATTTCTACGTTCCGAACAAGCTAGGCGTCACTCTACGGCGTTGCTCCACCAGATCGAATAGCTAGCGACTTAGAATTAAACGCCAGAAGCACAGAACACAATAAAAATACAACAGTTTTTCCAAAGTATAACAGGAGTAATTGCAACCAGTGTGAATGTAATGGTCATTTCTACGTTCCGGGCAACCTAGGCTTCACCCTAGGGCGTTGCACCAACTGACTGAATAGTTAGGGCCTCAGAAGTCAACGCCCGAAGCATAAGATACAATATAAATACAACAGCTTTTCCATCGTATATAATGTATATTTGCAAACAGTCTGAAAGTAATGGTCATTTCCATGTTCCGGGCAACCTAGGCTTCACTCTAGGGCGGTGCTCCACCAAATCGAATAGCTAGGGCCTTAGAAGTCAACGCCAGAAGCATAAAATACAATAAAGATGCAAAAGTTTTTCCATCGTATAACAGGAATAACTGCAAACAGTATGAAAGTACTGGACATTTCTACGTTCCGGGTAACCTAGGTTTCACTCTAGGGCGTTGCTCCACCAGATCGAATAGCTAGGGACTTAGAATTCAACGCCATAAGAATAAAATACAATATAAGTACAACAGTTTTTCCATCGTATAAAATGAATAATTGCAACCAGTGTGAAAGTTATGGTCATTTCTACATTTCGAGCAACCTAGGCTTCACTCTAGGGCGTTGCTCCACCTGATCGAATAGTTAGGGCCTTAGAAGCCAACGCCCGAAGCATTAAATACAAAATAAATAGAACAGTTTTTCCATTTTATCAAACGAATAATTGCTACCAGTGTGAAAGTTATGGTCATTTCTACGTTCCGGGCAACCTAGGCTTCACTCTATGGCGTTCTTCCACCACATCGAATAGCTGCGGCCTCAGAAGTCAACGCCTGAAGCATAAAATACAATAAAAATAAAACAGTCTTTCCATTCTATAACAGGAATAATTGCAACCCTTGTGAAAGTGATGGTCATTTTTACGTTCCAGGCAACCTAGGCTTCACTATAGGGCGTTGTTCCACCAGATCGAATTGTTAGGGCCTAAGAAGTCAACGCCAGAAGCATAAGATGCAATATGAATACAACAGTTTTTCCACCGTATAGAACAAATAATAGCAACCAGTGTGAAAGTTATGGTCATTTCTACGTTCCGGGCAACCTAGGCATCACTCTAGGGCGTTGCTCCACCAGATCGAATTGTTAGGGCCTAAGAAGTCAACGCCAGAAGCATAAAATACAATATAAGTACAACAGTTTTTCCATCGTATAAAATGAATAATTGCAAACATTGCGATTGTAATGGTCATTCCACGTTCCGGGCAACCTAGGCGTCACTCTAGTGCGTTGCTCCACCACATGTAGTAGCTACGGCCTTAGACGTCAACGACAGAAGCCTAAAATACAATAAAGATGCAACAGTTTTCCATCGTATAAAACGAATAATTGCAACCAGTGTGAAAGTTATTGTCATTTCTACTTTCCGCGCAACCTAGGCTTCACCCTAGGGCGTTGTTCTACCCGATCGAATAGTTAGAGCCTTAGAAGTCAACGCCAGGAGCATAAAATACAATATAAATAAAACAGTTTTTCCATCGTATAAAACGAATAATTGCTACCAGTATGGAAGTGATGGTCATTTCTACGTTGCGGGCAACCTAGGCTTCACCCTAGGGCGTTGTTCCACCAGATGGAATAGTTAGGGCATAAGAAGTCAGCGCCAGAAGCATAAAATACAATATAAGTACAACAGTTTTTCCATCGTATAATATGAATAATTGCAAACATTGCGAAAGTAATGGTCATTCCACGTTCCGGGCAACCTAGGCGTCACACTAGTGCGTTGCTCCACCACATCTAATAGCTACGGCCTTAGACGCCAACGACAGAGGCATAGAATACAATAAAGATGCAACAGCTTTTCCATCGTATAAAACGAATAATTGCAACCAGTGTGAAAGTTATTGTCATTTCTACTTCCCGCGCAACCTAGGCTTCACCCTAGGGCGTTGCTCCAACAGATTGAATAGGTAGGACCATAGAAGTCAGTGCCCGAAGCATAAAATGCAATAAAAATACAACAGTTATCCATCATATAACAGGAATAATTGCAACCTGTTTGAAAGCGATGGTCATTTCTACGTTCCGGGCAACCTAGGCTTCAATCTAGGGCGTTGCTCCAACAGATCGAATAGTTAGTGCCTTAGAAGTCAACGCCAGAAGCATAATATACAATATAAATACAACAGTTTTTCCATCGTATAAAACGAATAATAGCAACCAGTGTGAAAGTTATGGTCATTTCTCCGTTCCCGGCAACCTAGGCTTCACTCTAGGGCGTTGCTCCACCAGACCGAATAGTTAGCGCCTTAGAAGTCAACGCCAGAAGCATAACATACAATATAAATACAACAGTATTTCCATCGTATAAAACGAATAATTGCTACCAGTGTGGAAGTGATGGTCATTTCTACGTTCCGGGCTACCTAGGCCTCACTCTAGGGCGTTGTTCCACGAGATGGAATAGCTAGGGACTTAGAATTCAACACCATAAGAATAAAATACAATATAAGTACAACAGTTTTTCCATCGTATAAAATGAATTATTGCAACCAGTGTGAAAGTTATGGTCATCTCTACATTCCGAGGAACCTAGGCTTCACTCTAGGGCGTTGCTCCACCTGATCGAATAGTTAGCGCCTTAGAAGCCAACGCCCGAAGCATTAAATACAAAATAAATAGAACAGTTTTTCCATTGTATCAAACGAATAATTGCTACCAGTGTGAAAGTTATGGTCATTTCTTCGTTCCGCGCAACCTGGGCTTTGCTCTAGGGCGTTGTTCCACCAGATGGAATAGTTAGGGCCTAAGAAGTCAACGCCAGAAGCTTAAAATACGATATAAATACAACAGCTTTTCCATCGTATAAAACAAATAATTGCAACCAGTGTGAAAGTTATGGTCATTTCTACGTTTTGGGCAACCTAGGCTTCACTGCATGGCGTTCTTCCACCACATCGAATGGCTACGGCCTCAGAAGTCAACGCATGAAGTATAAAATACAATAAAAATACAACAGTCTTTCCATCCTATAACAGGAATAATTGCAACCCGTGTGAAAGTGATGGTCATTTCTACGTTCCAGGCAACCTAGGCTTCACTCTAGGGCGTTGCTCCACCAGATCAAACAGTTAGGGCCTTAGAAGTCAACGCCCGAAGCATAAAATACAATATAAGTACAACAGTTTTTCCATCGTATAAAATGAATAATTGCAAACATTGCGATTGTAATGGTCATTCCACGTTCCGGGCAACCTAGGCGTCACTCTAGTGCGTTGCTCCACCACATGTAGTAGCTACGGCCTTAGACGTCAACGACAGAAGCCTAAAATACAATAAAGATGCAACAGTTTTCCATCGTATAAAACGAATAATTGCAACCAGTGTGAAAGTTATTGTCATTTCTACTTTCCGCGCAACCTAGGCTTCACCCTAGGGCGTTGTTCTACCCGATCGAATAGTTAGAGCCTTAGAAGTCAACGCCAGGAGCATAAAATACAATATAAATAAAACAGTTTTTCCATCGTATAAAACGAATAATTGCTACCAGTATGGAAGTGATGGTCATTTCTACGTTGCGGGCAACCTAGGCTTCACCCTAGGGCGTTGTTCCACCAGATGGAATAGTTAGGGCATAAGAAGTCAGCGCCAGAAGCATAAAATACAATATAAGTACAACAGTTTTTCCATCGTATAATATGAATAATTGCAAACATTGCGAAAGTAATGGTCATTCCACGTTCCGGGCAACCTAGGCGTCACACTAGTGCGTTGCTCCACCACATCTAATAGCTACGGCCTTAGACGCCAACGACAGAGGCATAGAATACAATAAAGATGCAACAGCTTTTCCATCGTATAAAACGAATAATTGCAACCAGTGTGAAAGTTATTGTCATTTCTACTTCCCGCGCAACCTAGGCTTCACCCTAGGGCGTTGCTCCAACAGATTGAATAGGTAGGACCATAGAAGTCAGTGCCCGAAGCATAAAATGCAATAAAAATACAACAGTTATCCATCATATAACAGGAATAATTGCAACCTGTTTGAAAGCGATGGTCATTTCTACGTTCCGGGCAACCTAGGCTTCAATCTAGGGCGTTGCTCCAACAGATCGAATAGTTAGTGCCATAGAAGTCAACGCCAGAAGCATAATATACAATATAAATACAACAGTTTTTCCATCGTATAAAACGAATAATAGCAACCAGTGTGAAAGTTATGGTCATTTCTCCGTTCCCGGCAACCTAGGCTTCACTCTAGGGCGTTGCTCCACCAGATCGAATAGTTAGCGCCTTAGAAGTCAACGCCAGAAGCATAACATACAATATAAATACAACAGTATTTCCATCGTATAAAACGAATAATTGCTACCAGTGTGGAAGTGATGGTCATTTCTACGTTCCGGGCTACCTAGGCCTCACTCTAGGGCGTTGTTCCACGAGATGGAATAGCTAGGGACTTAGAATTCAACACCATAAGAATAAAATACAATATAAGTACAACAGTTTTTCCATCGTATAAAATGAATTATTGCAACCAGTGTGAAAGTTATGGTCATCTCTACATTCCGAGGAACCTAGGCTTCACTCTAGGGCGTTGCTCCACCTGATCGAATAGTTAGCGCCTTAGAAGCCAACGCCCGAAGCATTAAATACAAAATAAATAGAACAGTTTTTCCATTGTATCAAACGAATAATTGCTACCAGTGTGAAAGTTATGGTCATTTCTTCGTTCCGCGCAACCTGGGCTTTGCTCTAGGGCGTTGTTCCACCAGATGGAATAGTTAGGGCCTAAGAAGTCAACGCCAGAAGCTTAAAATACGATATAAATACAACAGCTTTTCCATCGTATAAAACAAATAATTGCAACCAGTGTGAAAGTTATGGTCATTTCTACGTTTTGGGCAACCTAGGCTTCACTGCATGGCGTTCTTCCACCACATCGAATGGCTACGGCCTCAGAAGTCAACGCATGAAGTATAAAATACAATAAAAATACAACAGTCTTTCCATCCTATAACAGGAATAATTGCAACCCGTGTGAACGTGATGGCCATTTCTACGTTCCAGGCAACCTAGGCTTCACTCTAGGGCGTTGCTCCACCAGATCAAACAGTTGGGGCCTTAGAAGTCAACGCCCGAAGCATTAAATACAAAATAAATAGAACAGTTTTTCCATTGTATAAAACGAATAATTGCTACCAGTGTAAAAGTTATGGTCATTTCTACGTTCTGGGCAACCTAGGCTTCACCCTAGGCCGTTGTTCCACCAGATCGAACAGTTAGGGCCTAAGAAGTGAACGCCAGAAGCATAAAACACAATATAAATACAACAGCTTTTCCATCATATAAAACGAATGATAGCAACCAGTGTGAAAGTTATGGTCATTTCTACATTTCGAGCAACCTAGGCTTCAGTCTAGGGAGTTGCTCCACCTGATCGAATAGTTAGGGCCCAAGAAGTCAACGCCAGAAGCATAAAATACGATATAAGTACAACAGCTTTTCCGTCGTATAAAACAAATAATTGCAAACAGTGTGAAATATATGGACATTTCTACGATCCGGGCTACCTAGGCTTCACTCTATGGCGTTCTTCCACCACATCGAACAGCTACGGCCTCAGAAGTCAACACCAGAAGCTTAAATACAATATAAATATAACAGTTTTTCCATCGTATAAAACCAATAATAGCAACCAGTGTGAAAGTTATGGTCATTTCTACGTTCCGGGCAACCTAGGCTTCACTCTACGGCGATGCTCCACCAGATCAAACAGTTAGGGCCTTAGAAGACAACGCCCGAAGCATAAAATATAACATAAATAGAACAGTTTTTCCATCGTATAAAACGAATAATTGCTACCAGTTTGAAGGTTATGGTCATTTCCACTTTCCGGGCATCCGAGACTTCACCCTAGGGCGCTGTTCCACCAGATGGAATAGTTAGGGCCTAAGAAGTCAACGCCAGAAGCATAAAATACGATATAAATGCAACAGCTTTTCCATCGTATAAAAGGAATAATTGCAAAAAGTGTGAATGTAATGGTCATTTCTACGTTCCGGGCAACCTAGGCTTCACTGTATTGCGTTCTTCCACCACATCGAATAGCTACGGCCTCAGAAGTCAACGCCTGAAGTATAAAATACAATAAAAACACAACAGTCTTTCCATCCTATAACAGGAATAATTGCAACCCGTGTGAAAGTGATGGTCATTTCTACGTTCCAGGCAACCTAGGCTTCACTCTAGGGCGTTGCTCCACCAGATCAAACAGTTAGGGCCTTAGAAGTCAACGCCCGAAGCATTAAATACAAAATAAAAAAAACAGTTTTTCCATTGTATAAAACGAATAATTGCTACCAGTGTAAAAGTTATGGTCATTTCTACGTTCCGGGCAACATAGGCTTCACCCTAGGCCGTTGTTCCACCAGATCGAATAGTTAGGGCCTAAGAAGTGAATACCAGAAGCATAAAATACAATATAAATACAACAGTTTTTCCATCATATAAAACGAATGATAGCAACCAGTGTGAAAGTTATGGTCATTTCTACGTTCCGGGCAACCTAGGCTGCACTCTAGGGCGTTGCTCCACTAGATCGAATAGTTAGGGCCTTAGAAGTCAACGCCCGAAGCAGAAAATACAAAATAAATAAATCAGTTTTTCCATCGTATAAAACGAAAAATTGCAAACAGTGTGAAAGATATGGACATTTCTACGATCTGGGCTACCCAGGCTTCACTCTATGGCGTTCTTCCACCACATCGAACAGAAACGGCCTCAGAAGTCAACGCCAGAAGCATAAAATACGATATAATTACAACAGCTTTTCCATCGTATAAAACAAATAATTGCAACCAGTGTGAAAGTTATGGTCATTTCTACTTTCCGGGCAACCTAGGCTTCACCCTCGGGCGTTGTTCCACCAGGTGGAACAGTTAGGGCCTAAGATGTCAACGCCAGAAGCATAAAATACGATATAAATACAACAGCTTTTCCATCGTATAAAACAAATAATTGCAACCAGTTTGATAGTGATGGTCATTTCTACGTACCGGGCAACCCACGTTTCACTCTAGGGCGTTGCTCCACCAGATCGAATAGTTAGGGCCTTAGAAGTCAACGCCCGAAGCATTAAATACAAAATAAATAGAACAGTTTTTCCATTGTATAAAACGAATAATTGCTGCCAGTGTGAAAGTTATGGTCATTTCTATTTTCCGGGCAACCTAGACTTCACCCTAGGGCGTTGTTCCACCAGATGGAATAGTTAGGGCCTAAGAAGTCAACGCCCGAGGCATAAAATACAAAATAAATAAAACAGCTTTTCCATCGTATAAAACGAAAAATTGCAAACAGTGTGAAAGATATGGACATTTCTACGATCCGGGCTACCTAGGCTTCACTCTATGGCGTTCTTCCACCACATGGAACAGCTACGGCCTCAGAAGTCAACGCCAGAAGCTTAAATACAATATAAATATAACAGTTTTTCCATCGTATAAAACGAATAATAGCAACCAGTGTGAAAGTTATGGTCATTTCTTCGTTCCGGGCAACCTAGGCTTCACTCTACGGCGATGCTCCACCAGATCAAACAGTTAGGGCCTTAGAAGTCAACGCCCGAAGCATAAAATACAAATAAATAGAACGGTTTTTCCATTCTATAAAACGAATAGTTGCTGCCAGTGTAAAAGTTATGGTCATTTCTACGTCCCGGGCAACCTAGGCTTCACCCTAGGGCGTTGTACCACCAGATCGAATAGTTAGGGCCTAAGAAGTGAACGCCAGAAGCATAAAATACAATATAAGTACAACAGTTTTTCCATCGTATAATATGAATAATTGCAAACATTGCGAAAGTAATGGTCATTCCACGTTCCGGGCAACCTAGGCGTCACACTAGTGCGTTGCTCCACCACATCTAATAGCTACGGCCTTAGACGCCAACGACAGAGGCATAGAATACAATAAAGATGCAACAGCTTTTCCATCGTATAAAACGAATAATTGCAACCAGTGTGAAAGTTATTGTCATTTCTACTTCCCGCGCAACCTAGGCTTCACCCTAGGGCGTTGCTCCAACAGATTGAATAGGTAGGACCATAGAAGTCAGTGCCCGAAGCATAAAATGCAATAAAAATACAACAGTTATCCATCATATAACAGGAATAATTGCAACCTGTTTGAAAGCGATGGTCATTTCTACGTTCCGGGCAACCTAGGCTTCAATCTAGGGCGTTGCTCCAACAGATCGAATAGTTAGTGCCATAGAAGTCAACGCCAGAAGCATAATATACAATATAAATACAACAGTTTTTCCATCGTATAAAACGAATAATAGCAACCAGTGTGAAAGTTATGGTCATTTCTCCGTTCCCGGCAACCTAGGCTTCACTCTAGGGCGTTGCTCCACCAGATCGAATAGTTAGCGCCTTAGAAGTCAACGCCAGAAGCATAACATACAATATAAATACAACAGTATTTCCATCGTATAAAACGAATAATTGCTACCAGTGTGGAAGTGATGGTCATTTCTACGTTCCGGGCTACCTAGGCCTCACTCTAGGGCGTTGTTCCACGAGATGGAATAGCTAGGGACTTAGAATTCAACACCATAAGAATAAAATACAATATAAGTACAACAGTTTTTCCATCGTATAAAATGAATTATTGCAACCAGTGTGAAAGTTATGGTCATCTCTACATTCCGAGGAACCTAGGCTTCACTCTAGGGCGTTGCTCCACCTGATCGAATAGTTAGCGCCTTAGAAGCCAACGCCCGAAGCATTAAATACAAAATAAATAGAACAGTTTTTCCATTGTATCAAACGAATAATTGCTACCAGTGTGAAAGTTATGGTCATTTCTTCGTTCCGCGCAACCTGGGCTTTGCTCTAGGGCGTTGTTCCACCAGATGGAATAGTTAGGGCCTAAGAAGTCAACGCCAGAAGCTTAAAATACGATATAAATACAACAGCTTTTCCATCGTATAAAACAAATAATTGCAACCAGTGTGAAAGTTATGGTCATTTCTACGTTTTGGGCAACCTAGGCTTCACTGCATGGCGTTCTTCCACCACATCGAATGGCTACGGCCTCAGAAGTCAACGCATGAAGTATAAAATACAATAAAAATACAACAGTCTTTCCATCCTATAACAGGAATAATTGCAACCCGTGTGAAAGTGATGGTCATTTCTACGTTCCAGGCAACCTAGGCTTCACTCTAGGGCGTTGCTCCACCAGATCAAACAGTTAGGGCCTTAGAAGTCAACGCCCGAGGCATAAAATACAATATAAGTACAACAGTTTTTCCATCGTATAAAATGAATAATTGCAAACATTGCGATTGTAATGGTCATTCCACGTTCCGGGCAACCTAGGCGTCACTCTAGTGCGTTGCTCCACCACATGTAGTAGCTACGGCCTTAGACGTCAACGACAGAAGCCTAAAATACAATAAAGATGCAACAGTTTTCCATCGTATAAAACGAATAATTGCAACCAGTGTGAAAGTTATTGTCATTTCTACTTTCCGCGCAACCTAGGCTTCACCCTAGGGCGTTGTTCTACCCGATCGAATAGTTAGAGCCTTAGAAGTCAACGCCAGGAGCATAAAATACAATATAAATAAAACAGTTTTTCCATCGTATAAAACGAATAATTGCTACCAGTATGGAAGTGATGGTCATTTCTACGTTGCGGGCAACCTAGGCTTCACCCTAGGGCGTTGTTCCACCAGATGGAATAGTTAGGGCATAAGAAGTCAGCGCCAGAAGCATAAAATACAATATAAGTACAACAGTTTTTCCATCGTATAATATGAATAATTGCAAACATTGCGAAAGTAATGGTCATTCCACGTTCCGGGCAACCTAGGCGTCACACTAGTGCGTTGCTCCACCACATCTAATAGCTACGGCCTTAGACGCCAACGACAGAGGCATAGAATACAATAAAGATGCAACAGCTTTTCCATCGTATAAAACGAATAATTGCAACCAGTGTGAAAGTTATTGTCATTTCTACTTCCCGCGCAACCTAGGCTTCACCCTAGGGCGTTGCTCCAACAGATTGAATAGGTAGGACCATAGAAGTCAGTGCCCGAAGCATAAAATGCAATAAAAATACAACAGTTATCCATCATATAACAGGAATAATTGCAACCTGTTTGAAAGCGATGGTCATTTCTACGTTCCGGGCAACCTAGGCTTCAATCTAGGGCGTTGCTCCAACAGATCGAATAGTTAGTGCCATAGAAGTCAACGCCAGAAGCATAATATACAATATAAATACAACAGTTTTTCCATCGTATAAAACGAATAATAGCAACCAGTGTGAAAGTTATGGTCATTTCTCCGTTCCCGGCAACCTAGGCTTCACTCTAGGGCGTTGCTCCACCAGATCGAATAGTTAGCGCCTTAGAAGTCAACGCCAGAAGCATAACATACAATATAAATACAACAGTATTTCCATCGTATAAAACGAATAATTGCTACCAGTGTGGAAGTGATGGTCATTTCTACGTTCCGGGCTACCTAGGCCTCACTCTAGGGCGTTGTTCCACGAGATGGAATAGCTAGGGACTTAGAATTCAACACCATAAGAATAAAATACAATATAAGTACAACAGTTTTTCCATCGTATAAAATGAATTATTGCAACCAGTGTGAAAGTTATGGTCATCTCTACATTCCGAGGAACCTAGGCTTCACTCTAGGGCGTTGCTCCACCTGATCGAATAGTTAGCGCCTTAGAAGCCAACGCCCGAAGCATTAAATACAAAATAAATAGAACAGTTTTTCCATTGTATCAAACGAATAATTGCTACCAGTGTGAAAGTTATGGTCATTTCTTCGTTCCGCGCAACCTGGGCTTTGCTCTAGGGCGTTGTTCCACCAGATGGAATAGTTAGGGCCTAAGAAGTCAACGCCAGAAGCTTAAAATACGATATAAATACAACAGCTTTTCCATCGTATAAAACAAATAATTGCAACCAGTGTGAAAGTTATGGTCATTTCTACGTTTTGGGCAACCTAGGCTTCACTGCATGGCGTTCTTCCACCACATCGAATGGCTACGGCCTCAGAAGTCAACGCATGAAGTATAAAATACAATAAAAATACAACAGTCTTTCCATCCTATAACAGGAATAATTGCAACCCGTGTGAACGTGATGGCCATTTCTACGTTCCAGGCAACCTAGGCTTCACTCTAGGGCGTTGCTCCACCAGATCAAACAGTTGGGGCCTTAGAAGTCAACGCCCGAAGCATTAAATACAAAATAAATAGAACAGTTTTTCCATTGTATAAAACGAATAATTGCTACCAGTGTAAAAGTTATGGTCATTTCTACGTTCTGGGCAACCTAGGCTTCACCCTAGGCCGTTGTTCCACCAGATCGAATAGTTAGGGCCTAAGAAGTGAACGCCAGAAGCATAAAACACAATATAAATACAACAGCTTTTCCATCATATAAAACGAATGATAGCAACCAGTGTGAAAGTTATGGTCATTTCTACATTTCGAGCAACCTAGGCTTCAGTCTAGGGAGTTGCTCCACCTGATCGAATAGTTAGGGCCCAAGAAGTCAACGCCAGAAGCATAAAATACGATATAAGTACAACAGCTTTTCCGTCGTATAAAACAAATAATTGCAAACAGTGTGAAATATATGGACATTTCTACGATCCGGGCTACCTAGGCTTCACTCTATGGCGTTCTTCCACCACATCGAACAGCTACGGCCTCAGAAGTCAACACCAGAAGCTTAAATACAATATAAATATAACAGTTTTTCCATCGTATAAAACCAATAATAGCAACCAGTGTGAAAGTTATGGTCATTTCTACGTTCCGGGCAACCTAGGCTTCACTCTACGGCGATGCTCCACCAGATCAAACAGTTAGGGCCTTAGAAGACAACGCCCGAAGCATAAAATATAACATAAATAGAACAGTTTTTCCATCGTATAAAACGAATAATTGCTACCAGTTTGAAGGTTATGGTCATTTCCACTTTCCGGGCATCCGAGACTTCACCCTAGGGCGCTGTTCCACCAGATGGAATAGTTAGGGCCTAAGAAGTCAACGCCAGAAGCATAAAATACGATATAAATGCAACAGCTTTTCCATCGTATAAAAGGAATAATTGCAAAAAGTGTGAATGTAATGGTCATTTCTACGTTCCGGGCAACCTAGGCTTCACTGTATTGCGTTCTTCCACCACATCGAATAGCTACGGCCTCAGAAGTCAACGCCTGAAGTATAAAATACAATAAAAACACAACAGTCTTTCCATCCTATAACAGGAATAATTGCAACCCGTGTGAAAGTGATGGTCATTTCTACGTTCCAGGCAACCTAGGCTTCACTCTAGGGCGTTGCTCCACCAGATCAAACAGTTAGGGCCTTAGAAGTCAACGCCCGAAGCATTAAATACAAAATAAAAAAAACAGTTTTTCCATTGTATAAAACGAATAATTGCTACCAGTGTAAAAGTTATGGTCATTTCTACGTTCCGGGCAACATAGGCTTCACCCTAGGCCGTTGTTCCACCAGATCGAATAGTTAGGGCCTAAGAAGTGAATACCAGAAGCATAAAATACAATATAAATACAACAGTTTTTCCATCATATAAAACGAATGATAGCAACCAGTGTGAAAGTTATGGTCATTTCTACGTTCCGGGCAACCTAGGCTGCACTCTAGGGCGTTGCTCCACTAGATCGAATAGTTAGGGCCTTAGAAGTCAACGCCCGAAGCAGAAAATACAAAATAAATAAATCAGTTTTTCCATCGTATAAAACGAAAAATTGCAAACAGTGTGAAAGATATGGACATTTCTACGATCTGGGCTACCCAGGCTTCACTCTATGGCGTTCTTCCACCACATCGAACAGAAACGGCCTCAGAAGTCAACGCCAGAAGCATAAAATACGATATAAATACAACAGCTTTTCCATCGTATAAAACAAATAATTGCAACCAGTGTGAAAGTTATGGTCATTTCTACTTTCCGGGCAACCTAGGCTTCACCCTCGGGCGTTGTTCCACCAGGTGGAATAGTTAGGGCCTAAGATGTCAACGCCAGAAGCATAAAATACGATATAAATACAACAGCTTTTCCATCGTATAAAACAAATAATTGCAACCAGTTTGATAGTGATGGTCATTTCTACGTACCGGGCAACCCACGTTTCACTCTAGGGCGTTGCTCCACCAGATCGAATAGTTAGGGCCTTAGAAGTCAACGCCCGAAGCATTAAATACAAAATAAATAGAACAGTTTTTCCATTGTATAAAACGAATAATTGCTGCCAGTGTGAAAGTTATGGTCATTTCTATTTTCCGGGCAACCTAGACTTCACCCTAGGGCGTTGTTCCACCAGATGGAATAGTTAGGGCCTAAGAAGTCAACGCCCGAGGCATAAAATACAAAATAAATAAAACAGCTTTTCCATCGTATAAAACGAAAAATTGCAAACAGTGTGAAAGATATGGACATTTCTACGATCCGGGCTACCTAGGCTTCACTCTATGGCGTTCTTCCACCACATCGAACAGCTACGGCCTCAGAAGTCAACGCCAGAAGCTTAAATACAATATAAATATAACAGTTTTTCCATCGTATAAAACGAATAATAGCAACCAGTGTGAAAGTTATGGTCATTTCTTCGTTCCGGGCAACCTAGGCTTCACTCTACGGCGATGCTCCACCAGATCAAACAGTTAGGGCCTTAGAAGTCAACGCCCGAAGCATAAAATACAAATAAATAGAACGGTTTTTCCATTCTATAAAACGAATAGTTGCTGCCAGTGTAAAAGTTATGGTCATTTCTACGTCCCGGGCAACCTAGGCTTCACCCTAGGGCGTTGTACCACCAGATCGAATAGTTAGGGCCTAAGAAGTGAACGCCAGAAGCATAAAATACAATATTAATACAACAGTTTTTCCATCGTATAAAACGAATAATTGCAACCAGTATGAAACTTATGGTCATTTCTACGTACCGGGCATCCTAGGCTTCACTCTAGGGCGTTGCTCTACCAGATCGAATAGTTAGGGCCTTAGAAGTCAACGCCCGAAGCATAAAATACGAAATAAATAGAACTGTTTTTCCATCGTATAAAACGAATAATTGCTAGCAGTGTGAAAGTTATGGTTATTTCTGCTTTCCGGGCAACCTAGGCTTCACCCTAGGGCGTTGTTCCACCAGATGGAATAGTTAGGGCCTAAGAAGTGAACGCCAGAGGCATGAAATACGATCTAAATACAACAGCTTTTCCATCGTATAAAACAAATAATTGCAACCCGTTTGATAGTGATGGTCATTTCTACGTACCGGGCAACCTAGGCTTCACTCTAGGGCGTTGCTACACCAGATCGAATAGTTAGGGCCTTAGAAGTCAACGCCCGAAGCATAAAATATAAAATAAATAGAACAGTTTTTCCATCGTATAAAACGAATAATTGCAACCAGTATGAAACTTATGGTCATTTCTACGTACCGGGCAACCTAGGCTTCCCTCTAGGGCGTTGCTCTACCAGATCGAATAGTTAGGGCCTTAGAAGTCAATGCCCGAAGCATAAAATGCATTAAAAATACAACAGTTTTTCCATCATGTTACAGGAATAATTGCAACCAGTTTGAAAGTGATGGTCATTTCTACGTTCCGGGAAACCTCGGCTTCACTCTAGGGCGTTGCTCCGCCAGATCGAATAGTTAGTGCATTAAAAGTCAACGCCAGAAGCATAAAATACAATATAAATAGAACAGTTTTTCCATCGTATAAAACGAATAATAGCAACCAGTGTGAAAGTTAGGGTCATTTCTACGTTCGGGCAACCTAGGCTTCACCCCAGGGCGTTGTTCCCCCAGATCGAATAGTTAGGGCCTAAGAAGTGAACGCCAGTAGCATAAAATACAATATAAATACAACAGTTCTTCCAACATGTAAAACGAATAATTGCAACCAGTATGAAAGTTATGGTCATTTCTACGTTCCGGGCAACCTAGGCTTCACTCTAGGGCGTTGCTCCACCAGATCAAACAGTTAGGGCCTTAGAAGTCAACGCCGGAAGCATAATATGCAATAAAAATACAACAGTTTTTCCACCATATAAAACGAGTAATAGCAACCAGTATGAAAGTTGTGGTCATTTCTACTTTCCGGGCAACCTAGGCTTCACCCTAGGGCGTTGCTCAAACAGATTGAATAGTTAGGGCCTTAGAAGTCAACGCCGGAAGCATAAAATGCAATAAAAATACAACAGTTTTTCCATCGTATAAAAGGATTAATTGCAACCAGTTTGAAAGTGATGGTCATTTCTACGTTCCGGGAAACCTAGGCTTCACCCTAGGGCATTGCTCCAACAGATTGAATAGTTAGGGCCTTAGAAGTCAATGCCCGAAGCATAAAATGCAATAAAAATACAACAGTTTTTCCATCACATAACCGGAATAATTGCAACCAGTTTGAAAGTGATGGTCATTTCTACGTTCCGGGCAACCTCGGTTTCACTCTAGGGCGTTGCTCCACCAGATCGAATAGTTAGTGCCTTAGAAGTCAACGCCTGAAGCATAAAATACAATAAAAATACAACAGTCTTTCCATCCTATAACAGGAATAATTGCAACCCGTGTGAAAGTGATGGTCATTTGTACGTTCCGGGCAACCTAGGCTTCACTCTAGGGTGTTGCTCCGCCAGATCGAATAGTTAGTGCCTTAGAAGTCAACGCCAGAAGCATAAAATACAATAAAGATGCAACAGCTTTTCCATCGTATAAAACGAATAATTTCTACCAGTGTGAATGTCATGGTCATTTCTATATTCCGAGCAACCTAGGGTTCACTCTAGGGAGTTGACCCAACAGATTGAATAGTTAGGGCCTTAGAAGTCAACGCCCGATGCATAAAATACAATATAAATACAACAGTTTTTCCATCGTATAAAACGAATAATTGCAACCAGTGTGGAAGTTATTGTCTTTTCCACTTTCCGGGCAACCTAGGCTTCACCCTAGGGCGTTGCTCCAACAGATTGAATAGTTAGGACATTAGAAGTCAATGCCCGAAGCATAAAATGCAATAAAAATACAACAGTTTTTCCATCGTATAAAAGGATTAATTGCTTCCAGTATGGAAGTGATGGTCATTTCTACGTTCCGGGCTACCTAGGCCTCACTCCAGGTCGTTGTTCCACCAGATCGAATTGTTAGGGCCTAAGAAGTCAACGCCAGAAGCATAAGATACAATATAAATATAACAGTTTTTCCATCGTATAGAACGAATAATAGCAACAAGTGTGAAAGTTATGGTCAATTCTACGTTCCGGGCAACCTAGGCTTCACTCTAGGGCGTTGCTCCACCAGATCAAACAGCTAGGGCTTTAGAAGTCAACGCCCGAAGCATAAAATACAAAATAAATAGAACAGTTTTTCCATTGTATAAAACGAATAATTGCTACCAGTGTAAAAGGTATGGTCAGTTCTACGTTCCGGGCAACCTAGACCTCACTCTAGGTCGTTGTTCCACCAGATCGAATTGTTAGGGCCTAAGAAGTAAACGCCAGAAGCATAAGATACAATATAAATATAACAGTTTTTCCATCGTATAGAACGAATAATAGCAACCAGTGTGAAAGTTATGGTCATTTCTACGTTCCAGGCAACCTAGGCGTCACTCTAGGGCGTTGCTCCACCACATCGAATAGCTACGGCCTTAGACGTCAACTACAGAAGCATAAAATACAATAAAGATGCAACAGCTTTTCCATCGTATAAAACGAATAATTGCAATCAGTGTGAAAGTTATTGACTTTTCCACTTTCCGGGCAACCTAGGCTACTCCCTAGGGCGTTGCTCCAACAGATTGAGTACTTAGGGCCTTAGAAGTCAATGCCCGAAGCATAAAATGCAATAAAAATACAACAGTTTTTCCATCATATAACAGGAATAATTGCAACCAGTTTGAAAGTGATGGTCATTTCTACGTTCTGGGCAACCTAGGCTTCACTCTAGGGCATCGCTCCACCAGATGGAATAGTTTGTGCCTCAGAAGTCAACGCCAGAAGCATAAAATACAATATAAATACAACAGTTTTTCCATCGTATTAAACGAATAATAGCAACCAGTGTAAAAGTTATGGTCATTTCTACGTTCCGGGCAACCTAGACTTCACTCTATGGCGTTCTTCCACCACATCGAATAGCTACGGCTTCAGAAGTCAACGCCTGAAGCATAAAATACAATAATAATACAACAGACTTTCCATCCTATAACAGGAATAATTGCAACCCGTGTGAAAGTGATGGTCATTTGTACGTTCCAGGCAACCTAGGCTTCACCCCAGGGCGTTGTGCCACCAGATCGAATGGTTAGGGCCTAAGAACTGAACGCCAGCAGCATAAAATACAATATAATTACAACAGTTTTTCCATCACATAAAACGAATAATTGCCACCAGTATGAAAGTTATGGTCATTTCTACGTTCCGGCAACCTAGGCTTCACCATAGGGCGTTGTTCCACCAGATCGAGTAGTTAGGGCCTAAGAAGTTAACGCCAGAACCATAAAATACAATATAAATACAACAGCTCTTCCATCGTATAAAACGAATAATTGCTACCAGTGTAAAAGTTATGGTCATTTCTACGTTCCGGGCAACCTAGGCTTCACCCTAGGGCGTTGTTCCACCAGATCGAATAGTTAGGGCCTAAGAAGTGAACGCTAGAAGCATAAAATACAATATAAGTATAACAGTTTTTCCATCGTATAAAACGAATAATAGCAACCAGTGTGAAAGTAATGGACATTTCTACGTACCGGGCAACCTGGGCGTCACTCTACGGCGTTGCTCCACCACATCTAATAGCTACGACCTTAGAAGTCAACGCCAGAAGCATAACATACAATAAAGATGCAACAGTTTTTCCATCGAATAACAGGAATAACTTCAAACAGTGTGAAAGTACTGGTCATTTCTACGTTCCGGGTAACCTAGGTTTCATTCGAGGGCGTAGCTCCACCACAACTAATTGCTAGGGCCTTAGAAGTCAACGACAGAAGCATAAAATACAATATCAATACAACAGTTTTTCCATCGTATAAAACGAATAATTGCAACCAGTATGAAAGTTATGGTCATTTCTACTTTCCGGGAAACCTAGGCTTCACCCTAGGGCGTTGTTCCACCAGATGGAATAGTTAGGGCCTAAGAAGTGAACGCCAGAAGCATGAAATACGATATAAATAAAACAGCTTTTCTATCGTATAAAACAAATAATTGCAACCCGTTTGATAGTGATGGCCATTTCTACGTACCGGGCAACCTAGGCTTCACTCTAGGGCGTTGCTACACCAGATCGAATAGTTAGGGCCTTAGAAGTCAACGCCCGAAGCATAAAATATAAAATAAATAGAACAGTTTTTCCATCGTATAAAACGAATAATTGCAACCAGTATGAAACTTATGGTCATTTCTACGTACCGGGCAACCTAGGCTTCACTCTAGGGCGTTGCTCTACCAGATCGAATTGTTAGGGCCTTAGAAGTCAACGCCCGAAGCATAAAATGCAATAAAAATACAACAGCTTTTCCATCGTATAGCAGGAATAATTTGCAACCAGTGTGATAGTAGTGGTAATTTCTACGTTCCGGGCAACCCAGGTTTCACTCCAGGGCTGTGCTCCACCAGATCGAATAGTTACGGCCTAAGAAGTCAACGCCAGAAGCACAAAATACGATAAAGATGCATCAGTTTTTCCAACGTATAAAACGAATAGTTGCAACCAGTGTGAAAGTTATGGTCATTTCTACATTCCGAGCAACCTAGGCTTCACTCTAGGGCGTTGCTCCACCAGACCGAATAGTTAGGTCCTTAGAAGTCAACGCCAGAAGCATAAAATACGATATAAATATAAAAGCTTTTCCATCGTATAAAAGGAATAATTGCAAACAGTGTGAAAGTAGTGGTCATTTCTACGTTCCGGGCAACCTATGCTACACCCTAGGGCGTTGCTCCAACAGATTGAGTACTTAGGGCCTTAGAAGTCAATCCCAGAAGCATAAAATGCAATAAAAATACAACAGCTTTCCGTCATATAGCAGGAATGATTGCAACCAGTTTGAAAGTGATGGTCATTTTTACGTTCCGGGAAACCTCGGCTTCACTCTAGGGCGTTGCTCCACCAGATCGAATAGTTAGGGCCTTAGAAGTCAACGCCAGAATCATAAAATACAATAAAGATGCAACTGCTTTTCCACCGTATTAAACGAATAATTTCAACCAGCCTGAATGTTATGGTCATTTCTACATTCCGAGCAACCTAGGCTTCACTCTAGGGCGTTGATCCAACAGATTGAATAGTTAGGGCCTTAGCAGTCAACGCCCGAAGCATAAAATACAATATAAATACAACAGTTTTTCCATCATATAACAGGAATAATTGAAAGCAGTTTGAAAGTGATGGTCATTTCTACGTTCCGGGCAACCTAGGCTTCTCTCTAGGGTGTTGCTCCACGAGATCGAATAGTTAGTGCCTTAGAAGTCAACGCCAGAAGCATAAAATAGAATAAAAATACAACAGTTTTTCCATCGTATAAAACGAATAATTGCAACCAGTATGAAACTTATGGTCACTTCTACTTTCCGAGAAACCTAGGCTTCAACCCTAGGGCGTTGCTCCAACAGATTGAATAGTTAGGGCCTTAGAAGTCAACGCCCGAAGCATAAAATGCAATAAAAATACAACAGTATTTCCATCATATAACAGGAATAATTGGAACCAGTTTGAAAGTGATGGCCAATTCTACGTTCCGGGCAACCTAGGCTTCACTCTGTTGCGTTGCTCCACCAGATCGAATAGTTAGTGCCTTAGAAGTCAACGCCAGAAGCTTAAAATACAATATAAATACAACAGTTTTTCCATCGTATAGAACGAATAATTGCAACCAGTATGAAAGTTATGGTCATTTCTACTTTCCGGGCAACCTAGGCTACACCCTAGGGCGTTGCTCCAACAGATTGAATAGTTAGGGCCTTAGAAGTCAATGCCCGAAGCATAAAATGCATTAAAAATACAACAGTTTTTCCATCATGTTACAGGAATAATTGCAACCAGTTTGAAAGTGATGGTCATTTCTACGTTCCGGGAAACCTCGGCTTCACTCTAGGGCGTTGCTCTGCCAGATCGAATAGTTAGTGCATTAAAAGTCAACGCCAGAAGCATAAAATACAATATAAATAGAACAGTTTTTCCATCGTATAAAACGAATAATAGCAACCAGTGTGAAAGTTATGGTCATTTCTACGTTCGGGCAACCTAGGCTTCACCCCAGGGCGTTGTTCCCCCAGATCGAATAGTTAGGGCCTAAGAAGTGAACGCCAGTAGCATAAAATACAATATAAATACAACAGTTCTTCCAACATATAAAACGAATAATTACAACCAGTATGAAAGTTATGGTCATTTCTACGTTCCGGGCAACCTAGGCTTCACTCTATGGCGTTCTTCCACCACATCGAATAGCTGCGGCCTCAGAAGTCAACGCCTGAAGCATAAAATACAATAAAAATAAAACAGTCTTTCCATTCTATAACAGGAATAATTGCAACCCTTGTGAAAGTGATGGTCATTTTTACGTTCCAGGCAACCTAGGCTTCACTCTAGGGCGTTGTTCCACCTGATCGAATTGTTAGGGCCCAAGAAGTCAACGCCAGAAGCATAAGATACAATATAAATATAACAGTTTTTCCATCGTATAGAACGAATAACAGGAACCAGTGTGAAAGTTATGGTCATTTCTACGTTCCGGGCAACCTAGGCTTCACTCTAGGGCGTTGCTCCACCAGATCAAAGAGTTAGGGCCTTAGAAGTCAACGCCCGAAGAATAAAATTCAAAATAAATAGAACAGTTTTTCCATTGTATAAAACGAATAATTGCTACCAGTGTAAAAGTTATGGTCATTTCTGCGTTCCGGGCAACCTAGGCTTCACCCTTGGGCGTTGTTCCACCAGATCGAATAGTTAGGGCCTAAGAAGTGAACGCCAGAAGCATAAAACACAATATAAATACAACAGTTTTTCCATCATATAAAACGAGTAGTTGTAACCAGTATGAAAGTTGTGGTCATTTCTACTTGCCGGGCAACCTAGGCTACACCCTAGGGCGTTGCTCCAACAGATTGAATAGTTAGGGCATTACAAGTCAACGCCAGAAGCATAAAATACAATATAAATACAACAGTTTTTCCATCGTATAAAACGAATAATTGCAACCAGTATGAAAGTTAACGTCATTTCTTCTTTCCGGGCAACCTAGGCTTCACCCTTGGGCGTTGCTTCAACAGATTGAATAGTTAGGGCCTTAGAAGTCAACGCACGATGCATAAAATACAAAATAAATAGAACAGTTTTTCCATCGTGTAAAACGAATTATTGCTACCGGTGTGAAAGTTATGGTCATTTCTACGTTCCGGTCAACCTAGGCTTCACCATAGGGCGTTGTTCCACCAGATCGAATAGTTAGGGCCTAAGAAGGGAACGCCAGAAGCATAAAATACAATATAAATATAACAGTTTTTCCATGATATAAAACGAATAATTGCAACCAGTATGAAAGCTATGGTCATTTCTACTTTACGGGCAACCTAGGCTACACCCTAGGGCGTTGCTCCACCAGATCGAATAGTGAGTGCCTTAGAAGTCAACGCCAGAAGCATAAAATACAATAAAAATACAACAGTTTTTCCATCGTATAAAACGAATAATTGCAACCAGTATGAAACTTATGGTCATTTCTACTTTCCGAGAAACCTAGGCTTCAACCCTAGGGCGTTGCTCCAACAGATTGAATAGTTAGGGCCTTAGAAGGCAACGCCCGAAGAATAAAATGCAATAAAAATACAGCAGTGTTTCCATCATATAACAGGAATAATTGCAACCAGTTTGAAAGTGATGGCCAATTCTACGTTCCGCGCAACCTAGGCTTCACTCCAGGGCGTTGCTCCACCCGATCGAATAGTTAGCGCCTTAGAAGTCAACGACAGAAGCATAACATACAATATAAATACAACAGTTTTTCCATCGTATAAAACGAATAATTGCTACCAGTATGGAAGTGATGGTCATTTCTACGTTCCGGGCTACCTAGGCCTCACTCTAGGTCGTTGTTCCACCAGATCGAATTGTTAGGGCCTAAGAAGTCAACGCCAGAAGCATAAGGTACAATATAAATATAACAGTTTTTCCATTCTATAAAACGAATAATTGCTACCAGTGTAAAAGTTATGGTGAGTTCTACGTTCCGGGCAACCTAGGCCTCACTCTAGGTCGTTGTTCCACCAGATCGAATTGTAAGGGCCTAAGAAGTGAACGCCAGAAGCATAAATTACAATGTAAATATAAAAGTTTTTCCATCGCGTAAAACGAATAATTGCTACCGGTGTGAAAGTTATGGTCATTTCTACGTTCCGGTCAACCTAGGCTTCACCATAGGGCGTTGTTCCACCAGATTGAATAGTTAGGGCCTAAGAAGGGAACGCCAGAAGCATAAAATACAATATAAATATAACAGTTTTTCCATCATATAAAACGAATAATTGCAACCAGTATGAAAGCTATGGTCATTTCTACTTTACGGGCAACCTAGGCTACACCCTAGGGCGTTGCTCCACCAGATCGAATAGTGAGTGCCTTAGAAGTCAACGCCAGAAGCATAAAATACAATAAAAATACAACAGTTTTTCCATCGTATAAAACGAATAATTGCAACCAGTATGAAACTTATGGTCATTTCTACTTTCCGAGAAACCTAGGCTTCAACCCTAGGGCGTTGCTCCAACAGATTGAATAGTTAGGGCCTTAGAAGGCAACGCCCGAAGAATAAAATGCAATAAAAATACAGCAGTGTTTCCATCATATAACAGGAATAATTGCAACCAGTTTGAAAGTGATGGCCAATTCTACGTTCCGCGCAACCTAGGCTTCACTCCAGGGCGTTGCTCCACCCGATCGAATAGTTAGCGCCTTAGAAGTCAACGCCAGAAGCATAACATACAATATAAATACAACAGTTTTTCCATCGTATAAAACGAATAATTGCTACCAGTATGGAAGTGATGGTCATTTCTACGTTCCGGGCTACCTAGGCCTCACTCTAGGTCGTTGTTCCACCAGATCGAATTGTTAGGGCCTAAGAAGTCAACGCCAGAAGCATAAGGTACAATATAAATATAACAGTTTTTCCATTGTATAAAACGAATAATTGCTACCAGTGTAAAAGTTATGGTGAGTTCTACGTTCCGGGCAACCTAGGCCTCACTCTAGGTCGTTGTTCCACCAGATCGAATTGTTAGGGCCTAAGAAGTGAACGCCAGAAGCATAAATTACAATGTAAATATAAAAGTTTTTCCATCGCGTAAAACGAATAATTGCTACCGGTGTGAAAGTTAACGTCATTTCTACTTTCCGGGCAACCTAGGCTTCACCCTAGGGCGTTGCTCCAGCAGATTGAATAGTTAGGGCCTTAGAAGTCAACGCCCGATGCATAAAATACAAAATAAATAGAACAGTTTTTCCATCGTGTAAAACGAATAATTGCTACCGGTGTGAAAGTTATGGTCATTTCTACGTTCCGGTCAACCTAGGCTTCACCATAGGGCGTTGTTCCACCAGATCGAATAGTTAGGGCCTAAGAAGCGAACGCCAGAAGCATAAAATACAATATAAATACAACAGTTCTTCCATCATATAAAACGAATAATTGCAACCAGTATGAAAGCTATGGTCATTTCTACTTTACGGGCAACCTAGGCTACACCCTAGGGCGTTGCTCCTACAGATTGAATAGTTAGGGCCTTACAAGTCATTGCCCGAAGCATAAAATGCAATAAAAATACAACAGTTTTTCCATCATATAACAGGAATATTTGCAACCAGTTTGAAAGTGATGGTAATTTCTACGTTCCGGGCAACCTAGGCTTCACTCTAGGGCATCGCTCCACCAGATGGAATAGTTTGTGCCTCAGAAGTCAACGCCAGAAGCATAAAATACAATATAAATACAACAGTTTTTCCATCGTATTAAACGAATAATAGCAACCAGTGTAAAAGTTATGGTCATTTCTACGTTCCGGGCAACCTAGGCTTCACTCTATGGCGTTCTTCCACCACATCGAATAGCTACGGCTTCAGAAGTCAACGCCTGAAGCATAAAATACACTAATAATACAACAGTCTTTCCATCCTATAACAGGAATAATTGCAACCCGTGTGAAAGTGATGGTCATTTGTACGTTCCAGGCAACCTAGGCTTCACCCCAGGGCGTTGTGCCACCAGATCGAATGGTTAGGGCCTAAGAACTGAACGCCAGCAGCATAAAATACAATATAATTACAACAGTTTTTCCATCACATAAAACGAATAATTGCCACCAGTATGAAAGTTATGGTCATTTCTACGTTCCGGCAACCTAGGCTTCACCATAGGGCGTTGTTCCACCAGATCGAGTAGTTAGGGCCTAAGAAGTTAACGCCAGAACCATAAAATACAATATAAATACAACAGCTCTTCCATCGTATAAAACGAATAATTGCTACCAGTGTAAAAGTTATGGTCATTTCTACGTTCCGGGCAACCTAGGCTTCACCCTAGTGCGTTGTTCCACCAGATCGAATAGTTAGGGCCTAAGAAGTGAACGCTAGAAGCATAAAATACAATATAAGTATAACAGTTTTTCCATCGTATAAAACGAATAATAGCAACCAGTGTGAAAGTAATGGACATTTCTACGTACCGGGCAACCTGGGCGTCACTCTACGGCGTTGCTCCACCACATCTAATAGCTACGGCCTTAGAAGTCAACGCCAGAAGCATAACATACAATAAAGATGCAACAGTTTTTCCATCGAATAACAGGAAAAACTTCAAACAGTGTGAAAGTACTGGTCATTTCTACGTTCCGGGTAACCTAGGTTTCATTCGAGGGCGTAGCTCCACCACAACTAATAGCTAGGGCCTTAGAAGTCAACGACAGAAGCATAAAATACAATATCAATACAACAGTTTTTCCATCGTATAAAACGAATAATTGCAACCAGTATGAAAGTTATGGTCATCTCTACATTCCGAGGAACCTAGGCTTCACTCTAGGGCGTTGCTCCACCTGATCGAATAGTTAGCGCCTTAGAAGCCAACGCCCGAAGCATTAAATACAAAATAAATAGAACAGTTTTTCCATTGTATCAAACGAATAATTGCTACCAGTGTGAAAGTTATGGTCATTTCTTCGTTCCGCGCAACCTGGGCTTTGCTCTAGGGCGTTGTTCCACCAGATGGAATAGTTAGGGCCTAAGAAGTCAACGCCAGAAGCTTAAAATACGATATAAATACAACAGCTTTTCCATCGTATAAAACAACTAATTGCAACCAGTGTGAAAGTTATGGTCATTTCTACGTTCGGGGCAACCTAGGCTTCACTGTATGGCGTTCTTCCACCACATCGGATAGCTACGGCCTCAGAAGTCAACGCCTGAAGTATAAAATACAATAAAAACACAACAGTCTTTCCATCCTATAACAGGAATAATTGCAACCCGTGTGAAAGTGATGGTCATTTCTACGTTCCAGGCAACCTAGGCTTCACTCTAGGGCGTTGCTCCACCAGATCAAACAGTTAGGGCCTTAGAAGTCAACGCCCGAAGCATTAAATACAAAATAAAAAAAACAGTTTTTCCATTGTATAAAACGAATAATTGCTACCAGTGTAAAAGTTATGGTCATTTCTACGTTCCGGGCAACATAGGCTTCACCCTAGGCCGTTGTTCCACCAGATCGAATAGTTAGGGCCTAAGAAGTGAATACCAGAAGCATAAAATACAATATAAATACAACAGTTTTTCCATCATATAAAACGAATGATAGCAACCAGTGTGAAAGTTATGGTCATTTCTACGTTCAGGGCAACCTAGGCTGCACTCTAGGGCGTTGCTCCACTAGATCGAATAGTTAGGGCCTTAGAAGTCAACGCCCGAAGCATAAAATATAAAATAAATAGAACAGTTTTTCCATCGTATAAAACGAATAATTGCAACCAGTATGAAACTTATGGTCATTTCTACGTACCGGGCAACCTAGGCTTCACTCTAGGGCGTTGCTCCACCAGACCGAATAGTTAGGTCCTTAGAAGTCAACGCCAGAAGCATAAAATACGATATAAATATAAAAGCTTTTCCATCGTATAAAAGGAATAATTGCAAACAGTGTGAAAGTAGTGGTCATTTCTACGTTCCGGGCAACGTAGGCTTCACTGTATGGCGTTCGTCCACCACATCGAATAGCTACGGCCTCAGAAGTCAACGACTGAAGTATAAAATACAATAAAAATACAACAGTCTTTCCATCGTATAACAGGAATAATTGCAACAAGCGTGAAAGTAATGATCATTTCGGCGTTTCGGTCATCCTAGACTTAACTCTGAGGCATCGCTCCACCTGATCGAATAGTTAGGGCCTAAGAAGTCAACGCCAGAAGCATAAAATACAATATAAATATAAAAGCTTTTCCATCGTATAAAAGGAATAATTGCAAACAGTGTGAAAGTAGTGGTCATTTCTACGTTCCGGGCAACCTATGCTACACCCTAGGGCGTTGCTCCAACAGATTGAGTACTTAGGGCCTTAGAAGTCAATCCCAGAAGCATAAAATGCAATAAAAATACAACAGCTTTCCGTCATATAGCAGGAATGATTGCAACCAGTTTGAAAGTGATGGTCATTTTTACGTTCCGGGAAACCTCGGCTTCACTCTAGGGCGTTGCTCCACCAGATCGAATAGTTAGGGCCTTAGAAGTCAACGCCAGAATCATAAAATACAATAAAGATGCAACTGCTTTTCCACCGTATTAAACGAATAATTTCAACCAGCCTGAATGTTATGGTCATTTCTACATTCCGAGCAACCTAGGCTTCACTCTAGGGCGTTGATCCAACAGATTGAATAGTTAGGGCCTTAGCAGTCAACGCCCGAAGCATAAAATACAATATCAATACAACAGTTTTTCCATCATATAACAGGAATAATTGAAAGCAGTTTGAAAGTGATGGTCATTTCTACGTTCCGGGCAACCTAGGCTTCTCTCTAGGGTGTTGCTCCACGAGATCGAATAGTTAGTGCCTTAGAAGTCAACGCCAGAAGCATAAAATAGAATAAAAATACAACAGTTTTTCCATCGTATAAAACGAATAATTGCAACCAGTATGAAACTTATGGTCACTTCTACTTTCCGAGAAACCTAGGCTTCAACCCTAGGGCGTTGCTCCAACAGATTGAATAGTTAGGGCCTTAGAAGTCAACGCCCGAAGAATAAAATGCAATAAAAATACAGCAGTGTTTCCATCATATAACAGGAATAATTGCAACCAGTTTGAAAGTGATGGCCAATTCTACGTTCCGCGCAACCTAGGCTTCACTCCAGGGCGTTGCTCCACCCGATCGAATAGTTAGCGCCTTAGAAGTCAACGCCAGAAGCATAACATACAATATAAATACAACAGTTTTTCCATCGTATAAAACGAATAATTGCTACCAGTATGGAAGTGATGGTCATTTCTACGTTCCGGGCTACCTAGGCCTCACTCTAGGTCGTTGTTCCACCAGATCGAATTGTTAGGGCCTAAGAAGTCAACGCCAGAAGCATAAGGTACAATATAAATATAACAGTTTTTCCATTGTATAAAACGAATAATTGCTACCAGTGTAAAAGTTATGGTGAGTTCTACGTTCCGGGCAACCTAGGCCTCACTCTAGGTCGTTGTTCCACCAGATCGAATTGTTAGGGCCTAAGAAGTGAGCGCCAGAAGCATAAATTACAATGTAAATATAAAAGTTTTTCCATCGCGTAAAACGAATAATTGCTACCGGTGTGAAAGTTAACGTCATTTCTACATTCCGGGCAACCTAGGCTTCACCCTAGGGCGTTGCTCCAGCAGATTGAATAGTTAGGGCCTTAGAAGTCATCGCCCGATGCATAAAACACAAAATAAATAGAACAGTTTTTCCATCGTGTAAAACGAATAATTGCTACCGGTGTGAAAGTTATGGTCATTTCTACGTTCCGGTCAACCTAGGCTTCACCATAGGGCGTTGTTCCACCAGATCGAATAGTTAGGGCTTAAGAAGTGAACGCCAGAAGCATAAAATACAATATAAATACAACAGTTCTTCCATCATATAAAACGAATAATTGCAACCAGTATGAAAGCTATGGTTATTTCTACTTTACGGGCAACCTAGGCTACACCCTAGGGCGTTGCTCCTACAGATTGAATAGTTAGGGCCTTACAAGTCATTGCCCGAAGCATAAAATGCAATAAAAATACAACAGTTTTTCCATCATATAACAGGAATATTTGCAACCAGTTTGAAAGTGATGGTAATTTCTACGTTCCGGGCAACCTAGGCTTCACTCTAGGGCATCGCTCCACCAGATGGAATAGTTTGTGCCTCAGAAGTCAACGCCAGAAGCATAAAATACAATATAAATACAACAGTTTTTCCATCGTATTAAACGAATAATAGCAACCAGTGTAAAAGTTATGGTCATTTCTACGTTCCGGGCAACCTAGGCTTCACTCTATGGCGTTCTTCCAGCACATCGAATAGCTACGGCTTCAGAAGTCAACGCCTGAAGCATAAAATACAATAATAATACAACAGTCTTTCCATCCTATAACAGGAATAATTGCAACCCGTGTGAAAGTGATGGTCATTTGTACGTTCCAGGCAACCTAGGCTTCACCCCAGGGCGTTGTGCCACCAGATCGAATAGTTAGGGCCTAAGAACTGAACGCCAGCAGCATAAAATACAATATAATTACAACAGTTTTTCCATCACATAAAACGAATAATTGCCACCAGTATGAAAGTTATGGTCATTTCTACGTTCCGGCAACCTAGGCTTCACCATAGGGCGTTGTTCCACCAGATCGAGTAGTTAGGGCCTAAGAAGTTAACGCCAGAACCATAAAATACAATATAAATACAACAGCTCTTCCATCGTATAAAACGAATAATTGCTACCAGTGTAAAAGTTATGGTCATTTCTACGTTCCGGGCAACCTAGGCTTCACTCTAGGGCGTTGATCCAACAGATTGAATAGTTAGGGCCTTAGCAGTCAACGCCCGAAGCATAAAATACAATATCAATACAACAGTTTTTCCATCATATAACAGGAATAATTGAAAGCAGTTTGAAAGTGATGGTCATTTCTACGTTCCGGGCAACCTAGGCTTCTCTCTAGGGTGTTGCTCCACGAGATCGAATAGTTAGTGCCTTAGAAGTCAACGCCAGAAGCATAAAATAGAATAAAAATACAACAGTTTTTCCATCGTATAAAACGAATAATTGCAACCAGTATGAAACTTATGGTCACTTCTACTTTCCGAGAAACCTAGGCTTCAACCCTAGGGCGTTGCTCCAACAGATTGAATAGTTAGGGCCTTAGAAGTCAACGCCCGAAGAATAAAATGCAATAAAAATACAGCAGTGTTTCCATCATATAACAGGAATAATTGCAACCAGTTTGAAAGTGATGGCCAATTCTACGTTCCGCGCAACCTAGGCTTCACTCCAGGGCGTTGCTCCACCCGATCGAATAGTTAGCGCCTTAGAAGTCAACGCCAGAAGCATAACATACAGTATAAATACAACAGTTTTTCCATCGTATAAAACGAATAATTGCTACCAGTATGGAAGTGATGGTCATTTCTACGTTCCGGGCTACCTAGGCCTCACTCTAGGTCGTTGTTCCACCAGATCGAATTGTTAGGGCCTAAGAAGTCAACGCCAGAAGCATAAGGTACAATATAAATATAACAGTTTTTCCATTGTATAAAACGAATAATTGCTACCAGTGTAAAAGTTATGGTGAGTTCTACGTTCCGGGCAACCTAGGCCTCACTCTAGGTCGTTGTTCCACCAGATCGAATTGTTAGGGCCTAAGAAGTGAACGCCAGAAGCATAAATTACAATGTAAATATAAAAGTTTTTCCATCGCGTAAAACGAATAATTGCTACCGGTGTGAAAGTTAACGTCATTTCTACATTCCGGGCAACCTAGGCTTCACCCTAGGGCGTTGCTCCAGCAGATTGAATAGTTAGGGCCTTAGAAGTCAACGCCCGATGCATAAAATACAAAATAAATAGAACAGTTTTTCCATCGTGTAAAACGAATAATTGCTACCGGTGTGAAAGTTATGGTCATTTCTACGTTCCGGTCAACCTAGGCTTCACCATAGGGCGTTGTTCCACCAGATCGAATAGTTAGGGCTTAAGAAGTGAACGCCAGAAGCATAAAATACAATATAAATACAACAGTTCTTCCATCATATAAAACGAATAATTGCAACCAGTATGAAAGCTATGGTTATTTCTACTTTACGGGCAACCTAGGCTACACCCTAGGGCGTTGCTCCTACAGATTGAATAGTTAGGGCCTTACAAGTCATTGCCCGAAGCATAAAATGCAATAAAAATACAACAGTTTTTCCATCATATAACAGGAATATTTGCAACCAGTTTGAAAGTGATGGTAATTTCTACGTTCCGGGCAACCTAGGCTTCACTCTAGGGCATCGCTCCACCAGATGGAATAGTTTGTGCCTCAGAAGTCAACGCCAGAAGCATAAAATACAATATAAATACAACAGTTTTTCCATCGTATTAAACGAATAATAGCAACCAGTGTAAAAGTTATGGTCATTTCTACGTTCCGGGCAACCTAGGCTTCACTCTATGGCGTTCTTCCAGCACATCGAATAGCTACGGCTTCAGAAGTCAACGCCTGAAGCATAAAATACAATAATAATACAACAGTCTTTCCATCCTATAACAGGAATAATTGCAACCCGTGTGAAAGTGATGGTCATTTGTACGTTCCAGGCAACCTAGGCTTCACCCCAGGGCGTTGTGCCACCAGATCGAATAGTTAGGGCCTAAGAACTGAACGCCAGCAGCATAAAATACAATATAATTACAACAGTTTTTCCATCACATAAAACGAATAATTGCCACCAGTATGAAAGTTATGGTCATTTCTACGTTCCGGCAACCTAGGCTTCACCATAGGGCGTTGTTCCACCAGATCGAGTAGTTAGGGCCTAAGAAGTTAACGCCAGAACCATAAAATACAATATAAATACAACAGCTCTTCCATCGTATAAAACGAATAATTGCTACCAGTGTAAAAGTTATGGTCATTTCTACGTTCCGGGCATCCTAGGCTTCACCCTAGGGCGTTGTTCCACCAGATCGAATAGTTAGGGCCTAAGAAGTGAACGCTAGAAGCATAAAATACAATATAAGTATAACAGTTTTTCCATCGTATAAAACGAATAATAGCAACCAGTGTGAAAGTAATGGACATTTCTACGTACCGGGCAACCTGGGCGTCACTCTACGGCGTTGCTCCACCACATCTAATAGCTACGGCCTTAGAAGTCAACGCCAGAAGCATAACATACAATAAAGATGCAACAGTTTTTCCATCGAATAACAGGAATAACTTCAAACAGTGTGAAAGTACTGGTCATTTCTACGTTCCGGGTAACCTAGGTTTCATTCGAGGGCGTAGCTCCACCACAACTAACAGCTAGGGCCTTAGAAGTCAACGACAGAAGCATAAAATACAATATCAATACAACAGTTTTTCCATCGTATAAAACGAATAATTGCAACCAGTATGAAAGTTATGGTCATTTCTACTTTCCGGGAAACCTAGGATCCACCCTAGGGCGTTGCTCCACCAGATCGAATAGTTAGGGTCTTAGAAGTCAACGCCCGAAGCATAAAATATAAAGTAAATAGAACAGTTTTTCCATCGTATAAAACGAATAATTGCAACCAGTATGAAACTTATGGTCATTTCTACGTACCGGGCATCCTAGGCTTTACTCTAGGGCGTTGCTCTACCAGATCGAATAGTTACGGCCTAAGAAGTCAACGCCCGAAGCATAAAATGCAATAAAAATACAACAGTACTTCCATCATATAACAGGAATAATTGCAACCAGTTTGAAAGTGATGGCCAATTCTACGTTCCGGGCAACCTAGGCTTCACTCTGTTGCGTTGCTCCACCAGATCGAATAGTTAGTGCCTTAGAAGTCAACGCCAGAAGCTTAAAATACAATATAAATACAACAGTTTCTCCATCGTATAGAACGAATAATTGCAACCAGTATGAAAGTTATGGTCATTTCTACTTTCCGGGCAACCTAGGCTACACCTTAGGGCGTTGCTCCAACAGATTGAATAGTTAGGGCCTTAGAAGTCAATGCCCGAAGCATAAAATGCATTAAAAATACAACAGTTTTTCCATCATGTTACAGGAATAATTGCAACCAGTTTGAAAGTGATGGTCATTTCTACGTTCCGGGAAACCTCGGCTTCGCTCTAGGGCGTTGCTCCGCCAGATCGAATAGTGAGTGCATTAAAAGTCAACGCCAGAAGCATAAAATACAATATAAATAGAACAGTTTTTCCATCGTATAAAACGAATAATAGCAACCAGTGTGAAAGTTATGGTCATTTCTACGTTCGGGCAACCTAGGCTTCACCCCAGGGCGTTGTTCCCCCAGATCGAATAGTTAGGGCCTAAGAAGTGAACGCCAGTAGCATAAAATACAATATAAATACAACAGTTCTTCCAACATATAAAACGAATAATTGCAACCAGTATGAAAGTTATGGTCATTTCTACGTTCCGGGCAACCTAGGCTTCACTCTATGGCGTTCTTCCACCACATCGAATAGCTGCGGCCTCAGAAGTCAACGCCTGAAGCATAAAATACAATAAAAATAAAACAGTCTTTCCATTCTATAACAGGAATAATTGCAACCCTTGTGAAAGTGATCGTCATTTTTACGTTCCAGGCAACCTAGGCTTCACTCTAGGGCGTTGTTCCACCTGATCGAATTGTTAGGGCCTAAGAAGTCAACGCCCGAAGAATAAAATACAAAATAAATAGAACAGTTTTTCCATTGTATAAAACGAATAATTGCTACCAGTGTAAAAGTTATGGTCATTTCTGCGTTCCGGGCAACCTAGGCTTCACCCTTGGGCGTTGTTCCACCAGATCGAATAGTTAGGGCCTAAGAAGTGAACGCCAGAAGCATAAAACACAATATAAATACAACAGTTTTTCCATCATATAAAACGAGTAGTTGTAACCAGTATGAAAGTTGTGGTCATTTCTACTTGCCGGGCAACCTAGGCTACACCCTAGGGCGTTGCTCCAACAGATTGAATAGTTAGGGCATTACAAGTCAACGCCAGAAGCATAAAATACAATATAAATACAACAGTTTTTCCATCGTATAAAACGAATAATTGCAACCAGTATGAAAGTTAACGTCATTTCTCCTTTCCGGGCAACCTAGGCTTCACCCTTGGGCGTTGCTTCAACAGATTGAATAGTTAGGGCCTTAGAAGTCAACGCACGATGCATAAAATACAAAATAAATAGAACAGTTTTTCCATCGTGTAAAACGAATAATTGCTACCGGTGTGAAAGTTATGGTCATTTCTACGTTCCGGTCAACCTAGGCTTCACCATAGGGCGTTGTTCCACCAGATCGAATAGTTAGGACCTAAGAAGGGAACGCCAGAAGCATAAAATACAATATAAATATAACAGTTTTTCCATCATATAAAACGAATAATTGCAACCAGTATGAAAGCTATGGTCATTTCTACTTTACGGGCAACCTAGGCTACACCCTAGGGCGTTGCTCCACCAGATCGAATAGTGAGTGCCTTAGAAGTCAACGCCAGAAGCATAAAATACAATAAAAATACAACAGTTTTTCCATCGTATAAAACGAATAATTGCAACCAGTATGAAACTTATGGTCATTTCTACTTTCCGAGAAACCTAGGCTTCAACCCTAGGGCGTTGCTCCAACAGATTGAATAGTTAGGGCCTTAGAAGGCAACGCCCGAAGAATAAAATGCAATAAAAATACAGCAGTGTTTCCATCATATAACAGGAATAATTGCAACCAGTTTGAAAGTGATGGCCAATTCTACGTTCCGCGCAACCTAGGCTTCACTCCAGGGCGTTGCTCCACCCGAACGAATAGTTAGCGCTTTAGAAGTCAACGCCAGAAGCATAACATACAATATAAATACAACAGTTTTTCCATCGTATAAAACGAATAATTGCTACCAGTATGGAAGTGATGGTCATTTCTACGTTCCGGGCTACCTAGGCCTCACTCTAGGTCGTTGTTCCACCAGATCGAATTGTTAGGCCCTAAGAAGTCAACGCCAGAAGCATAAGGTACAATATAAATATAACAGTTTTTCCATTGTATAAAACGAATAATTGCTACCAGTGTAAAAGTTATGATGAGTTCTACGTTCCGGGCAACCTAGGCCTCACTCTAGGTCGTTGTTCCACCAGATCGAATTGTTAGGGCCTAAGAAGTGAACGCCAGAAGCATAAATTACAATGTAAATATAAAAGTTTTTCCATCGCGTAAAACGAATAATTGCTACCGGTGTGAAAGTTAACGTCATTTCTACTTTCCGGGCAACCTAGGCTTCACCATAGGGCGTTGCTCCTGCAGATTGAATAGTTAGGGCCTTAGAAGTCAACGCCCGATGCATAAAATACAAAATAAATAGAACAGTTTTTCCATCGTGTAAAACGAATAATTGCTACCGGTGTGAAAGTTATGGTCATTTCTACGTTCCGGTCAACCTAGGCTTCACCATAGGGCGTTGTTCCACCAGATCGAATAGTTAGGGCCTAAGAAGTGAACGCCAGAAGCATAAAATACAATATAAATACAACAGTTCTTCCATCATATAAAACGAATAATTGCAACCAGTATGAAAGCTATGGTCATTTCTACTTTACGGGCAACCTAGGCTTCACCCTAGGGCGTTGCTCCAACAGATTGAATAGTTAGGGCCTTAGAAGTCAACGCCGGAAGCATAAAATGCAATAAAAATACAACAGTTTTTCCATCGTATAAAAGGATTAATTGCAACCAGTTTGAAAGTTGTGGTCATTTGTACTTTCCGGGAAACCTAGGCTTCACCCTAGGGCGTTGCTCCAACAGATTGAATAGTTAGGGCCTTAGAAGTCAACGCCAGAAGCATAAAAAACAATATAAATACAACAGTTTTTCCATCGTATAAAACGAATAATTGCTACCGGTGTGAAAGTTATGGTCATTTCTACTTTCCGAGAAACCTAGGCTTCAACCCTAGGGCGTTGCTCCAACAGATTGAATAGTTAGGGCCTTAGAAGGCAACGCCCGAAGAATAAAATGCAATAAAAATACAGCAGTGTTTCCATCATATAACAGGAATAATTGCAACCAGTTTGAAAGTGATGGCCAATTCTACGTTCCGCGCAACCTAGGCTTCACTCCAGGGCGTTGCTCCACCCGAACGAATAGTTAGCGCTTTAGAAGTCAACGCCAGAAGCATAACATACAATATAAATACAACAGTTTTTCCATCGTATAAAACGAATAATTGCTACCAGTATGGAAGTGATGGTCATTTCTACGTTCCGGGCTACCTAGGCCTCACTCTAGGTCGTTGTTCCACCAGATCGAATTGTTAGGCCCTAAGAAGTCAACGCCAGAAGCATAAGGTACAATATAAATATAACAGTTTTTCCATTGTATAAAACGAATAATTGCTACCAGTGTAAAAGTTATGATGAGTTCTACGTTCCGGGCAACCTAGGCCTCACTCTAGGTCGTTGTTCCACCAGATCGAATTGTTAGGGCCTAAGAAGTGAACGCCAGAAGCATAAATTACAATGTAAATATAAAAGTTTTTCCATCGCGTAAAACGAATAATTGCTACCGGTGTGAAAGTTAACGTCATTTCTACTTTCCGGGCAACCTAGGCTTCACCCTAGGGCGTTGCTCCTGCAGATTGAATAGTTAGGGCCTTAGAAGTCAACGCCCGATGCATAAAATACAAAATAAATAGAACAGTTTTTCCATCGTGTAAAACGAATAATTGCTACCGGTGTGAAAGTTATGGTCATTTCTACGTTCCGGGAAACCTAGGATCCACCCTAGGGCGTTGCTCCACCAGATCGAATAGTTAGGGTCTTAGAAGTCAACGCCCGAAGCATAAAATATAAAATAAATAGAACAGTTTTTCCATCGTATAAAACGAATGATAGCAACCAGTGTGAAAGTTATGATCATTTCTAGATTCCGAGCAACCTAGGCTACACTCTAGGGCGTTGCTCCACCACATCGAAATGTTAGGGCCTAAGAAGTCAACGCCAGAAGCACAAAATACGATAGAGATGCAACAGTTTTTCCATCGTATAAAACGAATAATTGCAACCAGTGTGAAAGCGATGGTCATTTCTACATTGCGAGCAACCTAGGCTTCACTCTAGGGCGTTGTTCCACCAGATCGAATAGTTAGGGCCTAAGAAGTGAACGCCAGAAGCATAAAATACGATATAAATACAACAGCTTTTCCATCGTATAAAAGGAATAATTGACACCAGTTTGAAACTTATGGTCATTTCTACGTTCCGGGCAACCTAGGCTTCACTGTATGGCGTTCTTCCACCACATCGAATAGCTACGGCCTCAGAAGTCCACGCCTGAGGCATAAAATACAATAAAAATACAACAGTCTTTTCATCGTATATCAGGAATAATTGCAACAAGCGTGAAAGTAATGATCATTTCGGCGTTTCTGGCATCCTAGACTTAACTCTGAGGCATTGCTCCACCAGATCGAATAGTTAGGGCCTAAGAACTCAACGCCAGAAGCATAAAATACAATATAAATACACCACCTTTGCCATCGTATAAAATGAATAATTGCAAACAGTGTGAAAGATATGGAAATTTCTACGTTCAGGGCTACCTAGGCTTCACTCTATGGCGTTCTTCCTCCACATCGAATAGCTACGGCCTCAGAAGTCAACGCCTGAAGTATAAAATACAATAAAAATACAACAGTCTTTCCATTCTATAACAGGAATAATTGCAACCCGTGTGAAAGTGATGGTCATTTTTACGTTCCAGGCAACCTAGGCTTCACTCCAGGGCGTTGCTCCACCAGATCAAACAGTTAGGGCCTTAGAAGTCAACGCCAGAAGCATAAAATACAATATAAATACAACAGCTTTGCCATCGTATAAAATGAATAATTGCAAACAGTGTGAAAGATATGGACATTTCTACGTTCAGGGCTACCTAGGCTTCACTCTATGGCGCTCTTCCCCCACATCGAATAGCAACGGCCTCAGAAGTCAACGCCAGAAGCATAAAATACAATATAAATATAACAGTTTTTTCATCGTATAAAACGAATAATAGCAACCAGTGAGAAAGTTATGGACATTTCTACGTTCCGGGCAACCTAGGCTTCACTCTAGGGCGTTGCTCCACCAGATCAAACAGTTAGGGCGTTAGAAGTCAACGCCCGAAGCATAAAATACAAAATAAATATAACAGTTCTTCCATCGTATAGAACGAATGATAGCAACCAGTGTGAGAGTTATGGTCATTACTACGTTCCGGGCGACCTAGGCTTCACTCTAGGGCGTTGCTCCACCATGTCGAATAGTTAGAGCCTTAGAAGTCAACGCCCGAAGAATAAAATACAAAATAAATATAACAGTTCTTCCATCGTATAGAACGAATGATAGCAACCAGTGTGAGAGTTATGGTCATTTCTACGTTCCGGGCGACCTTGGCTTCACGCTAGGGCGTTGCTCCACCATATCGAATAGTTAGGGCCTTAGAAGTCAACGCCCGAATCATAAAATACAAAATAAATAAAACAGTTTTTCCATCGTATAAAACGAATAATTCCTACCAGTGTGAAAGTTATGGTCATTTCTACATTCCGAGGAACCTAGGCTTCACTCTAGGGCGTTGTTCCACCAGATCGAATAGTTAGGGCCTAAGAAGTGAACGCTAGAAGCATAAAATACGATATAAATACAACAGCTTTTCCACCGTATAAAGGGAATAATTGACATCAGTACGAAGCTTATGGTCATTTCTACGTTCCGGGCAACCTAGGTTTCACTGTATGGCGTTCTTCCACCACATGGAATAGCTACGGCCTCAGAAGACCACGCCTGAAGCATAAAATACAATAAAAATACAACAGTCTTTTCATCGTATAACAGGAATAATTGCAACAAGCGTGAAAGTAATGATCATTTCGGCGTTCCTGGCATCCTAGACTTAACTCTGAGGCATTGCTCCACCAGATCGAATAGTTAGGGCCTAAGAACTCAACGCCAGAAGCATAAAATACAATATAAATACAACAGCCTTGCCATCGTATAAAATGAATAATTGCAAACAGTGTGAAAGATATGGACATTTCTACGTTTCGGGCAACCTAGGCTTCACTCTAGGGCGTTGCTCCACCAGATCAAACAGTTAGGGCGTTAGTAGTCAACGTCCGAAGCATAAAATACAAAATAAATATAACAGTTCTTCCATCGTATAGAACGAATGATAGCAACCAGTGTGAGAGTTATGGTCATTTCTACGTTCCGGGCGACCTAGGCTTCACTCTAGGGCGTTGCTCCACCATATCGATTAGTTAGGGCCTTAGAAGTCAACGCCCGAAGCATAAAATACACAATAAATAAAACAGTTTTTCCATCGTATAAAACGAATAATTGCTACCAGTGTGAAAGTTATGGTCATTTCTACATTCCGAGCAACCTAGGCGTCACTCTAGCGCGTTGTTACACCAGATCGAATAGTTAGGGCCTAAGAAGTGAACGCCAGAAGCATAAAATTCGATATAAATACAACAGCTTTTCCATCGTATAAAAGGAATAATTGACACCAGTATGAAACTTATGGTCATTTCTACTTTCCGGGCAACCTAGGCTTCACTGTATGGCGTTCTTCCACCACACCGAATAGCTACGGCCTCAGAAGTCCACGCCTGAGGCATGAAATACAATAAAAATACAACAGTCTTTCCATCCTGTAACAGGCATGATTGCAACCCGTGTGAAAGTGATGGTCATTTCTACGTTCCAGGCAACCTAGGCTTTGCTCCAGGGCGTTGTTCCACAAGATCGAATAGTTAGGGCCTAAGAAGTCAACGCCAGAATCATAAAATACAATATAAATATAACAGTTTCTCCATCGTATAAAACGAATAATAGCAACCAGTGTGAAAGTTATGACCATTTCTACGTTCCGGGCAACCTAGGCTTCACTCTAGGGCGTTGCTCCACCAGATCAAACAGTTAGGGCCTTAGAAGTCAACGCCCGAAGCATTAAATGCAAAATAAATAGAACAGTTTTTCGATTGTATAAAACGAATAATTGCTACCAGTGTAAAAGTTATGGTCATTTCTACGTTCCGGGCAGCCTAGGCTTCACCCGAGGGCGTTGTTCCACCAGATCGAATAGTTAGGGCCTAGGAAGTGAACGCCCGAACCATAAAATGCAAAAAAAATACAACAGTGATTACATCATATATCAGGACCAATTGCAACCAGTTTGAAAGTGATGGCCAATTCTACGTTCCGGGCAACCTAGGTATCGCTCCAGGGCGTTGCTCCACCAGATCGAATAGTTACGGCCTAAGAAGTCAACGCCAGAAGCATAAAATACGAAATAAATACAACAGCTTTTCTTTCGTATAAAAAGAATAATTGCAACCAATGTGAAAGTTATGGTCATTTCTACGTTCCAGGCAACCTAGGCTTCACTCTAGGGCGTTGTTCCACCAGATCGAATAGTTAGGGCCTAAGAAGTGAACGCCAGAAGCATAAAATACGATGTAAATACAACAGCTTTTCCATCGTATAAAAGGAATAATTGACACCAGTTTGAAACTTATGGTCATTTCTACGTTCCGGGCAACCTAGGCTTCACTGTATGGCGTTCTTCCACCACATCGAATAGCTACGGCCTCAGAAGTCCACGCCTGAGGCATAAAATACAATAAAAATACAACAGTCTTTTCATCGTATAACAGGAATAATTGCAACAAGCGTGAAAGTAATGATCATTTCGGCGTTTCTGGCATCCTAGACTTAACTCTGAGGCATTGCTCCACCAGATCGAATAGTTAGGGCCTAAGAACTCAACGCCAGAAGCATAAAATACAATATAAATACACCACCTTTGCCATCGTATAAAATGAATAATTGCAAACAGTGTGAAAGATATGGAAATTTCTACGTTCAGGGCTACCTAGGCTTCACTCTATGGCGTCCTTCCTCCACATCGAATAGCTACGGCCTCAGAAGTCAACGCCTGAAGTATAAAATACAATAAAAATACAACAGTCTTTCCATTCTATAACAGGAATAATTGCAACCCGTGTGAAAGTGATGGTCATTTCTACGTTCCAGGCAACCTAGGCTTTGCTCCAGGGCGTTGTTCCACAAGATCGAATAGTTAGGGCCTAAGAAGTCAACGCCAGAATCATAAAATACAATATAAATATAACAGTTTCTCCATCGTATAAAACGAATAATAGCAACCAGTGTGAAAGTTATGACCATTTCTACGTTCCGGGCAACCTAGGCTTCACTCTAGGGCGTTGCTCCACCAGATCAAACAGTTAGGGCCTTAGAAGTCAACGCCCGAAGCATTAAATGCAAAATAAATAGAACAGTTTTTCGATTGTATAAAACGAATAATTGCTACCAGTGTAAAAGTTATGGTCATTTCTACGTTCCGGGCAGCCTAGGCATCACCCGAGGGCGTTGTTCCACCAGATCGAATAGTTAGGGCCTAGGAAGTGAACGCCCGAACCATAAAATGCAAAAAAAATACAACAGTGATTACATCATATATCAGGACCAATTGCAACCAGTTTGAAAGTGATGGCCAATTCTACGTTCCCGGCAACCTAGGTATCGCTCCAGGGCGTTGCTCCACCAGATCGAATAGTTACGGCCTAAGAAGTCAACGCCAGAAGCATAAAATACGAAATAAATACAACAGCTTTTCTTTCGTATAAAAAGAATAATTGCAACCAATGTGAAAGTTATGGTCATTTCTACGTTCCAGGCAACCTAGGCTTCACTCTAGGGCGTTGTTCCACCAGATCGAATAGTTAGGGAATAAGAAGTCAACGCCTGAAGCATAAAATGCAATATAAATATAACAGTCTTTCCATCGGATAAAACGAATAATAGCAACCGGTGTGAAAGTTATGGTCATTTCTACTTTCCGAGCAACCTAGGCTTCACCCTAGGGCGTTGCTCCAACAGGTTGAATAGTTAGGGCCTTAGAAGTCAACGCCCGAACCATCAAATGCAAAAAAAATACAACAGTGATTACATCATATGACATCAACAATTGCAACCAGTTTGAAAGTGATGGCCAATTCTACGTTCCGGGCAACCTAGGATTCACTCTATTCCGTTGCACCACCAGATCGAATAGTTAGTGCCTTAGAAGTCAAAGCCAGAAGCATAAAATACAATATAAATGCAACAGTTTTTCCATCGCATAAAACGAATAATTGCAACCAGTATGAAACTTATGGACATTTCTACTGTCCGAGCAACCTAGGCTTCACCCTAGGGCGTTGCTCCAACAGATTGAATAGTTAGGGCCTTAGGAGTCAACGCCCGAACAATAAAATGCAAAAAGAAATACAACAGTGTTTCCATCATATAACAGGAATAATTGCAACCAGTTTGAATGTGATGGCGAATTCTACGTTCCGGGCAACCTAGGTTTCACTCCAGGGCGTTGCTCCACCAGACCGAATAGTTACGGCCTAAGAAGTCAACGCCAGAAGCATAAAATACGATATAAATACAACTGCTTTTCCATCGTATTAAACGAATAATTGCAACCAGTGTGAAACTTATGGTCATTTCTACTTTCCGAGCAACCTAGGCTTCAGCCTAGGGCGTTGCTCCAACCGATTGAATAGTTAGGGCCTTACAAGTCACCGCCCGAACCATAAAACGCAAAAAAAATACAACAGTGATTACATCATATAACAGGAACAATTGCAACCAGTTCGAAAGTGATGGCCAATTCTACGTTCCGGGCAACCTAGGTTTCACTCCAGGGCGATGCTCCACCAGATCGAACAGTTACGGCCTAAGAAGTCAACGCCAGAAGCATAAAATACGATATAAATACAACAGCTTTTCCATCGTATAAAACGAATAATTGCAACCAGTGTGAAAGTAATGGTCATTTCTACGTTCCGGGCAACCTAGGCTTCACCCGAGGGCGTTGTTCCACCAGATCGAATAGTTAGGGCCTAGGAAGTGAACGCCAGAAGCATAAAATACGATATAAATACAACAGCTTTTCCATCGTATAAAACGAATAATTTCAACTAGTGTGAAAGTAATGGTCATTTCTACGTTCCGAGCACACTAGGCGTCACTCTAGGGCGTTGCTCCACCACATCTAATAGCTACGGCCTTAGAAGTCAACGCCAGAGGCATAAAATACAATATAAATACAACAGCTTTTCCATCGTATAAAACGAATAATTGCAACCAGTGTGAAAGTTATGGCCATTGCTACGTTCCGGGCAACCTAGGCGTCACTCTATGGCGTTCATCCACCACATCGAATAGCTACGGCCTCAGAAGTCGCCGCCTGAAGTATAAAATACAATAAAAATACAACAGTCTTTACACCCTATAACAGGAGTAATTGCAACCCGTGTGAAAGTGATGGTCATTTCTACGTTCCAGGCAACCTAGGCTTCACTCTAGGGTGTTGTTCCACCACATCGAATAGTTAGGGCCTAAGAAGTCAACGCCAGAAGCATAAATTCAATATAAATATAACAGTCTTTCCATCGTATAAAACGAATAATAGCAACCAGTGTTAAAGTTATGGTCATTTCTACGTTCCGGGCAACCTAGGCTTCACTCTAGGGCGTTGCTCCACCAGATCAAACAGTTAGGTCCTTAGAAGCCAACGCCCGAAACATTAAATACAAAATAAATAGATCAGTTTTTCCATTGTATAAAACGAATAATTGCTACCAGTGTAAAAGTTATGGTCATTTCTACGTTCCGGGCAGCCTAGGCTTCACCCGAGGGCGTTGTTCCACCAGATCGAGTAGTTAGGGCCTAGGAAGTGAACGCCAGAAGCATAAAATACAATATAAATACAACAGTTTTTCCATTGTATAAAACGAATAATTGCTACCAGTGTAAAAGTTATGGTCATTTCTACGTTCCGGGCAACCTAGGCTTCACAGTAGGGCGTTGCTCCACTAGATCGAATAGTTAGTGCCTTAGAAGTCAACGCCTGAAGCATAAAATACAATATAAATACAACATTTTTTCCATCGTATAAAACGAATAATTGCAACCAGTATGAAACTTATGGTCATTTCTACTTTCCGAGCAACCTAGGCTTCAGACTATGGCGTTGCTCCAACAGATTGAATAGTTAGGGCCTTACAAGGCAACGCCCGAACCATAAAATGCAAAAAAAATACACCAGTGATTACATCATATAACAGGAACAATTGCAACTAGTTTGAAAGTGATGGCCAATTCTACGTTCCGGGCAACCTAGGTTTCACTCCAGGGCGTTGCTCCACCAGGTCGAATAGTTAGTGCCTTAGAAGTCAACGCCAGAAGCATAAAATACAATATAAATACAACAGATTTTCTACCGTATAAAAGGAATAATTGCAGCCAGTTTGAAACTTATGGTCATTTCTACTTTCCGAGCAACCTAGGCTTCACCCTAGGGCGTTGCTCCAACAGGTTGAATAGTTAGGGCCTTAGAAGTCAACGCCCGAACCATCAAATGCAAAAAAAATACAACAGTGTTTCCAGCATATAACAGGAATAATTGCATCCAGTTTGAAAGTGATGGCCAATTCTACGTTCCGGGCACCCTAGGTTTCACTGCAGGGCGTTGCTCCACCAGACCGAATAGTTACGGCCAAAGAAGTCAACGCCAGAAGCATAAAATACGATATAAATACAACTGCTTTTCGATCGTATAAAACGAATAATTGCAACCAGTGTGAAAGTAATGGTCATTTCTACGTTCCGAGCACCCTAGGCGTCACTCTAGGGCGTTGCTCCACCACATCTAATAGCTGCGGCCTTATAAGTCAACGCCAGAGGCATAAAATACAATATAAGTACAACAGCTTTTCCATCGTATAAAACGAATAATTGCGACCAGTGTGAAAGTTATGGTCATTTCTACGTTCCGGGCAACCTAGGCGTCACTCTATGGCGTTCATCCACCACATCGAATAGCTACGGCCTCAGACGTCACCGCCTGAAGTATAAAATACAATAAAAATACAACAGTCTTTCCACCCTATAACAGGAATAATTGCAACCCGTGTGAAAGTGATGATCATTTCTAAGTTCCAGGCAACCTAGGCTTCACTCTAGGGCGTTGTTCCACCAGATCGAATAGTTAGGGCCTAAGAAGTCAACGCCAGAAGCATTAAATGCAAAATAAATACAACAGTGATTACATCATATATCAGGACCAATTGCAACCAGTTTGAAAGTGATGGCCAATTCTACGTTCCGGGCAACCTAGGTATCGCTCCAGGGCGTTGCTCCACCAGATCGAATAGTTACGGCCTAAGAAGTCAACGCCAGAAGCATAAAATACGAAATAAATACAACAGCTTTTCTTTCGTATAAAAAGAATAATTGCAACCAGTGTGAAAGTTATGGTCATTTCTACGTTCCGGGCAGCCTAGGCTTCACCCGAGGGCGTTGTTCCACCAGATCGAATAGTTAGGGCCTAGGAAGTGAACGCCCGAACCATAAAATGCAAAAAAAATACAACAGTGATTACATCATATATCAGGACCAATTGCAACCAGTTTGAAAGTGATGGCCAATTCTACGTTCCGGGCAACCTAGGTATCGCTCCAGGGCGTTGCTCCACCAGATCGAATAGTTACGGCCTAAGAAGTCAACGCCAGAAGCATAAAATACGAAATAAATACAACAGCTTTTCTTTCGTATAAAAAGAATAATTGCAACCAGTGTGAAAGTTATGGTCATTTCTACGTTCCAGGCAACCTAGGCTTCACTCTAGGGCGTTGTTACACCAGATCGAATAGTTAGGGAATAAGAAGTCAACGCCTGAAGCATAAAATGCAATATAAATATAACAGTCTTTCCATCGGATAAAACGAATAATAGCAACCGGTGTGAAAGTTATGGTCATTTCTACTTTCCGAGCAACCTAGGCTTCACCCTAGGGCGTTGCTCCAACAGGTTGAATAGTTAGGGCCTTAGAAGTCAACGCCCGAACCATCAAATGCAAAAAAAATACAACAGTGATTACATCATATGACATCAACAATTGCAACCAGTTTGAAAGTGATGGCCAATTCTACGTTCCGGGCAACCTGGGATTCACTCTATTGCGTTGCACCACCAGATCGAATAGTTAGTGCCTTAGAAGTCAAAGCCAGAAGCATAAAATACAATATAAATACAACAGTTTTTCCATCGCATAAAACGAATAATTGCAACCAGTATGAAACTTATGGACATTTCTACTTTCCGAGCAACCTAGGCTTCACCCTAGGGCGTTGCTCCAACAGATTGAATAGTTAGGGCCTTAGGAGTCAACGCCCGAACAATAAAATGCAAAAAGAAATACAACAGTGTTTCCATCATATAACAGGAATAATTGCAACCAGTTTGAATGTGATGGCGAATTCTACGTTCCGGGCAACCTAGGTTTCACTCCAGGGCGTTGCTCCACCAGACCGAATAGTTACGGCCTAAGAAGTCAACGCCAGAAGCATAAAATACGATATAAATACAACTGCTTTTCCATCGTATTAAACGAATAATTGTAACCAGTGTGAAACTTATGGTCATTTCTACTTTCCGAGCAACCTAGGCTTCAGCCTAGGGCGTTGCTCCAACCGATTGAATAGTTAGGGCCTTACAAGTCACCGCCCGAACCATAAAACGCAAAAAAAATACAACAGTGATTACATCATATAACAGGAACAATTGCAACCAGTTCGAAAGTGATGGCCAATTCTACGTTCCGGGCAACCTAGGTTTCACTCCAGGGCGTTGCTCCACCAGATCGAATAGTTACGGCCTACGAAGTCAACGCCAGAAGCATAAAATACGATATAAATACAACAGCTTTTCCATCGTATAAAACGAATAATTGCAACCAGTGTGAAAGTAATGGTCATTTCTACGTTCCGGGCAACCTAGGCTTCACCCGAGGGCGTTGTTCCACCAGATCGAATAGTTAGGGCCTAGGAAGTGAACGCCAGAAGCATAAAATACAATATAAATACAACAGTCTTTCCATCTTATAACAGGAATAATTGCAACCCGTGTGAAAGTGATGGTCATTTCTACGTTCCGGGCAACATAGGTTTCACTCCAGGGCGTTGCTCCACCAGATCGAATAGTTACGGCCTAAGAAGTCAACGCCAGAAGCATAAAATACGATATAAATACAACAGCTTTTCCATCGTATAAAACGAATAATTGCAACTAGTGTGAAAGTAATGGTCATTTCTACGTTCCGAGCACACTAGGCGTCACTCTAGGGCGTTGCTCCACCACATCTAATAGCTACGGCCTTAGAAGTCAACGCCAGAGGCATAAAATACAATATAAATACAACAGCTTTTCCATCGTATAAAACGAATAATTGCAACCAGTGTGAAAGTTATGGCCATTGCTACGTTCCGGGCAACCTAGGCGTCACTCTATGGCGTTCATCCACCACATCGAATAGCTACGGCCTCAGAAGTCACCGCCTGAAGTATAAAATACAATAAAAATACAACAGTCTTTACACCCTATAACAGGAGTAATTGCAACCCGTGTGAAAGTGATGGTCATTTCTACGTTCCAGGAAACCTAGGCTTCACTCTAGGGTGTTGTTCCACCACATCGAATAGTTAGGGCCTAAGAAGTCAACGCCAGAAGCATAAATTCAATATAAATATAACAGTCTTTCCATCGTATAAAACGAATAATAGCAACCAGTGTTAAAGTTATGGTCATTTCTACGTTCCGGGCAACCTAGGCTTCACTCTAGGGCGTTGCTCCACCAGATCAAACAGTTAGGTCCTTAGAAGCCAACGCCCGAAACATTAAATACAAAATAAATAGATCAGTTTTTCCATTGTATAAAACGAATAATTGCTACCAGTGTAAAAGTTATGGTCATTTCTACGTTCCGGGCAGCCTAGGCTTCACCCGAGGGCGTTGTTCCACCAGATCGAATAGTTAGGGCCTAGGAAGTGAACGCCAGAAGCATAAAATACAATATAAATACAACAGTTTTTCCATTGTATAAAACGAATAATTGCTACCAGTGTAAAAGTTATGGTCATTTCTACGTTCCGGGCAACCTAGGCTTCACAGTAGGGCGTTGCTCCACTAGATCGAATAGTTAGTGCCTTAGAAGTCAACGCCTGAAGCATAAAATACAATATAAATACAACAGTTTTTCCATCGTATAAAACGAATAATTGCAACCAGTATGAAACTTATGGTCATTTCTACTTTCCGAGCAACCTAGGCTTCAGACTATGGCGTTGCTCCAACAGATTGAATAGTTAGGGCCTTACAAGGCAACGCCCGAACCATAAAATGCAAAAAAAATACAACAGTGATTACATCATATAACAGGAACAATTGCAACTAGTTTGAAAGTGATGGCCAATTCTACGTTCCGGGCAACCTAGGTTTCACTCCAGGGCGTTGCTCCACCAGGTCGAATAGTTAGTGCCTTAGAAGTCAACGCCAGAAGCATAAAATACAATATAAATACAACAGATTTTCTACCGTATAAAACGAATAATTGCAGCCAGTTTGAAACTTATGGTCATTTCTACTTTCCGAGCAACCTAGGCTTCACCCTAGGGCGTTGCTCCAACAGGTTGAATAGTTAGGGCCTTAGAAGTCAACGCCCGAACCATCAAATGCAAAAAAAATACAACAGTGTTTCCATCATATAACAGGAATAATTGCAACCAGTTTGAAAGTGATGGCGAATTCTACGTTCCGGGCAACCTGGGTTTCACTCCAGGGCGTTGCTCCACCAGACCTAATAGTTACGGCCTAAGAAGTCAACGCCAGAAGCATAAAATACGATATAAATACAACTGCTTTTCCATCGTATAAAACGAATAATTGCAACCAGTGTGAAAGTAATGTTCCTTTTCTGCGTTCCGAGCACCGTAGGCGTCACTCTAGGGCGTTGCTCCACCACATCTAATAGCTACGGCCTTAGAAGTCAACGCCAGAGGCATAAAATACAATATAAATGCAACAGAGTTTCCATCGTATAAAACGAATAATTGCAACCAGTGTGAAAGTTATGGTCATTTCTACATTCCGAGCAACCTAGGATTCACTCCAGGGCGTTGCTCCACCAGATCGAATAGTTAGGTCCTTAGAAGTAAACGCCAGAACCATAAAATACGATATAACTGCAACAGCATTTCCATCGTATTAAATGAATAATTGCAAACAGTGTGAAAGTAGTGGTCATTTCTACGTTCCGGGCAACCTAGGCTTCACTGTATGGCGTTCTTCCACCGCATCGAATAGCTACGGCCTCAGAAGTCCACGCCTGAAGCATAAAATACAATAAAAATACAACAGTCTCTTCATCGTTTAACAGGTATAATTGCAACAAGCGTGAATGTAATGATCATTTCGGTGTTTCGGGCATCCTAGACTTAACTCTGAGGCATTCCTCCACCAGATCGAATAATTAGGGCCCTAGAAGTCAACGCCAGAAGCATAAAATACAATATAAATACAACAGCTGTTCCATCGTATAAAAGGAATAATTGCAAACAGTGTGAAAGTAATGGTCATTTCTACGTTCCGGGCAACCTAGACTTCACTCTACGGCGTTGTTCCACCAGATCGAACAGTTAGGGCCTAAGAAGTCAACGCCAGAAGCATAAAATACGACATAAATACAACAGCTGTTCCATCGTATAAAAGGAATAATTGCAAACAGTGTGAAAGTAATGGTCATTTCTACGTTCCGGGCAACCTAGGCTTCACTCTACGGCGTTGTTCCACCAGATCGAACAGTTAGGGCCTAAGAAGTGAACGCCAGAAGCATAAAATACAATATAAATACAACGTCTTTTCCATCGTATAAACCGAATAATTGCAACCAGTATGAAACTTATTGTCATTTCTACGTTCCGGGCAACCTAGGCTTCACTGTATGGCGTTCTTCCACCACATCGAATAGCTACGGCCTCAGAAGTCAACGCCTGAAGTATAAAATACAATAAAAATACAACAGTCTTTCCATTCTATAACAGGAATAATTGCAACCCGTGTGAAAGTGGTGGTCATTTCTACGTTCGAGGCAACCTAGGTTTCACTCCAGGGCGTTGCTCCACCAGGTCGAATAGTTACGGCCTAAGAAGTCAACGCCAGAAGCATAAAATACGATAAAGATGCAACAGTTTTTCCATCGTATAAAACGAATAATTGCAACCAGTGTGAAAGTTATGGTCATTTCTACATTCCGCGCAACCTGGGCTTTACTCTAGGGCGTTGTTCCACCAGATGGAATAGTTAGGGCCTAAGAAGTCAACGCCAGAAGCATATAATACGATATAAATACAACAGGTTTCCAACGTATAAAACAAATAATTGCAACCAGTGTGAAAGTTACGGTCATTTCTACATTTCGAGCAACCTAGGCTTCACCCTAGGGCGTTGTACCACCAGATCGAATAGTTAGGGCCTAAGAAGTGAACGCCAGAAGCATAAAATACAATATAAATACAACAGTTTTTCCATCGTATAAAACGAATAATTGCAACCAGAATGAAACTTATGGTCATTTCTACGTAGCGGGCAACCTAGGCTTCACTCTAGGGCGTTAGCTCTACCAGATCGAAATGTTAGGGCCTAAGAAGTCAACGCCAGAAGCATAAAATACGATAAAGATGCAACAGTTTTTCCATCGTTTAAAACGAATAATTGCAATCAGTGTGAAAGTTATGGTCATTTCTACATTCCGAGCAACCTAGGCTTCACTCTAGGGCGTTGCTCCACCAGATCGAATAGTTAGGTCCTTAGAAGTCAACGCCAGAAGCGTAAAATACGACATAAATACAACAGCTGTTCCATCGTATAAAACGAATAATTGCAACCAGTGTGAAAGTTATGGTCATTTCTACATTCCGCGCAACCTGGGCTTTACTCGAGGGCGTTGTTCCACCAGATGGAATAGTTAGGGCCTAAGAAGTCAACGCCAGAAGCATATAATACGATATAAATACAACAGGTTTCCAACGTATAAAACAAATAATTGCAACCAGTGTGAAAGTTACGGTCATTTCTACATTTCGAACAACCTAGGCTTCACCCTAGGGCGTTGTACCACCAGATCGAATAGTTAGGGCCTAAGAAGTGAACGCCAGAAGCATAAAATACAATATAAATACAACAGTTTTTCCATCGTATAAACCGAATAATTGCAACCAGTATGAAACTTATTGTCATTTCTACGTTCCGGGCAACCTAGGCTTCACTGTATGGCGCTCTTCCACCACATCGAATAGCTACGGCCTCAGAAGTCAACGCCTGAAGTATAAAATACAATAAAAATACAACAGTCTTTCCATTCTATAACAGGAATAATTGCAACCCGTGTGAAAGTGATGGTCATTTCTACGTTCGAGGCAACCTAGGCTGCACTCTAGGGCGTTGTTCCACAAGATCGAATAGTTAGGGCCTAAGAAGTCAACGCCAGAAGCATAAAATACAATATAAATACAACAGTTTTTCCATCGTATAAAACGAATAATTGCAACCAGTATGAAACTTATGGTCATTTCTTCTTTCCGAGCAACCTAGGCTTCAGCCTAGGGCGTTGCTCCAACAGATTGAATAGTTAGGGTCTTACAAGGCAACGCCCGAACCATAAAATGCAAAAAAAATACAACAGTGATTACATCATATAACAGGAACAATTGCAACTAGTTTGAAAGTGATGGCCAATTCTACGTTCCGGGCAACCTAGGTTTCACTCCAGGGCGTTGCTCCACCAGATCGAATAGTTAGTGCCTTAGAAGTCAACGCCAGAAGCATAAAATACAATATAAATACAACAGATTTTCTACCGTATAAAACGAATAATTGCAGCCAGTTTGAAACTTATGGTCATTTCTACTTTCCCAGCAACCTAGGCTTCACCCTAGGGTGTTGCTCCAACAGGTTGAATAGTTAGGGCTTTAGAAGTCAACGCCCGAACCATCAAATGCAAAAAAAATACAACAGTGTTTCCAGCATATAACAGGAATAATTGCATCCAGTTTGAAAGTGATGGCCAATTCTACGTTCCGGGCACCCTAGGTTTCACTGCAGGGCGTTGCTCCACCAGACCGAATAGTTACGGCCAAAGAAGTCAACGCCAGAAGCATAAAATACGATATAAATTAAACTGCTTTTCGATCGTATAAAACGAATAATTGCAACCAGTGTGAAAGTAATGGTCATTTCTACGTTCCGAGCACCCTAGGCGTCACTCTAGGGCGTTGCTCCACCACATCTAATAGCTGCGGCCTTATAAGTCAACGCCAGAGGCATAAAATACGATATAAATACAACAGCTTTTCCATCGTATAAAAGGAATAATTGCAAACAGTGTGAAAGTAATGGTCATTTCTACGTTCCGGGCATCCTAGGCTTCACTCTACGGCGTTGTTCCACCAGATCGAATAGTTAGGGCCTAAGAAGTCAACACCAGAAGAATAAAATACAAAATAAATACAACAGCCTTTACACCGTATAAAACGAATAATTGAAACCTGTGTGAAGGTTATGGTCATATCTACGTTCCGGGCAACCTAGGCTTCACTGTAGGGTGTTGCTCCACTAGATCGAAATGTTAGGGCCTAAGAAGTCAACGCCCGAAGCATAAAATACGATATAAATACAACAGCTTTTCCATCGTATTAAATGAATAATTGCAAACAGTGTGAAAGTAGTGGTCATTTCTACGTTCCGGGCAACCTAGGCTTCACTCTACGGCGTTGTTCCACCAGATCTAATAGTTAGGGCCTAAGAAGTCAACACCAGAAGAATCAAAAATACTAAATAAATACAACAGCCTTTACACCGTATAAAACGAATAATTGAAACCTGTGTGAAGGTTATGGTCATATCTACGTTCCGGGCAACCTAGGCTTCACTGTAGGGTGTTGCTCCACTAGATCGAAATGTTAGGGCCTAAGAAGTCAACGCCCGAAGCATAAAATACGATATAAATACAACAGCTTTTCCATCGTATTAAATGAATAATTGCAAACAGTGTGAAAGTAGTGGTCATTTCTACGTTCCGGGCAACCTAGGCTTCACTCTACGGCGTTGTTCCACCAGATCTAATAGTTAGGGCCTAAGAAGTCAACACCAGAAGAATCAAAAATACTAAATAAATACAACAGCCTTTACACCGTATAAAACGAATAATTGCAATCTGTGTGAAGGTTATGGTCATATCTACGTTCCGGGAAACGTAGGCTTCACTGTAGGGCGTTGCTCCACCATATCGAATAGTTAGTGCCTTAGAAGTCAACGCCAGAAGCATAAAATACAATATAAATACAACAGTTTTTCCATCGTATAAAACGAATAATTGCAACCAGTATGAAACTTATGGTCATTTCTACTTTCCGAGCAACCTAGGCTTCAGCCTAGGGCGTTGCTCCAACAGATTGAATAGTTAGGGCCTTACAAGTCAACGCCCGAACCATAAGATGCAAAAAAAATACAACAGTGATTACATCATATAACAGGAACAATTGCAACCAGTTTGAAAGTGATGGCCAATTCTACGTTCCGGGCAACCTAGGTTTCACTCCAGGGCGTTGCTCCACCAGATCGAATAGTTACGGCCTAAGAAGTCAACGCCAGAAGCATAAAATACGATATAAATACAACAGCTTTTCCATCGTATAAAACGAATAATTGCAACTAGTGTGAAAGTAATGGTCATTTCAACGTTCCGAGCACCCTAGGCGTCACTCTAGGGCGTTGCTCCACCACATCTAATAGCTGCGGCCTTATAAGCCAACGCCAGAGGCATCAAGTACGATATAAATACAACAGCTTTTCCATCGTATAAAAGGAATAATTGCAAACAGTGTGAAAGTAATGGTCATTTCTACGTTCCGGGCATCCTAGGCTTCACTCTTCGGCGTTGTTCCACCAGATCGAATAGTTAGGGCCTAAGAAGTCAACACCAGAAGAATAAAATACAAAATAAATACAACAGCCTTTACACCGTATAAAACGAATAATTGACACCTGTGTGAAGGTTATGGTCATATCTACGTTCCGGGCAACCTAGGCTTCACTGTAGGGTGTTGCTCCACTAGATCGAAATGTTAGGGCCTAAGAAGTCAACGCCCGAAGCATAAAATACGATATAAATACAACAGCTTTTCCATCGTATTAAATGAATAATTGCAAACAGTGTGAAAGTAGTGGTCATTTCTACGTTCCGAGCAACCTAGGCTTCACTCTAGGGCGTTGCTCCAACAGGTTGAATAGTTAGGGCCTTAGAAGTCAACGCCCGAACCATCAAATGCAAAAAAAATACAACAGTGATTACATCATATGACATCAACAATTGCAACCAGTTTGAAAGTGATGGCCAATTCTACGTTCCGGGCAACCTAGGATTCACTCTATTGCGTTGCACCACCAGATCGAATAGTTAGTGCCTTAGAAGTCAAAGCCAGAAGCATAAAATACAATATAAATACAACAGTTTTTCCATCGAATAAAACGAATAATTGCAACCAGTATGAAACTTATGGTCATTTCTACTTTCCGAGCAACCTAGGCTTCACCCTAGGGCGTTGTTCCAACGGATTGAATAGTTAGGGCCTTAGGAGTCAACGCCCGAACAATAAAATGCAAAAAGAAATACAACAGTGTTTCCATCATATAACAGGAATAATTGCAACCAGTTTGAATGTGATGGCGAATTCTACGTTCCGGGCAACCTAGGTTTCACTCCAGGGCGTTGCTCCACCAGACCGAATAGTCACGGCCTAAGAAGTCAACGCCAGAAGCATAAAATACGATATAAATACAACTGCTTTTCCATCGTATTAAACGAATAATTGCAACCAGTGTGAAACTTATGGTCATTTCTACTTTCCGAGCAACCTAGGCTTCAGCCTAGGGCGTTACTCCAACAGATTGAATAGTTAGGGCCTTACAAGTCAACGCACGAACCATAAAACGCAAAAAAAATACAACCGTGATTACATCATATAACAGGAACAATTGCAACCAGTTCGAAAGTGATGGCCAATTCTACGTTCCGGGCAACCTAGGTTTCACTCCAGGGCGTTGCTCCACCAGATGGAATAGTTACGGCCTAAGAAGTCAACGCCAGAAGCATAAAATACGATATAAATACAACAGCTTTTCCATCGTATAAAACGAATAATTGCAACCAGTGTGAAAGTAATGGTCATTTCTACTTTCCGAGCAACCTAGGCTTCACCCTAGGGCGTTGTTCCAACGGATTGAATAGTTAGGGCCTTAGGAGTCAACGCCCGAACAATAAAATGCAAAAAGAAATACAACAGTGTTTCCATCATATAACAGGAATAATTGCAACCAGTTTGAATGTGATGGCGAATTCTACGTTCCGGGCAACCTAGGTTTCACTCCAGGGCGTTGCTCCACCAGACCGAATAGTCACGGCCTAAGAAGTCAACGCCAGAAGCATAAAATACGATATAAATACAACTGCTTTTCCATCGTATTAAACGAATAATTGCAACCAGTGTGAAACTTATGGTCATTTCTACTTTCCGAGCAACCTAGGCTTCAGCCTAGGGCGTTGCTCCAACAGATTGAATAGTTAGGGCCTAAGAAGTCAACACCAGAAGAATAAAATACAAAATAAATACAACAGCCTTTACACCGTATAAAACGAATAATTGAAACCTGTGTGAAGGTTATGGTCATATCTACGTTCCGGGCAACCTAGGCTTCACTCCAGGGCGTTGCTCCACCAGATGGAATAGTTACGGCCTAAGAAGTCAACGCCAGAAGCATAAAATACGACATAAATACAACAGCTGTTCCATCGTATAAAAGGAATCATTGCAAACAGTGTGAAAGTAATGGTCATTTCTACGTTCCGGGCAACCTACGCTTCACTCTACGGCGTTGTTCCACCAGATCGAACAGTTAGGGCCTAAGAAGTGAACGCCAGAAGCATAAAATACAATATAAATACAACGTCTTTTCCATCGTATAAACCGAATAATTGCAACCAGTATGAAACTTATTGTCATTTCTACGTTCCGGGCAACCTAGGCTTCACTGTATGGCGTTCTTCCACCACATCGAATAGCTACGGCCTCAGAAGTCAACGCCTGAAGTATAAAATACAATAAAAATACAACAGTCTTTCCATTCTATAACAGGAATAATTGCAACCCGTGTGAAAGTGGTGGTCATTTCTACGTTCGAGGCAACCTAGGTTTCACTCCAGGGCGTTGCTCCACCAGGTCGAATAGTTACGGCCTAAGAAGTCAACGCCAGAAGCATAAAATACGATAAAGATGCAACAGTTTTTCCATCGTATAAAACGAATAATTGCAACCAGTGTGAAAGTTATGGTCATTTCTACATTCCGCGCAACCTGGGCTTTACTCTAGGGCGTTGTTCAACCAGATGGAATAGTTAGGGCCTAAGAAGTCAACGCCAGAAGCATATAATACGATATAAATACAACAGGTTTCCATCGTATAAAACAAATAATTGCAACCAGTGTGAAAGTTACGGTCATTTCTACATTTCGAGCAACCTAGGCTCCACCCTAGGGCGTTGTACCACCAGATCGAATAGTTAGGGCCTAAGAAGTGAACGCCAGAAGCATAAAATACAATATAAATACAACAGTTTTTCCATCGTATAAAACGAATAATTGCAACCAGAATGAAACTTATGGTCATTTCTACGTACCGGGCAACCTAGGCTTCACCCTAGGGCGTTAGCTCTACCAGATCGAAATGTTAGGGCCTAAGAAGTCAACGCCAGAAGCATAAAATACGATAAAGATGCAACAGTTTTTCCATCGTTTAAAACGAATAATTGCAATCAGTGTGAAAGTTATGGTCATTTCTACATTCCGAGCAACCTAGGCTTCACTCTAGGGCGTTGCTCCACCAGATCGAATAGTTAGGTCCTTAGAAGTCAACGCCAGAAGCGTAAAATACGACATAAATACAACAGCTGTTCCATCGTATAAAAGGAATAATTGCAAACAGTGTGAAAGTAATGGTCATTTCTACGTTCCGGGCAACCTAGGCTTCACTCGAGGGCGTTAGCTCTACCAGATCGAAATGTTAGGGCCTAAGAAGTGAACGCCAGAAGCATAAAATAAAATATAAATACAACAGTTTTTCCATCGTATAAACCGAATAATTGCAACCAGTATGAAACTTATTGTCATTTCTACGTTCCGGGCAACCTAGGCTTCACTGTATGGCGTTCTTCCACCACATCGAATAGCTACGGCCTCAGAAGTCAACGCCTGAAGTATAAAATACATTAAAAATACAACAGTCTTTCCATTCTATAACAGGAATAATTGCAACCCGTGTGAAAGTGATGGTCATTTCTACGTTCGAGGCAACCTAGGCTTCACTCTAGGGCGTTGTTCCCCAAGATCGAATAGTTAGGGCCTAAGAAGTCAACGCCAGAAGCATAAAATACAATATAAATACAACAGTTTTTCCATCGTATAAAACGAATAATTGCAACCAGTATGAAACTTATGGTCATTTCTACTTTCCGAGCAACCTAGGCTTCAGCCTAGGGCGTTGCTCCAACAGATTGAATAGTTAGGGCCTTACAAGGCAACGCCCGAACCATAAAATGCAAAAAAAAATACAACAGTGATTACATCATATAACAGGAACAATTGCAACTAGTTTGAAAGTGATGGCCAATTCTACGTTCCGGGCAACCTAGGTTTCACTCCAGGGCGTTGCTCCACCAGATCGAATAGTTAGTGCCTTAGAAGTCAACGCCAGAAGCATAAAATACAATATAAATACAACAGATTTTCTACCGTATAAAACGAATAATTGCAGCCAGTTTGAAACTTATGGTCATTTCTACTTTCCGAGCAACCTAGGCATCACCCTAGGGCGTTGCTCCAACAGATTGAATAGTTAGGGCCTTAGAAGTCAGCGCCCGAACCATCAAATGCAAAAAAAATACAACAGTGTTTCCAGCATATAACAGGAATAATTGCATCCAGTTTGAAAGTGATGGCCAATTCTACGTTCCGGGCACCCTAGGTTTCACTGCAGGGCGTTGCTCCACCAGACCGAATAGTTACGGCCAAAGAAGTCAACGCCAGAAGCATAAAATACGATATAAATTAAACTGCTTTTCGATCGTATAAAACGAATAATTGCAACCAGTGTGAAAGTAATGGTCATTTCTACGTTCCGAGCACCCTAGGCGTCACTCTAGGGCGTTGCTCCACTACATCTAATAGCTGCGGCCTTATAAGTCAACGCCAGAGGCATAAAATACGATATAAATACAACAGCTTTTCCATCGTATAAAAGGAATAATTGCAAACAGTGTGAAAGTAATGGTCATTTCTACGTTCCGGGCATCCTAGGCTTCACTCTACGGCGTTGTTCCACCAGATCGAATAGTTAGGGCCTAAGAAGTCAACACCAGAAGAATAAAATACAAAATAAATACAACAGCCTTTACACCGTATAAAACGAATAATTGAAACCTGTGTGAAGGTTATGGTCATATCTACGTTCCGGGCAACCTAGGCTTCACTGTAGGGTGTTGCTCCACTAGATCGAAATGTTAGGGCCTAAGAAGTCAACGCCCGAAGCATAAAATACGATATAAATACAACAGCTTTTCCATCGTATTAAATGAATAATTGCAAACAGTGTGAAAGTAGTGGTCATTTCTACGTTCCGAGCAACCTAGGCTTCACTCTAGGGCGGTGCTGCACCATATCGAATAGCTGCGGATTAAGAAGCCTACGCCTGAAGCATAAAATACAATAAAAATACAACAGTGATTCCATCATATAACAGGAATAATTGCAACCAGTTTGAAAGTGATGGCCAATTCTACGTTCCGGGCAACCTAGGTTTCACTCCAGGGCGTTGCTCCACCAGACCGAATAGTTACGGCCTAAGAAGTCAACGCCAGAAGCATAAAATACGATATAAATACAACTGCTTTTCCATCGTATAAAACGAATAATTGCAACCAGTGTGAAAGTAATGTTCCTTTTCTGCGTTCCGAGCACCGTAGGCGTCACTCTAGGGCGTTGCCGCACCACATCTAATAGCTACGGCCTTAGAAGTCAACGCCAGAGGCATAAAATACAATATAAATGCAACAGAGTTTCCATCGTATAAAACGAATAATTGCAACCAGTGTGAAAGTTATGGTCATTTCTACATTCCGAGCAACCTAGGATTCACTCCAGGGCGTTGCTCCAGCAGATCGAATAGTTAGGTCCTTAGAAGTAAACGCCAGAAGCATAAAATACGATATAACTGCAACAGCGTTTCCATCGTATATAACGAATAATTGCAACCAGTGTGAAAGTTATGGTCATTTCTACATTCCGAGCAACCTAGGATTCACTCTAGGGCGTTGCTCCACCAGATCGAATAGTTAGGTCCTTAGAAGTCAACGCCAGAAACATAAAATACAATATAAACACAACAGTTTTTCCATCGTATAACAAGATTATTTGCAACCAGTTTGAAAGTGATGGTCATTTCTCCTTTCCGGGCAACCTAGGCTTCACTGTAGGGCGTTGCTCCAACAGACTGAATAGTTAGGGCCTTAGAAGCCAACGCCCGAACCATAAAATGCAAAAAAAATACAACAGTGTTTCCATCATATAACAGGAATAATTGCAACCAATTTGGAAAGTGATGGCCAATTCTACGTTCCGGGCAACCTAGGCTTCACTCTAGGGCGTTGCTCCACCATATCGAATAGTTAGTGCCTTAGAAGTCAACGCCAGAAGCATAAAATACAATATAAGTACAACAGCTTTTCCATCGTATAAAACGAATAATTGCAACCAGTGTGAAAGTTATGGTCATTTCTACATTCCAAGCATCCTAGGATTCACTCTAGGGCGTTGCTCCACCAGATACTATAGTTAGGTCCTTAGAAGTAAACGCCAGAAGCATAAAATCCGATATAAATACAACAGCGTTTCCATCGTATAAAACGAATAATTGCAACCAGTGTGAAAGTTATGGTCATTTCTACATTCCGAGCAACCTATGATTCACTCTAGGGCGTTGCTCCACCAGATCGAATTGTTAGGTCCTTAGAACTAAACGCCAGAAGCATAAAATACGATATAAATACAACAGCGTTTCCATCGTATAAAACGAGTAATTGCAACAAGTGTGAAAGTTATGGTCATTTCTACATTCCGAGCAACCTAGGCTTCACCCTAGGGCGTTGCTCCAACGGATTGAATAGTTAGGGCCTTAGAAGTCAATGCCAGAAGCATAAAATACGATATAAATACAACAGCTTTTCCATCGTATAAAAGGATTAATTGCAACCAGTTTGAACGTGATGGTCATTTCTCCTTTCCGGGCAACCTAGGCTTCACTCTAGGGCGTTGCTCCACTAGATCGAATAGTTAGTGCCGTAGAAGTCAACGCCAGAAGCATAAAATACAATATAAATACAACAGTTTTTCCATCGTATGAAACAAATAATTGCAATCAGTATGAAACTTATGGTCATTTCTACGTTCCGAGCAACCTAGGCTTCACCCTAGGGCGTTGCTCCAACGGATTGAATAGTTAGGGCCTTAGAAGTCAATGCCCGAACCATAAAATGCAAAAAAAATACAACAGTGTTTCCATCATATAACAGGAATAATTGCAACCAATTTGAAAGTGATGGCCAATTCTACGTTCCGGGCAACCTAGGTTTCACTCCAGGGCGTTGCTGCACCAGACCGAATAGTTATGGCCTAAGAAGTCAACGCCAGAAGCATAAAATACGATATAAATACAACAGCTTTTCCATTGTATAAAACGAATAATTGCAACCAGTGTGAATGTTATGGTCATTTCCACATTCCGAGCAACCTAGGCTTCACTCTAGGGCGTTGCTCCACCAGATCGAATAGTTATGTGCTCAGAAGTAAACGCCAGAAGCATAAAATACGATATAAATACAACAGTTTTTCCATCGTATAAAAAGAATAATTGCAACCAGTATGAAACTTATGGTCATTTCTACTTTCCGAGCAACCTAGGCTTCACACTAGGGCCTTGCTCCAACAGATGGAATAGTTAGGGCCTTAGAAGTCAACGCCAGAAGCATAAAATACGATATAACTACAACAGCGTTTCCATCGTATAAGACGAATAATTGCAACCAGTGTGAAAGTTATGGTCATTTCTACATTTCGAGCCACCTAGGATTCAATCTAGGGCGTTGCTCCACCAGATCGAATAGTTAGGTCCTTAGAAGTAAACGCCAGAAGCATAAAATACGATATAAAAACAACAGATTTTCTATCGTATAAAACGAATAATTGCAACCAGTGTGAAAGTAATGGTCATTCCTACGTTCCGAGCACCCTAGGCGTCACTCTAGGGCGTTGCACCACCACATCTAATTGCTACGGCCTTAGAAGTCAACGCCAGAGGCATAAAGTACAATATAAATACAACAGCGTTTCCATCGTATAAAACGAATAATTGCAACCCGTGTGAAAGTCATGGTCATTTCTACATTCTGGGCAACCTAGGATTCACTCTAGGGCGTTGCTCCACCAGATCGAATAGTTAGGTCCTTAGAAGTAAACGCCAGAAGCATAAAATACGATATAAATACAACAGCTTTTCCATCGTATAAAACGAATAATTGCAACCAGTGTGAAAGTAATGGTCATTTCTACGTTCCGAGCACCCTAGGCGTCACTCTAGGGCGTTGCTCCAACACATCTAATAGCTACGGCCTTAGAAGTCAACGCCAGGGGCATCAAGTACAATATAAATACAACAGCGTTTCCATCGTATAAAACGAATAATTGCAACCAGTGTGAAACTTATGGTCATTTCTACATTCCGAGCATCCTAGGATTCACTCTAGGGCGTTGCTCCACCAGATACTATAGTTAGGTCCTTAGAAGTAAACGCCAGAAGCATAAAATCCGATATAAATACAACAGCGTTTCCATCGTATAAAACGAATAATTGCAACCAGTGTGAAAGTTATGGTCATTTCTACATTCCGGGCAACCTATGATTCACTCTAGGGCGTTGCTCCACCAGATCGAATTGTTAGGTCCTTAGAAGTAAACGCCAGAAGCATAAAATACGATATAAATACAACAGCGTTTCCATCGTATAAAACGAATAATTGCAACCAGTGTGAAAGTTATGGTCATTTCTACGTTCCGAGCAACCTAGGATTCACTTTAGGGCGTTGCTCCACCAGATCGAATAGTTAGGTCCTTAGAAGTCAACGCCAGAAGCATAGAATACAATATAAACACAACAGTTTTTCCATCGTATAACAAGATTAATTGCAACCAGTTTGAAAGTGATGGTCATTTCTCCTTTCCGGGCAACCTAGGCTTCACTGTAGGGCGTTGCTCCAACAGACTGAACAGTTAGTGCCTTGGAAGTCAACGCCAGGAGCATAAAATACAATATAAATACAACAGCTTTTCCATCGTATAAAACGAATAATTGCAACCAGTGTGAAAGTAATGGTCATTTCTACGTTCCGAGCACCCTAGGCGTCACTCTAGGTCGTTGCTCCACCACATATAATAGCTACGGCCTTAGAAGTCAACGCCAGAGGCATAAAGTACAATATAAATACAACAGCGTTTCCATCGTATAAAACGAATAATTGCAACCAGTGTGAAAGTTATGGTCATTTGCACATTCCGAGCAACCTAGGCTTCACTCTAGGTCGTTGCTCCACCAGATCGAATAGTTAGGTCCTCAGAAGTAAACGCCAGAAGCATAAAATACGATATAAATACAACAGCCTTTCCATCGTATAAAAGGATTAATTGCAACCAGTTTGAACGTGATGGTCATTTCTCCTTTCCGGGCAACCTAGGCTTCACTCTAGGGCGTTGCTCCACTAGATCGAATAGTTAGTGCCGTAGAAGTCAACGCCAGAAGCATAAAATACGATATAAATACAACAGCTTTTCCATCGTATAAAACGAATAATTGCAACCTGTATGAAACTTATGTTCATTTCTACTTTCCGAGAAAGCTAGGCTTCACCCTAGGGCGGTGCTCCAACAGATTGATTAGTTAGGGCCTTAGAAGTCAACGCCCGAAGCATAAAATACGATATAACTACAACAGCGTTTCCATCGTACAAGACGAATAATTGCAACCAGTGTGAAAGTTATGGTCATTTCTACATTTCGAGCAACCTAGGATTCAATCTAGGGCGTTGCTCCACCAGATCGAATAGTTAGGTCCTTAGAAGTAAACGCCAGAAGCATAAAATACGATATAAATACAACAGATTTTCCATCGTATAAAACGAATAATTGCAACCAGTGTGAAAGTAATGGTCATTCCTACGTTCCGAGCACCCTAGGCGTCACTCTAGGTCGTTGCTCCACCACATCTAATTGCTACGGCCTTAGAAGTCAACGCCAGAGGCATAAAGTACAATATAAATACAACAGCGTTTCCATCGTATAAAACGAATAATTGCAACCCGTGTGAAAGTCATGGTCATTTCTACATTCCGGGCAACCTAGGATTCACTCTAGGGCGTTGCTCCACCAGATCGAATAGTTAGGTCCTTAGAAGTAAACGCCAGAAGCATAAAATACGATATAAATACAACAGTTTTTCCATCGTATAAAAAGAATAATTGCAACCAGTATGAAACTTATGGTCATTTCTACTTTCCGAGCAACCTAGGCTTCACACTAGGGCCTTGCTCCAACAGATGGAATAGTTAGGACCTTAGAAGTCAACGCCAGAAGCATAAAATACGATATAACTACAACAGCGTTTCCATCGTATAAGACGAATAATTGCAACCAGTGTGAAAGTTATGGTCATTTCTACATTCCGAGCATCCAAGGATTCACTCTAGGGCGTTGCTCCACCAGATACTATAGTTAGGTCCTTAGAAGTAAACGCCAGAAGCATAAAATCCGATATAAATACAACAGCCTTTCCATCGTATAAAAGGATTAATTGCAACCAGTTTGAACGTGATGGTCATTTCTCCTTTCCGGGCAACCTAGGCTTCACTCTAGGGCGTTGCTCCACTAGATCGAATAGTTAGTGCCGTAGAAGTCAACGCCAGAAGCATAAAATACGATATAAATACAACAGCTTTTCCATCGTATAAAACGAATAATTGCAACCAGTATGAAACTTATGTTCATTTCTACTTTCCGAGAAAGCTAGGCTTCACCTTAGGGCGGTGCTCCAACAGATTGATTAGTTAGGGCCTTAGAAGTCAACGCCCGAAGCATAAAATGCAATTAAAATACAACAGCGTTTCCATCATATAACAGGAATAATTGCAACCAGTTTGAAAGTGATGGCCAATTCTACGTTCCGGGCAACCTAGGCTTCACTCTAGGGCGTTGCTCCACCAGATCGAATAGTTAGTGCCTTAGAATTCAACGCCAGAAGCATAAAATACGATATAAATACAACAGCTTTTCCATCGTATAAAAGGATTAATTGCAACCAGTTTGAACGTGATGGTCATTTCTCCTTTCCGGGCAACCTAGGCTTCACTCTAGGGCGTTGCTCCACTAGATCGAATAGTTAGTGCCGTAGAAGTCAACGCCAGAAGCATAAAATACAATATAAATACAACAGTTTTTCCATCGTATGAAACAAATAATTGCAATCAGTATGAAACTTATGGTCATTTCTACGTTCCGAGCAACCTAGGCTTCACCCTAGGGCGTTGCTCCAACGGATTGAATAGTTAGGGCCTTAGAAGTCAATGCCCGAACCATAAAATGCAAAAAAAAATACAACAGTGTTTCCATCATATAACAGGAATAATTGCAACCAATTTGAAAGTGATGGCCAATTCTACGTTCCGGGCAACCTAGGTTTCACTCCAGGGCGTTGCTGTACCAGACCGAATAGTTACGGCCTAAGAAGTCAACGCCAGAAGCATAAAATGCGATATAAATACAACAGTTTTTCCATCGTATAAAAAGAATAATTGCAACCAGTATGAAACTTATGGTCATTTCTACTTTCCGAGCAACCTAGGCTTCACACTAGGGCCTTGCTCCAACAGATGGAATAGTTAGGACCTTAGAAGTCAACGCCAGAAGCATAAAATACGATATAACTACAACAGCGTTTCCATCGTATAAGACGAATAATTGCAACCAGTGTGAAAGTTATGGTCATTTCTACATTTCGAGCAACCTAGGATACAATCTAGGGCGTTGCTCCACCAGATCGAATAGTTAGGTCCTTAGAAGTAAACGCCAGAAGCATAAAATACGATATAAATACAACAGATTTTCCATCGTATAAAACGAATAATTGCAACCAGTGTGAAAGTAATGGTCATTCCTACGTTCCGAGCACCCTAGGCGTCACTCTAGGGCGTTGCTCCACCACATCTAATTGCTACGGCCTTAGAAGTCAACGCCAGAGGCATAAAGTACAATATAAATACAACAGCGTTTCCATCGTATAAAACGAATAATTGCAACCCGTGTGAAAGTCATGGTCATTTCTACATTCTGGGCAACCTAGGATTCACTCTAGGGCGTTGCTCCACCAGATCGAATAGTTAGGTCCTTAGAAGTAAACGCCAGAAGCATAAAATACGATATAAATACAACAGCTTTTCCATCGTATAAAACGAATATTTGCAACCAGTGTGAAAGTAATGGTCATTTCTACGTTCCGAGCACCCTAGGCGTCACTCTAGGGCGTTGCTCCAACACATCTAATAGCTACGGCCTTAGAAGTCAACGCCAGAGGCATCAAGTACAATATAAATACAACAGCGTTTCCATCGTATAAAACGAATAATTGCAACCAGTGTGAAAGTTATGGTCATTTCTACATTCCGAGCATCCTAGGATTCACTCTAGGGCGTTGCTCCACCAGATACTATAGTTAGGTCCTTAGAAGTAAACGCCAGAAGCATAAAATCCGATATAAATACAACAGCGTTTCCATCGTATAAAACGAATAATTGCAACCAGTGTGAAAGTTATGGTCATTTCTACATTCCGGGCAACCTATGATTCACTCTAGGGCGTTGCTCCACCAGATCGAATTGTTAGGTCCTTAGAAGTAAACGCCTGAAGCATAAAATACGTTATAAATACAACAGCGTTTCCATCGTATAAAACGAATAATTGCAACAAGTGTGAAAGTTATGGTCATTTCTACATTCCGAGCAACCTAGGATTCACTCTAGGGCGTTGCTCCACCAGATCGAATAGTTAGGTCCTTAGAAGTAAACGCCAGAAGCATAAAATAACATGTAACAGCAACAGCGTTTCCATCGTATAAAACGAATAATTGCAACCAGTGTGAAAGTTATGGTCATTTCTACATTCCGAGCAACCTAGGATTCGCTCTAGGGCGTTGCTCCACCAGATCGAATAGTTAGGTCCTTAGAAGTAAACGCCAGAAGCATAAAATACGATATAAATAAAACAGCTGTTCCATCGTATAAAACGAATAACTGCAACCAGTGTGAAAGTAATGGTCATTTCTACGTTCCGAGCACCCTAGGCTTTACTCTAGGGCGTTGCTCCACCACATCTAATAGCTACGGCCTTAGAAGTCAACGCCAGAGGCATAAAGTACAATATAAGTACAACAGCGTTTCCATCGTATAAAACGAATAATTGCAACCAGTGTGAAAGTTATGGTCATTTCTACATTCCGAGCAACCTAGGATTCACGCCAGGACGTTGCTCCACCAGATCGAATAGTTAGGTCCTTAGAAGTAAACGCCAGAAGCATAGAATACGATATAAATACAACAGCGTTTCCATCGTATAAAACGAATAATTGCAACCAGTGTGAAGGTTATGGTCATTTCTACGTTCCGAGCACACTAGGCGTCACTCTAGGTCGTTGCTCCACCACATATAATAGCTACGGCCTTAGAAGTCAACGCCAGAGGCATAAAGTACAATATAAATACAACAGCGTTTCCATCGTATAAAACTAATAATTGCAACCAGTGTGAAAGTTATGGTCATTTGCACATTCCGAGCAACCTAGGCTTCACTCTAGGTCGTTGCTCCACCAGATCGAATAGTTAGGTCCTCAGAAGTAAACGCCAGAAGCATAAAATACGATATAAATACAACAGCCTTTCCATCGTATAAAAGGATTAATTGCAACCAGTTTGAACGTGATGGTCATTTCTCCTTTCCGGGCAACCTAGGCTTCACTCTAGGGCGCTGCTCCACTAGATCGAATAGTTAGTGCCGTAGAAGTCAACGCCAGAAGCATAAAATACGATATAAATACAACAGCTTTTCCATCGTATAAAACGAATAATTGCAACCAGTATGAAACTTATGTTCATTTCTACTTTCCGAGAAAGCTAGGCTTCACCCTAGGGCGGTGCTCCAACAGATTGATTAGTTAGGGCCTTAGAAGTCAACGCCCGAAGCATAAAATGCAATTAAAATACAACAGCGTTTCCATCATATAACAGGAATAATTGCAACCAGTTTGAAAGTGATGGCCAATTCTACGTTCCGGGCAACCTAGGCTTCACTCTAGGGCGTTGCTCCACCAGATCGAATAGTTAGTGCCTTAGAAGTCAACGCCAGAAGCATAAAATACGATATAAATACAACAGCTTTTCCATCGTATAAAAGGATTAATTGCAACCAGTTTGAACGTGATGGTCATTTCTCCTTTCCGGGCAACCTAGGCTTCACTCTAGGGCGTTGCTCCACTAGATCGAATAGTTAGTGCCGTAGAAGTCAACGCCAGAAGCATAAAATACAATATAAATACAACAGTTTTTCCATCGTATGAAACAAATAATTGCAATCAGTATGAAACTTATGGTCATTTCTACGTTCCGAGCAACCTAGGCTTCACCCTAGGGCGTTGCTCCAACGGATTGAATAGTTAGGGCCTTAGAAGTCTATGCCGGAACCATAAAATGCAAAAAAAATACAACAGTGTTTCCATCATATAACAGGAATAATTGCAACCAATTTGAAATTGATGGCCAATTCTACGTTCCGGGCAACCTAGGTTTCACTCCAGGGCGTTGCTGCACCAGACCGAATAGTTACGGCCTAAGAAGTCAACGCCAGAAGCATAAAATACGATATAAATACAACAGCCTTTCCATTGTATAAAACGAATAATTGCAACCAGTGTGAAAGTTATGGTCATTTCCACATTCCGAGCAACCTAGGCTTCACTCTAGGGCGTTGCTCCACCAGATCGAATAGTTATGTGCTCAGAAGTAAACGCCAGAAGCATAAAATACGATATAGATACAACAGTTTTTCCATCGTATAAAAAGAATAATTGCAACCAGTATGAAACTTATGGTCATTTCTACTTTCCGAGCAACCTAGGCTTCACCCTAGGGCCTTGCTCCAACAGATGGAATAGTTAGGGCCTTAGAAGTCAACGCCAGAAGCATAAAATACGATATAACTACAACAGCGTTTCCATCGTATACGATATAAATACAACAGATTTTCCATCGTATAAAACGAATAATTGCAACCAGTGTGAAAGTAATGGTCATTCCTACGTTCCGAGCACCCTAGGCGTCACTCTAGGGCGTTGCTCCACCACATCTAATTGCTACGGCCTTAGAAGTCAACGCCAGAGGCATAAAGTACAATATAAATACAACAGCGTTTCCATCGTATAAAACGAATAATTGCAACCCGTGTGAAAGTCATGGTCATTTCTACATTCTGGGCAACCTAGGATTCACTCTAGGGCGTTGCTCCACCAGATCGAATAGTTAGGTCCTTAGAAGTAAACGCCAGAAGCATAAAATAACATGTAACTGCAACAGCGTTTCCATCGTATAAAACGAATAATTGCAACCAGTGTGAAAGTTAAGGTCATTTCTACATTCCGAGCAACCTAGGATTCGCTCTAGGTCGTTGCTCCACCAGATCGAATAGTTAGGTCCTTAGAAGTAAACGCCAGAAGCATAAAATACGATATAAATAAAGCAGCTGTTCCATCGTATAAAACGAATAACTGCAACCAGTGTGAAAGTAATGGTCATTTCTACGTTCCGAGCACCCTAGGCTTTACTCTAGGGCGTTGCTCCACCACATCTAATAGCTACGGCCTTAGAAGTCAACGCCAGAGGCATAAAGTACAATATAAGTACAACAGCGTTTCCATCGTATAAAACGAATAATTGCAACCAGTGTGAAAGTTATGGTCATTTCTACATTCCGAGCAACCTAGGATTCACGCTAGGACGTTGCTCCACCAGATCGAATAGTTAGGTCCTTAGAAGTAAACGCCAGAAGCATAGAATACGATATAAATACAACAGCGTTTCCATCGTATAAAACGAATAATTGCAACCAGTGTGAAAGTTATGGTCATTTCTACAGTCCGAGCAACCTAGGAATCACTCTAGGGCGTTGCTCCACCAGATCGAATAGTTAGGTACTTAGAAGTAAACGCCAGAAGCATAAAATAACATGTAACTGCAACAGCGTTTCCATCGTATAAAACGAATAATTGCAACCAGTGTGAAAGTTATGGTCATTTCTACATTCCGAGCAACCTAGGATTCGCTCTAGGGCGTTGCTCCACCAGATCGAATAGTTAGTGCCGTTGAAGTCAACGCCAGAAGCATAAAATACGGTATAAATACAACAGCTTTTCCATCGTATAAAACGAATAATTGCAACCAGTATGAAACTTATGGTCATTTCTACTTTCCGAGCAACCTAGGCTTCACCCTAGGGCCTTGCTCCAACAGATGGAATAGTTAAGGCCTTAGAAGTCAACGCCAGAAGCATAAAATACGATATAACTACAACAGCGTTTCCATCGTATACGATATAAATACAACAGATTTTCCATCGTATAAAACGAATAATTGCAACCAGTGTGAAAGTAATGGTCATTCCTACGTTCCGAGCACCCTAGGCGTCACTCTAGGGCGTTGCTCCACCGCATCTAATTGCTACGGCCTTAGAAGTCAACGCCAGAGGCATAAAGTACAATATAAATACAACAGCGTTTCCATCGTATAAAACGAATAATTGCAACCCGTGTGAAAGTCATGGTCATTTCTACATTCTGGGCAACCTAGGATTCACTCTAGGGCGTTGCTCCACCAGATCGAATAGTTAGGTCCTTAGAAGTAAACGCCAGAAGCATAAAATAACATGTAACTGCAACAGCGTTTCCATCGTATAAAACGAATAATTGCAACCAGTGTGAAAGTTAAGGTCATTTCTACATTCCGAGCAACCTAGGATTCGCTCTAGGGCGTTGCTCCACCAGATCGAATAGTTAGGTCCTTAGAAGTAAACGCCAGAAGCATAAAATACGATATAAATAAAACAGCTGTTCCATCGTATAAAACGAATAACTGCAACCAGTGTGAAAGTAATGGTCATTTCTACGTTCCGAGCACCCTAGGCTTTACTCTAGGGCGTTGCTCCACCACATCTAATAGCTACGGCCTTAGAAGTCAACGCCAGAGGCATAAAGTACAATATAAGTACAACAGCGTTTCCATCGTATAAAACGAATAATTACAACCAGTGTGAAAGTTATGGTCATTTCTACATTCCGAGCAACCTAGGATTCACGCTAGGACGTTGCTCCACCAGATCGAATAGTTAGGTCCTTAGAAGTAAACGCCAGAAGCATAGAATACGATATAAATACAACAGCGTTTCCATCGTATAAAACGAATAATTGCAACCAGTGTGAAAGTTATGGTCATTTCTACAGTCCGAGCAACCTAGGAATCACTCTAGGGCGTTGCTCCACCAGATCGAATAGTTAGGTACTTAGAAGTAAACGCCAGAAGCATAAAATAACATGTAACTGCAACAGCGTTTCCATCGTATAAAACGAATAATTGCAACCAGTGTGAAAGTTATGGTCATTTCTACATTCCGAGCAACCTAGGATTCGCTCTAGGGCGTTGCTCCACCAGATCGAATAGTTAGTGCCGTTGAAGTCAACGCCAGAAGCATAAAATACGGTATAAATACAACAGCTTTTCCATCGTATAAAACGAATAATTGCAACCAGTATGAAACATATGTTCATTTCTACTTTCCGAGAAAGCTAGGCTTCACCCTAGGGCGGTGCTGCAACAGATTGATTAGTTAGGGCCTTAGAAGTCAACGCCCGAAGCATAAAATGCAATTAAAATACAACAGCGTTTCCATCATATAACAGGAATAATTGCAACCAGTATGAAACTTATGGTCATTTCTACTTTCCGAGCAACCTAGGCTTCACCCTAGGGCCTTGCTCCAACAGATGGAATAGTTAGGGCCTTAGAAGTCAACGCCAGAAGCATAAAATACGATATAACTACAACAGCGTTTCCATCGTATAAGACGAATAATTGCAACCAGTGTGAAAGTTATGGTCATTTCTACATTTCGAGCAACCAAAGGATTCAATCTAGGGCGTTGCTCCACCAGATCGAATAGTTAGGTCCTTAGAAGTAAACGCCAGAAGCATAAAATACGATATAAATACAACAGATTTTCCATCGTATAAAACGAATAATTGCAACCAGTGTGAAAGTAATGGTCATTCCTACGTTCCGAGCACCCTAGGCGTCACTCTAGGGCGTTGCTCCAACACATCTAATAGCTACGGCCTTAGAAGTCAACGCCAGAGGCATCAAGTACAATATAAATACAACAGCGTTTCCATCGTATAAAACGAATAATTGCAACCAGTGTGAAAGTTATGGTCATTTCTACATTCCGAGCATCCTAGGATTCACACTAGGGCGTTGCTCCACCAGATACTATAGTTAGGTCCTTAGAAGTAAACGCCAGAAGCATAAAATCCGATATAAATACAACAGCGTTTCCATCGTATAAAACGAATAATTGCAACCAGTGTGAAAGTTATGGTCATTTCTACATTCCGAGCAACCTATGATTCACTCTAGGGCGTTGCTCCACCAGATCGAATTGTTAGGTCCTTAGAAGTAAACGCCAGAAGCATAAAATACGATATAAATACAACAGCGTTTCCATCGTATAAAACGAATAATTGCAACAAGTGTGAAAGTTATGGTCATTTCTACATTCCGAGCAACCTAGGATTCACTCTAGGGCGTTGCTCCACCAGATCGAATAGTTAGGTCCTTAGAAGTAAACGCCAGAAGCATAAAATAACATGTAACTGCAACAGCGTTTCCATCGTATAAAACGAATAATTGCAACCAGTGTGAAAGTTATGGTCATTTCTACATTCCGAGCAACCTAGGATTCACTCTAGGGCGTTGCTCCACCAGATCGAATAGTTAGTGCCTTAGAAGTCAACGCCAGAAGCATAAAATACGATATAAATACAACAGCTTTTCCATCGTATAATACGAATAATTGCAACCAGTGTGAAAGTAATGGTCATTCCTACGTTCCGATCACCCTAAGCGTCACTCTAGGGCGTTGCTCCACCACATCTAATTGCTACGGCCTTAGAAGACAACGCCAGAGGCATGAAGTACAATATAAATACAACAGCGTTTCCATCGTATAAAACGAATAATTGCAACCAGTGTGAAAGTTATGGTCATTTCTACATTCCGAGCAACCTAGGATTCGCTCTAGGGCGTTGCTCCACCAGATCGAATAGTTAGGTCCTTAGAAGTAAACGCCAGAAGCATAAAATACGATATAAATGAAACAGCTTTTCCATCCTATAAAACGAATAACTGCAACCAGTGTGAAAGTAATGGTCATTTCTACGTTCCGAGCACCCTAGGCTTTACTCTAGGGCGTTGCTCCACCACATCTAATAGCTACGGCCTTAGAAGTCAACGCCAGAGGCATAAAGTACAATATAAGTACAACAGCGTTTCCATCGTATAAAACGAATAATTGCAACCAGTGTGAAAGTTATGGTCATTTCTACATTCTGAGCAACCTAGGATTCACGCTAGGACGTTGCTCCACCATATCGAATAGCTAGGTCCTTAGAAGTAAACGCCAGAAGCATAGAATACGATATAAATACAACAGCCTTTCCATCGTATAAAAGGATTAATTGCAACCAGTTTGAACGTGATGGTCATTTCTCCTTTCCGGGCAACCTAGGCTACACTCTAGGGCGTTGCTCCACTAGATCGTATAGTTAGTGCCGTAAAAGTCAACGCCAGAAGCATAAAATACGATATAAATCCAACAGCTTTTCCATCGTATAAAACGAATAATTGCAACCAGTATGAAACTTATGTTCATTTCTACTTTCCGAGAAAGCTAGGCTTCACCCTAGGGCGGTGCTCCAACAGATTGATTAGTTAGGGCCTTAGAAGTCAACGCCCGAAGCATAAAATGCAATTAAAATACAACAGGGTTTCCATCATATAACAGGAATAATTGCAACCAGTTTGAAAGTGATGGCCAATTCTACGTTCCGGGCAACCTAGGCTTCACTCTAGGGCGTTGCTCCACCAGATCGAATAGTCAGTGCCTTAGAAGTCAACGCCAGAAGCATAAAATACGATATAAATACAACAGCTTTTCCATCGTATAAAAGGATTAATTGCAACCAGTTTGAACGTGATGGTCATTTCTCCTTTCCGGGCAACCTAGGCTTCACTCTAGGGCGTTGCTCCACTAGATCCAATAGTTAGTGCCGTAGAAGTCAACACCAGAAGCATAAAATACAATATAAATACAACAGTTTTTCCATCGTATGAAACAAATAATTGCAATCAGTATGAAACTTATGGTCATTTCTACGTTCCGAGCAACCTAGGCTTCACCCTAGGGCGTTGCTCCGACGGATTGAATAGTTAGGGCCTTAGAAGTCAATGCCCGAACCATAAAATGCAAAAAAAATACAACAGTGCTTCCATCATATAACAGGAATAATTGCGACCAGATTGAAAGTGATGGCCAATTCTACGTTCCGGGCAACCAAGGCTTCACTCTAGGGCGTTGCTCCACCAGATCGAATAGTTAGCGCCTTAGAAGTCAACGCCAGAAGCATAAAATACAATATAAAAACAACAGCTTTTCCATCGTATAAATAGAATAATTGCAACCAGTATGAAACTTATGGCCATTTCTACTTTCCCGGCAACCTAGGCTTCACCCTAGGGCGTTACTCCAACAGATTGAATAGTTAGGGCCTTAGAAGTCTACGCCAGAAGCATAAAATACAATATAAATACAACAGTTTTTCCATCGTATGAAACAAATAATTGCAATCAGTATGAAACTTATGGTCATTTCTACGTTCCGAGCAACCTAGGCTTCACCCTAGGGCGTTGCTCCAACGGATTGAATAGTTAGGGCCTTAGAAGTCAATGCCCGAACCTTAAAATGCAAAAAAAATACAACAGTGTTTCCATCATATAACAGGAATAATTGCAACCAATTTGAAAGTGATGGCCAATTCTACGTTCCGGGCAACCTAGGTTTCACTCCAGGGCGTTGCTGCACCAGACCGAATAGTTACGGCCTAAGAAGTCAACGCCAGAAGCATAAAATACGATATAACTGCAACAGCGTTTCCACCGTATAAAACGAATAATTGCAACCAGTGTGAAAGTTATGGTCATTTCTACATTCCGAGCAACCTAGGATTCGCTCTAGGGCGTTGCTCCACCAGATCGAATAGTTAGGTCCTTAGAAGTAAACGCCAGAAGCATAAAATACGATATAAATAAAACAGCTTTTCCATTGTATAAAACGAATAACTGCAACCAGTGTGAAAGTAATGGTCATTTCTACGTTCCGAGCACCCTAGGCTTCGCTCTAGGGCGTTGCTCCACCATATCGAATAGTTAGTGCCTTAGAAGTCAACGCCAGAAGCATAAAATACAATATAAATGCAACAGTTTTTCCATCGTATAAAACGAATAATTGCAACCAGTATGAAAGCTAACGTCACTTCTTCTTTCCGGGCAACCTAGGCTTCACCCTTGGGCGTTGCTCCAACAGATTGAATAGTTAGGGCCTTAGAAGTCAACGCCAGAAGCATAAAATACAATATAAATACAACAGCTTTTCCATCGTATAAAACGAATAATTGCAACCTGTGTGAAAGTCATGGTCATTTCTACGTTCCGAGCACGCTAGGCGTCACTATAGGGCGTTGCTCCACCACATCTAATAGCTACGGCCTTAGAAGTCAATGCCAGAGGCATAAAATACAATATAAATACAACAGCGTTTCCATCGCATAAATCGAATAATTGCAACCAGTGTGAAAGTTATGGTCATTTCCACATTCCGAGCAACCTAGGCTTCACTCTAGGGCGTTGCTCCACCAGATCGTATAGTTAGGTCCTCAGAAGTAAACGCCAGAAGCATAAAATACGATATAAGTACAGCAGCCTTACCATCGTATAAAAGGATTAATTGCAACCAGTTTGAACGTGATGGTCATTTCTCCTTTCCGGGCAACCTAGGCTTCACTCTAGGGCGTTGCTCCACTAGGTCTAACAGCTAGGGCCTTAGAAGTCAACGCCAGAGGCATAAGATACAATATAAATACAACAGCTTTTCAATCGTATAAAACGAATAATTGCAACCAGTATGAAACTTATGGTCATTTCTACTTTCCGAGCAACCTAGGCTTCACCCTAGGGCGTTGCTCCAACAGATTGAATAGTTAGGGCCTTAGAAGTCAACGCCCGAAGCATATAATGCAATAAAAATACAACAGTATTTCCATAATATAACAGGAGTAATTGCAACCAATTTGGAAAGTGATGGCCAATTCTACGTTCCGGGCAACCTAGGTTTCACTCCAGGGCGTTGCTCCACCAGACCGAATAGTTACGGCCCAAGAAGTCAACGCCAGAAGCATAAAATACGATATAAATACAACAGCTTTTCCATCGTATAAAACGAGTAATTGCAACCAGTATGAAACTTATGTTCATTTCTACTTTCCGAGCAAGCTAGGCTTCACCCTAGGGCGTTGCTCCAACAGATTGATTAGTTAGGGCCTTAGAAGTCAACGCCCGAAGCATAAAATGCAAAAAAAATACAACAGCGTTTCCATCGTATAAAACGAATAATTGCAACAAGTGTGAAAGTTATGGTCATTTCTACATTCCGAGCAACCTAGGCTTCACTCTAGGGCGTTGCTCCACCAAATCGAATAGTTAGTGCCTCAGAAGTCAACGCCAGAAGCATAAAATACAATATAAATACAACAGCTTTTCCATCGTATAAAACGAATAATTGCAACCAGTATGAAACTTATGGTCATTTCTACTTTCCGAGCTACCTAGGCTTCACCCTAGGGCGTTGCTCCAACAGATTGTATAGTTAGGGCCTTAGAAGTCTACGCCCGAACCATAAAATACAAAAAAAATTCAACAGTGTTTCCATCATATAACAGGAATAATTTCGACCAGTTTGAAAGTGATGGCCAATTCTACGTTCCGGGCAACCCAGGCTTCACTCCAGGGCGTTGCTCCACCAGACCGCATATATCCGGCCTAAGAAGTCAACGCCAGAATCATAAAATACGATACAAATACAACAGCTTTTCCATCGTATAAAACGAATAATTGCAACCAGTGTGAAAGTCATGGTCATTTCTACGTTCCGAGCACCCTAGGCGTCACTCTAGGGCGTTGCTCCACCACATCTAATAGCTACGGCCTTAGAAGTCAACGCCCGAGGCATAAAATACAATATAAATACAACAGCTTTTCCATCGTATAAAACGAATAAATGCAACCAGTGTGAAAGTCATGGTCATTTCTACGTTCCGAGCACCCTAGGCGTCACTCTAGGGCGTTGCTCCACCACATCTAATAGCAACGGCCTTAGAAGTCAACGCCCGAAGATGAAAATGCAATTAAAATACAACAGTGTTTCCATCATATAGCAGGAATAATTGCGACCAGTTTGAAAGTGATGGCCAATTCTACGTTCCGGGCAACCTAGGCTTCACTCTAGGGCGTTGCTTCAACAGATCGAATAGATAGTGCCTTAGAAGTCAACGCCAGAAGCATAAAATACAATATAAATACAACAGCTTTTCCATCGTATAAAACGAATAAATGCAACCAGTGTGAAAGTCATGGTCATTTCTACGTTCCGAGCACCCTAGGCGTCACTCTAGGGCGTTGCTCCACCACATCTAATAGCAACGGCCTTAGAAGTCAACGCCCGAAGATGAAAATGCAATTAAAATACAACAGTGTTTCCATCATATAGCAGGAATAATTGCGACCAGTTTGAAAGTGATGGCCAATTCTACGTTCCGGGCAACCTAGGCTTCACTCTAGGGCGTTGCTTCAACAGATCGAATAGATAGTGCCTTAGAAGTCAACGCCAGAAGCATAAAATACAATATAAATACAACAGCTTTTCCATCGTATAAAACGAATAATTGCAACCAGTGTGAAAGTTATGGTCATTTCTACATTCCGAGCTACCTAGGATTCACTCTAGCGCGTTGCTCCACCAGATCGAATAGTTAGGTCCTTAGAAGTAAACGCCAGAAACATAAAGTACGATATAAATACAACAGCGTTTCCATCGTATAAAACGAATAATTGCAACAAGTGTGAAAGTTATGGTCATTTCTACATTCCGAGCAACCTAGGATTCACTCTAGGGCGTTGCTCCACCAGAGCGAATAGTTAGGTCCTTAGAAGTAAACGCCAGAAGCATAAAATACGATATAACTACATCAGCGTTTCCATCGTATAAAACGAATAATTGCAACCAGTGTGAAAGTTATGGTCATTTCTACATTCCCAGCAACCTAGGATTCACACTAGGGCGTTGCTCCACCAGATCGAATAGTTAGGTCCTTAGAAGTCAACGCCAGAAGCATAAAATACAATATAAATACAACAGCTTTTCCATCGTATAAAACGAATAACTGCAACCAGTATGAAACTTATGGTCATTTCTACTTTCCGAGCAACCTAGGCTTCACCCTAGGGCGATGCTCCAACGGATTGAATAGTTAGGGCCTTAGAAGTCAACGCCCGAACCATAAAATGCAAAAAAAATACAACTGCGTTTCCATCGTATAAAACGAATAATTGCAACAAGTGTGAAAGTTATGGTCATTTCTACATTCCGAGCAACCTAGGCTTCACTCTAGGGCGTTGCTCCACCAGATCGAATAGTTAGTGCCTCAGAAGTCAACGCCAGAAGCATAAAATACAATATAAATACAACAGCTTTTCCATCGTATAAAACGAATAATTGCAGCCAGTATGAAACTGATGGCCATTTCTACTTTCCGAGCAACCTAGGCTTCACCCTAGGGCGTTGGTCCAACAGATTGAATAGTTAGGGCCTTAGAAGTCAACGCCCGAAGCATAAAATGCAATAAAAATACAACAGCGTTTCCATCGTATAAAACGAATAATTGCAACAAGTGTGAAAGTTATGGTCATTTCTACATTCCGAGCAACCTAGGCTTCACTCTAGGGCGTTGCTCCACCAGATCGAATAGTTAGTGCCTCAGAAGTCAACGCCAGAAGCATAAAATACGATATAAATACAACAGCTTTTCCATCGTATAAAACGAATAATTGCAACCAGTGTGAAAGTAGTGGTCATTCCTACGTTCCGAGCACCCTAGGCGTCACTCTAGGGCGTTGCTCCACCACATCTAATAGCTACGGCCTTAGAAGTCAACGCCAGAGGCATAAAGTACAATATAAATACAACAGCGTTTCCATCGTATAAAACGAATAATTGCAACCAGTGTGAAAGCTATGGTCATTTCTACATTCCGAGCAAGCTAGGATACACTCTAGGGCGTTGCTCCACCAGATCGAATAGTTAGGTCCTTAGAAGTAAACGCCAGAAGCATAAAATACGATATAAATACAACAGCTTTTCCATCGTATAAAACGAATAACTGCAACCAGTGTGAATGTAATGGTCATTTCTACGTTCCGAGCACCCTAGGCTCAACTCTAGGGCGTTGCTCCACCACATCTAATAGCTACGGCCTTAGAAGTCAACGCCAGAGGCATAAAGTACAATATAAATACAACAGCGTTTCCATCGTATAAAACGAATAATTGCAACCAGTGTGAAAGTTATGGTCATTTCTGCATTCCGAGCAACCTGGGCTTCACTCTAGGGCGTTGTTCCACCAGATCGAATAGTTCGGTCCTTACAAGTAAACGCCAGAAGCATAAAATACGATATAAATACAACAGCGTTTCCATCGTATAAAACGAATAATTGCAACCAGTGTGAAAGTTATGGTCATTTCCACATTCCGAGCAACCCAGGACTCACTCTAGGGCGTTGCTCCACCAGATCGAATAGTTAGCTCCTTAGAAGTCAACGCCAGAAGCATAAAATACAATATAAATACAACAGCTTTTCCATCGTATAAAACGAATAATTGCAACCAGTATGAAACTTATAGTCATTTCTACTTTCCGAGCTACCTAGGCTTCACCCTAGGGCGTTGTTAAAACAGATTGAATAGTTAGGGCCTTAGAAGTCTACGCCCGAACCATAAAATACAAAAAAAATACAACAGTGTTTCCATCATATAACAGGAATAATTTCGACCAGTTTGAAAGTGATGGCCAATTCTACGTTCCGGGCAACCTAGGCTTCACTCCAGGGCGTTGCTCCACCAGACCGCATATATACGGCCTAAGAAGTCAACGCCAGAAGCATAAAATACGATATAAATACAACAGCTTTTCCATCGTATAAAACGAATAATTGCAACCAGTGTGAAAGTCATGATCATTTCTACGTTCCGAGCACCCTAGGCGTCACTCTAGGGCGTTGCTCCACCACATCTAATAGCTACGGCCTTAGAAGTCAACGCCCGAGGCATAAAATACAATATAAATACAACAGCTTTTCCATCGTATAAAACTAATAATTGCAACCAGTGTGAAAGTCATGGTCATTTCTACGTTCCGAGCACCCTAGGCGTCACCCTAGGGCGTTGCTCCAACAGATTGAATAGTTAGGGCCTTAGAAGTCAACGCCCGAAGATGAAAATGCAATTAAAATACAACAGTGTTTCCATCATATAGCAGGAATAATTGCGAACAGTTTGAAAGTGATGGCCAATTCTACGTTCCGGGCAACCTAGGCTTCACTCTAGGGCGTTGCTTCAACAGATCGAATAGATAGTGCCTTAGAAGTCAACGCCAGAAGCATAAAATACAATATAAATACAACAGCTTTTCCATCGTATAAAACGAATAATTGCAACCAGTGTGAAAGTTATGGTCATTTCTACATTCCGAGCTACCTAGGATTCACTCTAGGGCGTTGCTCCACCAGATCGAATAGTTAGGTCCTTAGAAGTAAACGCCAGAAACATAAAGTACGATATAAATACATCAGCGTTTCCATCGTATAAAACGAATAATTGCAACCAGTGTGAAAGTTATGGTCATTTCTACATTCCCAGCAACCTAGGATTCACTCTAGGGCGTTGCTCCACCAGATCGAATAGTTAGGTCCTTAGAAGTCAACGCCAGAAGCATAAAATACAATATAAATACAACAGCTTTTCCATCGTATAAAACGAATAACTGCAACCAGTATGAAACTTATGGTCATTTCTACTTTCCGAGCAACCTAGGCTTCACCCTAGGGCGATGCTCCAACGGATTGAATAGTTAGGGCCTTAGAAGTCAACGCCCGAACCATAAAATGCAAAAAAAATACAACTGCGTTTCCATCGTATAAAACGAATAATTGCAACAAGTGTGAAAGTTATGGTCATTTCTACATTCCGAGCAACCTAGGCTTCACTCTAGGGCGTTGCTCCACCAGATCGAATAGTTAGTGCCTCAGAAGTCAACGCCAGAAGCATAAAATACAATATAAATACAACAGCTTTTCCATCGTATAAAACGATTAATTGCAACCAGTATGAAACTTATGGTCATTTCTACTTTGCGAGCAACCTAGGCTTCACCCTAGGGCGTTGCTGCAACAGATTGAATGGTTAGGGCCTTAGAAGTCTACGCCCGAACCATAAAATACAAAAAAAAAACAACATTGTTTCCATCATATAACAGGAATAATTTCGACCAGTTTGAAAGTGATGGCCAATTCTACGTTTCAGGCAACCTAGGCTTCACTCTAGGGCGTTGCTCCACCAGATGGAATAGTTAGTGCCTTAGAAGTCAACGCCAGAAGCATAAAATACGATGTAAATACAACAGCTTTTCCATCGTATAAAACGAATAATGGCAACCAGTGTGAAAGTAATGGCCATTCCTACGTTCCGAGCACCCTAGGCGTCACTCTAGGGCGTTGCTCCACCACATCTAATAGCTACGGCCTTAGAAGTCAACGCCAGAGGCATAAAGTACAATATAAATACAACAGCGTTTCCATCGTATAAATCGAATAATTGCAACCAGTATAAAACTTATGGTCATTTCTACTTTCCGAGCAACCTAGGCTTCACCCTAGGGCGTTGCTCCAACAGATTGAATAGTTAGGGCCTTAGAAGTCAACGCCCGAAGCATATAATGCAATAAAAATAGAACAGTGTTTCCATAATATAACAGGAATAATTGCCACCAATTTGGAAAGTGATGGCCAATTCTACATTCCGGGCAACCTAGGCTTCACTCTAGGCCGTTGCTCCACCAGATCGAATAGTTAGTGCCTTAGAAGTCAACGCCAGAAGCATAAAATACAATATAAATACAACAGCTTTTCCATCGTATAAATAGAATAATTGCAACCAGTACGAAACTTATGGTCATTTCTACTTTCCGAGCAACCTAGGCTTCAGCCTAGGGCGTTGCTCCAACAGATTGAATAGTTAGGGCCTTAGAAGTCTACGACCGAACCATAAAATGCAAAAAAAATACAACAGAGTTTCCATCATATAACAGGAATAATTTCGACCAGTTTGAAGGTGATGGCCAATTCTACGTTCCGGGCAACCTAGGCTTCACTCTAGGGCGTTGCTCCACCATATCGAATAGTTAGTGCCTTAGAAGTCAACGCCAGAAGCAGAAAATACAATATAAGTACAACAGTGTTTCCATCATATAACAGGAATAATTGCAACCAGTTTGAAAGTGATGGCCAATTCTACGTTCCGGGCAACCTAGGCTTCACTATAGGGCGTTGCTCCACCAGATCGAATAGTTAGTGCCTTAGAAGTCAACGCCAGAAGCGTAAAATACGATATAAATACGACAGCTTTTCCATCGTATAAAAGGATTAAATGCAACCAGTATGAAACTTATGGTCATTTCTACTTTCCGAGCAAGCTAGGCTTCACCCTAGGGCGTTGCTCCAACAGATTGAATAGTTAGGGCCTTGGAAGTCAACGCCCGAAGCATAAAATGCAATAAAAATACAACACTGTTTCCATCATATAACAGGAATAATTGCGACCAGTTTGAAAGTGATGGCCAATTCTACGTTCCGGGCAACCTAGGCTTCACTCTAGGGCGTTGCTCCACCAGGTCGAACAGCTAGGGCCTTAGAAGTCAACGCCAGAAGCATAAGATACAATATAAATACAACAGCTTTTCCATCGTATAAAACGAATAATTGCAACCGGTATGAAACTTATGGTCATTTCTACTTTCCGAGCAACCTAGGCTTCACCCTAGGGCGTTGCTCCAACAGATTGAATAGTTAGGGCCTTAGAAGTCTACGCCCGAACCATAAAATACAAAAAAAATACAACAGTGTTTCCATCATATAACAGGAATAATTTCGACCAGTTTGAAAGTGATGGCCAATTCTACGATCCGGGCAACGTAGGCTTCACTCCAGGGCGTTGCTCCACCAGACCGCATATATACGGCCTAAGAAGTCAACGCCAGAAGCATAAAATACGATATAAATAGAACAGCTTTTCCATCGTATAAAACGAATAATTGCAACCAGTGTGAAAGTCATGGTCATTTCTACGTTCCGAGCACCCTAGGCGTCACTCAAGGGCGTTGCTCCACCACATCTAATAGCTACGGCCTTAGAAGTCAACGCCCGAGGCATAAAATACAATATAAATACAACAGCTTTTCCATCGTATAAAACGAATAATTGCAACCAGTGTGAAAGTCATGGTCATTTCTACGTTCCGAGCACCCTAGGCGTCACTCTAGGGCGTTGCTCCACCACATCTAATAGCAACGGCCTTAGAAGTCAACGCCCGAAGCTTAAAATGCAATTAAAATACAACAGTGTTTCCATCATATAGCAGGAATAATTGCGACCAGTTTGAAAGTGATGGCCAATTCTACGTTCCGGGCAACCTAGGCTTCACTCTAGGGCGTTGCTTCAACAGATCGAATAGATAGTGCTTTATAAGTCAACGCCAGAAGCATAAAATACAATATAAATACAACAGCTTTTCCATCGTATAAAACGAATAATTGCAACCAGTGTGAAAGTTATGGTCATTTCTACATTCCGAGCTACCTAGGATTCACTCTAGGGCGTTGCTCCACCAGATCGAATAGTTAGGTCCTTAGAAGTAAACGCCAGAAACATAAAGTACGATATAAATACAACAGCGTTTCCATCGTATAAAACGAATAATTGCAACAAGTGTGAAAGTTATGGTCATTTCTACATTCCGAGCAACCTAGGATTCACTCTAGGGCGTTGCTCCACCAGATCGAATAGTTAGGTCCTTAGAAGTCAACGCCAGAAGCATAAAATACAATATAAATACAACAGCTTTTCCATCGTATAAAACGAATAACTGCAACCAGTATGAAACTTATGGTCATTTCTACTTTCCGAGCAACCTAGGCTTCACCCTAGGGCGATGCTCCAACGGATTGAATAGTTAGGGCCTTAGAAGTCAACGCCCGAACCATAAAATGCAAAAAAAATACAACTGCGTTTCCATCGTATAAAACGAATAATTGCAACAAGTGTGAAAGTTATGGTCATTTCTACATTCCGAGCAACCTAGGCTTCACTCTAGGGCGTTGCTCCACCAGATCGAATAGTTAGTGCCTCAGAAGTCAACGCCAGAAGCATAAAATACAATATAAATACAACAGCTTTTCCATCGTATAAAACGAATAATTGCAGCCAGTATGAAACTGATGGCCATTTCTACTTTCCGAGCAACCTAGGCTTCACCCTAGGGCGTTGGTCCAACAGATTGAATAGTTAGGGCCTTAGAAGTCAACGCCCGAAGCATAAAATGCAATAAAAATACAACAGCGTTTCCATCGTATAAAACGAATAATTGCAACAAGAGTGAAAGTTATGGTCATTTCTACATTCCGAGCAACCTAGGCTTCACTCTAGGGCGTTGCTCCACCAGATCGAATAGTTAGTGCCTCAGAAGTCAACGCCAGAAGCATAAAATACGATATAAATACAACAGCTTTTCCATCGTATAAAACGAATAATTGCAACCAGTGTGAAAGTAGTGGTCATTCCTACGTTCCGAGCACCCTAGGCGTCACTCTAGGGCGTTGCTCCACCACATCTAATAGCTACGGCCTTAGAAGTCAACGCCAGAGGCATAAAGTACAATATAAATACAACAGCGTTTCCATCGTATAAAACGAATAATTGCAACCAGTGTGAAAGCTATGGTCATTTCTACATTCCGAGCAAGCTAGGATACACTCTAGGGCGTTGCTCCACCAGATCGAATAGTTAGGTCCTTAGAAGTAAACGCCAGAAGCATAAAATACGATATAAATACAACAGCTTTTCCATCGTATAAAACGAATAACTGCAACCAGTGTGAATGTAATGGTCATTTCTACGTTCCGAGCACCCTAGGCTCAACTCTAGGGCGTTGCTCCACCACATCTAATAGCTACGGCCTTAGAAGTCAACGCCAGAGGCATAAAGTACAATATAAATACAACAGCGTTTCCATCGTATAAAACGAATAATTGCAACCAGTGTGAAAGTTATGGTCATTTCTGCATTCCGAGCAACCTGGGCTTCACTCTAGGGCGTTGTTCCACCAGATCGAATAGTTCGGTCCTTACAAGTAAACGCCAGAAGCATAAAATACGATATAAATACAACAGCGTTTCCATCGTATAAAACGAATAATTGCAACCAGTGTGAAAGTTATGGTCATTTCCACATTCCGAGCAACCCAGGACTCACTCTAGGGCGTTGCTCCACCAGATCGAATAGTTAGCTCCTTAGAAGTCAACGCCAGAAGCATAAAATACAATATAAATACAACAGCTTTTCCATCGTATAAAACGAATAATTGCAACCAGTATGAAACTTATAGTCATTTCTACTTTCCGAGCTACCTAGGCTTCACCCTAGGGCGTTGTTAAAACAGATTGAATAGTTAGGGCCTTAGAAGTCTACGCCCGAACCATAAAATACAAAAAAAATACAACAGTGTTTCCATCATATAACAGGAATAATTTCGACCAGTTTGAAAGTGATGGCCAATTCTACGTTCCGGGCAACCTAGGCTTCACTCCAGGGCGTTGCTCCACCAGACCGCATATATACGGCCTAAGAAGTCAACGCCAGAAGCATAAAATACGATATAAATACAACAGCTTTTCCATCGTATAAAACGAATAATTGCAACCAGTGTGAAAGTCATGATCATTTCTACGTTCCGAGCACCCTAGGCGTCACTCTAGGGCGTTGCTCCACCACATCTAATAGCTACGGCCTTAGAAGTCAACGCCCGAGGCATAAAATACAATATAAATACAACAGCTTTTCCATCGTATAAAACTAATAATTGCAACCAGTGTGAAAGTCATGGTCATTTCTACGTTCCGAGCACCCTAGGCGTCACCCTAGGGCGTTGCTCCAACAGATTGAATAGTTAGGGCCTTAGAAGTCAACGCCCGAAGATGAAAATGCAATTAAAATACAACAGTGTTTCCATCATATAGCAGGAATAATTGCGAACAGTTTGAAAGTGATGGCCAATTCTACGTTCCGGGCAACCTAGGCTTCACTCTAGGGCGTTGCTTCAACAGATAGAATAGATAGTGCCTTAGAAGTCAACGCCAGAAGCATAAAATACAATATAAATACAACAGCTTTTCCATCGTATAAAACGAATAATTGCAACCAGTGTGAAAGTTATGGTCATTTCTACATTCCGAGCTACCTAGGATTCACTCTAGGGCGTTGCTCCACCAGATCGAATAGTTAGGTCCTTAGAAGTAAACGCCAGAAACATAAAGTACGATATAAATACATCAGCGTTTCCATCGTATAAAACGAATAATTGCAACCAGTGTGAAAGTTATGGTCATTTCTACATTCCCAGCAACCTAGGATTCACTCTAGGGCGTTGCTCCACCAGATCGAATAGTTAGGTCCTTAGAAGTCAACGCCAGAAGCATAAAATACAATATAAATACAACAGCTTTTCCATCGTATAAAACGAATAACTGCAACCAGTATGAAACTTATGGTCATTTCTACTTTCCGAGCAACCTAGGCTTCACCCTAGGGCGATGCTCCAACGGATTGAATAGTTAGGGCCTTAGAAGTCAACGCCCGAACCATAAAATGCAAAAAAAATACAACTGCGTTTCCATCGTATAAAACGAATAATTGCAACAAGTGTGAAAGTTATGGTCATTTCTACATTCCGAGCAACCTAGGCTTCACTCTAGGGCGTTGCTCCACCAGATCGAATAGTTAGTGCCTCAGAAGTCAACGCCAGAAGCATAAAATACAATATAAATACAACAGCTTTTCCATCGTATAAAACGATTAATTGCAACCAGTATGAAACTTATGGTCATTTCTACTTTGCGAGCAACCTAGGCTTCACCCTAGGGCGTTGCTGCAACAGATTGAATGGTTAGGGCCTTAGAAGTCTACGCCCGAACCATAAAATACAAAAAAAAAACAACATTGTTTCCATCATATAACAGGAATAATTTCGACCAGTTTGAAAGTGATGGCCAATTCTACGTTTCAGGCAACCTAGGCTTCACTCTAGGGCGTTGCTCCACCAGATGGAATAGTTAGTGCCTTAGAAGTCAACGCCAGAAGCATAAAATACGATGTAAATACAACAGCTTTTCCATCGTATAAAACGAATAATGGCAACCAGTGTGAAAGTAATGGCCATTCCTACGTTCCGAGCACCCTAGGCGTCACTCTAGGGCGTTGCTCCACCACATCTAATAGCTACGGCCTTAGAAGTCAACGCCAGAGGCATAAAGTACAATATAAATACAACAGCGTTTCCATCGTATAAATCGAATAATTGCAACCAGTATGAAACTTATGGTCATTTCTACTTTCCGAGCAACCTAGGCTTCACCCTAGGGCGTTGCTCCAACAGATTGAATAGTTAGGGCCTTAGAAGTCAACGCCCGAAGCATATAATGCAATAAAAATAGAACAGTGTTTCCATAATATAACAGGAATAATTGCCACCAATTTGGAAAGTGATGGCCAATTCTACGTTCCGGGCAACCTAGGCTTCACTCTAGGCCGTTGCTCCACCAGATCGAATAGTCAGTGCCTTAGAAGTCAACGCCAGAAGCATAAAATACAATATAAATACAACAGCTTTTCCATCGTATAAATAGAATAATTGCAACCAGTACGAAACTTATGGTCATTTCTACTTTCCGAGCAACCTAGGCTTCAGCCTAGGGCGTTGCTCCAACAGATTGAATAGTTAGGGCCTTAGAAGTCTACGACCGAACCATAAAATGCAAAAAAAATACAACAGAGTTTCCATCATATAACAGGAATAATTTCGACCAGTTTGAAGGTGATGGCCAATTCTACGTTCCGGGCAACCTAGGCTTCACTCTAGGGCGTTGCTCCACCATATCGAATAGTTAGTGCCTTAGAAGTCAACGCCAGAAGCAGAAAATACAATATAAGTACAACAGTGTTTCCATCATATAACAGGAATAATTGCAACCAGTTTGAAAGTGATGGCCAATTCTACGTTCCGGGCAACCTAGGCTTCACTATAGGGCGTTGCTCCACCAGATCGAATAGTTAGTGCCTTAGAAGTCAACGCCAGAAGCGTAAAATACGATATAAATACGACAGCTTTTCCATCGTATAAAAGGATTAAATGCAACCAGTATGAAACTTATGGTCATTTCTACTTTCCGAGCAAGCTAGGCTTCACCCTAGGGCGTTGCTCCAACAGATTGAATAGTTAGGGCCTTGGAAGTCAACGCCCGAAGCATAAAATGCAATAAAAATACAACACTGTTTCCATCATATAACAGGAATAATTGCGACCAGTTTGAAAGTGATGGCCAATTCTACGTTCCGGGCAACCTAGGCTTCACTCTAGGGCGTTGCTCCACCAGGTCGAACAGCTAGGGCCTTAGAAGTCAACGCCAGAAGCATAAGATACAATATAAATACAACAGCTTTTCCATCGTATAAAACGAATAATTGCAACCGGTATGAAACTTATGGTCATTTCTACTTTCCGAGCAACCTAGGCTTCACCCTAGGGCGTTGCTCCAACAGATTGAATAGTTAGGGCCTTAGAAGTCTACGCCCGAACCATAAAATACAAAAAAAATACAACAGTGTTTCCATCATATAACAGGAATAATTTCGACCAGTTTGAAAGTGATGGCCAATTCTACGATCCGGGCAACGTAGGCTTCACTCCAGGGCGTTGCTCCACCAGACCGCATATATACGGCCTAAGAAGTCAACGCCAGAAGCATAAAATACGATATAAATAGAACAGCTTTTCCATCGTATAAAACGAATAATTGCAACCAGTGTGAAAGTCATGGTCATTTCTACGTTCCGAGCACCCTAGGCGTCACTCAAGGGCGTTGCTCCACCACATCTAATAGCTACGGCCTTAGAAGTCAACGCCCGAGGCATAAAATACAATATAAATACAACAGCTTTTCCATCGTATAAAACGAATAATTGCAACCAGTGTGAAAGTCATGGTCATTTCTACGTTCCGAGCACCCTAGGCGTCACTCTAGGGCGTTGCTCCACCACATCTAATAGCAACGGCCTTAGAAGTCAACGCCCGAAGCTTAAAATGCAATTAAAATACAACAGTGTTTCCATCATATAGCAGGAATAATTGCGACCAGTTTGAAAGTGATGGCCAATTCTACGTTCCGGGCAACCTAGGCTTCACTCTAGGGCGTTGCTTCAACAGATCGAATAGATAGTGCTTTATAAGTCAACGCCAGAAGCATAAAATACAATATAAATACAACAGCTTTTCCATCGTATAAAACGAATAATTGCAACCAGTGTGAAAGTTATGGTCATTTCTACATTCCGAGCTACCTAGGATTCACTCTAGGGCGTTGCTCCACCAGATCGAATAGTTAGGTCCTTAGAAGTAAACGCCAGAAACATAAAGTACGATATAAATACAACAGCGTTTCCATCGTATAAAACGAATAATTGCAACAAGTGTGAAAGTTATGGTCATTTCTACATTCCGAGCAACCTAGGATTCACTCTAGGGCGTTGCTCCACCAGATCGAATAGTTAGGTCCTTAGAAGTAAACGCCAGAAGCATAAAATACGATATAACTACATCAGCGTTTCCATCGTATAAAACGAATAATTGCAACCAGTGTGAAAGTTATGGTAATTTCTACATTCCCAGCAACCTAGGATTCACTCTAGGGCGTTGCTCCACCAGATCGAATAGTTAGGTCCTTAGAAGTCAACGCCAGAAGCATAAAATACAATATAAATACAACAGCTTTTCCATCGTATAAAACGAATAACTGCAACCAGTATGAAACTTATGGTCATTTCTACTTTCCGAGCAACCTAGGCTTCACCCTAGGGCGATGCTCCAACGGATTGAATAGTTAGGGCCTTAGAAGTCAACGCCCGAACCATAAAATGCAAAAAAAATACAGCAGCGTTTCCATTGTATAAAACGAATAATTCCAACAAGTGTGAAAGTTATGGTCATTTCTACATTCCGAGCAACCCAGGCTTCACTCTAGGGCGTTGCTCCACCAGATCGAATAGTTAGTGCCTGAGAAGTCAACGCCAGAAGCATAAAATACAATATAAATACAACAGCTTTTCCATCGTATAAAACGAATAATTGCAACCAGTATGAAACCTATTGTCATTTCTACTTTCCGAGCAACCTAGGCTTCACCCTAGGGCGTTGCTCCAACCGATTGAATAGTTAGGGCCTTAGAAGTCTACGCCCGAACCATAAAATACAAAAAAAATACAACAGTGTTTCCATCATATAACAGGAATAATTTCGACCAGTTTGAAAGTGATGGCCAATTCTACGTTTCGGACAACCTAGGCTTCACTCTAGGGCGTTGCTTCACCAGATCGAATAGTTAGTGCCTTAGAAGTCAACGCCAGAAGCATAAAATACGATATAAATACAACAGCTTTTCCATCGTATAAAACGAATAATTGCAACCAGTGTGAAAGTAATGGTCATTCGTACGTTCCGAGCACCCTAGGCGTCACTCTAGGGCGTTGCTCCACCACATCTAATAGCTACGGCCTTAGAAGTCAACGCCAGAGGCATAAAGTACAATATAAATACAACAGCGTTTCCACCGTATAAAACGAATAATTGCAACCAGTGTGAAAGTTATGGTCATTTCTACATTCCGAGCAACCTAGGATACACTCTAGGGCGTTGCTCCACCAGATCGAACAGTTAGGTCCTTAGAAGTAAACGCCAGAAGCATAAAATACGATATAAATACAACAGCTTTTCCATCGTATAAAACGAATAACTGCAACCAGTGTGAAAGTAATGGTCATTTCTACGTTCCGAGCACCCTAGGCTCTACTCTAGGGCGTTGCTCCACCACATCTAATAGCTACGGCCTTAGAAGTCAACGCCAGAGGCATAAAGTACAATATAAATACAACAGCGTTTCCATCGTATAAAACGAATAATTGCAACCAGTGTGAAAGTTATGGTCATTTCTGCATTCCGAGCAACCTAGGATTCAGTCTAGGGCGTTGCTCCACCAGATCGAATAGTTATGTCCTTAGAACTAAACGCCAGAAGCATAAAATACGATATAAATACAACAGCCTTTCCATCGTATAAAACGAATAATTGCAACCAGTGTGAAAGTTATGGTCATTTCTACATTCCGAGCAACCTAGGACTCACTCTAGGGCGTTGCTCCACCAGATCGAATAGTAGGTCCTTAGAAGTAAACGCCAGAAACATAAAGTACGATATAAATACAACAGCGTTTCCATCGTATAAAACGAATAATTGCAACAAGCGTGAAAGTTATGGTCATTTCTACATTCCGAGCAACCTAGGATTCACTCTAGGGCGTTGCTCCACCAGGTCGAACAGCTAGGGCCTTAGAAGTCAACGGCAGAAGCATAAGATACAATATAAATACAACAGCTTTTCCATCGTATAAAACGAATAATTGCAACCGGTATGAAACTTATGGTCATTTCTACTTTCCGAGCAACCTAGGCTTCACCCTACGGCGTTGCTCCAACAGATTGAATAGTTAGGGCCTTGGAAGTCTACGCCCGAACCATAAAACACAAAAAAAATACAACAGTGTTTCCATCATATAACAGGAATAATTTCGACCAGTTTGAAAGTGATGGCCAATTCTACGTTTCGGGCAACCTAGGCTTCACTCTAGGGCGTTGCTCCACCAGATCGAATAGTTAGTGCCTTAGACCTCAACGCCAGAAGCATAAAGTACAATATAAATACAACAGCGTTTCCATTGTATAAAACGAATAATTGCAACCAGTGTGAAAGTTATGGTCATTTCTACATTCCGAGCAACCTAGGATTCACTCTAGGGCGTTGCTCCACCAGATCGAATAGTTAGGTCCTTAGAAGTAAACGCCAGAAGCATAAAATACGATATAAATACAACAGCTTTTCCATCGTATAAAACGAATAACTGCAACCAGGGTGAAAGTAATGGTCATTTCTACGTTCCGAGCACCCTAGGCTTTACTCTAGGGCGTTGCTCCACCACATCTAATAGCTACGGCCTTAGAAGTCAACGCCAGAGGCATAAAGTACAATATAAATACAACAGCCTTTCCATCGTATAAAACGAATAATTGCAACCAGTGTGAAAGTTATGGTCATTTCTGCATTCCGAGCACCCTAGGATTCACTCTAGGGCGTTGCTCCACCAGATCGAATAGTTAGGTCCTTAGAAGTAAACGCCAGAAGCGTAAAATACGTTATAAATACAACAGCGTTTCCATCGTATAAAACGAATAATTGCAACAAGCGGGAAAGTTATGGTCATTTCTACATTCCGAGCAACCTAGGATTCACTCTAGGGCGTTGCTCCACCAGGTCGAACAGCTAGGGCCTTAGAATTCAACGGCAGAAGCATAAGATACAATATAAATACAACAGCTTTTCCATCGTATAAAACGAATAATTGCAACCGGTATGAAACTGATGGTCATTTCTACATTCCGAGCAACCTAGGCTTCACCCTAGGGCGTTGCTCCAACAGATTGAATAGTTAGGGCCTTAGAAGTCAACGCCCGATGCATAAAATGCAATAAAAATACAACAGAGTTTCCATCGTATAAAACGAATAATTGCAACCAGTATGAAACTTATGGTCATTTCTACTTTAAGAGCAAGCTAGGCTTCACCATAGGGCGTTGCTCCAACAGATTGAATAGTTAGGACCTTAGAAGTGAACGCCCGAACCATAAAATGCAAAAAAAATACAACAGTGTTTCCATCATATAACAGGAATAATTGCAAGCAGTTTGAAAGTGATGGCCAATTCTACGTTCCGGGTAAACTAGGCGTCTATCTAGGGCGTTGCTCCACCAGATCGAATAGATAGTGCCTTAGAAGTCAACGCCAGAAGCATAAAATAAAATACAAATACAACAGTTTTTCATTCGTATAAAACGAATAATGCAACCAGTATGAAACTTATGGTCATTTCTCCTTTCCGGGCAACCTAGGCTTCACTCTAGGGCGTTGCTCCACTAGATCGAATAGCTAGGGCCTTAGAAGTCAACGCCAGAAGCATAAAATACAATATAAATACAACAGTTTTTCCATCGTATAAAACGAATAATTGCAACCAGTATGAAACTGATGGTCATTTCTACATTCCGAGCAACCTAGGCTTCACTCTAGGGCGTTGCTCCACTAGATCGAATAGCTAGGGCCTTAGAAGTCAACGCCAGAAGCATAAAATACAATATAAATACAACAGCTTTACATCGTATAAAACGAATAATTGCAACCAGTATGAAACTGATGGTCATTTCTACTTTTCGAGCAAGCTAGGCTTCACCATAGGGCGTTGCTCCAACAGATCGCATAGTTAGGTCCTTAGAAGTCAACGCCAGAAGCATAAAATACAATATAAATACAACAGTTTTTCCATCGTATAACAAGATTAATTGCAACCAGGTAGAAAGTGATGGTCATTTCTCCTTTCCGGGCAACCTAGGCTTCACTCTAGGGCGTTGCTCCACTGGATCGAATAGCTAGGGCCTTAGAAGTCAACGCCAGAAGCATAAAATACAATATAAATACAACAGCTTTTCCACCGTATAAAACGAATAATTGCAACCAGTGTGAAAGTTATGGTCATTTCTACATTCCGAGCAACCTAGGATTCACTCTAGGGCGTTGCTCCACCAGATCGAATAGTTAGGTCCTTAGAAGTAAACGCCAGAAGCATAAAATACGATATAAATACAACAGTTTTTCCATCGTATAAAACGAATAATTGCAACCATTGTGAAAGTTATGGTCATTTCTACTTTCCGAGCAACCTAGGCTTCACTCTAGGGCGTTGCTCCACTAGATCCAATAGCTAGGGCCTTAGAAGTCAACGCCAGAAGCATAAAATACAATATAAATACAACAGTTTTTCCATCGTATTAAACGAATAATTGCAACCAGTATGAAACTGATGGTCATTTCTACATTCCGAGCAACCTAGGCTTCACCCTAGGGCGTTGCTCCAACAGATTGAATAGTTAGGGCCTTAGAAGTCAACGCCCGATGCATAAAATGCAATAAAAATACAACAGAGTTTCCATCGTATAAAACGAATAATTGCAACCAGTATGAAACTTATGGTCATTTCTACTTTAAGAGCAAGCTAGGCTTCACCATAGGGCGTTGCTCCAACAGATTGAATAGTTAGGACCTTAGAAGTGAACGCCCGAACCATAAAATGCAAAAAAAATACAACAGTGTTTCCATCATATAACAGGAATAATTGCAAGCAGTTTGAAAGTGATGGCCAATTCTACGTTCCGGGTAAACTAGGCGTCTATCTAGGGCGTTGCTCCACCAGATCGAATAGATAGTGCCTTAGAAGTCAACGCCAGAAGCATAAAATAAAATACAAATACAACAGTTTTTCATTCGTATAAAACGAATAATGCAACCAGTATGAAACTTATGGTCATTTCTACTTTCCGAGCAACCTAGGCTTCACCCTAGGGCCTTGCTCCAACAGATTCAATAGTTAGGACCTTAGAAGTCAACGCCCGAACCATAAAATGCAAAAAAAATACAACAGTGTTTCCATCATATAACAGGAATAATTGCAACCAATTTGGATAGTGATGGCCAATTCTACGTTCCGGGCAACCTAGGCTTCACTCTAGGGCGTTGCTCCACCGTATGGAATAGTTAGTCCCTTAGAAGTCAACGCCAGAAGTATAATATACAATATAAATACAACAGCTTTTCCATCGTATAAAACGAATAATTGCAACCAGTATGAAGCTTATGGTCATTTCTACTTTCCTAGCAACCTAGGCTTCACCCTAGGGCGTTGCTCCAACAGATTGAATAGTTAGGGCCTTAGAAGTCAACGCCCGAAGAATATAATGCAATAAAAATACAACAGTGTTTCCATAATATAACAGGAATAATTGCCACCAATTTGGAGAGTGATGGCCAATTCTACGTTCCGGGCAACCTAGGCTTCACTCTAGGGCATTGCTCAACCAGATCGAATAGTTAGTGCCTTAGAAGTCAACGCCAGAAGCATAAAATACAATATAAATGCAACAGCTTTTCCATCGTATAAATACAATAATTGCAACCAGTATGAAACTTATGGTCATTTCTACTTTCCGAGCAACCTAGGCTTCACCCTAGGGCGTTGCTCCAACAGGTTGAATAGTTAGGGCCTTAGAAGTCTACGCCCGAACCATAAAATGCAAAAAAAATACAACAGTGCTTCCATCATATAACAGGAATAAGTTCGACCAGTTTGAAAGTGATGGCCAATTCTACGTTCCGGGCAACCTAGACATCACTCTAGGGCGTTGCTCCACCAGGTCGAACAGCTAGGGCCTTAGAAGTAAACGCCAGAAGCATAAAGTACGATATAAATACAACAGCGTTTCCATCGTATAAAACGAATAATTGCAACCATTGTGAAAGTTATGGTCATTTCTCCATTCCGAGCATCCTAGGATTCACTCTAGGGCGTTGCTCCACCAGATCGAATTGTTAGGTCCTTAGAAGTAAACGCCAGAAGCATAAAATACGATATAAATACAACAGCGTTTCCATCGTATAAAACGAATAATTGCAACAAGTGGGAAAGTTATGGTCATTTCGACATTCCGAGCAACCTAGGATTCACTCTAGGGCGTTGCTCCACCAGATCGAATAGTTAGGTCCTTAGAAGTCAACGCCAGAAGCATAAAATACAATATAAATACAACAGTTTTTCCATCGTATAAAACGAATAATTGCAACCAGTATGAAACTGATGGTCATTTCTACATTCCGAGCAACCTAGGCTTCACTCTAGGGCGTTGCTCCACTAGATCGAATAGCTAGGGCCTTAGAAGTCAACGCCAGAAGCATAAAATACAATATAAATACAACAGCTTTACATCGTATAAAACGAATAATTGCAACCAGTATGAAACTGATGGTCATTTCTACTTTCCGAGCAAGCTAGGCTTCACCATAGGGCGTTGCTCCAACAGATCGAATAGTTAGGTCCTTAGAAGTCAACGCCAGAAACATAAAATACAATATAAATACAACAGTTTCTCCATCGTATAACAAGTTTAATTGCAACCAGGTAGAAAGTGATGGTCATTTCTCCTTTCCGGATAACCTAGGCTTCACTCTAGGGCGTTGCTCCACTAAATCGAATAGCTAGGGCCTTAGAAGTCAACGCCAGAAGCCTAAAATACAATATAAATACAACAGCTTTTCCACCGTATAAAACGAATAATTGCAACCAGTGTGAAAGTTATGGTCATTTCTACATTCCGAGCAACCTAGGATTCACTCTAGGGCGTTGCTCCACCAGATCGAATAGTTAGGTCCTTAGAAGTAAACGCCAGAAGCATAAAATACGATATAAATACAACAGCGTTTCGATCGTATAAAACGAGTAATTGCAACCATTGTGAAAGTTATGGTCATTTCTACATTCCGAGCAACCTAGGATTCACTCTAGGGCGTTGCTCCGCCAGATCGAATTGTTAGGTCCTTAGAAGTAAACGCCAGAAGCATAAAATACGATATAAATACAACAGTTTTTCCATCGTATTAAACGAATAATTGCAACCAGTATGAAACTGATGGTCATTTCTACATTCCGAGCAACCTAGGCTTCACCCTAGGGCGTTGCTCCAACAGATTGAATAGTTAGGGCCTTAGAAGTCAACGCCCGATGCATAAAATGCAATAAAAATACAACAGAGTTTCCATCGTATAAAACGAATAATTGCAACCAGTATGAAACTTATGGTCATTTCTACTTTAAGAGCAAGCTAGGCTTCACCATAGGGCGTTGCTCCAACAGATTGAATAGTTAGGACCTTAGAAGTGAACGCCCGAACCATAAAATGCAAAAAAAATACAACAGTGTTTCCATCATATAACAGGAATAATTGCAAGCAGTTTGAAAGTGATGGCCAATTCTACGTTCCGGGTAAACTAGGCGTCTATCTAGGGCGTTGCTCCACCAGATCGAATAGATAGTGCCTTAGAAGTCAACGCCAGAAGCATAAAATAAAATACAAATACAACAGTTTTTCATTCGTATAAAACGAATAATGCAACCAGTATGAAACTTATGGTCATTTCTACTTTCCGAGCAACCTAGGCTTCACCCTAGGGCCTTGCTCCAACAGATTCAATAGTTAGGACCTTAGAAGTCAACGCCCGAACCATAAAATGCAAAAAAAATACAACAGTGTTTCCATCATATAACAGGAATAATTGCAACCAATTTGGATAGTGATGGCCAATTCTACGTTCCGGGCAACCTAGGCTTCACTCTAGGGCGTTGCTCCACCGTATGGAATAGTTAGTCCCTTAGAAGTCAACGCCAGAAGTATAATATACAATATAAATACAACAGCTTTTCCATCGTATAAAACGAATAATTGCAACCAGTATGAAGCTTATGGTCATTTCTACTTTCCTAGCAACCTAGGCTTCACCCTAGGGCGTTGCTCCAACAGATTGAATAGTTAGGGCCTTAGAAGTCAACGCCCGAAGAATATAATGCAATAAAAATACAACAGTGTTTCCATAATATAACAGGAATAATTGCCACCAATTTGGAGAGTGATGGCCAATTCTACGTTCCGGGCAACCTAGGCTTCACTCTAGGGCATTGCTCAACCAGATCGAATAGTTAGTGCCTTAGAAGTCAACGCCAGAAGCATAAAATACAATATAAATGCAACAGCTTTTCCATCGTATAAATACAATAATTGCAACCAGTATGAAACTTATGGTCATTTCTACTTTCCGAGCAACCTAGGCTTCACCCTAGGGCGTTGCTCCAACAGGTTGAATAGTTAGGGCCTTAGAAGTCTACGCCCGAACCATAAAATGCAAAAAAAATACAACAGTGCTTCCATCATATAACAGGAATAAGTTCGACCAGTTTGAAAGTGATGGCCAATTCTACGTTCCGGGCAACCTAGACATCACTCTAGGGCGTTGCTCCACCAGGTCGAACAGCTAGGGCCTTAGAAGTAAACGCCAGAAGCATAAAGTACGATATAAATACAACAGCGTTTCCATCGTATAAAACGAATAATTGCAACCATTGTGAAAGTTATGGTCATTTCTCCATTCCGAGCATCCTAGGATTCACTCTAGGGCGTTGCTCCACCAGATCGAATTGTTAGGTCCTTAGAAGTAAACGCCAGAAGCATAAAATACGATATAAATACAACAGCGTTTCCATCGTATAAAACGAATAATTGCAACAAGTGGGAAAGTTATGGTCATTTCGACATTCCGAGCAACCTAGGATTCACTCTAGGGCGTTGCTCCACCAGATCGAATAGTTAGGTCCTTAGAAGTCAACGCCAGAAGCATAAAATACAATATAAATACAACAGTTTTTCCATCGTATAAAACGAATAATTGCAACCAGTATGAAACTGATGGTCATTTCTACATTCCGAGCAACCTAGGCTTCACTCTAGGGCGTTGCTCCACTAGATCGAATAGCTAGGGCCTTAGAAGTCAACGCCAGAAGCATAAAATACAATATAAATACAACAGCTTTACATCGTATAAAACGAATAATTGCAACCAGTATGAAACTGATGGTCATTTCTACTTTCCGAGCAAGCTAGGCTTCACCATAGGGCGTTGCTCCAACAGATCGAATAGTTAGGTCCTTAGAAGTCAACGCCAGAAACATAAAATACAATATAAATACAACAGTTTCTCCATCGTATAACAAGTTTAATTGCAACCAGGTAGAAAGTGATGGTCATTTCTCCTTTCCGGATAACCTAGGCTTCACTCTAGGGCGTTGCTCCACTAAATCGAATAGCTAGGGCCTTAGAAGTCAACGCCAGAAGCCTAAAATACAATATAAATACAACAGCTTTTCCACCGTATAAAACGAATAATTGCAACCAGTGTGAAAGTTATGGTCATTTCTACATTCCGAGCAACCTAGGATTCACTCTAGGGCGTTGCTCCACCAGATCGAATAGTTAGGTCCTTAGAAGTAAACGCCAGAAGCATAAAATACGATATAAATACAACAGCGTTTCGATCGTATAAAACGAGTAATTGCAACCATTGTGAAAGTTATGGTCATTTCTACATTCCGAGCAACCTAGGATTCACTCTAGGGCGTTGCTCCGCCAGATCGAATTGTTAGGTCCTTAGAAGTAAACGCCAGAAGCATAAAATACGATATAAATACAACAGCGTTTCCATCGTATAAAACGAATAATTGCAACAAGTGTGAAAGTTATGGTCATTTCTACATTCCGAGCAACCTAGGATTCACTCTAGGGCGTTGCTCCACCAGATCGAATAGTTAGGTCCTTAGAAGTAAACACCAGAAGCATAAAATACGATGTAACTGCAACAGCGTTTCCATCGTATAAAACGAATAATTGCAACCAGTGTGAAAGTTATGGTCATTTATACATTACGAGCAACCTAGGATTCACTCTAGGGCGTTGCTCCAACAGATTGAATAGTTAGGGCCTTAGAAGTCAACGCCCGAAGCATAAAATACAATATAAATACAACAGCGTTTCCATCGTATAAAACGAATAATTGCAACAGGTGTGAAAGTTATGGTCATTTCTACATTCCGAGCAACCTAGGATTCACTCTGGGGCGTTGCTCCACCAGATCGAATAGTTAGTGCCTCAGAAGTCAACGCCAGAAGCATAAAATACAATATAAATACAACAGCTTTTCCATCGTATAAAACGAATAATTGCAACCAGTATGAAACTTATTGTCATTTCTACTTTCCGAGCAACCTAGGCTTCACCCTAGGGCGTTGCTCCAACAGATTGAATAGTTAGGGCCTTAGAAGTCTACGCCCGAACCATAAAATACAAAAAAAATACAACAGTGTTTCCATCATATAACAGGAATAATTTCGACCAGGTTGAAAGTGATGGCCAATTCTACGTTTCGGGAAACCTAGGCTTCACTCTAGGGCGTTGCTCCACCAGATCGAATAGTTAGTGCCTTAGAAGTCAACGCCAGAAGCATAAAATACGATATAAATACAACAGCTTTTCCATCGTATAAAACGAATAATTGCAGCCAGTGTGAAAGTAATGGTCATTCGTACGTTCCGAGCACCCTAGGCGTCACTCTAGGGCGTTGCTCCACCACATCTAATAGCTACGGCCTTAGAAGTCAACGCCAGAGGCATAAAGTACAATATAAATACAACAGCGTTTCCACCGTATAAAACGAATAATTGCAACCAGTGTGAAAGTTATGGTCATTTCTACATTCCGAGCAACCTAGGATACACTCTAGGGCGTTGCTCCACCAGATCGAACAGTTAGGTCCTTAGAAGTAAACGCCAGAAGCATAAAATACGATATAAATACAACAGCTTTTCCATCGTATAAAACGAATAACTGCAACCAGTGTGAAAGTAATGGTCATTTCTACGTTCCGAGCACCCTAGGCTCTACTCTAGGGCGTTGCTCCACCACATCTAATAGCTACGGCCTTAGAAGTCAACGCCAGAAGCATAAAATACAATATAAATACAACAGTTTTTCCATCGTATAACAAGATTAATTGCAACCAGGTAGAAAGTGATGGTCATTTCTCCTTTCCGGGCAACCTAGGCTTCACTCTAGGGCGTTGCTCCACTGGATCGAATAGCTAGGGCCTTAGAAGTCAACGCCAGAAGCATAAAATACAATATAAATATAACAGCTTTTCCACCGTATAAAACGAATAATTGCAACCAGTGTGAAAGTTATGGTCATTTCTACATTCCGAGCAACCTAGGATTCACTCTAGGGCGTTGCTCCACCAGATCGAATAGTTAGGTCCTTAGAAGTAAACGCCAGAAGCATAAAATACGATATAAATACAACAGTTTTTCCATCGTATAAAACGAATAATTGCAACCATTGTGAAAGTTATGGTCATTTCTACTTTCCGAGCAACCTAGGCTTCACTCTAGGGCGTTGCTCCACTAGATCCAATAGCTAGGGCCTTAGAAGTCAACGCCAGAAGCATAAAATACAATATAAATACAACAGTTTTTCCATCGTATTAAACGAATAATTGCAACCAGTATGAAACTGATGGTCATTTCTACATTCCGAGCAACCTAGGCTTCACTCTAGGGCGTTGCTCCACCAGATCGAATAGTTAGTGCCTTAGATGTCAGCGCCAGAAGCATAAAATACGATATAAATGCAACAGCTTTTCCATCGTATAAAAGGATTAATTGCAACCAGTTTGAACGTGATGGTCATTTCTCCTTTCCGGGCAACCTGGGCTTCACTCTAGGGCGTTGCTCCTCTAGATCGAATAGTTAGTGCCGCAGAAGTCAACGCCAGAAGCATAAAATACAATATAAATACAACAGTTTTTCCATCGTATGAAACAAATAATTGCAATCAGTATGAAACTTATGGTCATTTCTACGTTCCGAGCAACCTAGGCTTCACCCTAGGGCGTTGCTCCAACGGATTGAATAGTTAGGGCCTTAGAAGTCAATGCCCGAACCATAAAATGCAAAAAAATTCAACAGTGTTTCCATCATATAACAGGAATAATTGCAACCAGTTTGAAAGTGATGGCCAATTCTACGTTCCGGGCAACCTAGGTTTCACTCCAGGGCGTTGCTACACCAGACCGAATAGTTACGGCCTAAGAAGTCAACGCCAGAAGCATAAAATACGATGTAACTGCAACAGCGTTTCCATCGTATAAAACGAATAATTGCAACAAGTGTGAAAGTTATGGTCATTTCTACATTCCGAGCAACCTAGGATTCACTCTAGGGCGTTGCTCCACCAGATCGAATAGTTAGGTCCTTAGAAGTAAACACCAGAAGCATAAAATACGATGTAACTGCAACAGCGTTTCCATCGTATAAAACGAATAATTGCAACCAGTGTGAAAGTTATGGTCATTTATACATTACGAGCAACCTAGGATTCACTCTAGGGCGTTGCTCCACCAGATCGAATAGTTAGGTCCTTAGAAGTCAACGCCAGAAGCATAAAATACAATATAAATACAACAGTTTTTCCATCGTATAGCAAGATTAATTGCAAGCAGTTTGAAAGTGATGGTCATTTCTCCTTTCCGGGCAACCTAGGCTTCACTCTAGGGCGTTGCTCCACTAGATCGAATAGCTAGGGCCTAAGAAGTCAACGCCAGAAGCATAAAATACAATATAAATACAACAGTTTTTCCATCGTATAAAACGAATAATTGCAACCAGTATGAAACTGATGGTCATTTCTACATTCCGAGCAACCTAGGCTTCACTCTAGGGCGTTGCTCCAACAGATTGAATAGTTAGGGCCTTAGAAGTCAACGCCCGAAGCATAAAATGCAATAAAAATACAACAGCGTTTCCATCGTATAAAACGAATAATTGCAACCAGTATGAAACTTATGGTCATTTCTACTTTAAGAGCAAGCTAGGCTTCACCATAGGGCGTTGCTCCAACAGATTGAATAGTTAGGACCTTAGAAGTGAACGCCCGAACCATAAAATGCAAAAAAAATACAACAGTGTTTCCATCATATAACAGGAATAATTGCAACCAGTTTGAAAGTGATGGCCAATTCTACGTTCCGGGTAAACTAGGCGTCTATCTAGGGCGTTGCTCCACAAGATCGAATTGATAGTGCCTTAGAAGTCAACGCCAGAAGCATAAAATAAAATACAAATACAACAGTTTTTCATTCGTATAAAACGAATAATTGCAACCAGTATGAAACTTATGGTCATTTCTACTTTCCGAGCAACCTAGGCTTCACCCTAGGGCCTTGCTCCAACAGATTGAATAGTTAGGGCCTTAGAAGTCAACGCCCGAACCATAAAATGCAATAAAAATACAACAGTGTTTCCATAATATAACAGGAATAATTGAAACCAATTTGGAAAGTGATGGCCAATTCTACGTTCCGGGCAACCTAGGTTTCACTCCAGGGTGTTGCTCCACCAGACCGAATAGTTACGTCCCAAGAAGTCAACGCCAGGAGCATAAAATACGATATAAATACAACAGCTTTTCCATCGTATAAAACGAATAATGGCAACCAGTATGAAACTTATGTTCATTTCTACTTTCCGAGCAAGCTAGGCTTCACCCTAGGGCGTTGCTCCAACAGATTGATTAGTTAGGGCCTTAGAAGTCAACGCCCGAAGCATAAAATGCAATCAAAATACAACAGTGTTTCCATCATATAACAGGAATAATTGCAACCAGTTTGAAAGTGATGGCCAATTCTACGTTCCGGGCAACCTAGGCTTCACTCTAGGGCGTTGCTCCACCAGACCGAATAGTTACGGCCTAAGAAGTCAACGCCAGAAGCATAAAATACGATGTAACTGCAACAGCGTTTCCATCGTATAAAACGAATAATTGCAACCAGTGTGAAAGTTATGGTCATTTCTACATTCCGAGCAACCTAGGATTCACTCTAGGGCGTTGCTCCACCAGATCGAATAGTTAGGTCCTTAGAAGTAAACACCAGAAGCATAAAATACGATGTAACTGCAACAGCGTTTCCATCGTATAAAACGAATAATTGCAACCAGTGTGAAAGTTATGGTCATTTATACATTACGAGCAACCTAGGATTCACTCTAGGGCGTTGCTCCACCAGATCGAATAGTTAGGTCCTTAGAAGTCAACGCCAGAAGCATAAAATACAATATAAATACAACAGTTTTTCCATCGTATAGCAAGATTAATTGCAAGCAGTTTGAAAGTGATGGTCATTTCTCCTTTCCGGGCAACCTAGGCTTCACTCTAGGGCGTTGCTCCACTAGATCGAATAGCTAGGGCCTAAGAAGTCAACGCCAGAAGCATAAAATACAATATAAATACAACAGTTTTTCCATCGTATAAAACGAATAATTGCAACCAGTATGAAACTGATGGTCATTTCTACATTCCGAGCAACCTAGGCTTCACTCTAGGGCGTTGCTCCAACAGATTGAATAGTTAGGGCCTTAGAAGTCAACGCCCGAAGCATAAAATGCAATAAAAATACAACAGCGTTTCCATCGTATAAAACGAATAATTGCAACCAGTATGAAACTTATGGTCATTTCTACTTTAAGAGCAAGCTAGGCTTCACCATAGGGCGTTGCTCCAACAGATTGAATAGTTAGGACCTTAGAAGTGAACGCCCGAACCATAAAATGCAAAAAAAATACAACAGTGTTTCCATCATATAACAGGAATAATTGCAACCAGTTTGAAAGTGATGGCCAATTCTACGTTCCGGGTAAACTAGGCGTCTATCTAGGGCGTTGCTCCACAAGATCGAATTGATAGTGCCTTAGAAGTCAACGCCAGAAGCATAAAATAAAATACAAATACAACAGTTTTTCATTCGTATAAAACGAATAATTGCAACCAGTATGAAACTTATGGTCATTTCTACTTTCCGAGCAACCTAGGCTTCACCCTAGGGCCTTGCTCCAACAGATTGAATAGTTAGGGCCTTAGAAGTCAACGCCCGAACCATAAAATGCAATAAAAATACAACAGTGTTTCCATAATATAACAGGAATAATTGAAACCAATTTGGAAAGTGATGGCCAATTCTACGTTCCGGGCAACCTAGGTTTCACTCCAGGGTGTTGCTCCACCAGACCGAATAGTTACGTCCCAAGAAGTCAACGCCAGGAGCATAAAATACGATATAAATACAACAGCTTTTCCATCGTATAAAACGAATAATGGCAACCAGTATGAAACTTATGTTCATTTCTACTTTCCGAGCAAGCTAGGCTTCACCCTAGGGCGTTGCTCCAACAGATTGATTAGTTAGGGCCTTAGAAGTCAACGCCCGAAGCATAAAATGCAATCAAAATACAACAGTGTTTCCATCATATAACAGGAATAATTGCAACCAGTTTGAAAGTGATGGCCAATTCTACGTTCCGGGCAACCTAGGCTTCACTCTAGGGCGTTGCTCCACCAGATCGAATAGTTAGTGCCTTAGATGTCAGCGCCAGAAGCATAAAATGCGATATAAATGCAACAGCTTTTCCATCGTATAAAAGGATTAATTGCAACCAGTTTGAACGTGATGGTCATTTCTCCTTTCCGGGCAACCTGGGCTTCACTCTAGGGCGTTGCTCCTCTAGATCGAATAGTTAGTGCCGCAGAAGTCAACGCCAGAAGCATAAAATACAATATAAATACAACAGTTTTTCCATCGTATGAAACAAATAATTGCAATCAGTATGAAACTTATGGTCATTTCTACGTTCCGAGCAACCTAGGCTTCACCCTAGGGCGTTGCTCCAACGGATTGAATAGTTAGGGCCTTAGAAGTCAATGCCCGAACCATAAAATGCAAAAAAATTCAACAGTGTTTCCATCATATAACAGGAATAATTGCAACCAGTTTGAAAGTGATGGCCAATTCTACGTTCCGGGCAACCTAGGTTTCACTCCAGGGCGTTGCTACACCAGACCGAATAGTTACGGCCTAAGAAGTCAACGCCAGAAGCATAAAATACGATGTAACTGCAACAGCGTTTCCATCGTATAAAACGAATAATTGCAACCAGTGTGAAAGTTATGGTCATTTCTACATTCCGAGCAACCTAGGATTCACTCTAGGGCGTTGCTCCACCAGATCGAATAGTTAGGTCCTTAGAAGTCAACGCCAGAAGCATAAAATACAATATAAATACAACAGTTTTTCCATCGTATAACAAGATTAATTGCAACCAGTTTGAAAGTGATGGTCATTTCTCCTTTCCGGGCAACCTAGGCTTCACTCTAGGGCGTTGCTCCACTAGATCGAATAGCTAGGGCCTTAGAAGTCAACGCCAGAAGCATAAAGTACAATATAAATACAACAGCTTTTCCATCGTATAAAACGAATAATTGCAACCAGTATGAAACTGATGGTCATTTCTACATTCCGAGCAACCTAGGCTTCACTCTAGGGCGTTGCTCCACTAGATCGAATAGCTAGGGCCTTAGAAGTCAACGCCAGAAGCATAAAATACAATATAAATACAACAGCTTTACATCGTATAAAACGAATAATTGCAACCAGTATGAAACTGATGGTCATTTCTACATTCCGAGCAACCTAGGCTTCACCCTAGGGCGTTGCTCCAACAGATTGAATAGTTAGGGCCTTAGAAGTCAACGCCTGAAGCATAAAATGCAATAAAAATACAACAGCGTTTCCATCGTATAAAACGAATAATTGCAACCAGTATGAAACTTATGGTCATTTCTACTTTCCGAGCAAGCTAGGCTGCACCATAGGGCGTTGCTCCAACAGATCGAATAGTTAGGTCCTTAGAAGTCAACGCCAGAAGCATAAAATACAATATAAATACAACAGTTTCTCCATCGTATAACAAGATTAATTGCAACCAGGTAGAAAGTGATGGTCATTTCTCCTTTCCGGGCAACCTAGGCTTCACTCTAGGGCGTTGCTCCACTAAATCGAATAGCTAGGGCCTTAGAAGTCAACGCCAGAAGCCTAAAATACAATATAAATACAACAGCTTTTCCACCGTATAAAACGAATAATTGCAACCAGTGTGAAAGTTATGGTCATTTCTACATTCCGAGCAACCTAGGATTCACTCTAGGGCGTTGCTCCACCAGATCGAATAGTTAGGTCCTTAGAAGTAAACGCCAGAAGCATAAAATACGATATAAATACAACAGCGTTTCGATCGTATAAAACGAGTAATTGCAACCATTGTGAAAGTTATGGTCATTTCTACATTCCGAGCAACCTAGGATTCACTCTAGGGCGTTGCTCCGCCAGATCGAATTGTTAGGTCCTTAGAAGTAAACGCCAGAAGCATAAAATACGATATAAATACAACAGCGTTTCCATCGTATAAAACGAATAATTGCAACAAGTGTGAAAGTTATGGTCATTTCTACTTTCCGAGCAACCTAGGATTCACTCTAGGGCGTTGCTCCACCAGATCGAATAGTTAGGTCCTTAGAAGTAAACACCAGAAGCATAAAATACGATGTAACTGCAACGGCGTTTCCATCGTATAAAACGAATAATTGCAACCAGTGTGAAAGTTATGGTCATTTATACATTACGAGCAACCTAGGATTCACTCTAGGGCGTTGCTCCACCAGATCGAATAGTTAGGTCCTTAGAAGTCAACGCCAGAAGCATAAAATACAATATAAATACAACAGTTTTTCCATCGTATAGCAAGATTAATTGCAACCAGTTTGAAAGTGATGGTCATTTCTCCTTTCCGGGCAACCTAGGCTTCACTCTAGGGCGTTGCTCCACTAGATCGAATAGCTAGGGCCTAAGAAGTCAACGCCAGAAGCATAAAATACAATATAAATACAACAGTTTTTCCATCGTATAAAACGAATAATTGCAACCAGTATGAAACTGATGGTCATTTCTACATTCCGAGCCACCTAGGCTTCACTCTAGGGCGTTGCTCCAACAGATTGAATAGTTAGGGCCTTAGAAGTCAACGCCCGAAGCATAAAATGCAATAAAAATACAACAGCGTTTCCATCGTATAAAACGAATAATTGCAACCAGTATGAAACTTATGGTCATTTCTACTTTAAGAGCAAGCTAGGCTTCACCATAGGGCGTTGCTCCTACAGATTGAATAGTTAGGACCTTAGAAGTGAACGCCCGAACCATAAAATGCAAAAAAAATACAACAGTGTTTCCATCATATAACAGGAATAATTGCAACCAGTTTGAAAGTGATGGCCAATCCTACGTTCCGGGTAAACTAGGCGTCTATCTAGGGCGTTGCTCCACAAGATCGAATAGATAGTGCCTTAGAAGTCAACGCCAGAAGCATAAAATAAAATACAAATACAACAGTTTTTCATTCGTATAAAACGAATAATTGCAACCAGTATGAAACTTATAGTCATTTCTACTTTCCGAGCAACCTAGGCTTCACCCTAGGGCCTTGCTCCAACAGATTGAATAGTTAGGGCCTTAGAAGTCAACGCCCGAACCATAAAATGCAAAAAAAATACAACAGTGTTTCCATCATATAACAGGAATAATTGCAACCAATTTGGATAGTGATGGCCAATTCTACGTTCCGGGCAACCTAGGCTTCACTCTAGGGCGTTGCTCCACCGTATGGAATAGTTAGTCCCTTAGAAGTCAACGCCAGAAGCATAATATACAATATAAATACAACAGCTTTTCCATCGTATAAAACGAATAATTGCAACCAGTATGAAGCTTATGGTCATTTCTACTTTCCTAGCAACCTACGCTTCACCCTAGGGCGTTGCTGCTACAGATTGAATAGTTAGGGCCTTAGAACTCTACGCCCGAGCCATAAAATGCCAAAAAAATACAACAGTGTTCCCATCATATAACAGGAATAATTGCGACCAGTTTGAAAGTGATGGCCAATTCTACGTTCCGGGCAACCTAGGCTTCACTCTAGGGCGTTGCTCCAACAGATCGAATAGTTAGTGCCTTAGAAGTCAACGCCAGAAGCATAAAATACAATATAAATACAACAACTTTTCCATCGTATAAAACGAATAATTGCAACCAGTGTAAAAGTTATGGTCATTTCTACATTCCGAGCAGCCTAGGATTCACCCTAGGGCGTTGCTCCAACAGATTGAATAGTTAGGGCCTTAGAAGTCAACGCCCGAAGCATATAATGCAATAAAAATACAACAGTGCTTCCATAATATAACAGGAATAATTGCAACCAATTTGGAAAGTGATGGCCAATTCTACGTTCCGGGCAACCTAGGTTTCACTCCAGGGCGTTGCTCCACCAGACCGAATAGTTACGGCCCAAGAAGTCAACGCCAGAAGCATAAAATACGATATAAATACAACAGCTTTTCCATCGTATAAAACGAATAATGGCAACCAGTATGAAACTTATGTTCATTTCTACTTTCCGAGCAAGCTAGGCTTCACCCTAGGGCGTTGCTCCAACAGATTGATTAGTTAGGGCCTTAGAAGTCAACGCCCGAAGCATAAAATGCAATCAAAATACAACAGTGTTTCCATCATATAACAGGAATAATTGCAACCAGTTTGAAAGTGATGGCCAATTCTACGTTCCGGGCAACCTAGGCTTCACTCTAGGGCGTTGCTCCACCAGATCGAATAGTTAGTGCCTTAGATGTCAGCGCCAGAAGCATAAAATACGATATAAATGCAACAGCTTTTCCATCGTATAAAAGGATTAATTGCAACCAGTTTGAACGTGATGGTCATTTCTCCTTTCCGGGCAACCTGGGCTTCACTCTAGGGCGTTGCTCCTCTAGATCGAATAGTTAGTGCCGCAGAAGTCAACGCCAGAAGCATAAAATACAATATAAATACAACAGTTTTTCCATCGTATGAAACAAATAATTGCAATCAGTATGAAACTTATGGTCATTTCTACGTTCCCAGCAACCTAGGCTTCACCCTAGGGCGTTGCTCCAACGGATTGAATAGTTAGGGCCTTAGAAGTCAATGCCCGAACCATAAAATGCAAAAAAATTCAACAGTGTTTCCATCATATAACAGGAATAATTGCAACCAGTTTGAAAGTGATGGCCAATTCTACGTTCCGGGCAACCTAGGTTTCACTCCAGGGCGTTGCTACACCAGACCGAATAGTTACGGCCTAAGAAGTCAACGCCAGAAGCATAAAATACGATATAAATACAACAGCTTTTCCATCGTATAAAACGAATAATTGCAACCAGTTTGAAAGTAATGGTCATTTCTACGTTCCGAGCACCCTAGGCGTCACTCTGGGGCGTTGCTCCACCACATCTAATAGCTACGGCCTTAGAAGTCAACGCCAGAGGCATAAAGTACAATATAAATACAACAGCGTTTCCATCCTATAAAACGAATAATTGCAACCAGTGTGAAAGTTATGGTCATTTCCACATTCGCGAGCAACCTGGGCTTCACTCTAGCGCGTTGCTCCACCAGATCGAATAGTTAGGTCCTCAGAAGTAAACGCCACAAGCATAAAATACGATATAAATACAACAGCCTTTCCATCGTATAAAAGGATTAATTGCAACCAGTTTGAACGTGATGGTCATTTCTCCTTTCCGGGCAACCTAGGCTTCATTCTAGGGCGTTCCTCCACTAGGTCGAACAGCTAGGGCCTTAGAAGTCAACGCCAGAAGCATAAGATACAATATAAATACAACAGTTTTTCCATCGTATAAAACGAATAATTGCAACCAGTATGAAACTTACGGTCATTTCTACTTTCCGAGAAACCTAGGATTCACCCTAGGGCGTTGCTCCAACAGATTGAATAGTTAGGGCCTTAGAAGTCAACGCCCGAAGCATATAATGCAATAAAAATACAACAGTGTTTCCATAATATAACAGGAATAATTGCCACCAATTTGGAAAGTGATGGCCAATTCTACGTTCCGGGCAACCTAGGCTTCACTCTAGGGCGTTGCTCCACCAGATCGAATAGTTAGTGCCTTAGAAGTCAACGCCAGAAGCATAAAATACAATATAATTACAACAGCTTTTCCATCGTATAAATACAATAATTGCAACCAGTATGAAACTTATGGTCATTTCTACTTTCCGAGCAACCTAGGCTTCACCCTAGGGCGTTGCTCCAACAGGTTGAATAGTTAGGGCCTTAGAAGTCTACGCCCGAACCATAAAATGCAAAAAAAATACAACAGTGATTCCATCATATAACAGGAATAAGTTCGACCAGTTTGAAAGTGATGGCCAATTCTACGTTCCGGGCAACCTAGGCATCACTCTAGGGCGTTGCTCCACCATATCGAATAGTTAGTGCCTTAGAAGTCAACGCCAGAAGCAGAAAATACAATATAAATACAACAGTGTTTCCATCATATAACAGGAATAATTGCAACCAGTTTGAAAGTGATGGCCAATTCTACGTTCCGGGCAACCTAGGCTTCACTCTAGGGCGTTGCTCCACCAGATCGAATAGTTAGTGCCTTAGAAGTCAACGCCAGAAGCATAAAATACGATATAAATACAACAGCTTTTCCATCGTATAAAAGGATTAATTGCAACTAGTATGAAACTTATGGTCATTTCTACTTTCCGAGCAAGCTAGGCTTCACCCTAGGACGTTGCTCCAGCAGATTGAATAGTTAGGGCCTTGGAACTCAACGCCCGAAGCATAAAATGCAATAAAAATACAACAGTGTTTCCATCATATAACAGGAATAATTGCGACCAGTTTGAAAGTGATGGCCATTTCTACGTTCCGGGCAACCTAGGCTTCACTCTAGGGCGTTGCTCCGCCAGGTCGAACAGCTAGGGCCTTAGAAGTCAACGCCAGAAGCATAAGATACAATATAAATACAACAGCTTTTCTATCCTATAAAACGAATAATTGCAACCAGTATGAAACTTATGGTCATTTCTACTTTCCGAGCAACCTAGGCTTCACCCTAGGGCGTTGCTCCAACATATTGGATAGTTAGGGCCTTAGAAGTCAACGCCCGAACCATAAAATGCAAAAAAAATACAACAGTGTTTCCATCATATAACAGGAATAATTGCAACCAATTTGGAAAGTGATGGCCAATTCTACGTTCCGGGCAACCTAGGTTTCACTCCAGGGCGTTGCTCCACCAGACCGAATAGTTACGGCCTAAGAAGTCAACGCCAGAAGCATAAAATACGATATAAATACAACAGCTTTCCCATCGTATAAAACGAATAATTGCAACCAGTATGAAACTTATGGTCATTTCTACTTTCCGAGCAAGCTAGGCTGCACCATAGGGCGTTGCTCCAACAGATCGAATAGTTAGGTCCTTAGAAGTCAACGCCAGAAGCATAAAATACAATATAAATACAACAGTTTCTCCATCGTATAACAAGATTAATTGCAACCAGGTAGAAAGTGATGGTCATTTCTCCTTTCCGGGCAACCTAGGCTTCACTCTAGGGCGTTGCTCCACTAAATCGAATAGCTAGGGCCTTAGAAGTCAACGCCAGAAGCCTAAAATACAATATAAATACAACAGCTTTTCCACCGTATAAAACGAATAATTGCAACCAGTGTGAAAGTTATGGTCATTTCTACATTCCGAGCAACCTAGGATTCACTCTAGGGCGTTGCTCCACCAGATCGAATAGTTAGGTCCTTAGAAGTAAACGCCAGAAGCATAAAATACGATATAAATACAACAGCGTTTCGATCGTATAAAACGAGTAATTGCAACCATTGTGAAAGTTATGGTCATTTCTACATTCCGAGCAACCTAGGATTCACTCTAGGGCGTTGCTCCGCCAGATCGAATTGTTAGGTCCTTAGAAGTAAACGCCAGAAGCATAAAATACGATATAAATACAACAGCGTTTCCATCGTATAAAACGAATAATTGCAACAAGTGTGAAAGTTATGGTCATTTCTACTTTCCGAGCAACCTAGGATTCACTCTAGGGCGTTGCTCCACCAGATCGAATAGTTAGGTCCTTAGAAGTAAACACCAGAAGCATAAAATACGATGTAACTGCAACGGCGTTTCCATCGTATAAAACGAATAATTGCAACCAGTGTGAAAGTTATGGTCATTTATACATTACGAGCAACCTAGGATTCACTCTAGGGCGTTGCTCCACCAGATCGAATAGTTAGGTCCTTAGAAGTCAACGCCAGAAGCATAAAATACAATATAAATACAACAGTTTTTCCATCGTATAGCAAGATTAATTGCAACCAGTTTGAAAGTGATGGTCATTTCTCCTTTCCGGGCAACCTAGGCTTCACTCTAGGGCGTTGCTCCACTAGATCGAATAGCTAGGGCCTAAGAAGTCAACGCCAGAAGCATAAAATACAATATAAATACAACAGTTTTTCCATCGTATAAAACGAATAATTGCAACCAGTATGAAACTGATGGTCATTTCTACATTCCGAGCCACCTAGGCTTCACTCTAGGGCGTTGCTCCAACAGATTGAATAGTTAGGGCCTTAGAAGTCAACGCCCGAAGCATAAAATGCAATAAAAATACAACAGCGTTTCCATCGTATAAAACGAATAATTGCAACCAGTATGAAACTTATGGTCATTTCTACTTTAAGAGCAAGCTAGGCTTCACCATAGGGCGTTGCTCCAACAGATTGAATAGTTAGGACCTTAGAAGTGAACGCCCGAACCATAAAATGCAAAAAAAATACAACAGTGTTTCCATCATATAACAGGAATAATTGCAACCAGTTTGAAAGTGATGGCCAATCCTACGTTCCGGGTAAACTAGGCGTCTATCTAGGGCGTTGCTCCACAAGATCGAATAGATAGTGCCTTAGAAGTCAACGCCAGAAGCATAAAATAAAATACAAATACAACAGTTTTTCATTCGTATAAAACGAATAATTGCAACCAGTATGAAACTTATAGTCATTTCTACTTTCCGAGCAACCTAGGCTGCACCCTAGGGCCTTGCTCCAACAGATTGAATAGTTAGGGCCTTAGAAGTCAACGCCCGAACCATAAAATGCAAAAAAAATACAACAGTGTTTCCATCATATAACAGAAATAATTGCAACCAATTTGGATAGTGATGGCCAATTCTACGTTCCGGGCAACCTAGGCTTCACTCTAGGGCGTTGCTCCACCGTATGGAATAGTTAGTCCCTTAGAAGTCAACGCCAGAAGCATAATATACAATATAAATACAACAGCTTTTCCATCGTATAAAACGAATAATTGCAACCAGTATGAAGCTTATGGTCATTTCTACTTTCCTAGCAACCTACGCTTCACCCTAGGGCGTTGCTGCTACAGATTGAATAGTTAGGGCCTTAGAACTCTACGCCCGAGCCATAAAATGCCAAAAAAATACAACAGTGTTCCCATCATATAACAGGAATAATTGCGACCAGTTTGAAAGTGATGGCCAATTCTACGTTCCGGGCAACCTAGGTTTCACTCCAGGGCGTTGCTCCACCAGACCGAATAGTTACGGCCCATGAAGTCAACGCCAGAAGCATAAAATACAATATAAATACAACAGCTTTTCCATCGTATAAAACGAATAATGGCAACCAGTATGAAACTTATGTTCATTTCTACATTCCGAGCAAGCTAGGCTTCACCCTAGGGCGTTGCTCCAACAGATTGATTAGTTAGGGCCTTAGAAGTCTACGCCCGAACCATAAAATGCAATCAAAATACAACAGTGATTCCATCATATAACAGGAATAAGTTCGACCAGTTTGAAAGTGATGGCCAATTCTACGTTCCGGGCAACCTAGGCATCACTCTAGGGCGTTGCTCCACCATATCGAATAGTTAGTGCCTTAGAAGTCAACGCCAGAAGCAGAAAATACAATATAAATACAACAGTGTTTCCATCATATAACAGGAATAATTGCAACCAGTTTGAAAGTGATGGCCAATTCTACGTTCCGGGCAACCTAGGCTTCACTCTAGGGCGTTGCTCCACCAGATCGAATAGTTAGTGCCTTAGAAGTCAACGCCAGAAGCATAAAATACGATATAAATACAACAGCTTTTCCATCGTATAAAAGGATTAATTGCAACCAGTATGAAACTTATGGTCATTTCTACTTTCCGAGCAAGCTAGGCTTCACACTAGGACGTTGCTCCAGCAGATTGAATAGTTAGGGCCTTGGAACTCAACGCCCGAAGCATAAAATGCAATAAAAATACAACAGTGTTTCCATCATATAACAGGAATAATTGCGACCAGTTTGAAAGTGATGGCCATTTCTACGTTCCGGGCAACCTAGGCTTCACTCTAGGGCGTTGCTCCGCCAGGTCGAACAGCTAGGGCCTTAGAAGTCAACGCCAGAAGCATAAGATACAATATAAATACAACAGCTTTTCTATCCTATAAAACGAATAATTGCAACCAGTATGAAACTTATGGTCATTTCTACTTTCCGAGCAACCTAGGCTTCACCCTAGGGCGTTGCTCCAACATATTGGATAGTTAGGGCCTTAGAAGTCAACGCCCGAACCATAAAATGCAAAAAAAATACAACAGTGTTTCCATCATATAACAGGAATAATTGCAACCAATTTGGAAAGTGATGGCCAATTCTACGTTCCGGGCAACCTAGGTTTCACTCCAGGGCGTTGCTCCACCAGACCGAATAGTTACGGCCTAAGAAGTCAACGCCAGAAGCATAAAATACGATATAAATACAACAGCTTTCCCATCGTATAAAACGAATAATTGCAACCAGTATGAAGCTTATGGTCATTTCTACTTTCCGAGCAACCTAGGCTTCACCCTAGGTCGTTGCTCCAACTGATTGAATAGTTAGGGCCTTAGAAGTCAACGCCGGAAGCAAAAAATGCAATAAAAATACAACAGTGTTTCCATAATATAACAGGAATAATTGCAACCAATTTGGAAAGTGATGGCCAATTCTACGTTCCGGGCAACCTAGGCTTCACTCTAGGGCGTTGCTCCACCAGTTCGAATAGTTAGTGCCTTAGAAGTCAACGCCAGAAGCATAAAATACAATATAAATACAACAGTTTTTCCATCGTATAAAACGAATAATTGCAACCAGTAAGAAACTTATGGTCATTTCCACTTTCCGAGCAACCTAGGCTTCACCCTAGGGCGTCGCTCGAACAGATTGAATAGTTAGGGCCTTAGAAGTCTACGCCCGAACCATAAAATGCAAAAAAAATTCAACAGTGTTTCCATCATATAACAGGAATAATTGCAACCAATTTGGAAAGTGATGGCCAATTCTACGTTCCGGGCAACCTAGGCTTCACTCTAGGGCGTTGCTCCACCAGATCGAATAGTTAGTGCCTTAGAAGTCAACGCCAGAAGCATAAAATACGATATAAATACAACAGCTTTTCCATCGTATAAAAGGATTAATTGCAACCAGTATGAAACTTATGGTCATTTCTACTTTCCGAGCAAGCTAGGCTTCACCCTAGGACGTTGCTCCAGCAGATTGAATAGTTAGGGCCTTGGAACTCAACGCCCGAAGCATAAAATGCAATAAAAATACAACAGTGTTTCCATCATATAACAGGAATAATTGCGACCAGTTTGAAAGTGATGGCCATTTCTACGTTCCGGGCAACCTAGGCTTCACTCTAGGGCGTTGCTCCGCCAGGTCGAACAGCTAGGGCCTTAGAAGTCAACGCCAGAAGCATAAGATACAATATAAATACAACAGCTTTTCTATCCCATAAAACGAATAATTGCAACCAGTATGAAACTTATGGACATTTCTACTTTCCGAGCAACCTAGGCTTCACCCTAGGGCGTTGCTCCAACATATTGGATAGTTAGGGCCTTAGAAGTCAACGCCCGAACCATAAAATGCAAAAAAAATACAACAGTGTTTCCATCATATAACAGGAATAATTGCGACCAGTTTGAAAGTGATGGCCATTTCTACGTTCCGGGCAACCTAGGTTTCACTCCAGGGCGTTGCTCCACCATACCGAATAGTTACGGCAAAGAAGTCAACGCCAGAAGCATAAAATACGATATAAATACAACAGCTTTTCCATCGTATAAAACGAATAATTGCAACCAGTGTGTAAGTAATGGTCATTTCTACGTTCCGAGTACCCTAGGCGTCACTCTAGGGCGTTGCTCCACCACATCTAATAGCTACGGCCTTAGAAGTCAACGCCAGAGTCATAAAGTACAATATAAATACAACAGCGTTTCCATCGTATAAAACGAATAATTGCAACCAGTATGAAACTTATGGTCATTTCTACTTTCCGAGCAAGCTAGGCTTCACCCTAGGGAGATGCTCCACCAGATTCAATAGTTAGGGCCTTAGAAGTCTACGCCCGAACCATAAAATGCAAAAAAAATACAACAGTGTTTCCATCATATAGCAGGAATAATTGCGACCAGTTTGAAAGTGATGGACAATTCTACGTTCCGGCCAACCTAGGCTTCACTCTAGGTCGTTGCTACCACAGATTGAATAGTTAGGGCCTTAGAAGTGAACGCCCGAACCATAAAATGCAAAAAAAATACAACAGTGTTTCCATCATATAACAGGAATAATTGCAACCAGTGTGAAAGTGATGGCCAATGCTACGTTCCGGGCACCCTAGGTTTCACTCCAGGGCGTTGCTCCACCAGACCGAATAGTTACGGCCTAAGAAGTCAACGCCAGAATCATAAAATACGATATAAATACAACAGCTTTTCCATCGTATAAAACGAATAATTGCAACCAGTGTGAAAGTAATGGTCATTTCTACGTTCCGAGCACCCTAGGCGTCACTCTAGGGCGTTGCTCCACCACATCTAATAGCTACGGCCTTAGAAGTCAACGCCAGAAGCATAAAATACGATATAAATACAACAGCTTTTCCATCGTATAAAAGGAATAATTGCAAACAGTGCGAAGGTAATGGTCATTTCTACGTTTCGGGCAAGCTAGGCTTCACCCTAGGCCGTTGTTCCACCAGATCGAATAGTTAGGGCCTAAGAAGTGAACGCCAGAAGCGTAAAATGCAATAAAAATACAACAGTTTTTCCAATGTATAACAGGATTAATTGCATCCAGTTTGAAAGTGATGGTCATTTCTCCTTTCCGGGCAACCTAGGCTTCACTCTAGGGCGTTGCTCCACTAGATCGAATAGCTAGGGCCTTAGAAGTCAACGCCAGAAGCATAAAATACAATATAAATACAACAGTTTTTCCATCGTATAAAACGAATAATTGCAACCAGTATGAAACTGATGGTCATTTCTACTTTCCGAGCAACCCAGGCTTCACCCTAGGGCGTTGCTCCAACAGATTGAATAGTTAGGGCCTTAGAAGTCAACGCCCGAAGCATAAAATGCAATAAAAATACAACAGTGTTGCCATCGTATAAAACGAATAATTGCAAGCAGTATGAAACTTATGGTCATTTCTACTTTCCGAGCAAGCTAGGCTTCACCCTAGGGCGTTGCTCCAACAGATTCAATAGTTAGGACCATAGAAGTGAACGCCCAAACCATAAAATGCAAAAAAAATACAACAGTGTTTCCATCATATAATAGGAATAATTTCAACCAGTTTGAAAGTGATGGCCAATTCTACGTTCCGGGCAACCTAGGCTTCTCTCCATGGCGTTGCTCCACCAGACGGAATAGTTACGGCCTAAGAAGCCAACGCCAGAAGCATAAAATACGGTATAAGTACAACAGATTTTCCATCGTATAAAACGAATAATTGCAACCAGTATGAAACTTATGGTCATTTCTACTTTCCGAGCAACCTAGGCTTCACCCTAGGGCGTTGCTCCAACGGATTGAATAGTTAGGGCCTTAGAAGTCAACGACCGAACCATAGAATGCAAAAAAAATACATCAGTGTTTCCATCATATAACAGGAATAATTGCAACCAATTTGGAATGTGATGGCCAATTCTACGTTCCGCGCAACCTAGGCTTCACTCTAGGGCGTTGCTCCACCAGTTCGAATAGTTAGTGCCTTAGAAGTCAACGCCAGAAGCATAAAATACAATATAAATACAACAGTTTTTCCATCGTATAAAACGAATAATTGCAACCAGTATGAAACTTATGGTCATTTCTAGTGTCCGAGCAACCTAGGCTTCACTCTAGGGCGTTGATCCACCAGATCGAATAGTTAGGCCCTTAGAAGTAAACGCCAGAAGCATAAGATACGATATAAATACAACAGCGTTTGCATCGTATAAAACGAATAATTGCAACCAGTGTGAAAGTTATGGTCATTTCTACATTCCGAGCAACCTAGGATTCACTCTAGGGCGTTGATCCACCAGATCGAATAGTTAGGCCCTTAGAAGTAAACGCCAGAAGCATAAGATACGATATAAATACAACAGCTTTTCCATCGTATAAAACGAATAATTGCAACCAGTATGAAACTTATGGTCACTTCTACTTTCCGAGCAACCTAGGCTTCACCCTAGGGCGTTGCTCCAACGGATTGAATAGTTAGGGCCTTAGAAGTCAACGCCCGAACCATAAAATTTCAAAAAAATACAACAGTGTTTCCATCATATAACAGGAATAATTGCAACCAGTTTGAAAGTGATGGCCAATGCTACGTTCCGGGCACCCTAGGTTTCACTCCAGGGCGTTGCTCCACCAGACCGAATAGTTACGGCCTAAGAAGTCAACGCCAGAATCATAAAATACGATATAAATACAACAGGTTTTCCATCGTATAAAACGAATAATTGCAACCAGTGTGAAAGTAATGGTCATTTCTACGTTCCGAGCACCCTAGGCGTCACTCTAGGGCGTTGCTCCACCACATCTAATAGCTACGGCATTAGAAGTCAACGCCAGAGGCATAAAGTACAATATAAATACAACAGCGTTTCCATCGTATAAAACGAATAATTGCAACCAGTGTGAAAGTTATGGTCATTTCTACATCCCGAGCAACCTAGGATCCACTCTAGGGCGTTGCTCCACCAGATCGAATAGTTAGGTCCTAAGAAGTGAACGCCAGAAGCATAAAATGCAATAAAAATACAACAGTTTTTCCAATGTAAAACAGGATTAATTGCAACCAGTTTGAAAGTGATGGTCATTTCTCCTTTCCGGGCAACCTAGGCTCCACTGTAGGGCGTTGCTCCACCAGATCGAATAGTTAGGTCCTTAGAAGTAAACGCCAGAAGCATAAAATACGATATAAATACAACAGCGTTTGCATCGTATAAAACGAATAATTGCAACCAGTGCGAAAGTTATGGTCATTTCTACATTCCGAGCAACCTAGGATTCACTCTAGGGCGTTGATCCACCAGATCGAATAGTTAGGCCCTTAGACGTAAACGCCAGAAGCATAAAATACGATATAAATACAACAGCTTTTCCATCGTATAAAACGAATAATTGCAACCAGTATGAAACTTATGGTCACTTCTACTTTCCGAGCACCCTAGGTTTCACCCTAGGGCGTTGATCCAACGGATTGAATAGTTAGGGCCTTAGAAGTCAACGCCCGAACCATAAAATGCCAAAAAAATACAACAGTGTTTCCATCATATAACAGGAATAATTGCAACCAGTTTGAAAGTGATGGCCAATTCTACGTTCCGGGCACCCTAGGTTTCACTCCAGGGCGTTGCTCCACCAGACCGAATAGTTACGGTCTAAGAAGTCAACGCCAGAATCATAAAATACGATATAAATACAACAGCTTTTCCATCGTATAAAACGAATAATTGCAACCAGTGTGAAAGTAATGGTCATTTCTACGTTCCGAGCACCCTAGGCGTCACTCTAGGGCGTTGCTCCACCACATCTAATAGCTACGGCCTTAAAAGTCAACGCCAGAGGCATAAAGTACAATATAAATACAACAGTTTTTCCATCGTATAAAACGAATAATTGCAACCAGTATGAAACTGATGGTCATTTCTACTTTCCGAGCAACCTAGGCTTCAGCCTAGGGCGTTGCTCCAACAGATTCAATAGTTAGGACCTTAGAAGTGAACGCCCGAACCATAAAATGCAAAAAAAATACAACAGTGTTTCCATCATATAACAGGAATAATTTCAACCAGTTTGAAAGTTATGGCCAATTCTACGTTCCGGGCAACCTAGGCTTCTCTCCATGGCGTTGCTCCACCAGACCGAATAGTTACGGCCTAAGATGCCAACGCCAGAAGCATAGAATACAATATAAATACAACAGCTTTTCCATCGTATAAAACGAGTAATTGCAACCAGTATGAAACTTATGGTCATTTCTACTTTCCAAGCAACCTAGGCATCACCCTAGGGCCTTGCTCCAACAGGCTCAATAGTTAGGGCCTTAGAAGTCAACGCCCGAACCATAAAATGAAAAAAAAATACAACAGTGTTTCCATCATATAACAGCAATAATTGCAACCAGTTTGAAAGTGATGGCCAATTCTACGTTCCGGGCAACCTGGGTTTCACTCCAGGGCGTTGCTCCACCAGACCGAATAGTTACGGCCTAAGAAGTCAACGCCAGAAGCATAAAATACGATATAAATACAACAGCTTTTCCATCGTATAAAACGAATAATTGCAACCAGTGTGAAAGTAATGGTCCTTTCTACGTTTCGAGCACCCTAGGCGTCTCTCTAGGGCGTTGCTCCACCACATCTAATAGCTACGGCCTTAGAAGTCAACGCCAGAGGCATAAAATACAATATAAATACAACAGCTTTTCCATCGTATAAAACGAATAATTGCAACCATTATGATACTTATGGTCATTTCTACTTTCCGGGCAAGCTAGGCTTCACCCTAGGGCGTTGCTCCAACAGATTGAATAGTTAGGGCCTTAGAAGTCAACGCCCGAAGCATAAAATGCAATAAGAATACAACAGCGTTTCCCTCATATAACAGGAGTAATTGCAACCAGTTTGAAAGTGATGACCAATTCTACGTTCCGGGCAACCTAGGCTTCACTCTAGGGCGTTGCTCCACCAGATCGGATAGTTAGGGCCTAAGAAGTCAACGCCTGAAGCATAAAATACGATATAAATACAACAGCTTTTCCATCGTATAAAAGGAATAATTGCAAACAGTGTGAAAGTAATGGTCATTTCTACGTTCCGGGCAACCTAGGCTTCACTCTACGGCGTTCTTCCACCAGATCGGATAGTTAGGGCCTAAGAAGTCAACACCAGAAGAATAAAATACAAAATAAATACAACAGCCTTTACACCGTATAAAACGAGTAATTGCAACCTGTGTGAAGGTTATGGTCATATCTACGTTCCGGGCAAGCTAGGCTTCACTGTAGAGCGTTGCTCCACCAGATCGAAATGTTAGGTCCTAGGAAGTCAACGCCCGAAGCATAAAATACGATATAAATACAACTGCTTTTCCATCGTATTAAATGAATAATTGCAAACAGTGTGAAAGTAGTGGTCATTTCAACGTTCCGAGCATCCTAGGCTTCACTCTAGGGCGGTGCTCCACCATATCGAATAGCTACGACCTCAGAAGTCAACGCCTGAAGCATAAAATACGATATAAATACAACAGCTTTTCCATCGTATAAAAGGAATAATTGCAAACAGTGTGAAAGTAATGGTCACTGCTACGTTCCGGGCAACCTAGGCTCCACTCTACGGCGTTGTTCCACCAAAACGAATAGTTAGGGCCTAAGAAGTCAACAGCAGAAGAATAAAATACAATATAAATATAACAGTTTTTCCATCGTATAAAACGAATAATAGCAACCAGTGTGAAAGTTATGGTCATTTCTACATTCCGGGCAACCTAGGCTTCACTCTAGGGCGTTGCTCCACCAGATCACACAGTTAGGGCCTTACAAGTCAACGCCCGATGCATAAAATATAATATAACTACAACAGTCTTTCTATCGTATAAAACGAATAATTGTAACAAGTATGAAAGTTAACGTCATTTCTACATTCCGGGCAACCTAGGCTTTGCGCTAGGGCGTTGCTCCAACAGATTGAATAGTTAGGGCCTTAGAAGTCAACGCCCGAAGCACAAAATGCAATAAAAATACAACAGTTTTTCCATCGCATAACAGGATTAATTGCAACCAGTTTGAAAGTGATGGTCATTTCTACGTTCCGAATCACCTAGGCTTCGCTCTAGGGCGTTGCTCCACTAGATCGAATAGCTAGGGCATTAGAAGTCAACGCCAGAAGCTTTAAATACAAAATAAATAGAATAGTTTTTCATCGTATAACAAGATTAATTGCAACCAGTTTGAAAGTTATGGTCATTTCTACGTTCTGGGCAACCTATTCTTGACTGTAGGGTGTTCCTTTACCAGGTCGAAAAGGTAGGGCCATAGAAGTCAACGCCCGAAGCATAAAATACACTAAATATACAAGAGCTTTTCCGTCGTATAACAGGAATAATTGCAACCAGTGTGAAACTGATGGTCATTTCTACGTTCCGGGCAACCTAGGCTTCACTCTAGGGCGTTGTTCCACCAGATCGAGAAGTTAGGGCCTAAGAAGTCAACGCCAGAAGCATAAAATACCATATAAATGTCACAGTTTTTCCATCGTATAAAACGAATAATAGCAACCAGTGTGAAAGTTCTGGTCATTTCTACGTCCCGGGCAACCTAGGCCTCACTCTAGGGCGTTGCTCCACCAGATCGAATAGTTAGGGCCTTAGAAGTCAACGCCAGAAGCATAAAATACAAAATAAATAGAACAGTTTTTACATTGTATAGATCGAATAATTGCTACCAGTGTGAAAGTTATGTTCATTTCTACGTTCCTGACAACCTAGGCTTCACTGTAGGGTGTTGTTCCACCAAATCGAATAGGTAGGGCCATAGAAGTCAACGCCCGAAGCATAAAATACAATAAAGATGCACCAGTTTTTCCATCGTATAACAGGAATAATTGCAACCAGTGCGAAGGCAATGGTATGTTCTACGTTCCGGGCAACCTATGCTTCACTCTAGGGCGGTGCTCTACCAGATTAAATAGTTAGGGCCTAAGAAGTCAACGCCAGAAGAATAAAATACAATATAAGTACAAAAGTTTTTCCATCGTATAAAATGAATAATTGCAAACATTGTGAAAGTAATGGTCATTTCTACATTCCGAGCAACCTAGGCTTCACTCTAGGGCGTTGCTCCACCTGATCGAATAGTTAGGGCCTTAGAAGTCAATGCCAGAAGCATAAAATACAATAAAGATGCAACAGTCTTTCCATCGTATAGCTGGAATAATTTGCAACCAGTGTGGTAGTAGTGGTCATTTCTACGTACCGGGCAACCTAGGCTTCACTCTAGGGCGGTGCTCCAACATATCGAATAGCTACGGTCTTAGAAGTATACGACTGAAGCATAAAATACAATAAAAATACAACAGTCTTTTCATCGTATAACAGGAATAATTGCAACAAGCGTGATAGTAATGATCATTTCGGCGTTTCGTGCATCCTAGACTTATCTCTGAGGCGTTGCTCCAACAGATTGAATAGTTAGGGCCTTAGAAGTCAATGCCGGAAGCATAAATTGCAAAATAAATAGAACAGTTTTTCCATCATATAACAGGAATAATTGCAACCAGTTTGAAAGTGATGACCAATTCTACGTTCCGGGCAACCTAGGCTTCACTCTAGGGCGTTGCTCCACCAGATCGAATAGTTAGTGCTTTAGAAGTCAACGCCAGAAGCATAAAATGCTATATAAATACAACAGTTTTTCCATCGTATAAAACGAATAATTGCAACCAGTTTGAAAGTGATGGCCAATTCTACCTTCCGGGCAACCTAGGCTTCACTCTAGGGCGTTGCTCCACCAGACCGAATAGTTAGTGCCTTAGAAGTCAACGCCAGAAGCATAAAATACAATATAAATACAACAGTTTTTCCATCGTATAAAACGAAGAATTGCAACCAGTATGAAACTTATGGTCATTTCTACTTTCCGAACAACCTAGGCTTCACCCTAGGGCGTTGCTCCAACAGATTGAATAGTTAGGGCCTTAGCAGTCTACGCCCGAACCATAAAATGCAAAAAAAATACAACAGTGTTTCCTTCATATAACAGGAATAATTTCGACCAGTTTGAAAGTGATGGCCAATTCTACGTTTCGGGCAACCTAGGCTTCACTCTAGGGCGTTGCTCCACCAGATCGAATAGTTAGTGCCTTAGAAGTCAACGCCAGAAGCATAAAATACAATATAAATACAACAGTTTTTCCATCGTATGAAACAAATAATTGCAACCAGTATGAAACATATGGTCATTTCTACCTTCCGTGCAACCTAGGCTTCACCCTAGGGCGTTGCTCCAACGGATTGAATAGTTAGGGCCTTAGAAGTCAACGCCCGAACCATAAAATGCAAAAAAAATACAACAGTGTTTCCATCATATAACAGGAATAATTGCAACCAGTTTGAAAGTGATGGCCAATTCTACGTTCCGGGCAACCTAGGTTTCACTCCAGGGCGTTGCTCCACCAGACCGAATAGATACGGCCTAAGAAGTCGACGCCAGAAGCATAAAATACGATATAAATACAACAGCTTTTCCATCGTATAAAACGAATAATTGCAACCAGTGTGAAAATAATGGTCATTTCTACGTTCCGAGCACCCTGGGCGTCACTCGAGGGCGTTGCTCCACCACATCTAATAGCTACGGCCTTAGAAGTCAACGCCAGAGGCATAAAATACAATATAAATACAACAGCTTATCCATCGTATAAAACGAATGATTGCAACTAGTGTGAAAGTAATGGTCATTTCTACATTCCGAGAAACCTAGGCTTCACTCTAGGGCGCTGCTCCACCAGATCGAATAGTTAGGTCCTTAGAAGTAAACGCCAGAAGCATAAAATACGATATAAATACAACATCGTTTGCATCGTATAAAACGAATAATTACAACCAGTGTGAAAGTTATGGTCATTTCTACATTCCGAGCAACCTAGGATCCACTCTAGGGCGTTGCTCCACCAGATCGAATAGTTAGGGCCTAAGAAGTGATCGCCAGAAGTATAAAATGCAATAAAAATACAACAGTTTTTCCAATGTATAACAGGATTAATTGCAACCAGTTTGAAAGTGATGGTCATTTCTCCTTTCCGGGCAACCTAGGCTTCACTCTAGGGCGTTGCTCCACTGGATCGAATAGCTAGGGCCTTAGAAGTCAGCGCCAGAAGCATAAAATACAATATAAATACAACAGTTTTTCCATCGTATAACAGGATTAATTGCAACCAGTTTGAAAGAGATGGTCATTTCTACGTTCCGGGCAACCTAGGCTTCACTCTAGGGCGTTGCTCCACCAGGTCGAATAGTTAGGGCCTAAGAAGTGAACGCCAGAAGCAAAAAATACAATATAAATGCAACAGTTTTTCCATCGTATAAAACGAATAATTGCAACCAGTGTGAAAGTAATGGTCATTTCTACGTTCCGAGCACCCTGGGCGTCACTCGAGGGCGTTGCTCCACCACATCTAATAGCTACGGCCTTAGAAGTCAACGCCAGAGGCATAAAATACAATATAAATACAACAGCTTTTCCATCGTATAAAACGAATGATTGCAACTAGTGTGAAAGTAATGGTCATTTCTACATTCCGAGAAACCTAGGCTTCACTCTAGGGCGCTGCTCCACCAGATCGAATAGTTAGGTCCTTAGATGTCAACGCCAGAAGCATAAAATACGATATAAATACAGCAGCTTTTCCATTGTATAAAAGGAGTAATTGCAAACAGTGTGAAAGTAATGGTCATTTCTACGTTCCGGGCAACCTAGGCTTCACTCTACGGTGTTGTTCCACCAAATCGAATAGTTAGAGCCTAAGAAGTGAACGCCAGAAGCATAAAATACTATATAAATATAACAGTTTTTCCATCGTATAAAACGAAAAATAGAAACCAGTGTTAAAGTTATGGTCATTTCTACGTTCCGGGAAAGCTAGGCTTCACTCTAGGGCGTTGCTCCACCAGATCAAACAGTTAGGGCCTTAGAAGTCAACGCGCGAACCATAAAATACAAAAAACATACAACAGTGTTTCCATCATATAACAGGAATAATTGCAACCAGTTTGAAAGTGCTGGTCATTTCTCCTTTCCGGGCAACCTAGGCTTCACTCTAGGGCGTTGCTCCACTAGATCGAATAGCTAGGTCCTTAGAAGACAACGCCAGAAGCATAAAATACGATGTAAATACAACAGCTTTTCCATCGTATAAAAGGAATAATTGCAAACAGTGTGAAAGTAATGGTCATTTCTACGTTCCGGGCAACCTAGGCTTCACTTTACGGCGTTGTTCCACCAGATCGGATAGTTAGGGCCTAAGAAGTCAACACCAGAAGAATAAAATACAAAATAAATACAACAGCCTTTACACCGTATAAAACGAGTAATTGCAACCTGTGTGAAGGTTATGGTCATATCTACGTTCCGGGCAAGCTAGGCTTCACTGTAGGGCGTTGCTCCACCAGATCGAAATGTTAGGACCTAGGAAGTCAACGCCCGAAGCATAAAATACGATATAAATACAACAGCTTTTCCATCGTATTAAATGAATAATTGCAAACAGTGTGAAAGTAGTGGTCATTTCTACGTTCCGAGCATCCTAGGCTTCACTCTAGGGCGGTGCTCCACCATATCGAATAGCTACGACCTCAGAAGTCAACGCCTGAAGCATAAAATACGATATAAATACAACAGCTTTTCCATCGTATAAAAGGAATAATTGCAAACAGTGTGAAAGTAATGGTCACTGCTACGTTCCGGGCAACCTAGGCTTCACTCTACGGCGTTGTTCCACCAGAACGAATAGTTAGGGCCTAAGTAGTCAACGGCAGAAGAATAAAATACAATATAAATATAACAGTTTTTCCATCGTATAAAACGAATAATAGCAACCAGTGTGAAAGTTATGGTCATTTCTACGTTCCGGGCAACCTAGGCTTCACTCTAGGGCGTTGCTCCACCAGATCACACAGTTAGGGCCTTAGAAGTCAACGCCCGATGCATAAAATATAATATAACTACAACAGTTTTTCTATCGTATAAAACGAATAATTGCAACAAGTATGAAAGTTAACGTCATTTCTACATTCCGGGCAACCTAGGCTTTGCGCTAGGGCGTTGCTCCAACAGATTGAATAGTTAGGGCCTTAGAAGTCAACGCCTGAAGCACAAAATGCAATAAAAATACAACAGTTTTTCCATCGTATAACAGGATTAATTGCATCCAGTTTGAAAGTGATGGTCATTTCTACGTTCCGAATCACCTAGGCTTCGCTCTAGGGCGTTGCTCCACTAGATCGAATAGCTAGGGCCTTAGAAGTCAACGCCAGAAGCTTTAAATACAAAATAAATAAAATAGTTTTTCATCGTATAACAGGATTAATTGCAACCAGTTTGAAAGTTATGGTCATTTCTACGTTCTGGGCAACCTATTCTTGACTGTAGGGTGTTCCTTTACCAGGTCGAAAAGGTAGGGCCATAGAAGTCAACGCCCGAAGCATAAAATACACTAAATATACAAGAGCTTTTCCGTCGTATAACAGGAATAATTGCAACCAGTGTGAAACTGATGGTCATTTCTACGTTCCGGGCAACCTAGGCTTCACTCTAGGGCGTTGTTCCACCAGATCGAGAAGTTAGGGCCTAAGAAGTTAACGCCAGAAGCATAAAATACCATATAAATGTAACAGTTTTTCCATCGTATAAAACGAATAATAGCAACCAGTGTGAAAGTTCTGGTCATTTCTACGTCCCGGGCAACCTAGGCCTCACTCTAGGGCGTTGCTCCACCAGATCGAATAGTTAGGGCCTTAGAAGTCAACGCCAGAAGCATAAAATACAAAATAAATAGAACAGTTTTTACATTGTATAGATCGAATAATTGCTACCAGTGTTAAAGTTATGTTCATTTCTACGTTCCTGACAACCTAGGCTTCACTGTAGGGTGTTGCTCCACCAAATCGAATAGGTAGGGCCATAGAAGTCAACGCCCGAAGCATAAAATACAATAAAGATGCACCAGTTTTTCCATCGTATAACAGGAATAATTGCAACCAGTGTGAAGGCAATGGTATGTTCTACGTTCCGGGCAACCTATGCTTCACTCTAGGGCGGTGCTCTACCAGATTAAATAGTTAGGGCCTAGGAAGTCAACGCCAGAAGCATAAAACACAATATAAATACAACAGCTTTTCCATCGTATATAATGTATATTTGCAAACAGTGTGAAAGTAATGGTCATTTCCATGTTCCGGGCAACCTAGTCCTCACTCTGGGGCGTTGTTCCACCAGATCGAATAGTTAGGGCCTAAGAAGTCAACGCCAGAAGAATAAAATACAATATAAGTACAAAAGTTTTTCCATCGTATAAAATGAATAATTGCAAACATTGTGAAAGTAATGGTCATTTCTACATTCCGAGCAACCTAGGCTTCACTCTAGGGCGTTGCTCCACCCGATTGAATAGTTAGGGCCTTAGAAGTCAACGCCAGAAGCATAAAATACAATATAAATACAACAGCTTTTCCATCGTATAAAGCGAATAATTGCAACCAGTATGAAACATATGGTCATTTCTACTTTCCGAGCAACCTTGGCTTCACCATAGGGCGTTGCTCCAACGGATTAAATAGTTAGGGCCTAAGAAGTGAACGCCAGAAGCATAAAATGCAATAAAAATACAACAGTTTTTCCAATGTATGACAGGATTAATTGCAACCAGTTTGAAAGTGATGGTCATTTCTCCTTTCCGGACAACCTAGGCTTCACTCTAGGGCGTTGCTCCACTAGATCGAATAGCCAGGTCCTTAGAAGTCAACGCCAGAAGCATAAAATACAATATAAATACAACAGTTTTTCCATCGTATAACAGGATTAATTGCAACCAGTTTGAAAGAGATGGTCATTTCTACGTTCCGGGCAACCTAGGCTTCACTCTAGGGCGTTGCTCCACCAGGTCGAATAGTTAGGGCCTAAGAAGTGAACGCCAGAAGCAAAAAATACAATATAAATGCAACAGTTTTTCCATCGTATAAAACGAATAATTGCAACCAGTGTGAAAGTAATGGTCATTTCTACGTTCCGAGCACCCTGGGCGTCACTCGAGGGCGTTGCTCCACCACATCTAATAGCTACGGCCTTAGAAGTCAACGCCAGAGGCATAAAATACAATATAAATACAACAGCTTTTCCATCGTATGAAACGAATGATTGCAACTAGTGTGAAAGTAATGGTCATTTCTACATTCCGAGAAACCTAGGCTTCACTCTAGGGCGCTGCTCCACCAGATCGAATAGTTAGGTCCTTAGATGTCAACGCCAGAAGCATAAAATACGATATAAATACAGCAGCTTTTCCATTGTATAAAAGGAGTAATTGCAAACAGTGTGAAAGTAATGGTCATTTCTACGTTCCGGGCAACCTAGGCTTCACTCTACGGTGTTGTTCCACCAAATCGAATAGTTAGAGCCTAAGAAGTGAACGCCAGAAGCATAAAATACTATATAAATATAACAGTTTTTCCATCGTATAAAACGAAAAATAGAAACCAGTGTTAAAGTTATGGTCATTTCTACGTTCCGGGAAAGCTAGGCTTCACTCTAGGGCGTTGCTCCACCAGATCAAACAGTTAGGGCCTTAGAAGTCAACGCGCGAACCATAAAATACAAAAAAAATACAACAGTGTTTCCATCATATAACAGGAATAATTGCAACCAGTTTGAAAGTGATGGTCATTTCTCCTTTCCGGGCAACCTAGGCTTCACTCTAGGGCGTTGCTCCACTAGATCGAATAGCTAGGTCCTTAGAAGACAACGCCAGAAGCATAAAATACGATGTAAATATAACAGCTTTTCCATCGTATAAGACGAATAATTGCAACCAGTATGAAACTTATGGTCACTTCTACTTTCCCAGCAACCTAGGCTTCACCCTAGGGCGTTGCTCCAACGGATTGAATAGTTAGGGCCTTAGAAGTCAACGCCCGAACCATAAAATGCAAAAGAAAATACAACAGTGTTTCCATCATATAACAGCAATAATTGCAAGCAGTTTGAAAGTGATGGCCAATTCTACGTTCCGGGCAACCTAGGTTTCACTCCAGGGCGTTGCTCCACCAGACCGAATAGTTACGGCCTAAGAAGTCAACGCCAGAAGCATAAACTACGATATAAATACAACAGCTTTTCCATCGTATAAAACGAATAATTGCAACCAGTGTGAAAGTAATGGTCCTTTCTACGTTTCGAGCACCCTAGGCGTCTCTCTAGGGCGTTGCTCCACCACATCTAATAGCTACGGCCTTAGAAGTCAACGCCAGAGGCATAAAATACAATATAAATACAACAGCTTTTCCATCGTATAAAACGAATAATTGCAACCATTATGATACTTATGGTCATTTCTACTTTCCGGGCAAGCTAGGCTTCACCCTAGGGCGTTGCTCCAACAGATTGAATAGTTAGGGCCTTAGAAGTCAACGCCCGAAGCATAAAATGCAATAAGAATACAACAGCGTTTCCCTCATATAACAGGAGTAATTGCAACCAGTTTGAAAGTGATGACCAATTCTACGTTCCGGGCAACCTAGGCTTCACTCTAGGGCGTTGCTCCACCAGATCGGATAGTTAGGGCCTAAGAAGTCAACGCCTGAAGCATAAAATACGATATAAATACAACAGCTTTTCCATCGTATAAAAGGAATAATTGCAAACAGTGTGAAAGTAATGGTCATTTCTACGTTCCGGGCAACCTAGGCTTCACTCTACGGCGTTGTTCCACCAGAACGAATAGTTAGGACCTAAGAAGTCAACAGCAGAAGAATAAAATACAATATAAATATAACAGTTTTTCCATCGTATAAAACGAATAATAGCAACCAGTGTGAAAGTTATGGTCATTTCTACATTCCGGGCAACCTAGGCTTCACTCTAGGGCGTTGCTCCACCAGATCACACAGTTAGGGCCTTACAAGTCAACGCCCGATGCATAAAATATAATATAACTACAACAGTCTTTCTATCGTATAAAACGAATAATTGCAACAAGTATGAAAGTTAACGTCATTTCTACATTCCGGGCAACCTAGGCTTTGCGCTAGGGCGTTGCTCCAACAGATTGAATAGTTAGGGCCTTAGAAGTCAACGCCCGAAGCACAAAATGCAATAAAAATACAACAGTTTTTCCATCGTATAACAGGATTAATTGCAACCAGTTTGAAAGTGATGGTCATTTCTACGTTCCGAATCACCTAGGCTTCGCTCTAGGGCGTTGCTCCACTAGATCGAATAGCTAGGGCCTTAGAAGTCAACGCCAGAAGCTTTAAATACAAAATAAATAGAATAGTTTTTCATCGTATAACAAGATTAATTGCAACCAGTTTGAAAGTTATGGTCATTTCTACGTTCTGGGCAACCTATTCTTGACTGTAGGGTGTTCCTTTACCAGGTCGAAAAGGTAGGGCCATAGAAGTCAACGCCCGAAGCATAAAATACACTAAATATACAAGAGCTTTTCCGTCGTATAACAGGAATAATTGCAACCAGTGTGAAACTGATGGTCATTTCTACGTTCCGGGCAACCTAGGCTTCACTCTAGGGCGTTGTTCCACCAGATCGAGAAGTTAGGGCCTAAGAAGTCAACGCCAGAAGCATAAAATACCATATAAATGTCACAGTTTTTCCATCGTATAAAACGAATAATAGCAACCAGTGTGAAAGTTCTGGTCATTTCTACGTCCCGGGCAACCTAGGCCCCACTCTAGGGCGTTGCTCCACCAGATCGAATAGTTAGGGCCTTAGAAGTCAACGCCAGAAGCATAAAATACAAAATAAATAGAACAGTTTTTACATTGTATAGATCGAATAATTGCTACCAGTGTGAAAGTTATGTTCATTTCTACGTTCCTGACAACCTAGGCTTCACTGTAGGGTGTTGCTCCACCAAATCGAATAGGTAGGGCCATAGAAGTCAACGCCCGAAGCATAAAATACAATAAAGATGCACCAGTTTTTCCATCGTATAACAGGAATAATTGCAACCAGTGTGAAGGCAATGGTATGTTCTACGTTCCGGGCAACCTATGCTTCACTCTAGGGCGGTGCTCTACCAGATTAAATAGTTAGGGCCTAAGAAGTCAACGCCAGAAGAATAAAATACAATATAAGTACAAAAGTTTTTCCATCGTATAAAATGAATAATTGCAAACATTGTGAAAGTAATGGTCATTTCTACATTCCGAGCAACCTAGGCTTCACTCTAGGGCGTTGCTCCACCTGATCGAATAGTTAGGGCCTTAGAAGTCAATGCCAGAAGCATAAAATACAATAAAGGTGCAACAGTCTTTCCATCGTATAGCTGGAATAATTTGCAACCAGTGTGGTAGTAGTGGTCATTTCTACGTACCGGGCAACCTAGGCTTCACTCTACGGCGTTGTTCCACCAGAACGAATAGTTAGGACCTAAGAAGTCAACGCCAGAAGCATAAACTACGATATAAATACAACAGCTTTTCCATCGTATAAAACGAATAATTGCAACCAGTGTGAAAGTAATGGTCCTTTCTACGTTTCGAGCACCCTAGGCGTCTCTCTAGGGCGTTGCTCCACCACATCTAATAGCTACGGCCTTAGAAGTCAACGCCAGAGGCATAAAATACAATATAAATACAACAGCTTTTCCATCGTATAAAACGAATAATTGCAACCATTATGATACTTATGGTCATTTCTACTTTCCGGGCAAGCTAGGCTTCACCCTAGGGCGTTGCTCCAACAGATTGAATAGTTAGGGCCTTAGAAGTCAACGCCCGAAGCATAAAATGCAATAAGAATACAACAGCGTTTCCCTCATATAACAGGAGTAATTGCAACCAGTTTGAAAGTGATGACCAATTCTACGTTCCGGGCAACCTAGGCTTCACTCTAGGGCGTTGCTCCACCAGATCGGATAGTTAGGGCCTAAGAAGTCAACGCCTGAAGCATAAAATACGATATAAATACAACAGCTTTTCCATCGTATAAAAGGAATAATTGCAAACAGTGTGAAAGTAATGGTCATTTCTACGTTCCGGGCAACCTAGGCTTCACTCTACGGCGTTGTTCCACCAGAACGAATAGTTAGGACCTAAGAAGTCAACAGCAGAAGAATAAAATACAATATAAATATAACAGTTTTTCCATCGTATAAAACGAATAATAGCAACCAGTGTGAAAGTTATGGTCATTTCTACATTCCGGGCAACCTAGGCTTCACTCTAGGGCGTTGCTCCACCAGATCACACAGTTAGGGCCTTACAAGTCAACGCCCGATGCATAAAATATAATATAACTACAACAGTCTTTCTATCGTATAAAACGAATAATTGCAACAAGTATGAAAGTTAACGTCATTTCTACATTCCGGGCAACCTAGGCTTTGCGCTAGGGCGTTGCTCCAACAGATTGAATAGTTAGGGCCTTAGAAGTCAACGCCCGAAGCACAAAATGCAATAAAAATACAACAGTTTTTCCATCGTATAACAGGATTAATTGCAACCAGTTTGAAAGTGATGGTCATTTCTACGTTCCGAATCACCTAGGCTTCGCTCTAGGGCGTTGCTCCACTAGATCGAATAGCTAGGGCCTTAGAAGTCAACGCCAGAAGCTTTAAATACAAAATAAATAGAATAGTTTTTCATCGTATAACAAGATTAATTGCAACCAGTTTGAAAGTTATGGTCATTTCTACGTTCTGGGCAACCTATTCTTGACTGTAGGGTGTTCCTTTACCAGGTCGAAAAGGTAGGGCCATAGAAGTCAACGCCCGAAGCATAAAATACACTAAATATACAAGAGCTTTTCCGTCGTATAACAGGAATAATTGCAACCAGTGTGAAACTGATGGTCATTTCTACGTTCCGGGCAACCTAGGCTTCACTCTAGGGCGTTGTTCCACCAGATCGAGAAGTTAGGGCCTAAGAAGTCAACGTCAGAAGCATAAAATACCATATAAATGTCACAGTTTTTCCATCGTATAAAACGAATAATAGCAACCAGTGTGAAAGTTCTGGTCATTTCTACGTCCCGGGCAACCTAGGCCCCACTCTAGGGCGTTGCTCCACCAGATCGAATAGTTAGGGCCTTAGAAGTCAACGCCAGAAGCATAAAATACAAAATAAATAGAACAGTTTTTACATTGTATAGATCGAATAATTGCTACCAGTGTGAAAGTTATGTTCATTTCTACGTTCCTGACAACCTAGGCTTCACTGTAGGGTGTTGCTCCACCAAATCGAATAGGTAGGGCCATAGAAGTCAACGCCCGAAGCATAAAATACAATAAAGATGCACCAGTTTTTCCATCGTATAACAGGAATAATTGCAACCAGTGTGAAGGCAATGGTATGTTCTACGTTCCGGGCAACCTATGCTTCACTCTAGGGCGGTGCTCTACCAGATTAAATAGTTAGGGCCTAAGAAGTCAACGCCAGAAGAATAAAATACAATATAAGTACAAAAGTTTTTCCATCGTATAAAATGAATAATTGCAAACATTGTGAAAGTAATGGTCATTTCTACATTCCGAGCAACCTAGGCTTCACTCTAGGGCGTTGCTCCACCTGATCGAATAGTTAGGGCCTTAGAAGTCAATGCCAGAAGCATAAAATACAATAAAGGTGCAACAGTCTTTCCATCGTATAGCTGGAATAATTTGCAACCAGTGTGGTAGTAGTGGTCATTTCTACGTACCGGGCAACCTAGGCTTCACTCTACGGCGTTGTTCCACCAGAACGAATAGTTAGGACCTAAGAAGTCAACAGCAGAAGAATAAAATACAATATAAATATAACAGTTTTTCCATCGTATAAAACGAATAATAGCAACCAGTGTGAAAGTTATGGTCATTTCTACATTCCGGGCAACCTAGGCTTCACTCTAGGGCGTTGCTCCACCAGATCACACAGTTAGGGCCTTACAAGTCAACGCCCGATGCATAAAATATAATATAACTACAACAGTCTTTCTATCGTATAAAACGAATAATTGCAACAAGTATGAAAGTTAACGTCATTTCTACATTCCGGGCAACCTAGGCTTTGCGCTAGGGCGTTGCTCCAACAGATTGAATAGTTAGGGCCTTAGAAGTCAACGCCCGAAGCACAAAATGCAATAAAAATACAACAGTTTTTCCATCGTATAACAGGATTAATTGCAACCAGTTTGAAAGTGATGGTCATTTCTACGTTCCGAATCACCTAGGCTTCGCTCTAGGGCGTTGCTCCACTAGATCGAATAGCTAGGGCCTTAGAAGTCAACGCCAGAAGCTTTAAATACAAAATAAATAGAATAGTTTTTCATCGTATAACAAGATTAATTGCAACCAGTTTGAAAGTTATGGTCATTTCTACGTTCTGGGCAACCTATTCTTGACTGTAGGGTGTTCCTTTACCAGGTCGAAAAGGTAGGGCCATAGAAGTCAACGCCCGAAGCATAAAATACACTAAATATACAAGAGCTTTTCCGTCGTATAACAGGAATAATTGCAACCAGTGTGAAACTGATGGTCATTTCTACGTTCCGGGCAACCTAGGCTTCACTCTAGGGCGTTGTTCCACCAGATCGAGAAGTTAGGGCCTAAGAAGTCAACGCCAGAAGCATAAAATACCATATAAATGTCACAGTTTTTCCATCGTATAAAACGAATAATAGCAACCAGTGTGAAAGTTCTGGTCATTTCTACGTCCCGGGCAACCTAGGCCCCACTCTAGGGCGTTGCTCCACCAGATCGAATAGTTAGGGCCTTAGAAGTCAACGCCAGAAGCATAAAATACAAAATAAATAGAACAGTTTTTACATTGTATAGATCGAATAATTGCTACCAGTGTGAAAGTTATGTTCATTTCTACGTTCCTGACAACCTAGGCTTCACTGTAGGGTGTTGCTCCACCAAATCGAATAGGTAGGGCCATAGAAGTCAACGCCCGAAGCATAAAATACAATAAAGATGCACCAGTTTTTCCATCGTATAACAGGAATAATTGCAACCAGTGTGAAGGCAATGGTATGTTCTACGTTCCGGGCAACCTATGCTTCACTCTAGGGCGGTGCTCTACCAGATTAAATAGTTAGGGCCTAAGAAGTCAACGCCAGAAGAATAAAATACAATATAAGTACAAAAGTTTTTCCATCGTATAAAATGAATAATTGCAAACATTGTGAAAGTAATGGTCATTTCTACATTCCGAGCAACCTAGGCTTCACTCTAGGGCGTTGCTCCACCTGATCGAATAGTTAGGGCCTTAGAAGTCAATGCCAGAAGCATAAAATACAATAAAGGTGCAACAGTCTTTCCATCGTATAGCTGGAATAATTTGCAACCAGTGTGGTAGTAGTGGTCATTTCTACGTACCGGGCAACCTAGGCTTCACTCTAGGGCGGTGCTCCAACATATCGAATAGCTACGGTCTTAGAAGTATACGACTGAAGCATAAAATACAATAAAAATACAACAGTCTTTTCATCGTATAACAGGAATAATTGCAACAAGCGTGATAGTAATGATCATTTCGGCGTTTCGTGCATCCTAGACTTATCTCTGAGGCGTTGCTCCAACAGATTGAATAGTTAGGGCCTTAGAAGTCAATGCCGGAAGCATAAATTGCAAAATAAATAGAACAGTTTTTCCATCGTCTAAAACGAATAATAGCAACCAGTGTGAAAGTTATGGTCATTTCTACGTTACGGGCAACATAGGTTTCACCGTAGGGCGTTGCTCCACCAGAACAAACAGTTAGGGTCTTAGAAGTCAACGCCCGAAGCATTAAATGCAAAATAAATAGAGGAGTTTTTCCTGTGTATAAAACGAATAATTGCTACCAGTGTGAAAGTTATGGTCATTGCTACGTTCCGCGCAACCTAGGCTTCACCCTAGGGCGTTGCTCCCATAGATTGAATAGATAGGGCCTTAGAAGTCTACGCCCGAACCATAAAATGCAAAAAAAAATACAGCAGTGTTTCCATGATATAACAGGAATAATTGCGACCAGCTTGAAAGTGATGGACAATTCTACGTTCCGGGCAACCTAGGCTTCACTCTAGGGCGTTGCTCCAACAGATCGAATAGTTAGTGCCTTAGAAGTCGACGCCAGAAGCATAAAATACAATATAAATACAACAGCTTTTCCATCGTATAAAGCGAATAATTACAACCAGTGTGAAAGTTATGGTCATTTCTACATTCCGAGCAACCTAGGATCCACTCTAGGGCGTTGCTCCACCAGATCGAATAGTTAGGGCCTAAGAAGTGATCGCCAGAAGCATAAAATGCAATAAAAATACAACAGTTTTTCCAATGTATAACAGGATTAATTGCAACCAGTTTGAAAGTGATGGTCATTTCTCCTTTCCGGGCAACCTAGGCTTCACTCTAGGGCGTTGCTCCACTGGATCGAATAGCTAGGGCCTTAGAAGTCAGCGCCAGAAGCATAAAATACAATATAAATACAACAGTTTTTCCATCGTATAACAGGATTAATTGCAACCAGTTTGAAAGAGATGGTCATTTCTACGTTCCGGGCAACCTAGGCTTCACTCTAGGGCGTTGCTCCACCAGGTCGAATAGTTAGGGCCTAAGAAGTGAACGACAGAAGCAAAAAATACAATATAAATGCAACAGTTTTTCCATCGTATAAAACGAATAATTGCAACCAGTGTGAAAGTAATGGTCATTTCTACGTTCCGAGCACCCTGGGCGTCACTCGAGGGCGTTGCTCCACCACATCTAATAGCTACGGCCTTAGAAGTCAACGCCAGAGGCATAAAATACAATATAAATACAACAGCTTTTCCATCGTATAAAACGAATGATTGCAACTAGTGTGAAAGTAATGGTCATTTCTACATTCCGAGAAACCTAGGCTTCACTCTAGGGCGCTGCTCCACCAGATCGAATAGTTAGGTCCTTAGATGTCAACGCCAGAAGCATAAAATACGATATAAATACAGCAGCTTTTCCATTGAATAAAAGGAGTAATTGCAAACAGTGTGAAAGTAATGGTCATTTCTACGTTCCGGGCAACCTAGGCTTCACTCTACGGTGTTGTTCCACCAAATCGAATAGTTAGAGCCTAAGAAGTGAACGCCAGAAGCATAAAATACTATATAAATATAACAGTTTTTCCATCGTATATAACGAAAAATAGAAACCAGTGTTAAAGTTATGGTCATTTCTACGTTCCGGGAAAGCTAGGCTTCACTCTAGGGCGTTGCTCCACCAGATCAAACAGTTAGGGCCTTAGAAGTCAACGCGCGAACCATAAAATACAAAAAAAATACAACAGTGTTTCCATCATATAACAGGAATAATTGCAACCAGTTTGAAAGTGATGGTCATTTCTCCTTTCCGGGCAACCTAGGCTTCACTCTAGGGCGTTGCTCCACTAGATCGAATAGCTAGGTCCTTAGAAGACAACGCCAGAAGCATAAAATACGATGTAAATACAACAGCTTTTCCATCGTATAAAAGGAATAATTGCAAACAGTGTGAAAGTAATGGTCATTTCTACGTTCCGGGCAACCTAGGCTTCACTTTACGGCGTTGTTCCACCAGATCGGATAGTTAGGGCCTAAGAAGTCAACACCAGAAGAATAAAATACAAAATAAATACAACAGCCTTTACACCGTATAAAACGAGTAATTGCAACCTGTGTGAAGGTTATGGTCATATCTACGTTCCGGGCAAGCTAGGCTTCACTGTAGGGCGTTGCTCCACCAGATCGAAATGTTAGGACCTAGGAAGTCAACGCCCGAAGCATAAAATACGATATAAATACAACAGCTTTTCCATCGTATTAAATGAATAATTGCAAACAGTGTGAAAGTAGTGGTCATTTCTACGTTCCGAGCATCCTAGGCTTCACTCTAGGGCGGTGCTCCACCATATCGAATAGCTACGACCTCAGAAGTCAACGCCTGAAGCATAAAATACGATATAAATACAACAGCTTTTCCATCGTATAAAAGGAATAATTGCAAACAGTGTGACAGTAATGGTCACTGCTACGTTCCGGGCAACCTAGGCTTCACTCTACGGCGTTGTTCCACCAGAACGAATAGTTAGGGCCTAAGTAGTCAACGGCAGAAGAATAAAATACAATATAAATATAACAGTTTTTCCATCGTATAAAACGAATAATAGCAACCAGTGTGAAAGTTATGGTCATTTCTACGTTCCGGGCAACCTAGGCTTCACTCTAGGGCGTTGCTCCACCAGATCACACAGTTAGGGCCTTAGAAGTCAACGCCCGATGCATAAAATATAATATAACTACAACAGTTTTTCTATCGTATAAAACGAATAATTGCAACAAGTATGAAAGTTAACGTCATTTCTACATTCCGGGCAACCTAGGCTTTGCGCTAGGGCGTTGCTCCAACAGATTGAATAGTTAGGGCCTTAGAAGTCAACGCCTGAAGCACAAAATGCAATAAAAATACAACAGTTTTTCCATCGTATAACAGGATTAATTGCATCCAGTTTGAAAGTGATGGTCATTTCTACGTTCCGAATCACCTAGGCTTCGCTCTAGGGCGTTGCTCCACTAGATCGAATAGCTAGGGCCTTAGAAGTCAACGCCAGAAGCTTTAAATACAAAATAAATAAAATAGTTTTTCATCGTATAACAGGATTAATTGCAACCAGTTTGAAAGTTATGGTCATTTCTACGTTCTGGGCAACCTATTCTTGACTGTAGGGTGTTCCTTTACCAGGTCGAAAAGGTAGGGCCATAGAAGTCAACGCCCGAAGCATAAAATACACTAAATATACAAGAGCTTTTCCGTCGTATAACAGGAATAATTGCAACCAGTGTGAAACTGATGGTCATTTCTACGTTCCGGGCAACCTAGGCTTCACTCTAGGGCGTTGTTCCACCAGATCGAGAAGTTAGGGCCTAAGAACTTAACGCCAGAAGCATAAAATACCATATAAATGTAACAGTTTTTCCATCGTATAAAACGAATAATAGCAACCAGTGTGAAAGTTCTGGTCATTTCTACGTCCCGGGCAACCTAGGCCTCACTCTAGGGCGTTGCTCCACCAGATCGAATAGTTAGGGCCTTAGAAGTCAACGCCAGAAGCATAAAATACAAAATAAATAGAACAGTTTTTACATTGTATAGATCGAATAATTGCTACCAGTGTTAAAGTTATGTTCATTTCTACGTTCCTGACAACCTAGGCTTCACTGTAGGGTGTTGCTCCACCAAATCGAATAGGTAGGGCCATAGAAGTCAACGCCCGAAGCATAAAATACAATAAAGATGCACCAGTTCTTCCATCGTATAACAGGAATAATTGCAACCAGTGTGAAGGCAATGGTATGTTCTACGTTCCGGGCAACCTATGCTTCACTCTAGGACGGTGCTCTACCAGATTAAATAGTTAGGGCCTAGGAAGTCAACGCCAGAAGCATAAAACACAATATAAATACAACAGCTTTTCCATCGTATATAATGTATATTTGCAAACAGTGTGAAAGTAATGGTCATTTCCATGTTCCGGGCAACCTAGTCCTCACTCTGGGGCGTTGTTCCACCAGATCGAATAGTTAGGGCCTAAGAAGTCAACGCCAGAAGAATAAAATACAATATAAGTACAAAAGTTTTTCCATCGTATAAAATGAATAATTGCAAACATTGTGAAAGTAATGGTCATTTCTACATTCCGAGCAACCTAGGCTTCACTCTAGGGCGTTGCTCCACCCGATTGAATAGTTAGGGCCTTAGAAGTCAACGCCAGAAGCATAAAATACAATATAAATACAACAGCTTTTCCATCGTATAAAGCGAATAATTGCAACCAGTATGAAACATATGGTCATTTCTACTTTCCGAGCAACCTTGGCTTCACCCTAGGGCGTTGCTCCAACGGATTAAATAGTTAGGGCCTAAGAAGTGAACGCCAGAAGCATAAAATGCAATAAAAATACAACAGTTTTTCCAATGTATGACAGGATTAATTGCAACCAGTTTGAAAGTGATGGTCATTTCTCCTTTCCGGGCAACCTAGGCTTCACTCTAGGGCGTTGCTCCACTAGATCGAATAGCCAGGTCCTTAGAAGTCAACGCCAGAAGCATAAAATACAATATAAATACAACAGTTTTTCCATCATATAAAACGAATAATTGCAACCAGTATGAAACAGATGGTCATTTCTACTTTCCGAGCAACCTAGGCTTCACCCTAGGGCGTTGCTCCAACAGATTGAATAGTTAGGGCCTTAGAAGTCAACGCCCGAAGCATAAAATGCAATAAAAATACAACAGCGTTTCCATCGTATAAAACGAATAATTGCAAGCAGTATGAAACTTATGGTCATTTCTACTTTCCGAGCAAGCTAGGCTTCACCCTAGGGCGTTGCTCCAACAGATTTAATAGTTAGGACCATACAAGTGAACGCCCGAATCATAAAATGCAAAAAGATACAACAGTGTTTCCATCATATAACAGGAATAATTGCAACCAGTTTGAAAGTGATGGCCAATTCTACGTTCCGGGCAACCTAGGCTTCTCTCCATGGCGTTGCTCCACCAGACCGAATAGTTACGGCCTAAGAAGCCAACGCCAGAAGCATAAAATACGATATAAGTACAACAGCTTTTCCATCGTATAAAACGAATAATTGCACCCAGTATGAAACTTATGGTCATTTCAACTTTCCGAGCAAGCTAGGGTTCACCCTAGGGCGTTGCTCCAACAGATTGAATAGTTAGGGCCTTAGAAGTCAACGGCCGAAGCATAAAATGCAATAAAAATACGACAGTGTTTCAATCATATAAGAGGAATAATTGCAACCAGTTTGAAAGTGATGACCAATTCTACGTTCCGGGCAACCTAGGCTTCACTCTAGGGCGTTGCTCCACCAGATCGAATAGTTAGTGCTTTAGAAGTCAACGCCAGAAGCATAAAATGCTATATAAATACAACAGATTTTCCATCGTATAAAACGAATAATTGCAACCAGTTTGAAAGTGATGGCCAATTCTACCTTCCGGGCAACCTAGGCTTCACTCTAGGGCGTTGCTCCACCAGATGGAATAGGTAGTGCCTTAGAAGTCAACGCCAGAAGCATAAAATACAATATAAATACAACAGTTTTTCCATCGTATAAAACAAATAATTGCAACCAGTACGAAACATATGGTCATTTCTACTTTACGAGCAACCTAGGCTTCACCCTAGGGCGTTGCTCCAACGGAATGAATAGTTAGGGCCTTAGAAGTCAACGCCCGAACCATAAAATGCAAAAAAAATACAACAGTGTTTCCATCATATAACAGGAATAATTGCAACCAGTTTGAAAGTGATGGCCAATGCTACGTTCCGGGCACCCTAGGTTTCACTCCAGGGCGTTGCTCCACCAGATCACACAGTTAGGGCCTTAGAAGTCAACGCCCGATGCATAAAATATAATATAACTACAACAGTTTTTCTATCGTATAAGACGAATAATTGCAACAAGTATGAAAGTTAACGTCATTTCTACATTCCGGGCAACCTAGGCTTTGCGCTAGGGCGTTGCTCCAACAGATTGAATAGTTAGGGCCTTAGAAGTCAACGCCTGAAGCACAAAATGCAATAAAAATACAACAGTTTTTCCATCGTATAACAAGATTAATTGCATCCAGTTTGAAAGTGATGGTCATTTCTACGTTCCGAATCACCTAGGCTTCGCTCTAGGGCGTTGCTCCACTAGATCGAATAGCTAGGGCCTTAGAAGTCAACGCCAGAAGCTTTAAATACAAAATAAATAGAATAGTTTTTCATCGTATAACAGGATTAATTGCAACCAGTTTGAAAGTTATGGTCATTTCTACGTTCTGGGCAACCTATTCTTGACTGTAGGGTGTTCCTTTACCAGGTCGAAAAGGTAGGGCCATAGAAGTCAACGCCCGAAGCATAAAATACACTAAATATACAAGAGCTTTTCCGTCGTATAACAGGAATAATTGCAACCAGTGTGAAACTGATGGTCATTTCTACGTTCCGGGCAACCTAGGCTTCACTCTAGGGCGTTGTTCCACCAGATCGAGAAGTTAGGGCCTAAGAAGTTAACGCCAGAAGCATAAAATACCATATAAATGTAACAGTTTTTCCATCGTATAAAACGAATAATAGCAACCAGTGTGAAAGTTCTGGTCATTTCTACGTCCCGGGCAACCTAGGCCTCACTCTAGGGCGTTGCTCCACCAGATCGAATAGGTAGGGCCATAGAAGTCAACGCCCGAAGCATAAAATACAATAAAGATGCACCAGTTTTTCCATCGTATAACAGGAATAATTGCAACCAGTGTGAAGGCAATGGTATGTTCTACGTTCCGGGCAACCTATGCTTCACTCTAGGGCGGTGCTCTACCAGATTAAATAGTTAGGGCCTAGGAAGTCAACGCCAGAAGCATAAAACACAATATAAATACAACAGCTTTTCCATCGTATATAATGTATATTTGCAAACAGTGTGAAAGTAATGGTCATTTCCATGTTCCGGGCAACCTAGTCCTCACTCTGGGGCGTTGTTCCACCAGATCGAATAGTTAGGGCCTAAGAAGTCAACGCCAGAAGAATAAAATACAATATAAGTACAAAAGTTTTTCCATCGTATAAAATGAATAATTGCAAACATTGTGAAAGTAATGGTCATTTCTACATTCCGAGCAACCTAGGCTTCACTCTAGGGCGTTGCTCCACCTGATTGAATAGTTAGGGCCTTAGAAGTCAACGCCAGAAGCATAAAATACAATATAAATACAACAGCTTTTCCATCGTATAAAGCGAATAATTGCAACCAGTATGAAACATATGGACATTTCTACTTTCCGAGCAACCTAGGCTTCACCCTAGGGCGTTGCTCCAACGGATTAAATAGTTAGGGCCTAAGAAGTGAACGCCAGAAGCATAAAATGCAATAAAAATACAACAGTTTTTCCAATGTATGACAGGATTAATTGCAACCAGTTTGAAAGTGATGGTCATTTCTCCTTCCCGGGCAACATAGGCTTCACTCTAGGGCGTTGCTCCACTAGATCGAATAGCCAGGTCCTTAGAAGTCAACGCCAGAAGCATAAAATACAATATAAATACAACAGTTTTTCCATCATATAAAACGAATAATTGCAACCAGTATGAAACAGATGGTCATTTCTACTTTCCGAGCAACCTAGGCTTCACCCTAGGGCGTTGCTCCAACAGATTGAATAGTTAGGGCCTTAGAAGTCAACGCCCGAAGCATAAAATGCAATAAAAATACAACAGCGTTTCCATCGTATAAAACGAATAATTGCAATCAGTATGAAACTTATGGTCATTTCTACTTTCCGAGCAAGCTAGGCTTCACCCTAGGGCGTTGCTCCAACAGATTTAATAGTTAGGACCATACAAGTGAACGCCCGAATCATAAAATGCAAAAAGATACAACAGTGTTTCCATCATATAACAGGAATAATTGCAACCAGTTTGAAAGTGATGGCCAATTCTACGTTCCGGGCAACCTAGGCTTCTCTCCATGGCGTTGCTCCACCAGACCGAATAGTTACGGCCTAAGAAGCCAACGCCAGAAGCATAAAATACGATATAAGTACAACAGCTTTTCCATCGTATAAAACGAATAATTGCACCCAGTATGAAACTTATGGTCATTTCAACTTTCCGAGCAAGCTAGGGTTCACCCTAGGGCGTTGCTCCAACAGATTGAATAGTTAGGGCCTTAGAAGTCAACGGCCGAAGCATAAAATGCAATAAAAATACGACAGTGTTTCAATCATATAAGAGGAATAATTGCAACCAGTTTGAAAGTGATGACCAATTCTACGTTCCGGGCAACCTAGGCTTCACTCTAGGGCGTTGCTCCACCAGATCGAATAGTTAGTGCTTTAGAAGTCAACGCCAGAAGCATAAAATGCTATATAAATACAACAGTTTTTCCATCGTATAAAACGAATAATTGCAACCAGTTTGAAAGTGATGGCCAATTCTACCTTCCGGGCAACCTAGGTTTCACTCTAGGGCGTTGCTCCACCAGATGGAATAGCTAGTGCCTTAGAAGTCAACGCCAGAAGCATAAAATACAATATAAATACAACAGTTTTTCCATCGTATAAAGCAAATAATTGCAACCAGTACGAAACATATGGTCATTTCTACTTTACGAGCAACCTAGGCTTCACCCTAGGGCGTTGCTCCAACGGAATGAATAGTTAGGGCCTTAGAAGTCAACGCCCGAACCATAAAATGCAAAAAAAATACAACAGTGTTTCCATCATATAACAGGAATAATTGCAACCAGTTTGAAAGTGATGGTCATTTCTACATTCCGAGCAACCTAGGCGTCACTCTCGGGCGTTGCTCCACCACATCTAATAGCTACGGCCTTAGAGGTCAACGCCAGAGGCATAAAGTACAATATAAATACAACAGCGTTTCCATCGTATAAAACGAATGATTGCAACCAGTGTGAAAGTTATGGTCATTTCTACATTCCGAGCAACCTAGGATCCACTCTAGGGCATTGCTCCACCAGATCGAATAGTTAGGTCCTTAGAAGTAAACGCCAGAAGCATAAAATACGATATAAATACAACATCGTTTGCATCGTATAAAACGAATAATTGCAACCAGTGTGAAAGTTATGGTCATTTCTACATTCCGAGCAACCTAGGATCCACTCTAGGGCGTTGCTCCACCAGATCGAATAGTTAGGGCCTAAGAAGTGATCGCCAGAATAATAAAATGCAATAAAAATACAACAGTTTTTCCAATGTATAACAGGATTAATTGCAACCAGTTTGAAAGTGATGGTCATTTCTCCTTTCCGGGCAACCTAGGCTTCACTCTAGGGCGTTGCTCCACTAGATCGAATAGCTAGGGCCTTAGAAGTCAGCGTCAGAAGCATAAAATACAATATAAATACAACAGCGTTTCCATCGTATAAAACGAATAATTGCAACAGGTGTGAAAGTTATGGTCATTTCTACATTCCGAGCAACCCAGGCTTCACTCTAGGGCGTTGCTCCACCAGATCGAATAGTTAGTGCCTCAGAAGTCAACGCCAGAAGCATAAAATACAATATAAATACAACAGCATTTCCATCGTATTAAATGAATAATTGCAAACAGTGTGAAAGTAGAGGTCATTTCTACGTTCCGAGCAACCTAGGCTTCACACTAGGGCGGTGCTCCAACATATCGAGTAGCTACGGCCTTAGAAGTCTACGACTGAAGCATAAAATACAATAAAATTACAACAGCCTTTTCATCGTATAACAGGAATAATTGCAACAAGTGTGACAGTAATGATCATATCGGCGTTTCGGGCATCCTAGACATATCTCTGAGGCATTGATCCACCAGATCGAATAGTTAGGGCCTAAGAAGTGAGCGCCAGAAGCATAAAATACAATATAAATGCAACAGTTTTTCCATCGTATAAAACGAATAATTGCAACCAGTGTGAAAGTAATGGTCATTTCTACATTCGGAGGAACGTAGGCTTCACTCTAGGGCGTTGCTCCACCTGATCGAGTAGTTAGGGCCTTAGAAGTCAACGGCAGAAGCATAAAATACAATAAAGATGCAACAGTTTTTCCATCGTATAACAGGAATAATTGCAAACAGTGTGAAAGTACTGGTCATTTCTATGTTCCGGGTAACCTAGGTATCACTCTAGGGCATTGCTCCACCAGATCGAATAGCTAGGGACTTAGAATTCAACGCCATATGAATAAAATACAATACAAATATAACAGTTTTTCCATCGTATAAAACGAATAATAACAACGAGTGTGAAAGTTATGGTTATTTCAACGTTCCGGGCAATCTAGGCTTCACTCTAGGGCGTTGCTCCACCAGATCAAATAGCTAGCGACTTAGAATTAAACGCCAGAAGCATAGAATAAAATAAAAATACAACAGTTTTTCCATAGTATAACAGGAATAATTGCAACCAGTGTGAATGTAATGGTCATTTCTACGTTCCGGGCAACCTAGGATTCACTCTAGAGCGTTGCTCCAACAGATTGAATAGTTAGGTCCTTAAAAGTCAATGACCGAAGCATAAAATGCAATAAAAATACAACAGTTTTTACATCATATAACAGGAATAACTGCAAACAGTTTGAAAGTGATGGCCATTTCTACGTTCCGTGTAACCTAGGCTTCACTCTAGGGCGTTGTTCCACCAGATCGAATAGTTAGGCCCTAAGAAGTCAACGCCAGAAGCATAAAATACAATATAAATATAACAGTTTTTCCATCGTATAAAACGAATGATGGCAACCAGTGTGAAAGTAATGGTTATTTCTACGTTCCGGGCAACCTAGGCTTCACTCTAGGGAGTTGTTCCACCAGATGGAACAGTTAGGGCCTAAGAAGTGAACGCCAGAAGCATAAAATACAATATAAATACAACAATTTTTTCATCGTATAAAACGAATAATTGCAACCAGTATTGAAGATGTGGTCATTTCTACTTTCCGGGCAACCTAGACTTCACCCTAGGGCGTTGCTCCAACAGATTGAATAGTTAGGGCCTCAGAAGTCAATGCCGGAAGCATAAAATGCAAAATAAATAGAACAGTTTTTCCATCGTATAAAACGAATAATTGCAACCAGTGTGAAAGTTATGGTCATTTCTACGTTCCGAGCAACCTAGGCTTCACTGTAGGGCGGTCCCCCAACATATCGAATAGCTACGGCCATAGAAGTCTACGACTGAAGCATAAAATACAATAAAAATACAACAGTCTTTTCATCGTATAACAGGAATAATTGCAACAAGCGTGATAGTAATGATCATTTCGGCGTTTCGGGCATCCTAGACTTATCTCTGAGGCATTGCTCCACCAGATCGAATAGTTAGGGCCTAAGAAGTGAGCGCCAGAAGCATAAAATACAATATAAATGCAACAGTTTTTCCATCGTATAAAACGAATAATTGCAACCAGTGTGAAAGTAATGGTCATTTCTACGTTCCGAGCAACCTAGGCTTCACTCTAGGGCGCTGCTCCACCAGATCGAATAGTTAGGTCCTTAGATGTCAACGCCAGAAGCATAAAATACGATATAAATACAACAGCTTTTCCATTGTATAAAACGAATGATTGCAACCAGTGTGAAAGTAATGGTCATTTCTACGTTCCGGGCAACCTAGGCTTCACCCTATGCCGTTGTTCCACCAGATCGAATAGTTAGTGCCTTAGAAGTCAACACCAGAAGCATAAAATACAATATAAATACAACAGCATTTCCATCGTATAAAACGAATAATTGCAACCAGTATGAAACTTATGGTCATTTCTACTTTCCGAGCAACCTAGGCTTCACCCTAGGGCATTGCTCCACTAGATCGAATAGCTAGCGCCTTAGAAGTCAACGCCAGAAGCATAAAATACAGTATAAATACAACAGTTTTTCCATTGCATAAAACGAATAATTGCAACCAGTATGAAACTTATGGTCATTTCTGCTTTCCGAGCAACCTAGGCTTCACCCTTGGGCGTTGCTCCAACATATTGAATAGTTAGGGCCTTAGAAGTCAACGCCCGAAGCATAAAATGCAGTAAAAATACAACAGTGTTTCCATCATATAACGGGAATAATTGCAACCAGTTTGAAAGTGATGGCCAATTCTACGTTCCCCGCAACCTAGGCTTCACTCCAGGGCGTTGCTCCACCAGATCGAATAGATACGGCCTAAGAAGTCAACGCCAGAAGCATAAAATACGATATAAATGCAACAGCTTTTCCATCGTATAAAACGAATAGTTGCTACCAGTGTGAAAGTTATGGTCATTTGTACTTTCCGGGCAACCTAGGCTTCACCCTAGGGCGTTGATCCACCAGATAGAATAGTAAGGACCTAAGAAGTCAACCCCAGAAGCATAAAATACGATATAAATAAAGCAGCTTTTCCATCGTATAAAACGAATAATTACAACCAGTGTGATAGTTATGCTCATTTCTACCTTCCGGGCAACCTAGGCTTCACCCTAGGGCGTTGCTCCAACAGATTGAATAGTTAGGGCCTTAAAAGTCAATGCCGAAGCATAAAATGCAATAAGAGTACAACAGTATTTCCATCGTATAACAGGAATGATTGCAACCAATGTGAAAGTAATGGTCATTTCTGTGTTCCGAGCAACCTAGGCGTCACTCTAGGGCGTTGCTCCACCAGATCGAATAGGTAGGGACTTATAATTCATCGCTAAAAGCATAAAATACAATTAAAATACAACAGTTTTTCCATCATATAACAGGAATAACTGCAAACAGTTTGAAAGTGATAGCCATTTCTACGTTCCGGGTAACCTAGGCTTCAATCTAGGCCGTTGTTCCACCAGATCGAAAAGTTAGGCCCTAAGAAGTCAACGCCAGAAGCATAAAATACAATATAAATATAACAGTTTTTCCATCGTATAAAACGAATGATGGCAACCAGTGTGAAAGTAATGGTCATTTCTACGTTCCGGGCAACCTAGGCTTCACTCTAGGGAGTTGTTCCACCAGATGGAACAGTTAGGGCCTGAGAAGTGAACGCCAGAAGCATAAAATACAATATAAATACAACAGTTTTTTCATCGTATAAAACGAATAATTGCAACCAGTATTGAAGATGTGGTCATTTCTACTTTCCTGGCAACCTAGGCTTCACTCTAGGGCGTTGTTCCACCAGATCGAAAAGTTAGGCCCTAAGAAGTCAACGCCAGAAGCATAAAATACAATATAAATATAACAGTTTTTCCATCGTATAAAACGAATAATTGCAACCAGTGTGAAAGTTATGGTCATTTCTACGTTCCGAGCAACCTAGGCTTCACTGTAGGGCGGTCCCCCAACATATCGAATAGCTACGGCCTTAGAAGTCTACGACTGAAGCATAAAATACAATAAAAATACAACAGTCTTTTCATCGTATAACAGGAATAATTGCAACAAGCGTGATTGTAATGATCATTTCGGCGTTTCGGGCATCCTAGACTTATCTCTGAGGCATTGCTCCACCAGATCGAATAGTTAGGGCCTAAGAAGTCAACGCCAGAAGCATAAAATACAATATAAATATAACAGTTTTTCCATCGTATAAAACGAATAATAGCAACCAGTGTGAAAGTTATGGTCATTTCTACGTTCCGGGCAACCTAGGCTTCACTCTAGGGCGTTGTTCCACCAGATCAAACAGTTAGGGCCTTAGAATTAAACGCCAGAAGCACAGAATAAAATAAAAATACAACAGTTTTTCCATCGCATAACAGGATTAATTGCAACCAATGTGAATGTAATGGTCATTTCTACGTTCCGGGCAACGTAGGCTACACTGTAGGGCGTTGCTCCACCAGATCGAAATGTTAGGGCCTAAGAAATCAACGCCCGAAGCATAAAATACGATATAAATACAACAGTTTTTCCATCGTATAAAACGAATAATTGCAACCAGTATGAAACTTATGGTCATTTCTACTTTCCGAACAACCTAGGCTTCACCCTAGGGCGTTGCTCCAGCAGATTGAATAGTTAGGGCCTTAGAAGTCAACACCCGAAGCATAAAATGCAATAAAAATACAACAGAGTTTCCGTCATATAACAGGAATAATTGCAACCAGTTTGAAAGTGATGGCCAATTGTACGTTCCGGGCAACCTAGGCCTCACTCTATTGCGTTGCTCCACCAGATCGAATAGTTAGTGCCTTACAAGTCAACACCAGAAGCATAAAATACAATATAAATACAACAGTTTTTCCATCGTATAAAACGAATAATTGCAACCAGTATGAAACTTATGGTCATTTCTACTTTCCGAGCATCCTAGGCTTCACGCTAGGGCGTTGCTCCAACAGATTGAATAGTTAGGGCCGTAGATGTCAACGCCCGAACCATAAAATGCAAAAAAAATACAACAGTGTTGCCATCATATAACAGGAATAATTGCAAACACTGTGAAAGTACTGGTCATTTCTACGTTCCGGGTAACATAGGTTTCACTCTTGGGCGTTGCTCCACCAGATGGAATAGCTAGGGACTTAGAATTCAACGCTATAAGAATAAAATACAATATAAGTACAACAGATTTTCCATCGTATAAAATGAATAATTGCAACCAGTGTGAAAGTTATGGTCATTTCTAAATTCCGAGCAACCTAGGCTTTACTCTAGGGCGATGCTCCACCTGATCGAATAGTTGGGGCCTTAGAAGTCAACGCCGGAAGCATAAAATACAATATAAATACAACAGCTTTTCCATCGTATATGATGTATATTTGCAAACAGTGTGAAAGTAATGGTCATTTCCATGTTCCCGGCAACCTAGGCTTCACTCTAGGGCGTTGCTCCACCAGATCAAACAGTTAGGACCTTAGAAGTCAACGCCAGAAGCATAAAATACGATATATATAAAACAGTTTTTCCATCGTATAAAACGAATAGTTGCTACCAGTGTGAAAGTTATGGTCATTTGTACTTTCCGGGCAACCTAGGCTTCACCCTAGGGCGTTGCTCCAACAGATTGAATAGTCAGGGCCTTAAAAGTCAATGCCGAAGCATAAAATGCAATAAGAGTACAACAGTTTTTCCATCGTATAACAGGAATGATTGCAACCAATGTGAAAGTAATGCTCATTTCTGTGTTCCGAGCAACCTAGGCGTCACTCTAGGGCGTTGCTCCACCAGATCGAATAGGTAGGGACTTATAATTCATCGCTAAAAGCATAAAATACAATTAAAATACAACAGTTTTTCCATCGTATAACAGGAATAATTGCAACCAGTGTGAAAGTAATGGTCATTTCTACGTTCCGAGCAACCTAGGCTTCACTCTAGGGCGTTGCTCCACCTGATCGAGTAGTTAGGGCCTTAGAAGTCAACGCCAGAAGCATAAAATACAATAAAGATGCAACAGTTTTTCCATCGTATAACAGGAATAATTGCAAACAGTGTGAAAGTACTGGTCATTTCTATGTTCCGGGTAACCTAGGTATCACTCTAGGGCATTGCTCCACCAGATCGAATAGCTAGGGACTTAGAATTCAACGCCATAAGAATAAAATACAATACAAATATAACAGTTTTTCCATCGTATAAAACGAATAATAACAACGAGTGTGAAAGTTATGGTTATTTCAACGTTCCGGGCAATCTAGGCTTCAATCTAGGGCGTTGCTCCACCAGATCAAATAGCTAGCGACTTAGAATTAAACGCCAGAAGCATAGAATAAAATAAAAATACAACAGTTTTTCCATAGTATAACAGGAATAATTGCAACCAGTGTGAATGTAGTGGTCATTTCTACGTTCCCGGCAACCTAGGATTCACTCTAGAGCGTTGCTCCAACAGATTGAATAGTTAGGTCCTTAAAAGTCAATGACCGAAGCATAAAATGCAATAAAAATACAACAGTTTTTACATCATATAACAGGAATAACTGCAAACAGTTTGAAAGTGATGGCCATTTCTACGTTCCGTGTAACCTAGGCTTCACTCTAGGGCGTTGTTCCACCAGATCGAAAAGTTAGGCCCTAAGAAGTCAACGCCAGAAGCATAAAATACAATATAAATATAACAGTTTTTCCATCGTATAAAACGAATGATGGCAACCAGTGTGAAAGTAATGGTCATTTCTACGTTCCGGGCAACCTAGGCTTCACTCTAGGGAGTTGCTCCACCAGATGGAACAGTTAGGGCCTAAGAAGTGAACGCCAGAAGCATAAAATACAATATAAATACAACAGTTTTTTCATCGTATAAAACGAATAATTGCATCCAGTATTGAAGATGTGGTCATTTCTACTTTCCTGGCAACCTAGGCTTCACTCTAGGGCGTTGTTCCACCAGATCGAAAAGTTAGGCCCTAAGAAGTCAACGCCAGAAGCATAAAATACAATATAAATATAACAGTTTTTCCATCGTATAAAACGAATAATTGCAACCAGTGTGAAAGTTATGGTCATTTCTACGTTCCGAGCAACCTAGGCTTCACTGTAGGGCGGTCCCCCAACATATCGAATAGCTACGGCCTTAGAAGTCTACGACTGAAGCATAAAATACAATAAAAATACAACAGTCTTTTCATCGTATAACAGGAATAATTGCAACAAGCGTGATTGTAATGATCATTTCGGCGTTTCGGGCATCCTAGACTTATCTCTGAGGCATTGCTCCACCAGATCGAATAGTTAGGGCCTATGAAGTCAACGCCAGAAGCATAAAATACAATATAAATATAACAGTTTTTCCATCGTATAAAACGAATAATAGCAACCAGTGTGAAAGTTATGGTCATTTCTACGTTCCGGGCAACCTAGGCTTCACTCTAGGGCGTTGTTCCACCAGATCAAACAGTTAGGGCCTTAGAATTAAACGCCAGAAGCGCAGAATAAAATAAAAATACAACAGTTTTTCCATCGCATAACAGGATTAATTGCAACCAATGTGAATGTAATGGTCATTTCTACGTTCCGGGTAACATAGGTTTCACTCTAGGGCGTTGCTCCACCAGATGGAATAGCTAGGGACTTAGAATTCAACGCTATAAGAATAAAATACAATATAAGTACAACAGATTTTCCATCGTATAAAATGAATAATTGCAACCAGTGTGAAAGTTATGGTCATTTCTAAATTCCGAGCAACCTAGGCTTTACTCTAGGGCGATGCTCCACCTGATCGAATAGTTGGGGCCTTAGAAGTCAACGCCGGAAGCATAAAATACAATATAAATACAACAGCTTTTCCATCGTATATGATGTATATTTGCAAACAGTGTGAAAGTAATGGTCATTTCCATGTTCCCGGCAACCTAGGCTTCACTCTAGGGCGTTGCTCCACCAGATCAAACAGTTAGGACCTTCGAAGTCAACGCCAGAAGCATAAAATACGATATATATAAAACAGTTTTTCCATCGTATAAAACGAATAATTGCTACCAGTGTGAAAGTTATGGTCATTTCTACGTTCCGCGCAACCTGGGCTATACCCTAGGGCGTTGTTCCACCAGATGGAATAGTTAGGGTTTGGAAGAAGTCAACGCCAGAAGCATAAAATACGATATAAATACAACAGCTTTTCCATCGTATATAATGCATATTTGCAGACAGTGTGAAAGTAATGGTCATTTCTACGTACCGGGCAACATGGGCTCCACTCTAGGGCGTTGCTCCACCAAATCGAATAGATACGGCCTAAGAAGTCAACGCCAGAAGCATAAAATACGATATAAATACAACAGCTTTTCCATCGTATAAAACGAATAATTGCTACCAGTGTGAAAGTTATGGTCATTTCTACTTTCCGGGCAACCTAGGCTTCACCCTAGGGCGTTGATCCACCAGATGGAATAGTAAGGACCTAAGAAGTCAACCCCAGAAGCATAAAATACGATATAAATAAAGCAGCTTTTCCATCGTATAAAACGAATAATTGCAACCAGTGTGATAGTTATGCTCATTGCTACGTTCCGGGCAACCTAGGCTTCACCCTAGGGCGTTGCTCCAACAGATTGAATAGTTAGGGCCTTAAAAGTCAATGCCCGAAGCATAAAATGCAATAAAAGTACAACAGTTTTTCCATCGTATAACAGGAATAATTGCAACCAGTGTGAAAGTAATGGTCATTTCTGCGTTCCGAGCAACCTTGGCGTCACTCTAGGGCGTTACTCCACCAGATCGAATAGCTAGGGACTTATAATTCATCGCTAAAAGCATAAAATACAATTAAAGTACAACAGTTTTTCCATCGTATAACAGGAATAATTGCAACCAGTGTGAATGTAATGGTCATTTCTACGTTCCGGGTAACCTAGGCTTCACTATAGGGCGTTGTTCCACCAGATCGAAAAGTTAGGCCCTAAGAAGTCAACGCCAGAAGCATAAAATACAATATAAATATAACAGTTTTTCCATCGTATAAAACGAATGATAGCAACCAGTGTGAAAGTTATGGTCATTTCTACGTACCGGGCAACCTAGGTCTCACTCCAGGGCGTTGCTCCACCTGATCAAGTAGTTAGGGCCTTAGAAGTCAACGCCAGAAGCATAAAATACAATAAAGATGCAACAGTTTTTCCATCGTATAATAGGAATAATTGCAAACAGTGTGTAAGTACTGGTCATTTCTATGTTCCGGGTAACCTAGGTATCACTCTAGGGCATTGCTCCACCAGGTCGAATAGCTAGGGACTTGGAATTCAACGCCATAAGAATAAAATACAATACAAATATAACAGTTTTTCCATCGTATAAAACGAATAATAACAACGATTGTGAAAGTTATGGCTATTTCAACGTTCCGGGCAATCTAGGCTTCACTCTAGGGCGTTGCTCCACCAGATCAAATCGCTAGCGACTTAGAATTAAACGCCAGAAGCATAGAATAAAATAAAAATACAACAGTTTTTCCATCGTATAACAGGAATAATTGCAACCAGTGTGAATGTAATGGTCATTTCTACGTTCCGGGCAACCTAGGATTCACTCTAGAGCGTTGCTCCAACAGATTGAATAGTTAGGTCCTTAAAAGTCAATGACCGAAGCATAAAATGCAATAAAAATACAACAGTTTTTCCATCATATAACAGGAATAATTGCAACCAGTTTGAAGGTGATGGTCATTTCTCCTTTCCGGGCAACCTAGGCTTCACCCTTGGGCGTTGCTCCAACAGATTGAATAGTTAGGGCCTTAGAAGTCAACGCCCGAAGCATAAAATACGATATAAATAAAGCAGCTTTTCCATCGTATAAAACGAATAATTGCAACCAGTGTGATTGTTATGCTCATTTCTACGTTCCGGGCAACCTAGGCTTCACCCTAGGGCGTTGCTCCAACAGATTGAATAGTTAGGGCCTTAAAACTCAATGCCCGAAGCATAAAATGCAATAAAAGTACAACAGTTTTTCCATCGTATAACAGGAATAATTGCAACCAATGTGAAAGTAATGGTCATTTCTGCGTTCCGAGCAACCTAGGCGTCACTCTAGGGCGTTGCTCCACCAGATCGAATAGCTAGGGACTTATAATTCATCGCTAATAGCATAAAATACAATTAAAATACAACAGTTTTTCCATCGTATAACAGGAATAATTGCAACCAGTGTGAATGTAATGGTCATTTCTACGTTCCGAGCAACCTAGGCGTCACTCTAGGGCGTTGCTCCACCAGATCGAATAGCTAGGGACTTATAATTCATCGCTAAAAGCATAAAATACAATTAAAATACAACAGTTCTTCCATCGTATAACAGGAATAATTGCAACCAGTGTGAATGTAATGGTCATTTCTACGTTCCGGGTAACCTAGGCTTCACTATAGGGCGTTGTTCCACCAGATCGAAAAGTTAGGCCCTAAGAAGTCAACGCCAGAAGCATAAAATACAATATAAATATAACAGTTTTTCCATCGTATAAAACGAATGATAGCAACCAGTGTGAAAGTTATGGTCATTTCTACGTACCGGGCAACCTAGGTTTCACTCCAGGGCGTTGCTCCACCTGATCGAGTAGTTAGGGCCTTAGAAGTCAACGCCAGAAGCATAAAATACAATAAAGATGCAACAGTTTTTCCATCGTATAACAGGAATAATTGCAAACAGTGTGAAAGTACTGGTCATTTCTATGTTCCGGGTAACCTAGGTATCACTCCAGGGCATTGCTCCACCAGATCGAATAGCTAGGGACTTAGAATTCAACGCCATAAGAATAAAATACAATACAAATATAACAGTCTTTCCATCGTATAAAACGAATAATAACAACGAGTGTGAAAGTTATGGCTATTTCAACGTTCCGGGCAATCTAGGCTTCACTCTAGGGCGTTGCTCCACCAGATCAAATAGCTAGCGACTTAGAATTAAACGCCAGAAGCATAGAATAAAATAAAGATACAACAGTTTTTCCATCGTATAACAGGAATAATTGCAACCAGTGTGAATGTAATGGTCATTTCTACGTTCCGGGCAACCTAGGATTCACTCTAGAGCGTTGCTCCAACAGATTGAATAGTTAGGTCCTTAAAAGTCAATGACCGAAGCATAAAATGCAATAAAAATACAACAGTTTTTCCATCATATAACAGGAATAACTGCAAACAGTTTGAAAGTGATGGCCATTTCTACGTTCTGGGTAACCTAGGCTTCACTCTAGGGCGTTGTTCCACCAGATCGAAAAGTTAGGCCCTAAGAAGTCAACGCCAGAAGCATAAAATACAGTATAAATATAACAGTTTATCCATCGTATAAAACGAATGATAGCAACCAGTGTGAAAGTTATGGTCATTTCTACGTACCGGGCAACCTAGGTTTCACTCCAGGGCGTTGCTCCACCAGATCGAATAGTTACGGCCTAAGAAGTCAACGCCAGAAGCATAAAATACGATAAAGATGGAACAGCTTTTCCATCGTATAAAACGAATGATTGCAACCAGTGTGAAAGTTATGGTCATTTCTACATTCCGAGCAACCTAGGCTTCACCCTAGGGCGTTGCTCCACCAGATCGAATAGTCAGATCCTTAGAAGTCAACGCCAGAAGCATAAAATACGATATAAATACAACAGCTTCTCCATCGTATAAAAGGAATAATTGCAACCAGTGTGAAAGTTATGGTCATTTCTACATTCCGAGGAACGTAGGCTTCACTCTAGGGCGTTGCTCCACCTGATCGAGTAGTTAGGGCCTTAGAAGTCAACGCCAGAAGCATAAAATACAATAAAGATGCAACAGTTTTTCCATCGTATAACAGGAATAATTGCAAACAGTGTGAAAGTACTGGTCATTTCTATGTTCCGGGTAACCTAGGTATCACTCTAGGGCATTGCTCCACCAGATCGAATAGCTAGGGACTTAGAATTCAACGCCATAAGAATAAAATACAATACAAATATAACAGTTTTTCCATCGTATAACAGGAATAATTGCAACCAGTGTGTATGTAATGGTCATTTCTACGTTCCGGGCAACCTAGGATGCACTCTAGAGCGTTGCTCCAACAGATTGAATAGTTAGGTCCTTAAAAGTCAATGACCGAAGCATAAAATGCAATAAAAATACAACAGTTTTTCCATCATATAACAGGAATAACTGCAAACAGTTTGAAAGTGATGGCCATTTCTACGTTCCGTGTAACCTAGGCTTCACTGTAGGGCGTTGTTCCACCAGATCGACAAGTTAGGCCCTAAGAAGTCAACGCCAGGAGCATAAAGTACAATATAAATTAAACAGTTCTTCCATCGTATAAAACGAATGATGGCAACCAGTGTGAAAGTTATGGTCATTTCTACGTTCCGGGCAGCCTAGGCTTTACTCTAGGGCGTTGATCCACCAGATAGAATAGGAAGGACCTAAGAAGTAAACCCCAGAAGCATAAAATACGATATAAATAAAGCAGCTTTTCCATCGTATAAAACGAATAATTGCAACCAGTGTGATAGTTATGCTCATTTCTACATTCCGGGCAACCTAGGCTTCACCCTAGGGCGTTGCTCCAACAGATTGAATAGTTAGGGCCTTAAAAGTCAATGCCGAAGCATAAAATGCAATAAGAGTACAACAGTTTTTCCATCGTATAACAGGAATGGTTTCAACCAATGTGAAAGTAATGGTCATTTCTGCGTTCCGAGCAACCTAGGCGTCACTCTAGGGCGTTGCTCCACCAGATCGAATAGCTAGGGACTTATAATTCATCGCTAAAAGCATAAAATACAATTAAAATACAACAGTTTTTCCATCGTATAACAGGAATAATTGCAACCAGTGTGAAAGTAATGGTCATTTCTACGTTCCGAGCAACCTAGGCGTCACTCTAGGGCGTTGCTCCACCAGATCGAATAGCTAGGGACTTATAATTCATCGCTAAAAGCATAAAATACAATTAAAATACAACAGTTTTTCCATCGTATAACAGGAATAATTGCAACCAGTGTGAATGTAATGGTCATTTCTACGTTCCGGGCAACCTAGGATTCACTCTAGAGCGTTGCCCCAATAGATTGAATAGTTAGGTCCTTAAAAGTCAATGACCGAAGCATAAAATGCAATAAAAATACAACAGTTTTTCCATCATATAACAGGAATAACTGCAAACAGTTTGAAAGTGATGGCCATTTCTACGTTCCGGGTAACCTAGGCTTCACTCTAGGGCGTTGTTCCACCAGATCGAAAAGTTAGGCCCTAAGAAGTCAACGCCTGAAGCATAAAATACAATATAAATATAACAGTTTTTCCATCGTATAAAACGAATGATAGCAACCAGTGTGAAAGTTATGGTCATTTCTACGTACCGGGCAACCTAGGTTTCACTCCAGGGCGTTGCTCCACCAGATCGAATAGTTACGGCCTAAGAAGTCAACGCCAGAAGCATAAAATACGATAAAGATGCAACAGTTTTTCCATCGTATAACAGGAATAATTGCAAACAGTTTGAAAGTACTGGTCATTTCTATGTTCCGGGTAACCTAGGTATCACTCTAGGGCATTGCTCCACCAGATGGAACAGTTAGGGCCTAAGAAGTGAACGCCAGAAGCATAAAATACAATATAAATACAACAGTTTTTTCATCGTATAAAACGAATAATTGCAACCAGTATTGAAGATGTGGTCATTTCTACTTTCCGGGCAACCTAGACTTCACCCTAGGGCGTTGCTCCAACAGATTGAATAGTTAGGGCCTTAGAAGTCAATGCCGGAAGCATAAAATGCAAAATAAATAGAACAGTATTTCCATCGTATAAAACGAATAATTGCAACCAGTGTGAAAGTTATGGTCATTTCTACGTTCCGAGCAACCTAGGCTTCACTGTAGGGCGGTCCTCCAACATATCGAATAGCTACGGCCTTAGAAGTCTACGACTGAAGCATAAAATACAATAAAAATACAACAGTCTTTTCATCGTATAACAGGAATAATTGCAACAAGCGTGATAGTAATGATCATTTCGGCGTTTCGGGCATCCTAGACTTATCTCTGAGGCATTGCTCCACCAGATCGAATAGTTAGGGCCTAAGAAGTCAACGCCAGAAGCATAAAATACAATATAAATATAACAGTTTTTCCATCGTATAAAACGAATAATAGCAACCAGTGTGAAAGTTATGGTCATTTCTACGTTCCGGGCAACCTAGGCTTCACTCTAGGGCGTTGTTCCACCAGATCAAGCAGTTAGGTCCTTAGAATTAAACGCCAGAAGCACAGAATAAAATAAAAATACAACAGTTTTTCCATCGCATAACAGGATTAATTGCAACCAATGTGAATGTAATGGTCATTTCTACGTTCCGGGCAACGTAGGATTCACTCTAGGGCGTTGCTCCAACAGAATGAATAGTTAGGGCCTTAAAAGTCAATGCCCGAAGCATAAAGTGCAGTAAAAATACAACAGTTTTTCCGTCATATAACGGGGATAAATGCAAACAGTTTGAAAGTAATGGTCATTTCTACGTTCCGGGCAACCTAGGCTTCACTCTACGGCGTTGTTCCACCAGATCGAATAGTTAGGGCCTAAGAAGTCAACACCAGAAGAATAAAATACAAAATAAATACAACAGCCTTTACACCGTATAAAACGAATAATTGCAACCTGTGTGAAGGTTATGGTCATATCTACGTTCCGGGCAACCTAGGCTACACTGTAGGGCGTTGCTCCACCTGATCGAAATGTTAGGGCCTAAGAAATCAACGCCCGAGGCATAAAATACGATATAAATACAACAGTTTTTCCATCGTATAAAACGAATAATTGCAACCAGTACGAAACTTATGGTCATTTCTACTTTCCGAACAACCTAGGCATCACCCTAGGGCGTTGCTCCAGCAGATTGAATAGTTAGGGCCTTAGAAGTCAACACCCGAAGCATAAAATGCAATGAAAATACAACATTGTTTCCGTCATATAACAGGAATAATTGCAACCAGTTTGAAAGTGTTGGCCAATTGTACGTTCCGGGCAACCTAGGCCTCACTCTATTGCGTTGCTCCACCAGATCGAATAGTTAGTGCCTTACAAGTCAACGCCAGAAGCATAAAATACAATATAAATACAACAGTTTTTCCATCGTATAAAACGTATAATTACAACCAGTATGAAACTTATGGTCATTTCTACTTTCCGAGCATCCTAGGCTTCACGCTAGGGCGTTGCTCCAACAGATTGAATAGATAGGGCCGTAGATGTCAACGCCCGAACCATAAAATGCAAAAATAATACAACAGTGTTGCCATCATATAACAGGAATAATTGCAAACAGTGTGAAAGTACTGGTAATTTCCACGTTCCGGGTAACATAGGTTTCACTCTAGGGCGTTGCTCCACCAGATGAAATAGCTAGGGACTTAGAATTCAACGCCATAAGAATAAAATACAATATAAGTACAACAGATTTTCCATCGTATAAAACGAATAATTGCAACCAGTGTGGAAGTTATGGTCATTTCTACGTTCCGGGCAAGCTAGGCTTCACTCTAGGGCGTTGCTCTACCAGATCGAATAGCTAGGGCCTTAGAAGTCAACGCCCGAAGCATAAAATACAAAATAAATAGAACAGTTTTTCCATCGTATAAAACGAATAATTGCTACCAGTGTGAAAGTTATGGTCATTGCTACGTTCCGCGCAACCTAGGCTTCACCCAAGGGCGTTGTTCCACCAGATGGAATAGTTAGGGCCTAAGAAGTCAACGCCAGTAGCATAAAATACGATATAAATACAACAGCTTTTCCATCGTATAAAACGAATAATTGCTACCAGTGTGAAAGTTATGCTCATTTCTACATTCCGCGCAACATAGGCTTCACCCTAGGGCGTTGTTCCACCAGATGGAATAGCTAGGGCCTGAGAAGTCGACGCCCGAAGCATAAAATACAAAATAAATAGAACAGTTTTTCCATCGTATAAAACGTATAATTGCTACCAGTGTGAAAGTTATGGTCATTGCTACGTTCCGCGCAACCTACCCTTCACCCTAGGGCGATGTTCCACCAGATGGAATAGTTAGGGCCTAAGAAGTTAACGCCACAAGAATAAAATACAATATAAGTACAAAAGTTTTTCCATCCTATAAAATGAATAATTGCAAACATTGTGAAAGTAATGGTCATTTCTACGTTCCGGGCAACCAAGGCGTCACCCTAGGGCGTTGCTCCAACAGATTGAATAGTTAGGGCCTTAGAAGTCAACGCCGGAAGCATAAAATGCAATAAAAATACAACAGATTTTCCATCGTATAAAAGGATTAATTGCAACCAGTTTGAAAGTGATGGTCATTTCTACGTTCCGGGCAACCTAGACATCACTCTAGGGCGTTGCTCCACCAGATCGAATAACTAGGCCCTTAGAAGTCAACGCCAGAAGCATAAAATACAATATAAATACAACAGTTTTTCCATCGTATAAAACGAATAATTGCAACCAGTATGAAAGTTATGGTCATTCCTACTTTCCGGGCAACCTAGGCTTCGCCCTAGGGCGTTGCTTCAACAGATTGAATATTTAGGGCCTTAGAAGTCAACGCCCGAAGCATAAAATACAATATAAATGCAACAGTTTTTCAATCGTATAAAACGAGTAATTGCAACCGGTACGAAAGTTAACGTCATTTCTACGTTCCGGGCAACCTAGGCTTCACCCTAGGGCGTTGCTCCAACACATTGAATAGTTAGGGCCTTAGAAGTCAACGCCGGAAGCATAAAATGCAATAAAAATACAACAGATTTTCCATCGTATAAAAGGATTAATTGCAACCAGTTTGAAAGTGATGGTCACTTCTACGTTCCGGGCAACCGAGGCTTTACTCTAGGGCGTTGCTCCACCAGATCAAATAGCTAGGGCCTTAGAAGTCAGCGCTCGAAGCATAAAATTCAAAATAAATAGAACCGTTTTTCCATTGTATAAAACGTATAATTTCTACCGGTGTGAAAGTTATGGTCATTTCTACGTTCCGGGCAACCTAGGCTCCACCCTAGGGCGTTGTTCCACCAGATGGAATAGTTAGGGCCTTAGAAGTCAATACCCGAAGCATAAAATACAATAAAAAAACAACAGTTTTTCCATCATATAGCAGGAATATTTGCAAGCAGTTTGAAAGTGATGGTAATTGCTACGTTCCGGGGAACTTAGGCTTCACTCTAGGGCGTTGCTCCACCAGATCGAACAGTTAGTGCCTTAGAAGTCAACGCCAGAAGCATAAAATACAATATAAATACAACAGTTTTTCCATCGTATAAAACGAATAATTGCAACCAGTATGAAAGTTAACGTCATTTCTACTTTCCGGGCAACCTAGGCTTCACCCTAGGGCGTTGCCCCAACAGATTGAATAGTCAGCGCCTAAGAAGTCAACACCCGAAGCATAAAATACAAAATAAATAGAACAGTTTTTCCATCGTATAAAACGAATAATTGCTACCGGTGTGAAAGTTATGGTCATTTCTACGTTCCGGGCAACCTAGGCTTCACGCTAGGGCGTTGCTCCACCACATCGAATAGCTACGGCCTTAGAAGTCAACGCCAGAAGCATAAAATACAGTATAAATACAACAGTTTTTCCATTGTATAGCATGACCAATTGCAACCAGTGCGAAAGTAACGATCATTTCGACGTTTCGAGCATCCTAGACTTAACTCTGAGGCGTTGCTCCACCATATCGAAGAGTTAGGGTCTAAGAAGTCAACACCGGATGCTTAAAATACAATATAAAGGCAACTGCTTTGCCATCGTAGAAATCGAATAATTGCAACCTGTGTGAAGGTTATGGTCATATCTACGTTCCGGGCAACCTTGGCTTCACTGTAGGGTGTTGCTCCACCAGATCGAATAGGTAGGGCCTTAGAAGTCAACGCCCGAAGCATAAAATACAAAATAAACAGAACAGTTTTTCCATTGTATAAAACGAATAATTGCTACCAGTGTAAAAGTTATGGTCATTTCTACGTTCCGGGCAACCTAGGCATCACCCTAGGACGTTGCTCCACCAGATCGAATAGTTAGGGCCTAAGAAGTCTACGCCCGAAGCATAAAATACAATAAATATACAAGAGTTTTTCCATCGTATATCAGGAATAATTGCAACCAGTGTGAAAGTGATGGTCATTTCTAAGTTCCGGGCAACCTAGGCTTCACCCTAGGGCGTCGCTCCAACAGGTTGAATAGTTAGGGCCTTAGAAGTCAACGCCCGACGCATAGAATGCAATAAAAATGCAACAGTTTTTCCATCGTATAAAAGGATTAATTGCAACCAGTTTGAAAGTGATGGTCATTTCTACGTTCCCGACAACCTAGGCTTCACCCTAGGGCGTGGTTCCACCAGATGGAATAGGTCGGGCATAAGAAGTCAACGCCAGAAGCATAAAATACAATATAATTACCACATTTTTTCCATCGTATAAAACGAATAATTGCAAACATTGCGAAAGTAATGGTCATTTCTACGTTCCGAGCATCCTAGGCTTCACTCTAGGGCGGTGCTCCACCATATCGAATAGCTACGGCCTTAGAAGCCTACGCCTGAAGCATAAAATACAATACAAATATAACAGCCTTTTTATCGTATAACAGGAATAATTTCAACAAGCGTGAAAGTAATGATCATTTCGGCGTTTCGGGCATCCTAGACTTAACTCTGAGGCATTGCTCCACCAGATCCAATAGTTAGGGCCTAAGAAGGCAACGCCAGAAGCATAAAATACAATATAAATACAACAGTTTTTCCATCGTATAAAACAAATAATTGCAACCAGTATGAAACTTATGGTCATTTCTACGTTCCGGGCAACCTAGGCTTCACTCTATGGCGTTCTTCCACCACATCCAATAGCTGCGGCCTCAGAAGTCAACGCTTGAAGCATAAAATACAATAAAAATACAACAGTCTTTCCATCCTATAAGAGGAATAATTGCAACCCGTGTGAAAGTGATGGTCATTTGTACGTTCCAGGCAACCTAGGCTTCACTCTAGGGCGTTGTTCCACCAGATCGAATTGTTAGGGCCCAAGAAGTCAACGCCAGAAGCATAAGATACATAATAAATGTAACAGTTTATCCATCGTATGGAACGAATAATAGCATCCTGTGTGAAAGTTATGGTCATTTCTACGTTCCGGGCAACCTAGGCTTCACTCTAGGGCGTTGCTCCACCAGATCAAACAGTTAGGGCCTTAGAATTCAACACCCGAAGCATAAAATACAAAATAAACAGAACAGTTTTTCCATTGTATAAAACGAATAATTGCTACCAGTGTAAAAGCTATGGTCATTTCTACGTTCCGGGCAACCTTGGCTACACTGTAGGGTGTTGCTCCACCAGATCGAATAGGCAGGGCCTTAGAAGTCAACGCCCGAAGCATAAAATACAAAATAAACAGAACAGTTTTTCCATTGTATAAAACGAATAATTGCTACCAGTGTAAAAGTTATGGTCATTTCGACGTTCCGGGCAACCTAGGCATCACCCTAGGACGTTGTTCCACCAGATCGAATAGTTAGGGCCTAAGAAGTCTACGCCCGAAGCATAAAATACAATAAATATACAAGAGTTTTTCCATCGTATATCAGGACTAATTGCAACCAGTGTCAAAGTCATGGTCATTTCTACGTTCCGGGCAACGTAGGCTTCACTCTAGGGCGTAGTTCCACCAGATCGAACACTTAGGGCCTAAGAAGGCACCACCAGAAGCATAAAATACAATATAAATATAACAGTTTTTCCATCGTATAAAACGAATAATAGCAATGAGTGTGAAAGTTATGGTCATTTCTAAGTTTCGGGCAACCTAGGCTTCACCCCAGGTCGTTGTTCCACCAGATCGAATAGTTAGGGCCTAAGAAGTGAACGCCAGCAGCATAAAATACAATATAAATACAACAGTTCTTCCATCATATAAAACGAATAATTGCAACCAGTATGAAAGTTATGGTCATTTCTACGTTCCGGGCAACCTAGGCTTCACTCTATGGCGTTCTTCCACCACATCGAATAGCTACGGCCTCAGAAGTCAACGCCTGAAGCATAAAATACAATAAAAATACAACAGTCTTTCCATCCTATAACAGGAATAATTGCAACCCGTGTGGAAGTGATTGTGATTTGTACGTTGCAGGCAACCTAGGCTTCACTCTAGGGCGTTGCTCCACCAGATCGAAGAGTTAGGGTCTAAGAAGTCAACACCGGAAGCATAAAATACAATATAAAAACAACAGCTTTTCCATCGTAGAAAACGAATAGTTGCAACCTGTGTGAAGCTTATGGTCATATCTACGTTCCGGGCAGCCTTGGCTTCACTGTAGGGTATTGCTCCACTAGATCGAATAGCTAGGGCCTTAGAAGTCTACGCCCGAAGCATTATATACAAAACAAATAGAACAGATTTTCCATTGTATAAAGCGAATAATTGCTACAAGTGTAAAAGTTATGGTCATTTCTACGTTCCGGGCATCCTAGGCTTCACCCTAGGGCGTTGTTCCACCAGATCGAACAGTTAGGGCCTAAGAAGTCAACGCCAGAAGCATAAAATACAACATAAATACAACAGATTTTCCATCGTATATTATGTATGTTTGCAAACCGTGTGAAAGTAATGGTCATTTCCATGTTCCGCGCAACCTAGACTTCACTCTAGGTTGTTGCTCCACCAGATCCAATAGTTAGGGCCTTAGAAGTCAACGCCAGAAGCATAAAATTCAATAAAGATGCAACAGTTTTTCCACCGTATAGCAGGAATAGTTGCAAACAGTGTGAAAGTACTGGTCATTTCTACGTTCCGGGTAACCTAGCCTTCACTCTAGGGCGTTGTTTCACCAGATCGAACAGTTAGGGCATAAGAAGGCAACGCCAGAAGCATAAAATACAATATAAATATAACAGTTTTTCCATCGTATAAAACGAATAATAGCAACCAGTGTGAAAGTTATGGTCATTTCTACGTTCCGGGCAACCTAGGCTTCACCCCAGGTCGTTGTTCCACCAGATCGAATAGTTAGGGCCTTAGAAGTCGACGCCAGGAGCATAAAATACAATAAAGGTGCAACAGTTTTTCCATCGTATAACAGGAATAATTGCAACCAGTGTGAAGGTAATGGTATGTTCTACGTTCCGGGCAACCTATGCTCCTCTCTGGGGCGGTGCTCTACCAGATTAAATAGTTAGGGCGTAAGAAGTCAACGCCAGAAGCATAAAATACAATATAAATACAACAGCTTTTCCATCGTATATAATGTATATTTGCAAACAGTGTAAAAGTAATGGTTGTTTCCATGTTCCCGGCAACCTAGGCTTCACTCTAGGGCGTTGTTCCACCAGATCGAATACTTAGGGCCTAAGAAGTGAACGCCAGCGGCATAAAATACAATATAAGTACAACTGTTCTTCCATCATATAAAACGAATAATTGCAACCAGTATGAAAGTTATAGTCATTTCTACGTTCCGGGCAACCTAGGCTTCACTCTATGGCGTTCTTCCACCACATCGAATAGCTGCTGCCTCAGAAGTCAACGCCTGAAGCATAAAATACAATAAAAATACAACAGTCTTTCCGTCCTATAACAGGAATAATTGCAACCCGTGTGAAAGTGATGGTCATTTGTACGTTCCAGGCAACCTAGGCTTCACTCTAGGGCGTTGTTCCACCGGATCGAATTGTTAGGGCCTTAGAAGTCAACGCCGGAAGCATAAAATACAAAATAACTAGAACAGTTTTTCCATTGTATAAAACGAATAATTGCTACCAGTGTAAAAGCTATGGTCAGTTCTACGTTCCGGGCAACCTAGGCCTCACTCTAGGTCGTTTTTCCACCAGATCGAATTGTTAGGGCCTAAGAAGTCAACGCCAGAAGCATAAGATACAATATAAATATAACAGTTTTTCTATCGTATAGAACGAATAATAGCAACCAGTGTGAAAGTTAACGTCACTTCTACTTTCCGGGCAACCTAGGCTTCACCCTCGGGCGTTGCTCCAACAGATTGAATAGTTAGGGACTTAGAAGTCAACGCCCGATGCATAAAATACAATATAAATTAAACAGTTTTTCCATCGTATAAAACGAATAATTGTTACCAGTATGGAAGAGATGGTCATTTCTACGTTCCGGGCTGCCTAGGCCTCACTCTAGGTCGTTGTTCCACCAGATCGAATTGTTAGGGCCTAACAAGTCAACGCCAGAAGCATAAGATACAATATAAATAAAACAGTTTTTCCATCGTATAAAACGAATAATTGCTACCAGTATGGAAGTGATGGTCATTTCTACGTTCCGGGCTACCTAGGCATCACTCTAGGTCGTTGTTCCACCAGATCGAATTGTTAGGGCCTAACAAGTCAACGCCAGAAGCATAAGATACAATATAAATATAACAGTTTTTCCATCGTATAGAACGAATAATAGCAACCAGTGTGAAAGTTAACGTCATTTCTACTTTCCGGGCAACCTATGCTTCACCCTCGGGCGTTGCTCCAACAGATTGAATAGTTAGGGACTTAGAAGTCAACGCCAGATGCACAAAATACAAAATAAATAGAACAGTTTTTCCATTGTGTAAAACGAATAATTGCTACCGGTGTGATAGTTATGGTCATTTCAACGTTCCGGTCAACCTAGGCTTCACCGTAGGGCGTTGTTCCACCAGATCGAATAGTTAGGGCCTAAGAAGTGAACGCCAGAAGCCTAAAATACAATATAAATGCAACAGTTTTTCCATCGTATAAAACGAATAATTGCAACCAGTATGAAACTTATGGTCATTTCTACTTTCCGAGCAACCTAGGCTTCACCCCAGGGCGTTGCTCCAACAGATTGAATAGTTAGGGCCGTAGAAGTCAGCGCCCGTACCATAAAATGCAAAAAAAATACAACAGTGTTACCATCATATAACAGGAATAATTGCAACCAGCTTGAAAGTGATGGCCAATTCCACCTTCCGGGCAACCTAGGCTTCACTCTATTGCGTTGTTCCACCAGATCGAATGGTTAGGGGCTAAGAAGTCAACGCCAGAAGCATTAAATACAATATAACTATAACAGTTTTTCCATCGTATTAAACGAATAATTTCAACCAGTGTGAATGTTATGGTCATTCCACGTTCCGGGCAACCTAGGCGTAACTCTAGTGCGTTGCTCCACCACATCTAATAGCTACGGCCTTAGACGTCAACGACAGAAGCATAAAATACAATAAAGATGTAACAGCTTTTCCATCGTATCAAACGAATAATTGCACCCAGTGTGAAAGTTATTGTCATTTCTACTTTCCGCGCAACCTAGGTCTACACCCTAGGGCGTTGCTCCAACAGATTGAATAGTTAGGACCTTAGTAGTCAATGCCAGAAGCATAAAATGCAATAAAAATACAACAGTTTTTCCATCATATAACAGGAATAATTGCAACCAGTTTGAAAGTGATGGTCATTTCTACGTTCCGGGCAACCTAGGCTTCACTCTAGGGCGTTGCTCCACCAGATCGAATAGTTAGAGCCTTAGAAGTCAACGCCAGAGGCATAAAATACAATATAAATAAAACAGTTTTTCCATCGTATAAAACGAATAATTGCTACCAGTATGGAAGTGAGGGTCATTTCTACGTTCCGGGCTACCTAGGCCTCACTCTAGGTTGTTGTTCCACCAGATCGAATTGTTAGGGCCTAACAAGTCAACGCCAGAAGCATAAGATACAATATAAATATAACAGTTTTTCCATCGTATAGAACGAATAATAGCAACCAGCGTGAAAGTTATGGTCATTTCTACGTTCCGGGCAACCTATTCTTCACTCTAGGTCGTTGCTCCACCAGATCAAACAGCTAGGGCCTTGGAAGTCAACGCCCGAAGCATAAAATACAAAATAAATGGAACAGTTTTTCCATCATATAAAACGAATTATTGCAACCAGTATGAAAGCTATGGTTTTTTCTGCTTTACGGGCAACCTAGGCTACACCCTAGGGCGTTGCTCCTACAGATTGAATAGCTAGGGACGTAGAAGTCAATTCCCGAAGCATAAAATGCAAGAAAAATACAACAGTTTTTCCATCATATAACAGGAATATTAGCAAACAGTTTGAAAGTGATGGTAATTGCTACGTTCCGGGCAACTTAGGCTTCACCCTAGGGCGTTGCTCCACCAGATCGAATAGATAGTGCCTTAGAAGTCAACGCCAGAAGCATACAATATAATATAAATACAACAGTTTTTCCATCGTATAAAACGAATAACTGCAACCAGTATGAAAGTTAACGTCATTTCTACTTTCCGGGCAACCTAGGCTTCACCCTAGGGCGTTGCTCCAACAGATTGAATAGTTAGGGCCTTAGAAGTTAACACCCGAAGCATAAAATACAAAATAAATAGAACAGTTTTTCCATTGTATAGCATGACCAATTGCAACCAGTGCGAAAGTAACGATCATTTCGACGTTTCGGGCATCCTAGACTTAACTCTAGGGCGTTGCTCCACCATATCAAACAGCTAGGGCCTTAGAAGTCAACGCCCGAAGCATAAAATACAAAATAAATAGAACAGTTTTTCCATTGTATAAAACGAATAACTGCTACCAGTGTAAAAGTTATGGTCAGTTCTACGTTCCGGGCAACCTAGGCCTCACTCTAGGTCGTTTTTCCACCAGATCGAATTGTTAGGGCCTAAGAAGTCAACGCCAGAAGCATAAGATACAATATAAATATAACAGTTTTTGCATCGTATAGAACGAATAATAGCAACCAGTGTGAAAGTTAACGTCATTTCTACTTTCCGGGCAACCTAGGCATCACCCTCGGGCGTTGCTCCAACAGATTGAATAGTTAGGGACTTAGAAGTCAACGCCCGATGCATAAAATACAAAATAAATAGAACAGTTTTTCCATCGTGTAAAACGAATAATTGCTACCGGTGTGAAACTTATCGTCATTTCTACGTTCCGGTCAACCTAGGCTTCACCATAGGGCGTTGTTCCACCAGATCGAATAGTTAGGGCCTAAGAAGTGAACGCCAGAAGCATAAAATACAATATAAATACAACAGTTTTTCCATCATATAAAACGAATAATTGCAACCAGTATGAAAGCTATGGTCATTTCTACTTTACGGGCTACCTAGGCCTCACTCTAGGTCGTTGTTCCACCAGATCGAATTGTTAGGGCCTAACAAGTCAACGCCAGAAGCATAAGATACAATATAAATATAACAGTTTTTCCATCGTATAAAACGAATAATTGCAAACATTGCGAAAGTAATGGTCATTTCTACGTCCCGAGCATCCTAGGCTTCACTCTAGGGCGGTGCTCCACCATATCGAATAGCTACGGCCTTAGAAGCCTACGCCTGAAGCATAAAATACAATACAAATATAACAGCCTTTTTATCGTATAACAGGAATAATTTCAACAAGCGTGAAAGTAATGATCATTTCGGCGTTTCGGGCATCCTAGACTTAACTCTGAGGCATTGCTCCACCAGATCCAATAGTTAGGGCCTAAGAAGGCAACGCCAGAAGCATAAAATACAATATAAATACAACAGTTTTTCCATCGTATAAAACAAATAATTGCAACCAGTATGAAACTTATGGTCATTTCTACGTTCCGGGCAACCTAGGCTTCACTCTATGGCGTTCTTCCACCACATCCAATAGCTGCGGCCTCAGAAGTCAACGCTTGAAGCATAAAATACAATAAAAATACAACAGTCTTTCCATCCTATAAGAGGAATAATTGCAACCCGTGTGAAAGTGGTGGTCATTTGGACGTTCCAGGCAACCTAGGCTTCACTCTAGGGCGTTGTTCCACCAGATCGAATTGTTAGGGCCCAAGAAGTCAACGCCAGAAGCATAAGATACATAATAAATGTAACAGTTTATCCATCGTATGGAACGAATAATAGCATCCTGTGTGAAAGTTATGGTCATTTCTACGTTCCGGGCAACCTAGGCTTCACTCTAGGGCGTTGCTCCACCAGATCAAACAGTTAGGGCCTTAGAATTCAACACCCGAAGCATAAAATACAAAATAAACAGAACAGTTTTTCCATTGTATAAAACGAATAATTGCTACCAGTGTAAAAGCTATGGTCATTTCTACGTTCCGGGCAACCTTGGCTACACTGTAGGGTGTTGCTCCACCAGATCGAATAGGCAGGGCCTTAGAAGTCAACGCCCGAAGCATAAAATACAAAATAAACAGAACAGTTTTTCCATTGTATAAAACGAATAATTGCTACCAGTGTAAAAGTTATGGTCATTTCGACGTTCCGGGCAACCTAGGCATCACCCTAGGACGTTGTTCCACCAGATCGAATAGTTAGGGCCTAAGAAGTCTACGCCCGAAGCATAAAATACAATAAATATACAAGAGTTTTTCCATCGTATATCAGGACTAATTGCAACCAGTGTCAATGTCATGGTCATTTCTACGTTCCGGGCAACGTAGGCTTCACTCTAGGGCGTAGTTCCACCAGATCGAACACTTAGGGCCTAAGAAGGCACCGCCAGAAGCATAAAATACAATATAAATATAACAGTTTTTCCATCGTATAAAACGAATAATAGCAATGAGTGTGAAAGTTATGGTCATTTCTAAGTTTCGGGCAACCTAGGCTTCACCCCAGGTCGTTGTTCCACCAGATCGAATAGTTAGGGCCTAAGAAGTGAACGCCAGCAGCATAAAATACAATATAAATACAACAGTTCTTCCATCATATAAAACGAATAATTGCAACCAGTATGAAAGTTATGGTCATTTCTACGTTCCGGGCAACCTAGGCTTCACTCTATGGCGTTCTTCCACCACATCGAATAGCTACGGCCTCAGAAGTCAACGCCTGAAGCATAAAATACAATAAAAATACAACAGTCTTTCCATCCTATAACAGGAATAATTGCAACCCGTGTGGAAGTGATTGTGATTTGTACGTTGCAGGCAACCTAGGCTTCACTCTAGGGCGTTGCTCCACCAGATCGAAGAGTTAGGGTCTAAGAAGTCAACACCGGAAGCATAAAATACAATATAAAAACAACAGCTTTTCCATCGTAGAAAACGAATAGTTGCAACCTGTGTGAAGCTTATGGTCATATCTACGTTCCGGGCAGCCTTGGCTTCACTGTAGGGTATTGCTCCACTAGATCGAATAGCTAGGGCCTTAGAAGTCTACGCCCGAAGCATTATATACAAAACAAATAGAACAGATTTTCCATTGTATAAAGCGAATAATTGCTACAAGTGTAAAAGTTATGGTCATTTCTACGTTCCGGGCATCCTAGGCTTCACCCTAGGGCGTTGTTCCACCAGATCGAACAGTTAGGGCCTAAGAAGTCAACGCCAGAAGCATAAAATGCAACATAAATACAACAGATTTTCCATCGTATATTATGTATGTTTGCAAACCGTGTGAAAGTAATGGTCATTTCCATGTTCCACGCAACCTAGACTTCACTCTAGGTTGTTGCTCCACCAGATCCAATAGTTAGGGCCTTAGAAGTCAACGCCATAAGAATAAAATACAATATAAGTACAACAGTTTTTCCATCGTATAACACGAGTAATTGCAACCAGTGTGAAGGTTATGGTCATTTCAACGTTCCGGGCAATCTAGGCTTCACTCTAGGGCGTTGCTCCACCAGATCAATCAGTTAGGGCCTTAGAAGTCAACGCCCGAAGCATAAAACGCAAACTAAATAGAACAGTTTTTCCATTGTATAAAACGAATAATTGCTACCATTGTAAAAGTTATTGTCATTTCTACGTTCCGAGCAGCCTAGGCTACACTCTAGGGCGTTGATCCACCAGATAGAATAGTTAGGGCCTTAGAAGTCAACGCCAGAAGCATAAAATTCAATAAAGATGCAACAGTTTTTCCACCGTATAGCAGGAATAGTTGCAAACAGTGTGAAAGTACTGGTCATTTCTACGTTCCGGGTAACCTAGCCTTCACTCCAGGGCGTTGTTTCACCAGATCGAACAGTTAGGGCATAAGAAGGCAACGCCAGAAGCATAAAATACAATATAAATATAACAGTTTTTCCATCGTATAAAACGAATAATAGCAACCAGTGTGAAAGTTATGGTCATTTCTACGTTCCGGGCAACCTAGGCTTCACTCTAGGGCGTTGCTCCACCAGATCAAACAGTTAGGGCCTTAGAATTCAACACCCGAAGCATAAAATACAAAATAAACAGAACAGTTTTTCCATTGTATAAAACGAATAATTGCTACCAGTGTAAAAGCTATGGTCATTTCTACGTTCCGGGCAACCTTGGCTACACTGTAGGGTGCTGCTCCACCAGATCGAATAGGCAGGGCCTTAGAAGTCAACGCCCGAAGCATAAAATACAAAATAAACAGAACAGTTTTTCCATTGTATAAAACGAATAATTGCTACCAGTGTAAAAGTTATGGTCATTTCGACGTTCCGGGCAACCTAGGCATCACCCTAGGACGTTGTTCCACCAGATCGAATAGTTAGGGCCTAAGAAGTCTACGCCCGAAGCATAAAATACAATAAATATACAAGAGTTTTTCCATCGTATATCAGGACTAATTGCAACCAGTGTCAATGTCATGGTCATTTCTACGTTCCGGGCAACGTAGGCTTCACTCTAGGGCGTAGTTCCACCAGATCGAACACTTAGGGCCTAAGAAGGCACCGCCAGAAGCATAAAATACAATATAAATATAACAGTTTTTCCATCGTATAAAACGAATAATAGCAATGAGTGTGAAAGTTATGGTCATTTCTAAGTTTCGGGCAACCTAGGCTTCACCCCAGGTCGTTGTTCCACCAGATCGAATAGTTAGGGCCTAAGAAGTGAACGCCAGCAGCATAAAATACAATATAAATACAACAGTTCTTCCATCATATAAAACGAATAATTGCAACCAGTATGAAAGTTATGGTCATTTCTACGTTCCGGGCAACCTAGGCTTCACTCTATGGCGTTCTTCCACCACATCGAATAGCTACGGCCTCAGAAGTCAACGCCTGAAGCATAAAATACAATAAAAATACAACAGTCTTTCCATCCTATAACAGGAATAATTGCAACCCGTGTGGAAGTGATTGTGATTTGTACGTTGCAGGCAACCTAGGCTTCACTCTAGGGCGTTGCTCCACCAGATCGAATTGTTAGGGCCCAAGAAGTCAACGCCAGAAGCATAAGATACATAATAAATGTAACAGTTTATCCATCGTATGGAACGAATAATAGCATCCTGTGTGAAAGTTATGGTCATTTCTACGTTCCGGGCAACCTAGGCTTCACTCTAGGGCGTTGCTCCACCAGATCAAACAGTTAGGGCCTTAGAATTCAACACCCGAAGCATAAAATACAAAATAAACAGAACAGTTTTTCCATTGTATAAAACGAATAATTGCTACCAGTGTAAAAGCTATGGTCATTTCTACGTTCCGGGCAACCTTGGCTACACTGTAGGGTGTTGCTCCACCAGATCGAATAGGCAGGGCCTTAGAAGTCAACGCCCGAAGCATAAAATACAAAATAAACAGAACAGTTTTTCCATTGTATAAAACGAATAATTGCTACCAGTGTAAAAGTTATGGTCATTTCGACGTTCCGGGCAACCTAGGCATCACCCTAGGACGTTGTTCCACCAGATCGAATAGTTAGGGCCTAAGAAGTCTACGCCCGAAGCATAAAATACAATAAATATACAAGAGTTTTTCCATCGTATATCAGGACTAATTGCAACCAGTGTCAATGTCATGGTCATTTCTACGTTCCGGGCAACGTAGGCTTCACTCTAGGGCGTAGTTCCACCAGATCGAACACTTAGGGCCTAAGAAGGCACCGCCAGAAGCATAAAATACAATATAAATATAACAGTTTTTCCATCGTATAAAACGAATAATAGCAATGAGTGTGAAAGTTATGGTCATTTCTAAGTTTCGGGCAACCTAGGCTTCACCCCAGGTCGTTGTTCCACCAGATCGAATAGTTAGGGCCTAAGAAGTGAACGCCAGCAGCATAAAATACAATATAAATACAACAGTTCTTCCATCATATAAAACGAATAATTGCAACCAGTATGAAAGTTATGGTCATTTCTACGTTCCGGGCAACCTAGGCTTCACTCTATGGCGTTCTTCCACCACATCGAATAGCTACGGCCTCAGAAGTCAACGCCTGAAGCATAAAATACAATAAAAATACAACAGTCTTTCCATCCTATAACAGGAATAATTGCAACCCGTGTGGAAGTGATTGTGATTTGTACGTTGCAGGCAACCTAGGCTTCACTCTAGGGCGTTGCTCCACCAGATCGAAGAGTTAGGGTCTAAGAAGTCAACACCGGAAGCATAAAATACAATATAAAAACAACAGCTTTTCCATCGTAGAAAACGAATAGTTGCAACCTGTGTGAAGCTTATGGTCATATCTACGTTCCGGGCAGCCTTGGCTTCACTGTAGGGTATTGCTCCACTAGATCGAATAGCTAGGGCCTTAGAAGTCTACGCCCGAAGCATTATATACAAAACAAATAGAACAGATTTTCCATTGTATAAAGCGAATAATTGCTACAAGTGTAAAAGTTATGGTCATTTCTACGTTCCGGGCATCCTAGGCTTCACCCTAGGGCGTTGTTCCACCAGATCGAACAGTTAGGGCCTAAGAAGTCAACGCCAGAAGCATAAAATGCAACATAAATACAACAGATTTTCCATCGTATATTATGTATGTTTGCAAACCGTGTGAAAGTAATGGTCATTTCCATGTTCCACGCAACCTAGACTTCACTCTAGGTTGTTGCTCCACCAGATCCAATAGTTAGGGCCTTAGAAGTCAACGCCATAAGAATAAAATACAATATAAGTACAACAGTTTTTCCATCGTATAACACGAGTAATTGCAACCAGTGTGAAGGTTATGGTCATTTCAACGTTCCGGGCAATCTAGGCTTCACTCTAGGGCGTTGCTCCACCAGATCAATCAGTTAGGGCCTTAGAAGTCAACGCCCGAAGCATAAAACGCAAACTAAATAGAACAGTTTTTCCATTGTATAAAACGAATAATTGCTACCATTGTAAAAGTTATTGTCATTTCTACGTTCCGAGCAGCCTAGGCTACACTCTAGGGCGTTGATCCACCAGATAGAATAGTTAGGGCCTTAGAAGTCAACGCCAGAAGCATAAAATTCAATAAAGATGCAACAGTTTTTCCACCGTATAGCAGGAATAGTTGCAAACAGTGTGAAAGTACTGGTCATTTCTACGTTCCGGGTAACCTAGCCTTCACTCCAGGGCGTTGTTTCACCAGATCGAACAGTTAGGGCATAAGAAGGCAACGCCAGAAGCATAAAATACAATATAAATATAACAGTTTTTCCATCGTATAAAACGAATAATAGCAACCAGTGTGAAAGTTATGGTCATTTCTACGTTCCGGGCAACCTAGGCTTCACTCTAGGGCGTTGCTCCACCAGATCAAACAGTTAGGGCCTTAGAATTCAACACCCGAAGCATAAAATACAAAATAAACAGAACAGTTTTTCCATTGTATAAAACGAATAATTGCTACCAGTGTAAAAGCTATGGTCATTTCTACGTTCCGGGCAACCTTGGCTACACTGTAGGGTGCTGCTCCACCAGATCGAATAGGCAGGGCCTTAGAAGTCAACGCCCGAAGCATAAAATACAAAATAAACAGAACAGTTTTTCCATTGTATAAAACGAATAATTGCTACCAGTGTAAAAGTTATGGTCATTTCGACGTTCCGGGCAACCTAGGCATCACCCTAGGACGTTGTTCCACCAGATCGAATAGTTAGGGCCTAAGAAGTCTACGCCCGAAGCATAAAATACAATAAATATACAAGAGTTTTTCCATCGTATATCAGGACTAATTGCAACCAGTGTCAATGTCATGGTCATTTCTACGTTCCGGGCAACGTAGGCTTCACTCTAGGGCGTAGTTCCACCAGATCGAACACTTAGGGCCTAAGAAGGCACCGCCAGAAGCATAAAATACAATATAAATATAACAGTTTTTCCATCGTATAAAACGAATAATAGCAATGAGTGTGAAAGTTATGGTCATTTCTAAGTTTCGGGCAACCTAGGCTTCACCCCAGGTCGTTGTTCCACCAGATCGAATAGTTAGGGCCTAAGAAGTGAACGCCAGCAGCATAAAATACAATATAAATACAACAGTTCTTCCATCATATAAAACGAATAATTGCAACCAGTATGAAAGTTATGGTCATTTCTACGTTCCGGGCAACCTAGGCTTCACTCTATGGCGTTCTTCCACCACATCGAATAGCTACGGCCTCAGAAGTCAACGCCTGAAGCATAAAATACAATAAAAATACAACAGTCTTTCCATCCTATAACAGGAATAATTGCAACCCGTGTGGAAGTGATTGTGATTTGTACGTTGCAGGCAACCTAGGCTTCACTCTAGGGCGTTGCTCCACCAGATCGAATTGTTAGGGCCCAAGAAGTCAACGCCAGAAGCATAAGATACATAATAAATGTAACAGTTTATCCATCGTATGGAACGAATAATAGCATCCTGTGTGAAAGTTATGGTCATTTCTACGTTCCGGGCAACCTAGGCTTCACTCTAGGGCGTTGCTCCACCAGATCAAACAGTTAGGGCCTTAGAATTCAACACCCGAAGCATAAAATACAAAATAAACAGAACAGTTTTTCCATTGTATAAAACGAATAATTGCTACCAGTGTAAAAGCTATGGTCATTTCTACGTTCCGGGCAACCTTGGCTACACTGTAGGGTGTTGCTCCACCAGATCGAATAGGCAGGGCCTTAGAAGTCAACGCCCGAAGCATAAAATACAAAATAAACAGAACAGTTTTTCCATTGTATAAAACGAATAATTGCTACCAGTGTAAAAGTTATGGTCATTTCGACGTTCCGGGCAACCTAGGCATCACCCTAGGACGTTGTTCCACCAGATCGAATAGTTAGGGCCTAAGAAGTCTACGCCCGAAGCATAAAATACAATAAATATACAAGAGTTTTTCCATCGTATATCAGGACTAATTGCAACCAGTGTCAATGTCATGGTCATTTCTACGTTCCGGGCAACGTAGGCTTCACTCTAGGGCGTAGTTCCACCAGATCGAACACTTAGGGCCTAAGAAGGCACCGCCAGAAGCATAAAATACAATATAAATATAACAGTTTTTCCATCGTATAAAACGAATAATAGCAATGAGTGTGAAAGTTATGGTCATTTCTAAGTTTCGGGCAACCTAGGCTTCACCCCAGGTCGTTGTTCCACCAGATCGAATAGTTAGGGCCTAAGAAGTGAACGCCAGCAGCATAAAATACAATATAAATACAACAGTTCTTCCATCATATAAAACGAATAATTGCAACCAGTATGAAAGTTATGGTCATTTCTACGTTCCGGGCAACCTAGGCTTCACTCTATGGCGTTCTTCCACCACATCGAATAGCTACGGCCTCAGAAGTCAACGCCTGAAGCATAAAATACAATAAAAATACAACAGTCTTTCCATCCTATAACAGGAATAATTGCAACCCGTGTGGAAGTGATTGTGATTTGTACGTTGCAGGCAACCTAGGCTTCACTCTAGGGCGTTGCTCCACCAGATCGAAGAGTTAGGGTCTAAGAAGTCAACACCGGAAGCATAAAATACAATATAAAAACAACAGCTTTTCCATCGTAGAAAACGAATAGTTGCAACCTGTGTGAAGCTTATGGTCATATCTACGTTCCGGGCAGCCTTGGCTTCACTGTAGGGTATTGCTCCACTAGATCGAATAGCTAGGGCCTTAGAAGTCTACGCCCGAAGCATTATATACAAAACAAATAGAACAGATTTTCCATTGTATAAAGCGAATAATTGCTACAAGTGTAAAAGTTATGGTCATTTCTACGTTCCGGGCATCCTAGGCTTCACCCTAGGGCGTTGTTCCACCAGATCGAACAGTTAGGGCCTAAGAAGTCAACGCCAGAAGCATAAAATGCAACATAAATACAACAGATTTTCCATCGTATATTATGTATGTTTGCAAACCGTGTGAAAGTAATGGTCATTTCCATGTTCCACGCAACCTAGACTTCACTCTAGGTTGTTGCTCCACCAGATCCAATAGTTAGGGCCTTAGAAGTCAACGCCATAAGAATAAAATACAATATAAGTACAACAGTTTTTCCATCGTATAACACGAGTAATTGCAACCAGTGTGAAGGTTATGGTCATTTCAACGTTCCGGGCAATCTAGGCTTCACTCTAGGGCGTTGCTCCACCAGATCAATCAGTTAGGGCCTTAGAAGTCAACGCCCGAAGCATAAAATGCAAACTAAATAGAACAGTTTTTCCATTGTATAAAACGAATAATTGCTACCATTGTAAAAGTTATTGTCATTTCTACGTTCCGAGCAGCCTAGGCTACACTCTAGGGCGTTGATCCACCAGATAGAATAGTTAGGGCCTTAGAAGTCAACGCCAGAAGCATAAAATTCAATAAAGATGCAACAGTTTTTCCACCGTATAGCAGGAATAGTTGCAAACAGTGTGAAAGTACTGGTCATTTCTACGTTCCGGGTAACCTAGCCTTCACTCTAGGGCGTTGTTTCACCAGATCGAACAGTTAGGGCATAAGAAGGCAACGCCAGAAGCATAAAATACAATATAAATATAACAGTTTTTCCATCGTATAAAACGAATAATAGCAACCAGTGTGAAAGTTATGGTCATTTCTACGTTCCGGGCAACCTAGGCTTCACCCCAGGTCGTTGTTCCACCAGATCGAATAGTTAGGGCCTAAGAAGTGAACGCCCGAAGCATAAACTGCAATAAAAATACAACAGTGTTTCCGTCATATAACAGGAAAAATTGCAACCAGTTTGAAAGTGAAGGCCAATTGTACGTTCCGGGCAACCTAGGCTTCACTCTATGGGGTTCTTCCACCACATCGAATAGCTACGGCCTCAGAAGTCAACGCCTGAAGCATAAAATACAATAAAAATGCAACAGTCTTTCCATCCTATAACAGGAATAATTGCAACCCGTGTGGACGTGATGGTCATTTGTACGTTCCAGGCAACCTAGGCTTCACTCTAGGGCGTTGTTCCACCAGATCGAATTGTTAGGGCCTAAGAAGTCAACGCCAGAAGCATAAGATACAATATAAATATAACAGTTTTTCCATCGTATAGAACGAATAATAGCATCCAGTGTGAAAGTTATGGTCATTTCTACGTTACGGGCAACCTAGGCTTCACTCTAGGGCGTTGCTCCACCAGATCAAACAGTTAGTTCCTTAGAAGTCAACGCCCGAAGCATAAAACACAATATAAATACAACAGCTTTTCCATCGTATAAAACGAATAATTGCTACCAGTGTGAAAGTTATGGTCATTTCTACGTTCCGCGCAACCTAGGCTTCACCCCTGGGCCTTGTTCCACCAGATGGAATAGTTAGGTCCTAAGAAGTCAACGCCAGAAGCATAAAATACGATATAAGTACAACGGTTTTTCCATCATATAAAACGAATAATTGCAACCAGTGTGGAAGTTATGGTCATTTCCACGTTCCGGGCAACCTAGGCTTCACTCTAGGGCGTTGCTCTACCAGATCGAATAGCTAGGGCCTTAGACGTCAACGCCCGTAGCATAAAATACAAAATAAATGGAACAGTTTTTCCATCGTATAAAACGAATAATTGCTACCAGTGTGAAAGTTATGGTCATTGCTACGTTCCGCGCAACCTACCCTTCACCCTAGGGCGATGTTCCACCAGATGGAATAGTTAGGGCCTAAGAAGTTAACGCCACAAGAATAAAATACAATATAAGTACAAAAGTTTTTCCACCCTATAAAATGAATAATTGCAAACATTGTGAAAGTAATGGTCATTTCTACGTTCCGGGCAACCAAGGCGTCACTCTAGGGCGTTGCTCCACCACATATAATAGCTACGGCCTTAGAAGTCAACCACAGATGAATAAAATACAATAAAGGTGCCACAGCTTTTCCATCGTATAAAACGAATAATTGCAACCAGTGTGAAAGTTATGGTCATTTCTACTTTCCGGGCAACCTAGGCTTCACCCTAGGGCGTTGTTCAACCAGATCGAACAGTTAGGGCCTAAGAAGTCAAAGCCAGAAGCATAAAAGACAATATAAATATAACAGTTCTTCCATCGTATAAAACGACTGATAGCAACCAGTGTGAAAGTTATGGTCATTTCTACGTTCCGGGCAACCTAGGCTTCACTCTAGGGCGTTGGTCCACCAGATCGAATAGTTAGGGTCTTAGAAGTCAACGCCCGAAGCATAATATACAATATAAATAAAACAGTTTTTCCATCCTATAAGACGATTAGTTGCAACCAGTATGAAAGTTAACGTCATTTCTACTTTCCGGGCAACCTAGGCTTCACCCTAGGGCGTTGCACCAACAGATTGAATAGTTAGGGCTTTAGAAGTCAGCGCCCGAAGCATAAAATACAAAATAAATAAAACAGTTTTTCCATCGTATAAAACGAATAATTGCTACCAGTGTGAAAGTTATGGTCATTTCTACGTCCCGCGCAACCTAGGCTTCACTCTAGGGCGTTGGTCCACCAGATGTAATAGTTAGGGCCTAAGAAGTCAACGCCAGAAGCATAAAATACGATATAAATACAACAGCTTTTCCATCGTATAAAACGAATAATTGCAACCAGTGTGGAAGTTATGGTCATTTCTACGTTCCGGGCAACCTAGGCTTCACTCTAGGTCGTTGCTGGACCAGACCGAATAGCTAGGGCCTTAGAAGTCAACGCCCGAAGCATAAAATACAAAATAAATAGAACAGTTTTTCCATCGTATAAAACGAATAATTGCTACCAGTGTGGAAGTTATGTTCATTTCTACCTTCCGGGCAACCTAGGCTTCACCCTAGGCCGTTGTTCCACCAGATCGAATAGTTAGGGCCTAAGAAGTGAACGCCAGAAGCATAAAATGCAATAAAAATACAACAGTTTTTCCATCGTATAAGAGGAATAATTGCAACCAGTTTGAAAGTGATGGTCATTTCTCCTTTCCGGGCAACCTAGGCTTCACTCTAGGGCGTTGCTCCGCTAGATCGAATAGCTAGCGCCTTAGAAGTCAACGCCAGAAGCATAAAATACAATATAGATACAAAAGTTTTTCCATTGCATAAAACGAATAATTGCAACCAGTATGAAACTTACGGTCATTTCTACTTTCCGAGCAACCTAGGCTTCACCCTTGGGCGTTGCTCCAACAGATTGAATAGTGAGGGCCTTAGAAGTCAACGCCCGAAGCATAAAATGCAGTAAAAATACAACAGTGTTTCCATCATATAACAGGAGTAATTGCAACCAGTTTGAAAGTGATGGCCAATTCTACGTTCCGCGCAACCTACTGTTCACTCCAGGGCGTTGCTCCACCAGATCGAATAGATACGGCCTAAGAAGTCAACGCCAGAAGCATAAAATACGATATAAATACAACAGCTTTTCCATCGTATAAAACGAATAATTGCAACCAATGTGAAAGTTATGGTCATTTCTACATTCCGGGCAACCTAGGCTTCACTCTAGGGCGTTGCTCCACCAGATCAAACAGTTAGGGCCTTAGAATCCAATGCCCGAAGCATTAAATACAAAATAAATAGAACAGCTTTTCCATTGTATAAAACGAATAATTGCTACCAGTGTAAAGTTATGGTCATTTCTACGTTCCGCGCAACCCAGGCTTCACTCGGGGGCGTCGCTCCACCAGATCGAATAGATACGGCCTAAGAAGTCAACGCCAGAAGCATAAAATACAATATAAATACAACAGCTTTGCCATCGTATAAAATGAATAATTGCAAACAGTGTGAAAGATATAGACATTTCTACTTTCCGGGAAACCTAGGCTTCAGTCTATGGCGTTCTTCCACCACATCGAATAGCTACGACCTCAGAAGTGAACTCCTGAAGCATAAAATACGATATAAATACAACAGCTTTTCCATAGTATAAAAGGAATAATTGCAAACAGTGTGAAAGTAATGGTCACTTCTACGTTCCGGGCAACCTAGGCTTCACTCTACGGCGTTGTTCCACCAGATCGACTAGTTATGGCCTAAGAAGTCAACGCCAGGAGCATAAAATACAATATAAATATAACAGTTTTTCCATCGTATAACAGGAATAATTGCAACCAGTGTGAAAGTTACTGTCATTTCTACTTTCCGGGCAACCTATGCTCCTCTCTGGGGCGGTGCTCTACCAGATTAAATAGTTAGGGCGTAAGAAGTCAACGCCAGAAGCATAAAATACAATATAAATAGAACAGTTTTTCCATCGTATAAAACGTATAATTGCTACCAGTGTAAAAGTTATGGTCATTTCTACGTTCCGGGCAACCTAGGCTTCACTCTATTACGTTGCTCCACCAGATCGAATAGTTAGTGGCTTAGATGTCAACGCCAGAAGCATAAAATACAATATAAATACAACAATTTTTCCATCGTATAGAACGAATAATTGCAACCAGTATGAGACTTATGGTCATTTCTACATTCCGAGCAACCTAGGCTTCACTCTAGGGCGTTGATCCAATAGATTGAATATTTGGGGCCTTAGACGTCAACGACAGAAGCATAAAACACGATAAAGATGCAACAGTTTTTCCATCGTATAAAACGAATAATTGCAACCAGTGTGAAAGTTACTGTCATTTCTACTTTCCGGGCAACCTAGGCTTCACTCTAGTGTGTTGCTCCACCAGATCGAATAGTTAGTGCCTTAGAAGTGAACGCCAGAAGCATAAAATACGATATAAATACAACAGTTTTTCCATCGTGTAAAACGAATAATTGCTACCGGTGTGAAAATTATGGTCATTTCTACGTTCCGGGCAACCTAGGCTTCACTCTAGGGTGTTGCTCCACCAGATCGAATAGTTAGTGCCTTAGAAGTCAACGCCAGAAGCATAAAATACAATATAAATACAACAGTTTTTCCATCATATAAAACTAATAATTGCAACCAGTGTGAAAGTTATGGTCATTTCTACGTTCCGGGCTACGTAGGCTTCACCATAGGGCGTTGTTCCACCAGATTGAATAGTTAGGGCCTTAGAAGTCAATGCCCGAAGCATAAAATGCATTAAAAATACAACAGTTTTTTATCATATAACAGGAATGATTGCAACCAGTTCCAAAGTGATGGTCATTTCTACGTTCCGGGAAACCTCGGCTTCACTCTAGGGCGTTGCTCCGCCAGATCGAATAGTTAGTGCATTAAAAGTCAACGCCAGAAGCATAAAATACAATATAAATACAACAGTTTTTCCATCGTATAGAACGAATAATAGCAACCAGTGTGAAAGTTATGGTCATTTCTACGTTCCGGCAACCTAGGCTTCACTCCAGGGCGTTGCTCCACCAGATCGAATAGTTAGGGCCTTAGAAGTCAACGCCCGAAGCATAAAATACGAAATAAATAGAACAGTTTTTCCATCGTATAAAACGAATAATAGCAACCAGTGTGAAAATTATGGTCATTTCTACGTTCCAGGCAACCTAGGCTTCACCCTAGGGCGCTGCACCAACAGATTGAATAGTTAGGGCCTTAGAAGTCAACGCCCGAAGCATAAAATACAAAATAAATACAACAGTTTTTCCATCGTATAAAACGAATAGTTGCTACCGGTGGGAAAATTATGGTCATTTCTACGTTCCGGGCAACCTAGACTTCACTCTAGGGCGTTGCACCACCAGATCGAATAGTTAGGGCCTTAGAAGTCGACGCCAGGAGCATAAAATACAATAAAGGTGCAACAGTTTTTCCATCGTATAACAGGAATAATTGCAACCAGTGTGAAAGTTACTGTCATTTCTACTTTCCGGGCAACCTATGCTCCTCTCTGGGGCGGTGCTCTACCAGATTAAATAGTTAGGGCGTAAGAAGTCAACGCCAGAAGCATAAAATACAATATAAATACAACAGCTTTTCCATCGTATATAATGTATATTTGCAAACAGTGTAAAAGTAATGGTTGTTTCCATGTTCCCGGCAACCTAGGCTTCACTCTAGGGCGTTGTTCCACCAGATCGAATACTTAGGGCCTAAGAAGTGAACGCCAGCGGCATAAAATACAATATAAGTACAACTGTTCTTCCATCATATAAAACGAATAATTGCAACCAGTATGAAAGTTATAGTCATTTCTACGTTCCGGGCAACCTAGGCTTCACTCTATGGCGTTCTTCCACCACATCGAATAGCTGCTGCCTCAGAAGTCAACGCCTGAAGCATAAAATACAATAAAAATACAACAGTCTTTCCGTCCTATAACAGGAATAATTCCAACCCGTGTGAAAGTGATGGTCATTTGTACGTTCCAGGCAACCTAGGCTTCACTCTAGGGCGTTGTTCCACCGGATCGAATTGTTAGGGCCTTAGAAGTCAACGCCGGAAGCATAAAATACAAAATAACTAGAACAGTTTTTCCATTGTATAAAACGAATAATTGCTACCAGTGTAAAAGCTATGGTCAGTTCTACGTTCCGGGCAACCTAGGCCTCACTCTAGGTCGTTTTTCCACCAGATCGAATTGTTAGGGCCTAAGAAGTCAACGCCAGAAGCATAAGATACAATATAAATATAACAGTTTTTCTATCGTATAGAACGAATAATAGCAACCAGTGTGAAAGTTAACGTCACTTCTACTTTCCGGGCAACCTAGGCTTCACCCTCGGGCGTTGCTCCAACAGATTGAATAGTTAGGGACTTAGAAGTCAACGCCCGATGCATAAAATACAATATAAATTAAACAGTTTTTCCATCGTATAAAACGAATAATTGTTACCAGTATGGAAGAGATGGTCATTTCTACGTTCCGGGCTGCCTAGGCCTCACTCTAGGTCGTTGTTCCACCAGATCGAATTGTTAGGGCCTAACAAGTCAACGCCAGAAGCATAAGATACAATATAAATAAAACAGTTTTTCCATCGTATAAAACGAATAATTGCTACCAGTATGGAAGTGATGGTCATTTCTACGTTCCGGGCTACCTAGGCATCACTCTAGGTCGTTGTTCCACCAGATCGAATTGTTAGGGCCTAACCAGTCAACGCCAGAAGCATAAGATACAATATAAATATAACAGTTTTTCCATCGTATAGAACGAATAATAGCAACCAGTGTGAAAGTTAACGTCATTTCTACTTTCCGGGCAACCTATGCTTCACCCTCGGGCGTTGCTCCAACAGATTGAATAGTTAGGGACTTAGAAGTCAACGCCAGATGCACAAAATACAAAATAAATAGAACAGTTTTTCCATCGTGTAAAACGAATAATTGCTACCGGTGTGATAGTTATGGTCATTTCAACGTTCCGGTCAACCTAGGCTTCACCGTAGGGCGTTGTTCCACCAGATCGAATAGTTAGGGCCTAAGAAGTGAACGCCAGAAGCCTAAAATACAATATAAATGCAACAGTTTTTCCATCGTATAAAACGAATAATTGCAACCAGTATGAAACTTATGGTCATTTCTACTTTCCGAGCAACCTAGGCTTCACCCCAGGGCGTTGCTCCAACAGATTGAATAGTTAGGGCCGTAGAAGTCAGCGCCCGTACCATAAAATGCAAAAAAAATACAACAGTGTTACCATCATATAACAGGAATAATTGCAACCAGCTTGAAAGTGATGGCCAATTCCACCTTCCGGGCAACCTAGGCTTCACTCTATTGCGTTGTTCCACCAGATCGAATGGTTAGGGGCTAAGAAGTCAACGCCAGAAGCATTAAATACAATATAACTATAACAGTTTTTCCATCGTATTAAACGAATAATTTCAACCAGTGTGAATGTTATGGTCATTCCACGTTCCGGGCAACCTAGGCGTAACTCTAGTGCGTTGCTCCACCACATCTAATAGCTACGGCCTTAGACGTCAACGACAGAAGCATAAAATAAAATAAAGATGTAACAGCTTTTCCATCGTATCAAACGAATAATTGCACCCAGTGTGAAAGTTATTGTCATTTCTACTTTCCGCGCAACCTAGGTCTACACCCTAGGGCGTTGCTCCAACAGATTGAATAGTTAGGACCTTAGTAGTCAATGCCCGAAGCATAAAATGCAATAAAAATACAACAGTTTTTCCATCATATAACAGGAATAATTGCAACCAGTTTGAAAGTGATGGTCATTTCTACGTTCCGGGCAACCTAGGCTTCACTCTAGGGCGTTGCTCCACCAGATCGAATAGTTAGAGCCTTAGAAGTCAACGCCAGAGGCATAAAATACAATATAAATAAAACAGTTTTTCCATCGTATAAAACGAATAATTGCTACCAGTATGGAAGTGAGGGTCATTTCTACGTTCCGGGCTACCTAGGCCTCACTCTAGGTTGTTGTTCCACCAGATCGAATTGTTAGGGCCTAACAAGTAAACGCCAGAAGCATAAGATACAATATAAATATAACAGTTTTTCCATCGTATAGAACGAATAATAGCAACCAGCGTGAAAGTTATGGTCATTTCTACGTTCCGGGCAACCTATTCTTCACTCTAGGTCGTTGCTCCACCAGATCAAACAGTTAGGGCCTTGGAAGTCAACGCCCGAAGCATAAAATACAAAATAAATGGAACAGTTTTTCCATTGTATAGCATGACCAATTGCAACCAGTGCGAAAGTAACGATCATTTCGACGTTTCGGGCATCCTAGACTTAACTCTAGGGCGTTGCTCCACCATATCAAACAGCTAGGGCCTTAGAAGTCAACGCCCGAAGCATAAAATACAAAATAAATAGAACAGTTTTTCCATTGTATAAAACGAATAACTGCTACCAGTGTAAAAGTTATGGTCAGTTCTACGTTCCGGGCAACCTAGGCCTCACTCTAGGTCGTTTTTCCACCAGATCGAATTGTTAGGGCCTAAGAAGTCAACGCCAGAAGCATAAGATACAATATAAATATAACAGTTTTTGCATCGTATAGAACGAATAATAGCAACCAGTGTGAAAGTTAACGTCATTTCTACTTTCCGGGCAACCTAGGCATCACCCTCGGGCGTTGCTCCAACAGATTGAATAGTTAGGGACTTAGAAGTCAACGCCCGATGCATAAAATACAAAATAAATAGAACAGTTTTTCCATCGTGTAAAACGAATAATTGCTACCGGTGTGAAAGTTATCGTCATTTCTACGTTCCGGTCAACCTAGGCTTCACCATAGGGCGTTGTTCCACCAGATCGAATAGTTAGGGCCTAAGAAGTGAACGCCAGAAGCATAAAATACAATATAAATACAACAGTTTTTCCATCATATAAAACGAATAATTGCAACCAGTATGAAAGCTATGGTCATTTCTACTTTACGGGCAACCTAGGCTACACCCTAGGGCGTTGCTCCACCAGATCGAATAGTTAGTGCCTTAGAAGTCGACGCCAGAAGCATAAAATACAATATAAATACAACAGTTTTTCCATCGTATAAAACGAATAATTGCTACCAGTATGTAAGTGATGGTCATTTCTACGTTCCGGGCAACCTAGGCCTCACTCTAGGGCGTTGTTCCTCCAGATTGAATAGTTAGGGCCTAAGAAATCAACGGCAGAAGCATAGAATACAATATAAATATAACAGTTTTTCCATCGTGGAAAACGAATAATTTCAACCAGTGTGAATGTTATGGTCATTTCTACATTCCGAGCAACCTAGGCTTCACTCTAGGGTGTTGATCCACCAGATAGAATAGTGAGGGCCTTAGAAGTCAACGCCAGAAGCATAAAGTTCAATAAAAATGCAACAGTTTTTCCATCGTATAACAGGAATAACTACAAACAGTGTGAAAGTACTGGTCATTTCTACGTTCCTGGTAACCTAGGCACCACTCTAGGGCGTTGCTCCACCAGATCGAACAGCTAGGGCCTAAGAAGGCAACGCCAGATGCATAAAATACAATATAAATACAACAGTTTTTCCATCATATAAAACGAATAATTGCAACCAGTATGAAAGCTATGGTCATTTCTACTTTACGGGCAACCTAGGCTGCACCCTAGGGCGTTGCTCCTACAGATTGAATAGTTAGGGCCTTAGAAGTCAATGCCCGACGCATAAAATGCAATAAAAATACAACAGTTTTTCCATCATATAACTGTAATATTTGCAACCAGTTTGAAAGTGATGGTAATTGCTACGTGCCGGGCAACTTAGGCTTCACTCTAGGGCGTTGCTCCACCAGATCGAATAGTTAGTGCCTTAGAAATCAACGCCAGAAGCATAAAATACAATATAAATACAACAGCTTTTCCATCGTATAAAACGAATAATTGCAACCAGTATGAAAGATAACGTCATTTCTACTTTCCGGACTACCTAGACTTCACCCTAGGCCGTTGCTCCAACAGATTGAATAGTTAGGGCCTTAGAAATCAACGCCGGAAGCATAAAATGCAATAAAAATACAACAGTTTTTCCATCGTATAAAAGGATTAATTGCAACCAGTTTGAAAGTGATGGTCATTTCTACGTTCCGGGCAACCTAGGCATCACTCTAAGGCGTTGCTCCACCTGATCGAATAACTAGGGCCTTAGAAGTCAACGCCAGAAGCATAAAATACAATATAAATACAACAGTTTTTGCATCGTATAAAACGAATAATTGCAACCAGTGTGAAAGTTATGGTCATTTCTACTTTCCGGGCAACCTAGGCTTCGCCCTAGGGCGTTGCTTCAACAGATTGAATATTTAGGGCCTTAGAAGTCAACGCCCGAAGCATAAAATACAAAATAAATACAACAGTTTTTCCATCGTATAAAACGAATAATTGCTACCAGTATGTAAGTGATGGTCATTTCTACGTTCCGGGCAACCTAGGCTACACCCTAGGGCGTTGCTCCTACAGATTGAATAGTTAGGGTCTTAGAAGTCAGTGCCCGAAGCATAAAATGCAATAAAAATACAACAGTTTTTCCATCATATAACAGGAATATTTGCAACCAGTTTGAAAGTGATGGTCACTTCTACGTTCCGGGCAACCTAGGCTTCACTCTAGGGCGTTGCTCCACCAGATCGAATAGCTAGGGCCTTAGAAGTCAACGCCCGAAGCATAAAATACAAAATAAATAGTACAGTTTTTCCATTATATAAAACGTATAATTGCTACCGGTGTTAAAGTTATGGACATTTCTAAGTTCCGGGCAACCTAGGCTTTACCCTAGGTCGTTGTTCCACCAGATGGAATAGTTAGGGCCTTAGAAGTCAACGCCCGAAGTATAAAATACAAAATAAATAGAACAGTTTTTCCATCGTATAAAACTAATAATTTCAACCAGTGTGAAAGTAATGGGCATTTCTATGTTCCGGACAACCTAGGCTTCACTCTAGGGCGTTGCTCCACCACATCGAATAGCTACGGCCTTAGAAGTCAACGCCAGAAGCATAAAATACAATAAATATACAAGAGTTTTTCCATCGTATATCAGGAATAATTGCAACCAGTGTGAGGGTGATGGTCATTTCTACGTTCCGGGCAACGTATGCTTCAATCTAGGGCGTTGTTCCAACAGATCGAACACTTAGGGCCTAAGAAGGCACCGCCAGAAGCATAAAATACAATATAAATATAACAGTTTTTCCATCGTATAAAGCGAATGATAGCAATCAGTGTGAAAGTTATGGTCATTTCTAAGTTCCGGGCAACCTAGGCTTCACCCTAGGGCGTCGCTCCAACAGATTGAATAGTTAGGGCCTTAGAAGTCAACGCTCGACGCATAAAATGTAATAAAAATGCAACAGTTTTTCCATCGTATAAAAGGATTAATTGCAACCAGTTTGAAAGTGATGATCATTTCTACGTTCCGGGCAACCTAGGCTTCACCCCAGGGCGTTGTTCCACCAGATGGAATAGTTAGGGCATAAGAAGTCAACGCCAGAAGCATAAAAGACGATATAAGTACAACAGTTTTACCATCGTACAAAATGTATAATTGCAAACATTGCGAAAGTAATGGTCATTTCTACGTTCCGGGCAACCTAGGCGTCACTCTAGTGCGTTGCTCCACCACATCTAATAGCTACGGCCTTAGACGTCAACGACAGAAGCATAAAATACAATATAAATATAACAGTTTTTCCATCGTATAAAACGAATAATAGCAACCAGTGTGAAAGTTATGGTCATTCCTACGTTCCGGGCAACCTAGGCTTCACCCTAGGGCGTTGCTCCGACAGATCGAATAGTTAGTGCCTTAGAAGTCAACGGCCAAAGCATAAAATACAAAATAAATAGAACTGTTTTTCCATCGTATAAAACGAATAATTGCTACCGGTGTGAAAGTTATTTCCATTTCTACGTTCCGGGCAGCCTAGGCTTCACCCCTGGGCCTTGTTCCACCAGATGGAATAGTTAGGTCCTAAGAAGTCAACGCCAGAAGCATAAAATACGATATAAGTACAACGGTTTTTCCATCTTATAAAATGTATAATTGCAAACATTGCGAAAGTAATGGTCATTTCTACGTACCGGGCAACCTAGGCGTCACTCTAGTGCGTTGCCCCACCACATCTAATAGCTACGGCCTTAGACGTCAACGACAGAAGCATAAAATACAATATAAATACAACAGTTTTTCCATCATATAAAACGAATAATTGCAACCAGTATGAAAGCTATGGTCATTTCTACTTTACGGGCAACCTAGGCTACACCCTAGGGCGTTGCTCCTACAGATTGAATAGTTAGGGCCTTAGAAGTCAATGCCCGAAGCATAAAATGCAATAAAAATACAACAGTTTTTCCATCATATAACAGGAATATTTGCAACCAGTTTGAAAGTGATGGTAATTGCTACGTTCGGGGCAACTTAGGCTTCACTCTAGGGCGTTGCTCCACCAGATCGAATAGTTAGTGTCTTAGAAGTCAACGCCAGAAGCATAAAATACAATATAAATACAACAGTTTTTCCATCGTATAAAACGAATAATTGCAACCAGTATGAAAGATAACGTCATTTCTACTTTCCGGGCAACCTAGACTTCACCCTAGGGCGTTGCTCCAACAGACTGAATAGTTAGGACCTTAGAAATCAACGCCGGAAGCATAAAATGCAATAAAAGTACAACAGATTTTCCATCGTATAAAAGGATTAATTGCAACCAGTTTGAAAGTGATGGTCATTTCTACGTTCCGGGCAACCTAGGCATCACTCTAAGGCGTTGCTCCACCAGATCGAATAACTAGCGCCTTAGAAGTCAACGCCAGAAGCATAAAATACGATATAAATACAACAGTTTTTCCATCGTATAAAACGAATAATTGCAACCAGTATGAAAGTTATGGTCATTTCTACTTTCCTGGCAACCTAGGCTTCACCATATGGCGTTGTTCCACCAGATAGAATAGTTAGGGCATAAGAAGTCAACGCCAGAAGCATAAAATACAATATAAATACAACAGTTTTTCAATCGTATAAAACGAGTATTTGCAACCGGTACGAAAGTTAACGTCATTTCTACGTTCCGGGCAACCTAGGCTTCACCTTAGGGCGTTGCTCCAACAGATTGAAAGTTAGGACCTTAGAAGTCAACGCCGGAAGCATAAAATGCAATAAAAATGCATCAGTTTTTCTATCGTATAAAAGGATTAATCGCAACCAGTTTGAAAGTGATGGTCACTTCTACGTTCCGGGCAACCTAGGCTTTACTCTAGGGCGTTGCTCCACCAGATCAAATAGCTAGGGCCTTAGAAGTCAACGCTCGAAGCATAAAATACAAAATAAATAGAACAGTTTTTCCATCGTATAAAACGAATAATTGCTACCGGTGTGAAAGTTATGGTCATTTCTACGTTCCGGGCAACCTAGGCTTCACCATAGGGCGTTGTTCCACCAGATGGAATAGTTAGGGCATAAGAAGTCAACGCCAGAAGCATAAAATACAATATAAATACAACATTTTTTCAATCGTATAAAACGAGTAATTGCAACCAGTATGAAAGTTAACGTCATTTCTACTTTCCGGGCAACCTAGGCTTCACTCTAGGGCGTTGCACCAACAGATTGAATAGTTAGGGCCTTAGAAGTCAACGCCCGAAGCATAAAATACAAAATGAATAGTACAGTTTTTCCATTGTATAAAACGTATAATTGCTACCGGTGTGAAAGATATGGACATTTCTAAGTTCCGGGCAACCTAGGCTTCACCCTAGGTCGTTGTTCCACCAGGTGGAAAAGTTAGGGCCTTAGAAGTCAACGCCCGAAGTATAAAATACAAAATAAATAGATCAGTTTTTCCATCGTATAAAACTAATAATTTCAACCAGTGTGAAAGTAATGGGCATTTCTACGTTCCGGACCACCTAGGCTTCACTCTAGGGCGTTGCTCCACCACATCGAATAGCTACGGCCTTAGAAGTCAACGCCAGAAGCATAAAATACAATAAATATACAAGAGTTTTTCCATCGTATATCAGGAATAATTGCAACCAGTGTGAAAGTGATGGTCATTTCTACGTTCCGGGCAACGTATGCTTCACTCTAGGGCGTTGTTCCAACAGATCGAACACTTAGGGCCTAAGAAGGCACCGCCAGAAGCATAAAATACAATATAAATATAACAGTTTTTCCATCGTATAAAACGAATAATAGCAATCAGTGTGAAAGTTATGGTCATTTCTAAGTTCCGGGCAACCTAGGCTTCACCCTAGGGCGTCGCTCCAACAGATTGAATAGTTAGGGCCTTAGAAGTCAACGCCCGACGCATAAAATGCAATAAAAATGCAACAGTTTTTCCATCGTATAAAAGAATTAATTGCAAACAGTTTGAAAGTGATGGTCATTTCTACGTTCCGGGCAACCTAGGCTTCACCCTAGGGCGTTGTTCCGCCAGATGGAGTAGTTAGGGCATAAGAAGTCAACCCCCGACGCATAAAATGCAATAACAATGCAACAGTTTTTCCATCGTATAAAAGGATTAATTGCAACCAGTTTGAAAGTGATGGTCATTTCTACGTTCCGGGCAACCTAGGCGTCACTCTAGTGCGTTGCTCCACCACATCTATTAGCTACGACCTTAGACGTCAACGACAGAAGCATAAAATACAATATAAATACAACAGTTTTTCCATCATATAAAACGAATAATTGCAACCAGTATGAAAGCTATGGTCATTTCTACTTTACGGGCAACCTAGGCTACACCCTAGGGCGTTGCTCCTACAGATTGAATAGTTAGGGCCTTAGAAGTCAATGCCCGAAGCATAAAATGCAATAGAAATACAACAGCTTTTCCATCATATAACAGGAGTATTTGCAACCAGTATGAAAGCTATGGTCATTTCTACTTTTCGGGCAACCTAGGCATCACCTAGGGCGTTGCTCCAACAGATTGAATAGTTTCGGCCTTAGAAGTCAACGCCGGAAGCATAAAATGCAATAAAAATACAACAGTTTTTCCATCGTATAAAAGGATTAATTGCAACCAGTTTGAAAGTGATGGCCATTTCTACGTTCCGGGCAACCTAGGCTTCACTCTAGGGCGTTGCTCCACGAGATCGCATAACTAGGGCCTTAGAAGTCAACGCCAGAAGCATAAAATACAATATACATACAACAGTTTTTCCATCGTATAAAACGAATAATTGCTACGGGTGTGAAAGTTATGGTTATTTCTACGTTCCGGGCAACCTAGGCTTCGCCCTAGGGCGTTGCTTCAACAGATTGAATATTTAGGGCCTTAGAAGTCAACGCCCGAAGCATAAAATACAAAATAAATACAACAGTTTTTCCATCGTATAAAACGAATAATTGCTACCAGTATGTAAGTGATGGTCATTTCTACGTTCCGGGCAACCTAGGCCTCACTCTAGGGAGTTGTTCCTCCAGATTGAATAGTTAGGGCCTAAGAAATCAACGGCAGAAGCATAAAATACAATATAAATATAACAGTTTTTCCACCGTGTAAAACGAATAATTTCAACCAGTGTGAATGTTATGGTCATTTCTACATTCCGAGCAACCTAGGCTTCACTCTAGGGCGTTGATCCACCAGATAGAATAGTGAGGGCCTTAGAAGTCAACGCCAAAAGCATAAAATTCAATAAAAATGCAACAGTTTTTCCATCGTATAACAGGAATAACTGCAAACAGTGTGAAAGTACTGGTCATTTCTACGTTCCTGGTAACCTGGGCTCCACTCTAGGGCGTTGCTCCACCAGATCGAACAGCTAGGGCCTAAGAAGGCAACGCCAGATGCATAAAATACAATATAAATACAACAGTTTTTCCATCATATAAAACGAATAATTGCAACCAGTATGAAAGCTATGGTCATTTCTACTTTACGGGCAACCTAGGCTACACCCTAGGGCGTTGCTCCTACAGATTAAACAGTTAGGGACGTAGAAGTCAATGCCCGAAGCATAAAATGCAATAAAAATACAACAGTTTTTCCATCATATAACAGGAATATTTGCAACCAGTTTGAAAGTGATGGTAATTGCTGTGTTCCGGGCAACTTAGGCTTCACCCTAGGGCGTTGCTCCACCAGATCGAATAGTTAGTGCCTTAGAAGTCAACGCCAGAAGCATAAAATACAATATAAATACAACAGTTTTTCCATCGTATAAAACGAATAATTGCAGCCAGTATGAAAGTTAACGTCACTTCTACTTTCCGGGCATCATAGGCTTCACCCTAGGGCGTTGCTCCATCTGGTTGAATAGTTAGGGCCTTAGAAGTCAACACCCGAAGCATAAAATACAAAATAAATAGAACAGTTTTTCCATTGTATAGCATGACCAATTGCAACCAGTGCGAAAGTAACGATCATTTCGACGTTTCGGGCATCCTAGACTTAACTCTGAGGCGTTGCTCCACCAGATCGAAGAGTTAGGGTCTAAGAAGTCAACACCGGAAGCATAAAATACAATATAAAAACAACAGCTTTGCCATTGTAGAAATCGAATAATTGCAACCTGTGTGAAGGTTATGGTCATATCTACGTTCCGGGCAACCTAGGCTTCACTGTAGGGTGTTGCCCCACCAGATCGAATAGTTAGGGCCTAAGAAGTGAACGCCAGCAGCATAAAATACAATATAAATACAACAGTTCTTCCATCATATAAAACGAATAATTGCAACCAGCATGAAAGTTATGGTCATTTCTACGTTCCGGGCAACCTAGGCTTCACTCTATGGCGTTCTTCCACCACATCGAATAGCTGCGGCCTCAGAAGTCAACGCCTGAAGCATAAAATACGATAAAAATACAACAGTCTTTCCATCCTATAACAGGAATAATTGCTACCCGTGTGGAAGTGATGGTCATTAGTACGTTCCAGGCAACCTAGGCTTCACTCTAGGGCGTTGTTCCACCAGATCGAATTGTTAGGGCCTAAGAAGTCAACGCCAGAAGCATTAGATACAATATAAATATAACAGTTTTTCCATCGTATAGAACGAATAATAGCATCCAGTGTGAAAGTTATGGTCATTTCTACGTTCCGGGCAACCTAGGCTTCACTCTAGGGCGTCGTTCCACCAGATCGAATAGTTAGGGCCTAAGAAGTGAACGCCAGCAGCATAAAATGCAATATAAATACAACAGTTTTTCCATCATATAAAACGAATAATTGCAACCAGTATGAAAGTTAACGTCATTTCTACTTTCCGGGCAACCTAGGTTTCACCCTTGCGCGTTGCTCCAACAGATTGAATAGTTAGGGCCTTAGAAGTCAACGCCGGAAGCATAAAATGCAATAAAAATACAACAGTTTTTCAATCGTATAAAAGGAATAATTGCAACCAGTTTGAAAGTGTTGGTCATTTCTACGTTCCGGGCAACCTAGGCTTCACTCTAGGGCGTTGCTCCACCAGATCGAATAGTTGGGGCCTTAGAAGTCAACGCCCGAAGCAGAAAATACAATATAAATATAACAGTTTTTCCATCATATAACAGGAATAATTGCAACCAGTTTGAAAGTGATGGTCATTTCTACGTTCCGGACAACTTAGGCTTCACTCTAGGGCGTTGCTCCACGAGATCGAATAGTTGGAGCCTTAGAAGTCAATGCCAGAAGCATAAAATATAATATAAATACAACAGTTTTTCCATCGTATAAAACGAATAATTGCAACCAGTATGAAAGTTATGGTCATTTCTACGTTCCGGGCAACCTAGGCTTCACTCTATGGCGTTCTTCCACCACAGCGAATAGCTACGGCCTCAAAAGTCAACGCCTGAAGCATAAAATACGATAAAAATACAACAGTCTTTCCAGCCTATAACAGGAATAATTGCAACCCGTGTGGAAGTGATGGTCATTTGTACGTTCCAGGCAACCTAGGCTTCACTCTAGGGCGTTGTTCCACCAGATCGAATTGTTAGGGCCTATGAAGTCAACGCCAGAAGCATAAGATACAATATAAATATAACAGTTTTTCCATCGTATAGAACGAATAATAGCATCCAGTGTGAAAGTTATGGTCATTTCTACGTTCCGGGCAACCTAGGCTTCACTCTAGGGCGTTGCTCCAACAGATTAAACAGTTAGGGACGTAGAAGTCAATGCCCGAAGCATAAAATGCAATAAAAATACAACAGTTTTTCCATCATATAACAGGAATATTTGCAACCAGTTTGAAAGTGATGGTAATTGCTGTGTTCCGGGCAACTTAGGCTTCACCCTAGGGCGTTGCTCCACCAGATCGAATAGTTAGTGCCTTAGAAGTCAACGCCAGAAGCATAAAATACAATATAAATACAACAGTTTTTCCATCGTATAAAACGAATAATTGCAACCAGTATGAAAGTTAACGTCATTTCTACTTTCCGGGCATCATAGGCTTCACCCTAGGGCGTTGCTCCAACTGGTTGAATAGTTAGGGCCTTAGAAGTCAACACCCGAAGCATAAAATACAAAATAAATAGAACAGTTTTTCCATTGTATAGCATGACCAATTGCAACCAGTGCGAAAGTAACGATCATTTCGACGTTTCGGGCATCCTAGACTTAACTCTGAGGCGTTGCTCCACCAGATCGAAGAGTTAGGGTCTAAGAAGTCAACACCGGAAGCATAAAATACAATATAAAAACAACAGCTTTGCCATTGTAGAAATCGAATAATTGCAACCTGTGTGAAGGTTATGGTCATATCTACGTTCCGGGCAACCTAGGCTTCACTGTAGGGTGTTGCCCCACCAGATCGAATAGGTAGGGCCTTAGAAGTCAACGCCCGAAGCATAAAATACAAAATAAACAGAACAGTTTTTCCATTATATAAAACGAATAATTGCTACTAGTGAAAAGTTAGGGTCATTTCTACGTTCCGGGCAACCTAGGCTTCACCATATGGCGCTGTTCCACCAGATAGAATAGTTAGGGCATAAGAAGTCAACGCCAGAAGCATAAAATACAATATAAATACAACAGTTTTTCAATCGTATAAAACGAGTAATTGCAACCGGTACGAAAGTTAACGTCATTTCTACGTTCCTGGCAACCTAGGCTTCACCGTAGGGCGATGCTCCAACAGATTGAAAGTTAGGACCTTAGAAGTCAACGCCGGAAGCATAAAATACAATAAAAATGCAACAATTTTTCCATCGTATGAAACGAATAATTGCAACCAGTATGAAAGATATCGTCATTTCTACTTTCCGGGCAACCTAGGCTTCACCCTGGGGCGTTGCTCCAACAGACTGAATAGTTAGGGCCTTAGAAGTCAACGCCGGAAGCATAAAATGCAATAATAATACATCAGTTTTTCCATCGTATAAAAGGATTAATTGCAAACATTTTGAAAGTGAAGGTCACTTCTACGTTCCGTGCAACCTAGGCTTTACTCTAGGGCGTTGCTCCACCAGATCGAATAGTTAGTGCCTTAGAAGTCAACGCCAGAAGCATAAAATACAATATAAACACAACAGATTTTCCATCGTATAAAACGAATAATTGCTACCAGTATGGAAGTGATGGTCATTTCTACGTTCCGGGCAACCAAGGCCTCACTCTAGGGCGTTGTTCCACCAGATTGAATAGTTAGGGCCTAAGAAATCGACGCCAGAAGCATAAAATACAATATAAATATAACAGTTTTTCCATCGTATAAAACGAATAATTTCAACCAGTGTGAATGTTATGGTCATTTCTACATTCCGAGCAACCTAGGCTACACTCTAGGGCGTTGATCCACCAGAGAGAAGAGTTAGGGCCTTAGAAGTCAACGCCAGAAGCATAAAATTCAATAAAGATGCAACAGTTTTTCCATCGTATAGCAGGAATAATTGCAAACAGTGTGAAAGTACTGGTCATTTCTACGTTCCGGGTAACCTAGGCTTCACTCTAGGGCGTTGTTCCACCAGACCGAATAGTTAGGGCCTAAGAAGTGAACGCCAGCAGCATAAAATACAATATAAATACAACAGTTCTTCCATCATATAAAACGAATAATTGCAACCAGTATGAAAGTTATGGTCATTTCTACGTGCCGGGCAACCTAGGCTTCACTCTATGGCGTTCTTCCACCACATCGAATAGCTGCGGCCTCAGAAGTCAACGCCTGAAGCATAAAATACGATAAAAATACAACAGTCTTTCCATCCTATAACAGGAATAATTGCTACCCGTGTGGAAGTGATGGTCATTTGTACGTTCCAGGCAACCTAGGCTTCACTCTAGGGCGTTGTTCCACCAGATCGAATTGTTAGGGCCTAAGAAGTCAACGCCAGAAGCATTAGATACAATATAAATATAACAGTTTTTCCATCGTATAGAACGAATAATAGCATCCAGTGTGAAAGTTATGGTCATTTCTACGTTCCGGGCAACCTAGGCTTCACTCTAGGGCGTCGTTCCACCAGATCGAATAGTTAGGGCCTAAGAAGTGAACGCCAGCAGCATAAAATGCAATATAAATACAACAGTTTTTCCATCATATAAAACGAATAATTGCAACCAGTATGAAAGTTAACGTCATTTCTACTTTCCGGGCAACCTAGGTTTCACCCTTGCGCGTTGCTCCAACAGATTGAATAGTTAGGGCCTTAGAAGTCAACGCCGGAAGCATAAAATGCAATAAAAATACAACAGTTTTTCAATCGTATAAAAGGAATAATTGCAACCAGTTTGAAAGTGTTGGTCATTTCTACGTTCCGGGCAACCTAGGCTTCACTCTAGGCCGTTGCTCCACCAGATCGAATAGTTGGGGCCTTAGAAGTCAACGCCCGAAGCATAAAATACAATATAAATATAACAGTTTTTCCATCATATAACAGGAATAATTGCAACCAGTTTGAAAGTGATGGTCATTTCTACGTTCCGGACAACTTAGGCTTCACTCTAGGGCGTTGCTCCACGAGATCGAATAGTTGGTGCCTTAGCAGTCAATGCCAGAACCATAAAATATAATATAAATGCAACAGTTTTTCCATGGTATAAAACGAATAATTGCTACCAGTATGGAAGCTATGGTCATTTCTACTTTACGGGCAACCTAGGCTACACCCTAGGGCGTTGTTCCACCAGATGGAATAGTTAGGGCCTTAGAAGTGAACGCCAGCAGCATAAAATACAATATAAATACAACAGTTCTTCCATCATATAAAACGAATAATTGCAACCAGTATGAAAGTTATGGTCATTTCTACGTTCCGGGCAACCTAGGCTTCACTCTATGGCGTTCTTCCACCACAGCGAATAGCTACGGCCTCAAAAGTCAACGCCTGAAGCATAAAATACGATAAAAATACAACAGTCTTTCCATCCTATAACAGGAATAATTGCAACCCGTGTGGAAGTGATGGTCATTTGTACGTTCCAGGCAACCTAGGCTTCACTCTAGGGCGTTGTTCCACCAGATCGAATTGTTAGGGCCTAAGAAGTCAACGCCAGAAGCATAAGATACAATATAAATATAACAGTTTTTCCATCGTATAGAACGAATAATAGCATCCAGTGTGAAAGTTATGGTCATTTCTACGTTCCGGGCAACCTAGGCTTCACTCTAGGGCGTTGCTCCAACAGATCAAACAGTTAGTTCCTTAGAAGTCAACGCCCGAAGCTTAAAATACAAAATAAATAGAACAGTTTTTCCATCGTATAAAACGAATAATAGCAACCAGTGTGAAAGTTATGGTCATTTCTACGTTCCGGGCAACCTAGGGTTCACCACAGGGCGTTGTTCCACCAGATCGAATAGTTAGGGCCTAAGAAGTGAACGCCAGCAGCATAAAATGCAATATAAATACAACAGTTTTTCCATCATATAAAACGAATAATTGTAACCAGTATGAAAGTTATGGTCATTTCTACTTTCCGGGCAACCTAGGCTACACCATAGGGCGTTGCTCCAGCAGTTTGAATAGTTAGGGCCTTAGAAGTCAATGCCCGAAGCATAAAATGCAATAAAAATACAACAGTTTTTCCATCATATAACAGGAATAATTGCAACCAGTTTGAAAGTGATGGTCATTTCTACGTTCCGGGAAACCTCGGCTTCACTCTAGGGCGTTACTCCGCCAGATCGAATAGTTAGTGCATTAGAAGTCAACGCCAGAAGCATAAAATACAGTATAAATACAACAGTTTTTCCATCGTATAAAACGAATAATTGCAACCAGTATGAAAGTTAACGTCATTTCTACTTTCCGGGCAACCTAGGCTTCACTCTTGCGCGTTGCTCCAACAGATTGAATAGTTAGTGCCTTAGAAGTCAACGCCGGAATCATAAAATGCAATAAAAATACAACAGTTTTTCCATCACATAACAGGAGTATTTGCAACCAGTTTGAAAGTGATGGTATTTGCTACGTTCCGGGCAACTTAGGCTTCACTCTAGGGTGTTGCTCCACCAGATCGAATAGTTAGTGCCTTAGAAGTCAATGCCAGAAGCATAAAACACAATAAAATACAACAGTTTTTCCATCGTATAAAACGAATAATTGCAACCAGTATGAAAGATAACGTCATTTCTACTTTCCGGGCAACCTAGGCATCACCCTAGGGCGTTGCTTCAACAGATTGAATATTTAGGGCCTTAGAAGTCAACGCCCGAAGCATAAAATACAAAATAAATAGAACAGTTTTTCCATCGTATAAAACGAATAATTGCTACGGGTGTGAAAGTTATGGTCATTTCTACGTTCCGGGCAACCTAGGCTTTACCATAGGGCGTTGTTCCACCAGATGGAACAGTTAGGGCATTAGAAGTCAACGCCAGAAGCATAAAATACAACATAAATACAACAGTTTTCCAATCGTATAAAACGAGTAATTGCAACCAGTACGAAAGTTATCGTCATTTCTACGTTCCGGACAACCGAGGCTTCACCCTAGGGCGTTGCTCCAACAGATTGAATAGTTAGGGCCTTAGAAGTCAACGCCGGAAGCATAAAATGCAATAATATTACATCAGTTTTTCCATCGTATAAAAGGATTAATTGCAAACAGTTTGAAAGTGATGGTCATTTCTACGTTCCGGGAAACCAAGGCCTCACTCTAGGGCGTTGTTCCACCAGATTGAATAGTTAGGGCCTAAGAAATCAACGCCAGAAGCATAAAATACAATATAAATATAACAGTTCTTCCATCGTATAAAACGAATAATTTCAACCAGTGTGAATGTTATGGTCATTTCTACATTCCGAGCAACCTAGGCTACACTCTAGGGCGTTGATCCACCAGAGAGAATAGTTAGGGCCTTAGAAGTCAACGCCAGAAGCATAAAATTCAATAAAGATGCAACAGTTTTTCCATCGTATAGCAGGAATAATTGCAAACAGTGTGAAAGTACTGGTCATTTCTACGTTCCGGGCAACCTAGGCTTCACTCTAGGGCGTTGCTCCACCAGATCGAATAGTTAGGGCCTTAGAAGTCAACGCCAGAATCATAAAATACAATGAAGATGCAACAGCTTTTCCATCGTATTAAACGGATAATTTCAACCAGTGTGAATGTTATGGTCATTTCTACATTCCGAGCAACCTAGGCTTCACTCTAGGGCGTTGATCCAACAGATTGAATAGTTAGGGCCTTAGCAGTCAACGCCCGAAGCATAAAATACAATATAAATACAACAGTTTTTCCATCATATAACAGGAATAATTGCAACCAGTTTGAAAGTGATGGTCATTTCTACGTTCCGGGCAACCTAGGCTTCACTCTAGGGCGTTGCTCCACCAGATCGAACAGCTAGTGCCTTAGAAGTCAACGCCAGAAGCATAAAATACAATATAAATACAACAGCTTTTCCAAAGTATAAAACGAATAATTGCAACCAGCATGAAAGTTATGGTCATTTCTACGTTCGGGGCAACCTAGGCATCACTCTATGGCGTTCTTCCACTACATCGAATAGCAACGGCCTCAGAAGTCAACGCCTGAAGCATAAAATACAATAAAAATACAACAGTCTTTCCGTCCTATAACAGGAATAATTGCAACCCGTGTGAAAGTGATGGTCATTTGGACGTTCCAGGCAACCTAATCTTCACTCTAGGGCGGTGTTCCACCAGATCGAATTGTTAGGGCCTAAGAAGTCAACGCCAGAAGCATAAGATACAATATAAAGGTAACAGTTTTTCCATCGTATAGAACGAATAATTTCAACCAGTGTGAAAGTAATGGTCATTTCTACGTTCCGGGCAACCTAGGCTTCACTCTAGGGCGTTGCTCCACCAGATCGAATAGTTGGGGCCTTAGAAGTCAACGCCCGAAGCATAAAATACAATATAAATAGAACAGTTTTTCCATCATATAACAGGAATAATTGCAACCAGTTTGAAAGTGATGGTCATTTCTACGTTCCGGACAACCTAGGCTTCACTCTAGGGCGTTGCTCCACGAGATCGAATAGTTGGTGCCTTAGAAGTCAATGCCAGAAGCATAAAATATAATATAAATACAACAGTTTTTCCATCGTATAAAACGAATAATTGCTACCAGTATGGAAGCTATGGTCATTTCTACTTTACGGGCAACCTAGGCTACACCCTAGGGCGTTGTTCCACCAGATGGAATAGTTAGGGCCTTAGAAGTGAACGCCAGCAGCATAAAATACAATATAAATACAACAGTTCTTCCATCATATAAAAGGAATAATTGCAACCAGGATGAAAGTTATGGTCATTTCTACGTTCCGGGCAACCTAGGCTTCACTCTATGGCGTTCTTCCACCACAACGAATAGCTACGGCCTCAAAAGTCAACGCCTGAAGCATAAAATACGATAAAAATACAACAGTCTTTCCATCCTATAACAGGAATAATTGCAACCCGTGTGGAAGTGATGGTCATTTGTACGTTCCAGGCAACCTAGGCTTCACTCTAGGGCGTTGTTCCACCAGATCGAATTGTTAGGGCCTAAGAAGTCAACGCCAGAAGCATAAGATACAATATAAATATAACAGTTTTTCCATCGTATAGAACGAATAATAGCATCCAGTGTGAAAGTTATGGTCATTTCTACGTTCCGGGCAACCTAGGGTTCACCACAGGGCGTTGTTCCACCAGATCGAATAGTTAGGGCCTAAGAAGTGAACGCCAGCAGCATAAAATGCAATATAAATACAACAGTTTTTCCATCATATAAAACGAATAATTGCAACCAGTATGAAAGTTATGGTCATTTCTACTTTCCGGGCAACCTAGGCTACACCATAGGGCGTTGCTCCAGCAGTTTGAATAGTTAGGGCCTTAGAAGTCAATGCCCGAAGCATAAAACGCAATAAAAATACAACAGTCTTTCCATCCTATAACAGGAATAATTGCAACCCGTGTGGAAGTGATGGTCATTTGTACGTTCCAGGCAACCTAGGCTTCACTCTAGGGCGTTGTTCCACCAGATCGAATTGTTAGGGCCTAAGAAGTCAACGCCAGAAGCATAAGATACAATATAAATATGACAGTTTTTCCATCGTATAGAACGAATAATAGCATCCAGTGTGAAAGTTATGGTCATTTCTACGTTCCGGGCAACCTAGGGTTCACCACAGGGCGTTGTTCCACCAGATCGAATAGTTAGGGCCTAAGAAGTGAACGCCAGCAGCATAAAATGCAATATAAATACAACAGTTTTTCCATCATATAAAACGAATAATTGCAACCAGTATGAAAGTTATGGTCATTTCTACTTTCCGGGCAACCTAGGCTACACCATAGGGCGTTGCTCCAGCAGTTTGAATAGTTAGGGCCTTAGAAGTCAATGCCCGAAGCATAAAATGCAACAGTTTTTCCATCATATAACATGGATAATTGCAACCAGTTTGAAAGTGATGGTCATTTCTACGTTCCGGGAAACCTCGGCTTCACTCTAGGGCGTTACTCCGCCAGATCGAATAGTTAGTGCATTAGAAGTCAACGCCAGAAGCATAAAATACAGTATAAATACAACAGTTTTTCCATCGTATAAAACGAATAATTGCAACCAGTATGAAAGTTAACGTCATTTCTACTTTCCGGGCAACCTAGGCTTCACTCTTGCGCGTTGCTCCAACAGATTGAATAGTTAGGGCCTTAGAAGTCAACGCCGGAAGCATAAAATGCAATAAAAATACAACAGTTTTTCCATCGTATAAAAGGATTAATTGCAACCAGTTTGAAAGTGATGGTCATTTCTACGTTCCGGGCAACCTAGGCTTCACTCTAGTGCGTCGCTCCACCAGATCGAATAGTTAGTGCCTCAGAAGTCAACGCCAGAAGCATAAAATACAATATAAATACAACAGTTTTTCCAACGTATAAAACGAATAATTGCAACCAGTATGAAAGTTATGGTCATTCCTACGTTTCGGGCAACCTAGGCTTCACTCTATGGCGTTCTTCCACTACATCGAATAGCAACGGCCTCAGAAGTCAACGCCTGAAGCATAAAATACAATAAAAATACAACAGTCTTTCCGTCCTATAACAGGAATAATTGCATCCCGTGTGAAAGAGATGGTCATTTGTACGTTCCTGGCAACCTAGTCTTCACTCTAGGGCGTTGTTACACCAGATCGAATTGTTAGGGCCTAAGAAGTCAACGCCAGAAGCATAAGATACAATATAAAGATAACAGTTTTTCCACCGTATAGAACGAATAATAGCAACCAGTGCGAAAGTTATGGTCATTTCTACATTCCGAGCAACCTAGGCTACACTCTAGGGCGGTGTTCCACCAGATCGAATTGTTAGGGCCTAAGAAGTCAACGCCAGAAGCATAAGATACAATATAAAGGTAACAGTTTTTCCATCGTATACAACGAAAAATTTCAACCAGTGTGAAAGTAATGGGCATTTCTACGTTCCGGACAACCTAGGCTTCACTCTAGGGCGTTGCTCCACCACATCGAATAGCTACGGCCTTAGAAGTCAACGCCAGAAGCATAAAATACAATAAATATACAAGAGTTTTTCCATCGTATATTAGGAATAATTGCAACCAGTGTGAACGTGATGTTCATTTCTACGTTCCGGGCAACGTAGGCTTCACTCTAGGGCGTTGTTCCAACAGATCGAGCACTTAGGGCCAAAGAAGGCACCGCCAGAAGCATAAAATACAATATAAATATAACAGTTTTTCCATCGTATAAAACGAATAATAGCAATCAGTGTGAAAGTTATGGTCATTTCTAAGTTCCGGGCAACCTAGGCTTCACCCTAGGGCATCGCTCCAACAGATTGAATAGTTAGGGCCCTAGAAGTCAACGCCCGACGCATAAAATGCAATAAAAATGCAACAGTTTTTCCATCGTATAAAAGGATTAATTGCAACCAGTTTGAAAGTGATGGTCATTTCTACGTTCCGGGCAATCTAGGCTTCACCCTAGGGCGTTGTTCCGCCAGATGGAGTAGTTAGGGCATAAGAAGTCAACCCCGACGCATAAAATGCAATAGAAATGCAACAGTTTTTCCATCGTATAAAAGGATTAATTGCAACCAGTTTGAAAGTGATGGTCATTTCTACGTTCCAGGCAACCTAGGCTTCACCCTAGGGCGTTGTTCCACCAGATGCAATAGCTAGGCCATAAGAAGTCAACGCCAGAGGCATAAAATACGGTTTAAATACAACAGCTTTTCCATCGTATAAAATGTATAATTGCAAACATTGCGAAAGTAATGGTCATTTCTACGTTCCGGGCAACCTAGGCGTCACTCTAGTGCGTTGCTCCACCACATCTAGTAGCTACGGCCTTAGACGTCAACGACAGAAGCATAAAATGCAATATAAATACAACATTTTTTCCATCATATAAAACGAATAATTGCAACCAGTATGAAAGCTATGGTCATTTCTACTTTACGGGCAACCTAGGCTACACCCTAGGGCGTTGCTCCTACAGATTGAATAGTTACGGCCTTAGAAGTCAATGCCCGAAGCATAAAATGCAATAAAAATACAACAGTTTTTCCATCGTATAAAACGAATAATTGCAACCAGTATGAAAGATAACGTCATTTCTACTTTCCGGGCAACCTAGGCATCACCCTAGGGCGTTGCTTCAACAGATTGAATATTTAGGGCCTTAGAAGTCAACGCCCGAAGCATAAAATACAAAATAAATAGAACAGTTTTTCCATCGTATAAAACGAATAATTGCTACGGGTGTGAAAGTTATGGTCATTTCTACGTTCCGGGCAATCTAGGCTTTACCATAGGGCGTTGTTCCACCAGATGGAATAGTTAGGGCATTAGAAGTCAACGCCAGAAGCATAAAATACAATATAAATATAACAGTTTTTCCATCGTTTAAAACGAATAATTTCATCCAGTGTGAATGTTATGGTCATTTCTACATTCCGAGCAACCTAGGCTACACTCTAGGGCGTTGATCCACCAGAGAGAATAGTTAGGGCCTCAGAAGTCAACGCCTGAAGCATAAAATACAATACAAATACAACAGTCTTTCCGTCCTATAACAGGAATAATTGCAACCCGTCTGAAAGTGATGGTCATTTGGACGTTCCAGGCAACCTAATCTTCACTCTAGGGCGTTCTTCCACCAGATCGAATTTTTAGGGCCTAAGAAGTCAACGCCAGAAGCATAAGATACGATATAAAGGTAACAGTTTTTCCATCGTATAGAACGAATAATAGAAACCAGTGTGAAAGTTATGGTCACTTCTACGTTCCGGGCAACCTAGGCTCACTCTAGGGCGTTGCTCCACCAGACCAAACAGTTAGGGCCTTAGGAGTCAACGACCGAAGCATAAAATACAAAATAAATAGAACAGTTTTTCCATTGTATAAAACGAATAATAGCAACCAGTGTGAAAGTTATGGTCATTTCTACGTTCGGGCAACATGGGCTTCACTCTAGGGCGCTACTCCACCAGATCAAACAGCTAGGGCATTAGAAGTCAACGCCCGAAGCATAAAACACAATATAAATATAACAGTTTTTCCATCGTATAGAACGAATAATAGCAACCAGTGTGAAAGTTAACGTCATTTCTACTTTCCGGGCAACCTAGGCTTCACCCTAGGGCGTTGGTCCAACAGATTGAATAGTTAGGGCCTTAGAAGTCAACGCACGATGCATAAAATACAAAATAAATACAACAGTTTTTCCATCATACAAAACGAATAATTGCAACCAGTATGAAAGCTAGGGTCATTTCTACTTTACGGGCAACCTAGGCTACACCCTAGGGCGTTGCTCTTACAGATTGAATAGTTAGGGCCTTAGAAGATAATGCCCGAAGCATAAAATGCAATAAAAATACAACAGTTTTTCCATCGTATAAAAGGATTAATTGCAACCAGTTTGAAAGTGATGGTCATTTCTACGTTCCGGGCAACCTAGCCTTCACTCTTGGGCGTTGATCCACCAGATCGAATAGCTAGGGCCTTAGAAGTCAACGCCCGAAGCATAAAATACAAAATAAATAGTACAGTTTTTCCATTGTATAAAACGTATAATTGCTACCGGTGTGAAAGTTATGGTCATTTCTACGTTCCGGGCAACCTAGGCTTCACCCTATGTCGTTGTTCCACCAGATGGAATAGTTAGGGCCTTAGAAGTCAACGCCCGTGTATAAAATACAAAATAAATAGAACAGTTTTTCCATCGTATAAAACTAATAATTTCAACCAGTGTGAAAGTAATGGGCATTTCTACGTTCCGGACAACCTAGGCTTCACTCTAGGGCGTTGTTCCAACAGATCGAACACTTAGGGCCTAAGAAGGCACCGCCAGATGCATAAAATACAATATAAATATAACAGTTTTTCCATCGTATAAAACGAATAATAGCAATCAGTGTGAAAGTTATGGTCATTTCTAAGTTCCGGGCAACCTAGGCTTCACCCTAGGGCGTCGCTCCAACAGATTGAGTAGTTAGGGCCTTAGAAGTCAACGCCCGACACATAAAATGCTATAAAAATGCAACAGTTTTTCCATCGTATAAAAGGATTAATTGCAACCAGTTTGAAAGTGATGGTCATTTCTACGTTCCGGGCAACCTAGGCGTCACTCTAGTGCGTTGCTCCACCACATCTAATAGCTACGGCCTTAGACGTCAACGACAGAAGCATAAAATAGAATATAAATACAACAGTTTTTCCATCATATAAAACGAATAATTGCAACCAGTATGAAAGCTATGGTCATTTCTACTTTACGGGCAACCTAGGCTACACTCTAGGGCGTTGCTCCTACAGATTGAATAGTTAGGGCCTTAGAAGTCAATCCCCGAAGCATAAGATGCTATAAAAATACAACAGCTTTTCCATCATATAACAGGAGTATTTGCAACCAGTTTGAAAGTGATGGTAATTGCTACGTTCCGGGCAACTTAGGCTTCACTCTAGGGCGTTGCTCCACCAGATCGAATAGTTAGTGCCTTAGAAGTCAATGCCAGAAGCATAAAATACAATATAAATACAACAGTTTTTCCGTCGTATAAAACGAATAATTGCAACCAGTATGAAAGATAACGTCATTTCTGCTTTCCGGGCAACCTAGGCATCACCTAGGGCGTTGCTCCAACAGATTGAATAGTTAGGGCCTTAGGAGCCAACGCCGGAAGCATAAAATGCAATAAAAATAAAACAGTTTTTCCATCGTATAAAAGGATTAATTGCAACCAGTGTGAAAGTAATGGGCATTTCTATGTTCCGGACAACATAGGCTTCACTCTAGGGCGTTGCTCCACCACATCGAATAGCTACGGCCTTAGAAGTCAACGCCAGAAGCATAAAATACAATAAATATACAAGAGTTTTTCCATCGTATGTCAGGAATAATTGCAACCAGTGTGAAAGTGATGGTCATTTCTACGTTCCGGGCAACGTAGGCTTCACTCTAGGGCGTTGTTCCAACAGATCGAACACTTACGGCCTAAGAAGGCACCGCCAGAAGCATAAAATACAATATAAATACAACAGTTTTTCCATCGCATAAAACGAATAATTGCAACCAGTATGAAAGTTATGGTCATTTCTACTTTCCGGGCAACCTAGGCTTCACCCTAGGGCGTTGCTTCAACAGATTGAATATTTAGGGCCTTAGAAGTCAACGCCCGAAGCATAAAATACAAAATAAATAGAACAGTTTTTCCATCGTATAAAAAGAATAATAGCAACCAGTGTGAAAGTTATGCTCATTTCTACGTTTCGGGCAACCTAGGCTTTACCATAGGGCGTTGTTACACCAGATAGAATAGTTAGGGCATAAGAAGTCAACGCCAGAAGCATAAAATGCAATATAAATACAACACTTTTTCCATCGTATAGAACGAATAATAGCAACCAGTGTGAAAGTTAACGTCATTTCTAATTTCCGGGCAACCTAGGCTTCACCCTAGGGCGTTGCTCCAACAGATTGAATAGTTAGGGCCTTAGAAGTCAACGCCCGATGCATAAAATACAATATAAATACAACAGCTTTTCCAAAGTATAAAACGAATCATTGCAACCAGTTTGAAAGTGATGGTCATTTCTACGTTCCGGGCAACATAGTCCTCACTCTAGGGCGTTGTTCCACCAGATTGAATAGTTAGGGCCTAAGAAATCAACGCCAGAAGCATAAAATTCAATAAAGATGCAACAGTTTTTCCATCGTATAGCAGGAATAATTGCAAACAGTGTGAAAGTACTGGTCATTTCTACGTTCCGGGCAACCTAGGCTTCACTCTAGGGCGTTGATCCACCAGATCGAATAGTTAGGGCCTTAGAAGTCAATGCCAGAATCATAAAATACAATGAAGATGCAACAGCTTTTCCATCGTATAAAACGAATAATTGCTAACAGTGTGAAAGTTATGGTCATTTCTACATTCCGCGCAACCTAGGCTTCACTCTAGGGCGTTGATCCAACAGATTGAATAGTTTGGGCCTTAGCAGTCAACGCCCGAAGCATAAAATACAATATAAATACAACAGCATTGCCATCGTATAAAATGAATAATTGCAAACAGTGTGAAAGATATGGACATTTCTACGTTCCGGGCAACCTAGGCTTCACTCTATGGCGTTCATCCACCACATCGAAGAGCTACGGCCTCAGAAGTCAACGCGTGAAGCATAAAATACAATAAAAATACAACAGTCTTTCCATCCTATAACAGGAATAATTGCAACCCGTGTGAAAGTAATGGTCATTTCTACGTTCCTGGCAACCTAGGTTTCACTCTAGGGCGTCGTTCCACCAGATCGAATAGTTAGGGCCTAGGAAGTCAACGCCAGAAGAATAAAATGCAATATAAGTACAACAGTTTACCATCGTATAAAATGAATAATTGCAAACATTGTGAAAGTAATGGTCATTTCTACGTTCCCGGCAACCTAGGCGTCACTCTAGGGCGTTGGTCCACCACAGCTAAAAGCTACGGCCTTAGAAGTCAACGCCAGAAGCATAAAATACAATAAATATGCAACTGATTTTCCATCGTATAGCATGACTAATTGCAACCAGTGCGAAAGTAATGACCATTTCGACGTTTCGGGCATCCTAGGCTTAACTCTGAGGCGTTGCTCCACCAAATCGAAGAGATAGGGCCTTAGAAGTCAACGCCAGAAGCATAAAATACAATATAAATACAACAGCTTTGCCATCGTATAAAATGAATTATTGCAAACAGTGTGAAAGTAATGGTCATATCTACGTTGCGAGCAACCTAGGCTTCACTGTAGCGTGTTGCTCCGCCAGATCGAATAGGTAGGGCCTTAGAAGTCAACGCTAGAAGCATAAAATACAAAATAAATGGAACTGTTTTTCCATGTATAAAACGAATAATTGCTACCAGTGTGAAAGTTATGGTCATTTCTACGTTCCGGGCAACCTAGGCTTCACTACAGGGCGTTGTTCCACCAGATGGAATAGTTAGGGCCTAAGACGTCAACGCCAGAAGCATAAAATACGATATAAATACTACAGCTTTTCCATCGTATAAAACGAATAATTGCTACCAGTGTGAAAGTTATGGTCATTTCTACGTTCCGGGCAACCTAGGCTTCACCATAGGGCGTTGTTCCACCAGATGGAATAGTTAGGGCCTAAGAAGTCAACGCCAGAAGAATAAAATGCAATATAAGTACAACAGTTTACCATCGTATAAAATGAATAATTGCAAACATTGTGAAAGTAATGATAATTTCTACGTTCCGGGCATCGCAGGCTTCACTCTAGGGCGTTGTTCCACCAGATCGAATAGTTAGGGCCTAAGAAGTCAACGCCAGAAGCATAAAATACGATATAAATACAACAGCTTTTCCATCGTATAATACGAATAATGGCAACCAGTGTAAAAGTTATGGTCATTTCTACGTTCCAGGCAACCTGGGCTTCACCCTAGTGCGTTGCTACACCAGATCGAATAGTTAGGGCCTTAGAAGTCATCGCCTGAAGCATACAATACAATAAAAATACAACAGGTTTACCATCGTATAACAGGAATAATTGCAACCAGTGTGAAAGTTATGGTCATTTCTACGTTCCGGGCAACCTAGGCTTCACCATAGGGCGTTGTTCCACCAGATGGATTAGTTAGGGCCTAAGAAGTCAACGCCAGAAGCATAAAATACAATAAAGATGCAACAGTTTTTCCATCGTATAACAGGAATAATTGCAACCAGTGTGAAAGTTATGGTCATTTCTACGTTCCGGGCAACCTAGGCTTCACTCTAGGGCGGTGCTCCACCAGGTTAAATAGTTAGGGCATAAGAAGTCAACGCCAGAAGCATAAAATACAATCTAAGTACAACAGTTTTTCCACCGAATAAAATGAATAATTGCATTCATTGTGAAAGCAATGGTCATTTCAACGAGCCGGGCAACCTAGGCTTCACTCTAGGGCGTTGCTCCACCAGATCGAACAGCTAGGGACTTAGAATTCAATGCCAGAAGCATGAAATGCAATATATATATAACAGCTTTTCCATGTATAAAACGAATAATTGCTAGCAGTGTGAAAGAGTTGGTCATTTCTACGTTCCGGACAACCTAGGCTTCACCCTAGGGCGTTGTTCCACCAGATGGAATAGTTAGGGCCTAAGAAGTCAACGCCAGAAGCATAAAATACAATAAAGATGCAACAGTTTTTACATCGTATAACAGGAATAATTGCAACCAGTGTGAAGGTAATGGTGTGTTCTACGTTCCGGGCAACCCAGGCTTCACTCTAGGGCGGTGCTCCACCAGGTTAAATAGCTAGGGCCTAAGAAGTCAACACTAGAAGCATAAAATACAATATAAATACAACAGCCTTTCCATCGTATATAATGTATATTTGCAAACAGTGTGAAAGTAATGGTCATTTCTACGTTCCTGGCAACCTAGGTTTCACTCTAGGGCGTCGTTCCACCAGATCGAATAGTTAGGGCCTAAGAAGTCAACGCCAGAAGAATAAAATGCAATATAAGTACAACAGTTTACCATCGTATAAAATGAATAATTGCAAACATTGTGAAAGTAATGGTCATTTCTACGTGCCCGGCAACCTGGGCGTCACTCTAGGGCGTTGCTCCACCACAACTAAAAGCTACGGCCTTCGAAGTCAACGCCAGAAGCATAAAATACAATAAATATGCAACTGATTTTCCATCGTATAGCATGACTAATTGCAACCGTTGCGAGAGTAATGACCATTTCGACGTTTCGGGCATCCTAGGCTTAACTCTGAGGCGTTGCTCCACCAAATCGAAGAGATAGGGCCTTAGAAGTCAACGTCAGAAGCATAAAATACAATATAAATACAACAGCCTTTACACCGTATAAAACGAATAATTGCAACCTGTGTGAAGGTTATTGTCATATCTACATTCCGGCAACATAGGCTTCACTGTAGGGCGTTGCTCCACCAGATCGAAACGTTAGGGCCTAAGAAGTCAACGCCCGAAGCATAAAATACTATATAAATACAACAGTTTTTCCATCATATTAACTGAATAATTGCAAACAGTGTGAAAGAAGTGGTCATTTCTACGTTCCGAGCAACCTAGGCTTCACTCTAGGGCGGTGCTCCACCATATCGAATAGCTACGGCCTTAGAAGCCTACGCCTGAGGCACAAAATACAATACAAATACAACAGTCTTTTCATGGTATAACAGGAATAATTGCAACAAGCGTGTAAGTAATGATCATTTCGGCGTTTCGGGCAACCTAGGCTTCACTCTAGGGTGTTGTTCCACCAGATCGAATAGTTGGGGCCTAAGAAGTCAACGCCAGAAGCATAAAATACAATCTAAGTACAACAGTTTTTCCACCGAATAAAATGAATAATTGCATACATTGTGAAAGCAATGGTCATTTCTGCGTTCCGGGCAACCTAGGCTTCACTCTAGGGCGTTGCTCCACCAGATCGAATAGCTAGGGACTTAGAATTCAATGCCAGAAGCATAAAATGCAATATATATATAACAGCTTTTCCATGTATAAAACGAATAATTGCTACCAGTGTGAAAGAGTTGGTCATTTCTACGTTCCGGGAAACCTGGGCTTCACCCTAGGGCGTTGTTCCACCGGATGGAATAGTTAGGTCCTAAGAAGTCAACGCCAGAAGCATAAAATACAATAAAGATGCAACAGCTTTTCCATCGTATAAAACGAATAATGGTAACCAGTGTGAAAGTTATGGTCATTTGTACGTTCCGGGCAACCTAGGCTTTACTCTAGGACGTTGCTCCACCAGATCGAATAGTTGGGGCCTAAGAAGTCAACGCCAGAAGCATAAAATACAATCTAAGTACAACAGTTTTTCCACCGAATAAAATGAATAATTGCATACATTGTGAAAGCAATGGTCATTTCTACGCTCCGGGCAACCTAAGCTTCACTCTAGGGCGTTGCTCCACCAGATCGAATAGCTAGGGACTTAGAATTCAATGCCAGAAGCATAAAATATAATATATATATAACAGCTTTTCCATGTATAAAACGAATAATTGCTACCAGTGTGAAAGAGTTGGTCATTTCTACGTTCCGGGCAACCTAGGCTTCACCCTAGGGCGTTGTTCCACCAGATCGAATAGGTAGGGCCATAGATGTCAACGCCCCAAGCATAAAATACAATAAATATACAAGAGCTTTTCCATCGTATAAAACGAATAATTGCTACCAGTGTGAAGTTATGGTCATTTCTACGTTCCGGGCAACCTAGGCTTCACTCGAGGGCGTTGCTGATCCAGAACAAATGGTTAGGGGCTTAGAAGTCAACGCCAGATGCATAAAATACAAAATAAATAGGACAGTCTTTCCATCGTATAAAATGAATAATTGCAACCTGTGTGAAGGTTATGGTCATATCTTCGGTCCGTGCAACCTAGGCTTCACTGTAGGGTGTTGCTCTACCAGATCGAATAGGTAGGGCCTTAGAAGTCAACGCCCGAAGCATAAAATACAATATAAATAAGACAGCTTTTCCATGTATAAAACGAATAATTGCTACCAGTGTGAAAGAGTTGGTCATTTCTACGTTCCGGGCAACCTAGGCTTCACCCGAGGGCGTCGTTCCACCAGATGGAATAGTTGGGACCTAAGAACTCAACGCCAGAAACATAAAATATGATATAAATACAACAGCTTTTCCATCGTATAAAACGAATAATGGCAAACAGTGTGAAAGCTATGGTCATTTCCACGTTCCGGGCAACCTAGGCTTCACCCTAGTGCGTTGCTACACCAGATCGAATAGGTAGGGCCTTAGAAGTCAACGCTAGAAGCATAAAATACAAAATAAATGGAACTGTTTTTCCATGTATAGAACGAATAATTGCTACCAGTGTGAAAGTTATGATCATTTCTACGTTCCGGGCAACCTAGGCTTCACCGTAGGGCGTTGTTCCACCAGATGGAATAGTTGGGGCCTAAGAAGTCAACGCCAGAAGCATAAAATACGATATAAATACAACAGCTTTTCCATCCTATAAAACGAATAATGGCAACCAGAGTGAAAGTTATGGTCATTTCTACGTTCCGGGCAACCTGGGCTTCACACTAGTGCGTTGCTACACCAGATCGAATAGTTAGGGCCTTAGAAGTCATCGCCTGAAGCATACAATACAATAAAAATACAACAGGTTTACCATCGTATAACAGGAATAATTGCAACCAGTGTGAACGTTATGGTCATTTCTACGTTCCGGGCAACCTAGGCTTCACCATAGGGGGTTGCTCCACCAGATGGAATAGTTGGGGCCTAAGAAGTCAACGCCAGAAGCATAAAATACGATATAAATACAACAGCTTTTCCATCGTATAATACGAATAATGGCAACCAGTGTAAAAGTTATGGTCATTTCTACGTTCCGGGCAACCTGGGCTTCACCCTAGTGCGTTACTACACCAGATCGAATAGTTAGGGCCTTAGAAGTCATCGCCTGAAGCATACAATACAATAAAAATACAACAGGTTTACCATCGTATAACAGGAATAATTGCAACCAGTATAAAAGTTAACGTCATTTCTACTTTCCGGGCAACCTAGGCTTCACCCTTGCGCGTTGCTCCAACAGATTGAGTAGTTAGGGCCTTAGAAGTCAACGCCCGACGCATAAAATGCAATAAAAATGCAACAGTTTTTCCATCGTATAAAAGGATTAATTGCAACCAGTTTGAAAGTGATGGTCATTTCTACGTTCCGGGCAACCTAGGCTTCACCCTAGGGCGTTGTTCCACCAGATGGAATAGTTAGGGCCTAAGAAGTCAGCGCCAGAAGCATAAAATACAATATAAATATAACAGTTTTTCCATCGTATAGAACGAATAATAGCAACCAGTGTGAAAGTTAACGTCATTTCTACTTTCCGGGCAACCTAGGCTTCACCCTAGGGCGTTGCTCCAACAGATTGAATAGTTAGGGCCTTAGAAGTCAACGCCCGATGCATAAAATACAATATAAATACAACAGCTTTTCCAAAGTATAAAACGAATAATTTCAACCAGTGTGAATGTTATGGTCATTTCTACATTCCGCGCAACCTAGGCTTCACTCTAGGGCGTTGATCCAACAGATTGAATAGTTTGGGCCTTAGCAGTCAACGCCCGAAGCATAAAATACAATATAAATACAACAGCATTGCCATCGTATAAAATGAATAATTGCAAACAGTGTGAAAGATATGGACATTTCTACGTTCCGGGCAACCTAGGCTTCACTCTATGGCGTTCATCCACCACATCGAAGAGCTACGGCCTCAGAAGTCAACGCGTGAAGCATAAAATACAATAAAAATACAACAGACTTTCCATCCTATAACAGGAATAATTGCAACCCGTGTGAAAGTGATGGTCATTTCTACGTTCCAGGCAACCTAGGCTTCACTCTAGGGTGTTGTTCCACCAGATCGAATAGTTAGGGCCTAAGAAGTCAACGCCAGAAGCATAAAATACAATATAAATATAACAGTTTTTCCATCGTATAAAACGAATAATAGCAACCAGTGTGAAAGTTATGGTCATTTCTACGTTCCGGGCAACCTAGGCTTCACTCTAGGGCGTTGCTCCACCAGATCAAACAGTTAGGGCCTTAGATGTCAACACCAGAAGCATAAAATACAATAAAGGTGCAACAGTTTTTCCATCGTATTACAGGGATAACTGCAAACAGTTTGAAAGTACTGGTCATTTCTACGTTCCGGGTAACCTAGGTTTCACTCTAGGGCGTTGCTCCACCAGATTGAATAGCTAGGGACTTAGAATTCAACGCCATAAGAATAAAATACAATATAAGTACAACAGCTTTTCCATCGTATAAAATGGATAATTGCAACCAGTGTGAAGGTTATGGTCATTTCTACATTTCGAGCAATCTAGGCTTCACTCTAGGTAGTTGCTCCACCTGATCGAATAGTTAGGGCCTTAGAAGTCAACGCCAGAAGCATAAAATACAATAAAGATGCAACAGTTTTTCCATCGTATAACAGGAATAACTGCAAACAGTGTGAAAGTACTGGTCATTTCTACGTTCCGGGCAACCTAGGCTGCACACTAGTGCGTTGCTACACCAGATCGAATAGTTAGGGCCTTAGAAGTCATCGCCTGAAGCATACAATACAATAAAAATGCAACAGGTTTACCATCGTATAACAGGAATAATTGCAACCAGTGTGAACGTTATGGTCATTTCTACGTTCCGGGCAACCTAGGCTTCACCATAGGGGGTTGCTCCACCAGATGGAATAGTTGGGGCCTAAGAAGTCAACGCCAGAAGCATAAAATACGATATAAATACAACAGCTTTTCCATCGTATAATACGAATAATGGCAACCAGTGTAAAAGTTATGGTCATTTCTACGTTCCGGACAACCTGGGCTTCACCCTAGTGCGTTGCTACACCAGATCGAATAGTTAGGGCCTTAGAAGTCATCGCCTGAAGCATACAATACAATAAAAATACAACAGGTTTACCATCGTATAACAGGAATAATTGCAACCAGTGTGAAAGTTATGGTCATTTCTACGTTCCGGGCAACCTAGGCTTCACCATAGGGCGTTGTTCCACCAGATGGAATAGTTAGGGCCTAAGAAGTCAACGCCAGAAGCATAAAATACAATAAAGATGCAACAGTTTTTCCATCGTATAACAGGAATAATTGCAACCAGTGTGAAGGTAATGGTATGTTCTACGTTCCGGCCAACCTAGGCTTCACTCGAGGGCGGTGCTCCACCAGGTTAAATAGTTAGGGCATAAGAAGTCAACGCCAGAAGCATAAAATACAATCTAAGTACAACAGTTTTTCCACCGAATAAAATGAATAATTGCATACATTGTGAAAGCAATGGTCATTTCTACGCTCCGGGCAACCTAAGCTTCACTCTAGGTCGTTGCTCCACCAGATCGAATAGCTAGGGACTTAGAATTCAATGCCAGAAGCATGAAATGCAATATATATATAACAGCTTTTCCATGTATAAAACGAATAATTGCTAGCAGTGTGAAAGAGTTGGTCATTTCTACGTTCCGGACAACCTAGGCTTCACCCTAGGGCGTTGTTCCACCAGATGGAATAGTTAGGGCCTTAGAAGTCAACGCCCGTGTATAAAATACAAAATAAATAGAACAGTTTTTCCATCGTATAAAACGAATAATAGCAACCAGTGTGAAAGTTATGGTCATTTCTACGTTCCGGGCAACCTAGGCTTCACTCTAGGGCGTTGCTCCACCAGATCAAACAGTTAGGGCCTTAGATGTCAACACCAGAAGCATAAAATACAATAAAGGTGCAACAGTTTTTCCATCGTATTACAGGGATAACTGCAAACAGTTTGAAAGTACTGGTCATTTCTACGTTCCGGGTAACCTAGGTTTCACTCTAGGGCGTTGCTCCACCAGATTGAATAGCTAGGGACTTAGAATTCAACGCCATAAGAATAAAATACAATATAAGTACAACAGCTTTTCCATCGTATAAAATGGATAATTGCAACCAGTGTGAAGGTTATGGTCATTTCTACATTTCGAGCAATCTAGGCTTCACTCTAGGTAGTTGCTCCACCTGATCGAATAGTTAGGGCCTTAGAAGTCAACGCCAGAAGCATAAAATACAATAAAGATGCAACAGTTTTTCCATCGTATAACAGGAATAACTGCAAACAGTGTGAAAGTACTGGTCATTTCTACGTTCCGGGCAACCTAGGCTGCACACTAGTGCGTTGCTACACCAGATCGAATAGTTAGGGCCTTAGAAGTCATCGCCTGAAGCATACAATACAATAAAAATGCAACAGGTTTACCATCGTATAACAGGAATAATTGCAACCAGTGTGAACGTTATGGTCATTTCTACGTTCCGGGCAACCTAGGCTTCACCATAGGGGGTTGCTCCACCAGATGGAATAGTTGGGGCCTAAGAAGTCAACGCCAGAAGCATAAAATACGATATAAATACAACAGCTTTTCCATCGTATAATACGAATAATGGCAACCAGTGTAAAAGTTATGGTCATTTCTACGTTCCGGGCAACCTGGGCTTCACCCTAGTGCGTTGCTACACCAGATCGAATAGTTAGGGCCTTAGAAGTCATCGCCTGAAGCATACAATACAATAAAAATACAACAGGTTTACCATCGTATAACAGGAATAATTGCAACCAGTGTGAAAGTTATGGTCATTTCTACGTTCCGGGCAACCTAGGCTTCACCATAGGGCGTTGTTCCACCAGATGGAATAGTTAGGGCCTAAGAAGTCAACGCCAGAAGCATAAAATACAATAAAGATGCAACAGTTTTTCCATCGTATAACAGGAATAATTGCAACCAGTGTGAAGGTAATGGTATGTTCTACGTTCCGGGCAACCTAGGCTTCACTCTAGGGCGGTGCTCCACCAGGTTAAATAGTTAGGGCATAAGAAGTCAACGCAAGAAGCATAAAATACAATCTAAGTACAACAGTTTTTCCACCGAATAAAATGAATAATTGCATACATTGTGAAAGCAATGGTCATTTCAACGAGCCGGGCAACCTAGGCTTCACTCTAGGGCGTTGCTCCACCAGATCGAATAGCTAGGGACTTAGAATTCAATGCCAGAAGCATGAAATGCAATATATATATAACAGCTTTTCCATGTATAAAACGAATAATTGCTAGCAGTGTGAAAGAGTTGGTCATTTCTACGTTCCGGACAACCTAGGCTTCACCCTAGGGCGTTGTCCCACCAGATGGAATAGTTAGGGCCTAAGAAGTCAACGCCAGAAGCATAAAATACAATAAAGATGCAACAGTTTTTACATCGTATAACAGGAATAATTGCAACCAGTGTGAAGGTAATGGTGTGTTCTACGTTCCGGGCAACCTAGGCTTCACTCTAGGGCGGTGCTCCACCAGGTTAAATAGCTAGGGCCTAAGAAGTCAACGCTAGAAGCATAAAATACAATATAAATACAACAGCCTTTCCATCGTATATAATGTATATTTGCAAACAGTGTGAAGGTAATGATCATTTCTACGTTCCTGGCATCGCAGGCTTCACTCTAGGGCGTTGTTCCACCAGATCGAATAGTTAGGGCCTAAGAAGTCAACGCCAGAAATATAAAATGCAATATAAATATAACAGTTTTTCCATCGTATAAAACGAATAATAGCAACCAGTTTGAAGTTATGGTCATTTCTACGTTCAGGGCAACCTAGGCTTCACTCGAGGGCGTTGCTGCTCCAGAACAAATGGTTAGGGCCTTAGAAGTCAACGCCAGATGCATAAAATACAAAATAAATAGAACAGTCTTTCCATCGTATAAAATGAATAATTGCAACCTGTGTGAAGGTTATGGTCATATCTTCGGTCCGTGCAACCTAGGCTTCACTGTAGGGTGTTGCTCTACCAGATCGAATAGGTAGGGCCTTAGAAGTCAACGCCCGAAGCATAAAATACAATATAAATAAGACAGCTTTTCCATGTATAAAACGAATAATTGCTACCAGTGTGAAAGAGTTGGTCATTTCTACGTTCCGGGCAACCTAGGCTTCACCCGAGGGCGTCGTTCCACCAGATGGAATAGTTAGGGCCTAAGAAGTCAGCGCCAGAAGCATAAAATACGAAATAAATACAACAGCTTTTCCATCGTATAAAACGAATAATGGTAACCAGTGTGAATGTTATGGTCATTTGTACGTTCCGGGCAACCTAGGCTTCACTGTAGGACGTTGGTCCAACAGATTGAATAGTTAGGGCCTTAGAAGTCAACGCACGATGCATAAAATACAAAATAAATACAACAGTTTTTCCATCATACAAAACGAATAATTGCAACCAGTATGAAAGCTAGGGTCATTTCTACTTTACGGGCAACCTAGGCTACACCCTAGGGCGTTGCTCTTACAGATTGAATAGTTAGGGCCTTAGAAGATAATGCCCGAAGCAAAAATGCAATAAAAATACAACAGTTTTTCCATCGTATAAAAGGATTAATTGCAACCAGTTTGAAAGTGATGGTCATTTCTACGTTCCGGGCAACCTAGCCTTCACTCTTGGGCGTTGATCCACCAGACCGAATAGCTAGGGCCTTAGAAGTCAACGCCCGTGTATAAAATACAAAATAAATAGAACAGTTTTTCCATCGTATAAAACTAATAATTTCAACCAGTGTGAAAGTAATGGGCATTTCTACGTTCCGGACAACCTAGGCTTCACTCTAGGGCGTTGTTCCAACAGATCGAACACTTAGGGCTTAAGAAGGCACCGCCAGATGCATAAAATACAATATAAATATAACAGTTTTTCCATCGTATAAAACGAATAATAGCAATCAGTGTGAAAGTTATGGTCATTTCTAAGTTCCGGGCAACCTAGGCTTCACCCTAGGGCGTCGCTCCAACAGATTGAGTAGTTAGGGCCTTAGAAGTCAACGCCCGACGCATAAAATGCTATAAAAATGCAACAGTTTTTCCATCGTATAAAAGGATTAATTGCAACCAGTTTGAAAGTGATGGTCATTTCTACGTTCCGGGCAACCTAGGCGTCACTCTAGTGCGTTGCTCCACCACATCTAATAGCTACGGCCTTAGACGTCAACGACAGAAGCATAAAATAGAATATAAATACAACAGTTTTTCCATCATATAAAACGAATAATTGCAACCAGTATGAAAGCTATGGTCATTTCTACTTTACGGGCAACCTAGGCTACACTCTAGGGCGTTGCTCCTACAGATTGAATAGTTAGGGCCTTAGAAGTCAATCCCCGAAGCATAAGATGCTATAAAAATACAACAGCTTTTCCATCATATAACAGGAGTATTTGCAACCAGTTTGAAAGTGATGGTAATTGCTACGTGCCGGGCAACTTAGGCTTCACTCTAGGGCGTTGCTCCACCAGATCGAATAGTTAGTGCCTTAGAAGTCAATGCCAGAAGCATAAAATACAATATAAATACAACAGTTTTTCCGTCGTATAAAACGAGTAATTGCAACCAGTATGAAAGATAACGTCATTTCTGCTTTCCGGGCAACCTAGGCATCACCTAGGGCGTTGCTCCAACAGATTGAATAGTTAGGGCCTTAGGAGCCAACGCCGGAAGCATAAAATGCAATAAAAATAAAACAGTTTTTCCATCGTATAAAAGGATTAATTGCAACCAGTTTGAAAGTGATGGCCATTTCTACGTTCCGGGCAACCTAGGCTTCACTCTAGGGCGTTGCTCCATCAGATCGAATAACTAGGGCCTTAGAAGTCAACGCCAGAAGCATAAAATACAATATAAATACAACAGTTTTTCCATCGCATAAAACGAATAATTGCAACCAGTATAAAAGTTACGGTCATTTCTACTTTCCGGGCAACCTAGGCTTCACCCTAGGGCGTTGATCCAACAGATTGAATAGTTAGGGCCTTAGGAGTCAGCGCCCGAAGCATAAAATACAATATAAATATAACAGTTTTTCCATCACATAAAACGAATAATTGCAACCAGTATGAAAGCTATGGTCATTTCTACTTTACGGGCAACCTAGGCTACACCCTAGGGCGTTGCTCCTACAGATTGAATAGTTAGGGCCTTAGAAGTCAATGCCCGAAGCATCAAATGCAATAAAAATACAACAGTTTTTCCATCATATAACAGGAATATTTGCAACCAGTTTGAAAGTGATGGTTACTTCTACGTTCCGGGCAACCTAGGCTTCACTCTAGGGCTTTGCTCCACCAGATCGAATAGCTAGGGCCTTAGAAGTCAACGCCCGAAGCATAAAATACAAAATAAATGGTACAGTTTTTCCATTGTATAAAACGTATAATTGCTACCGATGTGAAAGTTACGGTCATTTCTACGTTCCGGGCAACCTAGGCTTCACCCTAGGTCGTTGTACCACCAGATGGAATAGTTAGGGCCTTAGAAGTCAACGCCCGAAGTATAAAATACAAAATAAATAGAACAGTTTTTCCATCGTATAAAACTAATAATTTCAACCAGTGTGAAAGTAATGGGCATTTCTACGTTCCGGACAACATAGGCTTCACTCTAGGGCGTTGCTCCACCACATCGAATAGCTACGGCCTTAGAAGTCAACGCCAGAAGCATAAAATACAATAAATATACAAGAGTTTTTCCATCGTATGTCAGGAATAATTGCAACCAGTGTGAAAGTGATGGTCATTTCTACGTTCCGGGCAACGTAGGCTTCACTCTAGGGCGTTGTTCCAACAGATCGAACACTTACGGCCTAAGAAGGCACCGCCAGAAGCATAAAATACAATATAAATACAACAGTTTTTCCATCGCATAAAACGAATAATTGCAACCAGTATGAAAGTTATGGTCATTTCTACTTTCCGGGCAACCTAGGCTTCACCCTAGGGCGTTGCTTCAACAGATTGAATATTTAGGGCCTTAGAAGTCAACGCCCGAAGCATAAAATACAAAATAAATAGAACAGTTTTTCCATCGTATAAAACGAATAATAGCAACCAGTGTGAAAGTTATGCTCATTTCTACGTTCCGGGCAACCTAGGCTTTACCATAGGGCGTTGTTACACCAGATAGAATAGTTAGGGCATAAGAAGTCAACGCCAGAAGCATAAAATGCAATATAAATACAACACTTTTTCCATCATATAAAACGAATAATTGCAACCAGTATGAAAGTTATGGTCATTTCTACTTTCCGGGCAACCTAGGCTATACCATAGGGCGTTGCTCCAGCAGTTTGAATAGTTAGGGCCTTAGAAGTCAATGCCCGAAGCATCAAATGCAATAAAAATACAACAGTTTTTCCATCATATAACAGGAATAATTGCAACCAGTTTGAAAGTGATGGTCATTTCTACGTTCCGGGAAGCCTCGGCTTCACTCTAGGGCGTTGCTCCGCCAGATCGAATAGTTAGTGCATTAGAAGTCAACGCCAGAAGCATAAAATACAATATAAATACAACAGTTTTTCCATCGTATAAAACGATTAATTGCAACCAGTATAAGAGTTAACGTCATTTCTACTTTCCGGGCAACCTAGGCTTCACCCTTGCGCGTTGCTCCAACAGATTGAGTAGTTAGGGCCTTAGAAGTCAACGCCCGACGCATAAAATGCAATAAAAATTCAACAGTTTTTCCGTCGTATAAAAGGATTAATTGCAACCAGTTTGAAAGTGATGGTCATTTCTACGTTCCGGGCAACCTAGGCTTCACCATAGGGCGTTGTTCCGCCAGATGGAGTAGTTAGGGCATAAGAAGTCAACCCCCGACGCATAAAATGCAATAAAAATGCAACAGTTTTTCCATCGTATAAAAGGATTAATTGCAACCAGTTTGAAAGTGATGGTCATTTCTACGTTCCGGGCAACCTAGGCTTCACCCTAGGGCGTTGTTCCACCAGATGGAATAGTTAGGGCCTAAGAAGTCAGCGCCAGAAGCATAAAATACAATATAAATATAACAGTTTTTCCATCGTATAGAACGAATAATAGCAACCAGTGTGAAAGTTAACGTCATTTCTACTTTCCGGGCAACCTAGGCTTCACCCTAGGGCGTTGCTCCAACAGATTGAATAGTTAGGGCCTTAGAAGTCAACGCCCGATGCATAAAATACAATATAAATACAACAGCTTTTCCAAAGTATAAAACGAATAATTTCAACCAGTGTGAATGTTATGGTCATTTCTACATTCCGCGCAACCTAGGCTTCACTCTAGGGCGTTGATCCAACAGATTGAATAGTTTGGGCCTTAGCAGTCAACGCCCGAAGCATAAAATACAATATAAATGCAACAGCATTGCCATCGTATAAAATGAATAATTGCAAACAGTGTGAAAGATATGGACATTTCTACGTTCCGGGCAACCTAGGCTTCACTCTATGGCGTTCATCCACCACATCGAAGAGCTACGGCCTCAGAAGTCAACGCGTGAAGCATAAAACACAATAAAAATACAACAGTCTTTCCATCCTATAACAGGAATAATTGCAACCCCTGTGAAAGTGATGGTCATTTCTACGTTCCAGGCAACCTAGGCTTCACTCTAGGGTGTTGTTCCACCAGATCGAATAGTTAGGGCCTAAGAAGTCAACGCCAGAAGCATAAAATACAATATAAATATAACAGTTTTTTCATCGTATAAAACGAATAATAGCAACCAGTGTGAAAGTTATGGTCATTTCTACGTTCCGGGCAACCTAGGCTTCACTCTAGGGCGTTGCTCCACCAGATCAAACAGTTAGGGCCTTAGATGTCAACACCAGAAGCATAAAATACAATAAAGGTGCAACAGTTTTTCCATCGTATTACAGGGATAACTGCAAACAGTTTGAAAGTACTGGTCATTTCTACGTTCCGGGTAACCTAGGTTTCACTCTAGGGCGTTGCTCCACCAGATTGAATAGCTAGGGACTTAGAATTCAACGCCATAAGAATAAAATACAATATAAGTACAACAGCTTTTCCATCGTATAAAATGGATAATTGCAACCAGTGTGAAGGTTATGGTCATTTCTACATTTCGAGCAATCTAGGCTTCACTCTAGGTAGTTGCTCCACCTGATCGAATAGTTAGGGCCTTAGAAGTCAACGCCAGAAGCATAAAATACAATAAAGATGCAACAGTTTTTCCATCGTATAACAGGAATAACTGCAAACAGTGTGAAAGTACTGGTCATTTCTACGTTCCGGGCAACCTAGGCTGCACACTAGTGCGTTGCTACACCAGATCGAATAGTTAGGGCCTTAGAAGTCATCGCCTGAAGCATACAATACAATAAAAATGCAACAGGTTTACCATCGTATAACAGGAATAATTGCAACCAGTGTGAACGTTATGGTCATTTCTACGTTCCGGGCAACCTAGGCTTCACCATAGGGGGTTGCTCCACCAGATGGAATAGTTGGGGCCTAAGAAGTCAACGCCAGAAGCATAAAATACGATATAAATACAACAGCTTTTCCATCGTATAATACGAATAATGGCAACCAGTGTAAAAGTTATGGTCATTTCTACGTTCCGGGCAACCTGGGCTTCACCCTAGTGCGTTGCTACACCAGATCGAATAGTTAGGGCCTTAGAAGTCATCGCCTGAAGCATACAATACAATAAAAATACAACAGGTTTACCATCGTATAACAGGAATAATTGCAACCAGTGTGAAAGTTATGGTCATTTCTACGTTCCGGGCAACCTAGGCTTCACCATAGGGCGTTGTTCCACCAGATGGAATAGTTAGGGCCTAAGAAGTCAACGCCAGAAGCATAAAATACAATAAAGATGCAACAGTTTTTCCATCGTATAACAGGAATAATTGCAACCAGTGTGAAGGTAATGGTATGTTCTACGTTCCGGGCAACCTAGGCTTCACTCTAGGGCGGTGCTCCACCAGGTTAAATAGTTAGGGCATAAGAAGTCAACGCCAGAAGCATAAAATACAATCTAAGTACAACAGTTTTTCCACCGAATAAAATGAATAATTGCATACATTGTGAAAGCAATGGTCATTTCAACGAGCCGGGCAACCTAGGCTTCACTCTAGGGCGTTGCTCCACCAGATCGAATAGCTAGGGACTTAGAATTCAATGCCAGAAGCATGAAATGCAATATATATATAACAGCTTTTCCATGTATAAAACGAATAATTGCTAGCAGTGTGAAAGAGTTGGTCATTTCTACGTTCCGGACAACCTAGGCTTCACCCTAGGGCGTTGTTCCACCAGATGGAATAGTTAGGGCCTTAGAAGTCAACGCCCGTGTATAAAATACAAAATAAATAGAACAGTTTTTCCATCGTATAAAACGAATAATAGCAACCAGTGTGAAAGTTATGGTCATTTCTACGTTCCGGGCAACCTAGGCTTCACTCTAGGGCGTTGCTCCACCAGATCAAACAGTTAGGGCCTTAGATGTCAACACCAGAAGCATAAAATACAATAAAGGTGCAACAGTTTTTCCATCGTATTACAGGGATAACTGCAAACAGTTTGAAAGTACTGGTCATTTCTACGTTCCGGGTAACCTAGGTTTCACTCTAGGGCGTTGCTCCACCAGATTGAATAGCTAGGGACTTAGAATTCAACGCCATAAGAATAAAATACAATATAAGTACAACAGCTTTTCCATCGTATAAAATGGATAATTGCAACCAGTGTGAAGGTTATGGTCATTTCTACATTTCGTGCAATCTAGGCTTCACTCTAGGCAGTTGCTCCACCTGATCGAATAGTTAGGGCCTTAGAAGTCAACGCCAGAAGCATAAAATACAATAAAGATGCAACAGTTTTTCCATCGTATAACAGGAATAACTGCAAATAGTGTGAAAGTACTGGTCATTTCTACGTTCCGGGCAACCTAGGCTGCACACTAGTGCGTTGCTACACCAGATCGAATAGTTAGGGCCTTAGAAGTCATCGCCTGAAGCATACAATACAATAAAAATGCAACAGGTTTACCATCGTATAACAGGAATAATTGCAACCAGTGTGAACGTTATGGTCATTTCTACGTTCCGGGCAACCTAGGCTTCACCATAGGGGGTTGCTCCACCAGATGGAATAGTTGGGGCCTAAGAAGTCAACGCCAGAAGCATAAAATACGATATAAATACAACAGCTTTTCCATCGTATAATACGAATAATGGCAACCAGTGTAAAAGTTATGGTCATTTCTACGTTCCGGGCAACCTGGGCTTCACCCTAGTGCGTTGCTACACCAGATCGAATAGTTAGGGCCTTAGAAGTCATCGCCTGAAGCATACAATACAATAAAAATACAACAGGTTTACCATCGTATAACAGGAATAATTGCAACCAGTGTGAAAGTTATGGTCATTTCTACGTTCCGGGCAACCTAGGCTTCACCATAGGGCGTTGTTCCACCAGATGGAATAGTTAGGGCCTAAGAAGTCAACGCCAGAAGCATAAAATACAATAAAGATGCAACAGTTTTTCCATCGTATAACAGGAATAATTGCAACCAGTGTGAAGGTAATGGTATGTTCTACGTTCCGGGCAACCTAGGCTTCACTCTAGGGCGGTGCTCCACCAGGTTAAATAGTTAGGGCATAAGAAGTCAACGCAAGAAGCATAAAATACAATCTAAGTACAACAGTTTTTCCACCGAATAAAATGAATAATTGCATACATTGTGAAAGCAATGGTCATTTCAACGAGCCGGGCAACCTAGGCTTCACTCTAGGGCGTTGCTCCACCAGATCGAATAGCTAGGGACTTAGAATTCAATGCCAGAAGCATGAAATGCAATATATATATAACAGCTTTTCCATGTATAAAACGAATAATTGCTAGCAGTGTGAAAGAGTTGGTCATTTCTACGTTCCGGACAACCTAGGCTTCACCCTAGGGCGTTGTCCCACCAGATGGAATAGTTAGGGCCTAAGAAGTCAACGCCAGAAGCATAAAATACAATAAAGATGCAACAGTTTTTACATCGTATAACAGGAATAATTGCAACCAGTGTGAAGGTAATGGTGTGTTCTACGTTCCGGGCAACCTAGGCTTCACTCTAGGGCGGTGCTCCACCAGGTTAAATAGCTAGGGCCTAAGAAGTCAACGCTAGAAGCATAAAATACAATATAAATACAACAGCCTTTCCATCGTATATAATGTATATTTGCAAACAGTGTGAAAGTAATGGTCATTTCTACGTTCCTGGCAACCTAGGTTTCACTCTAGGGCGTCGTTCCACCAGATCGAATAGTTAGGGCCTAAGAAGTCACGCCAGAAGAATAAAATGCAATATAAGTACAACAGTTTACCATCGTATAAAATGAATAATTGCAAACATTGTGAAAGTAATGGTCATTTCTACGTGCCCGGCAACCTAGGCGTCACTCTAGGGCGTTGCTCCACCACAACTAAAAGCTACGGCCTTAGAAGTCAACGCCAGAAGCATAAAATACAATATAAATACAACAGCCTTTACACCGTATAAAACGAATAATTGCAACCTGTGTGAAGGTTATTGTCATATCTACATTCCGGCAAAATAGGCTTCACTGTAGGGCGTTGCTCCACCAGATCGAAACGTTAGGGCCTAAGAAGTCAACGCCCGAAGCATAAAATACTATATAAATACAACAGCTTTTCCATCATATTAACTGAATAATTGCAAACAGTGTGAAAGAAGTGGTCATTTCTACGTTCCAAGCAACCTAGGCTTCACTCTAGGGCGGTGCTCCACCATATCGAATAGCTACGGCCTTAGAAGCCTACGCCTGAGGCACAAAATACAATACAAATACAACAGTCTTTTCATGGTATAACAGGAATAATTGCAACAAGCGTGAAAGTAATGATCATTTCGGCGTTTCGGGCAACCTAGGCTTCACTCTAGGGTGTTGTTCCACCAGATCGAATAGTTGGGGCCTAAGAAGTCAACGCCAGAAGCATAAAATACAATAAAGATGCAACAGCTTTTCCATCGTATAAAACGAATAATGGTAACCAGTGTGAAAGTTATGGTCATTTGTACGTTCCGGGCAACCTAGGCTTCACTCTAGGACGTTGCTCCACCAGATCGAATAGTTGGGGCCTAAGAAGTCAACGCCAGAAGCATAAAATACAATCTAAGTACAACAGTTTTTCCACCGAATAAAATGAATAATTGCATACATTGTGAAAGCAATGGTCATTTCTACGCTCCGGGCAACCTAAGCTTCACTCTAGGGCGTTGCTCCACCAGATCGAATAGCTAGGGACTTAGAATTCAATGCCAGAAGCATAAAATATAATATATATATAACAGCTTTTCCATGTATAAAACGAATAATTGCTACCAGTGTGAAAGAGTTGGTCATTTCTACGTTCCGGGCAACCTAGGCTTCACCCTAGGGCGTTGTTCCACCAGATCGAATAGGTAGGGCCATAGATGTCAACGCCCCAAGCATAAAATACAATAAATATACAAGAGCTTTTCCATCGTATAAAACGAATTATTGCTACCAGTGTGAAGTTATGGTCCTTTCTACGTTCCGGGCAACCTAGGCTTCACTCGAGGGCGTTGCTGATCCAGAACAAATGGTTAGGGCCTTAGAAGTCAACGCCAGATGCATAAAATACAAAATAAATAGAACAGTCTTTCCATCGTATGAAATGAATAATTGCAACCTGTGTGAAGGTTATGGTCATATCTTCGGTCCGTGCAACCTAGGCTTCACTGTAGGGTGTTGCTCTACCAGATCGAAAAGGTAGGGCCATAGAAGTCAACGCCCCAAGCATAAAATACAATAAATATACAAGAGTTTTTCCATCGTATAACAGGAATAATTGCTACCAGTGTGAAAGTTATGGTCATTTCTACGTTCCGGGCAACCTAGGCTTCACCCTAGGGCGTTGTTCCACCAGATGGAATAGTTAGGGCCTAAGAAGTCAGCGCCAGAAGCATAAAATACGATATAAATACAACAGCTTTTCCATCGTATAAAACGAATAATGGTAACCAGTGTGAATGTTATGGTCACTTGTACGTTCCGGGCAACCTAGGCTTCACTGTAGGACGTTGCTCCACCAAATCGAATAGTTGGGGCCTAAGAAGTCAACGCCAGAAGCATAAAATACAATCTAAGTACAACAGTTTTTCCACCGAATAAAATGAATAATTGCATACATTGTGAAAGCAATGGTCATTTCTACGTTCCGGGCAACCTAGGCTTCACTCTAGGGCGTTGCTCCACCAGATCGAATAGCTAGGGACTTAGAATTCAATGCCAGAAGCATAAAATATAATATATATATATAACAGCTATTCCATGTATAAAACGAATAATTGCTACCAGTGTGAAAGAGTTGGTCATTTCTACGTTCCGGGCAACCTAGGCTTCACCCTAGGGCGTTGTTCCACCAGATGGAATAGTTAGGGCCTAAGAAGTCAACGCTAGAAGCATAAAATACAATATAAATACAACAGCCTTTCCATCGTATATAATGTATATTTGCAAACAGTGTGAAAGTAATGGTCATTTCTACGTTCCTGGCAACCTAGGCTTCACTCTAGGGCGTTGTTCCACCAGATCGAATAGTTAGGGCCTAAGAAGTCAACGCCAGAAGAATAAAATGCAATATAAGTACAACAGTTTACCATCGTATAAAATGAATAATTGCAAACATTGTGAAAGTAATTGTCATTTCTACGTGCCGGGCAACAAAGGCGTCAATCTAGGGCGTTGCTCCACCACATCGAATAGCAACGGCCTTAGAAGTCAACGCCTGAAGCAAAAAATGCAATAAAAATACAACAGTGTTTTCATCGTATAACAGGAATAATTGCTACAAGCGTGAAGGTAATGATCATTTCTACGTTCCGGGCATCGCAGGCTTCACTCTAGGGCGTTGTTCCACCAGATCGAATAGTTAGGGCCTAAGAAGTCAACGCCAGAAATATAAAATGCAATATAAATATAACAGTTTTTCCATCGTATAAAACGAATAATAGCAACCAGTTTGAAGTTATGGTCATTTCTACGTTCCGGGCAACCTAGGCTTCACTCGAGGGCGTTGCTGCTCCAGAACAAATGGTTAGGGCCTTAGAAGTCAACGCCAGATGCATAAAATACAAAATAAATAGAACAGTCTTTCCATCGTATAAAATGTATAATTGCAACCTGTGTGAAGGTTATGGTCATATCTTCGGTCCGTGCAACCTAGGCTTCACTGTAGGGTGTTGCTCTACCAGATCGAATAGGTAGGGCCATAGAAGTCAACGCCCCAAGCGTAAAATACAATAAATATACAAGAGCTTTTCCATCGTATAAAACGAATAATTGCTACCAGTGTGAAGTTATGGTCATTTCTACGTTCCGGGCAACCTAGGCTTCACTCGAGGGCGTTGCTGATCCAGAACAAATGGTTAGGGCCTTAGAAGTCAACGCCAGATGCATAAAATACAAAATAAATAGATCAGTCTTTCCATCGTATAAAATGAATAATTGCAACCTGTGTGAAGGTTATGGTCGTATCTTCGGTCCGTGCAACCTAGGCTTCACTGTAGGGTGTTGCTCTACCAGATCGAATAGGTAGGGCCATAGAAGTCAACGCTCCAAGCATAAAATACAATAAATATACAAGAGTTTTTCCATCGTATAACAGGAATTATTGCAACCAGTGTGAAAGCTATGGTCATTTCTACGTTCCGGGCAACCTAGGCTTCACTCTAGGCCGTTGTTCCACCCGATCGAATAGTTAGGGCTTTAGAAGTCAACGCCCGAAGCATAAAATACAAAATAAATAGAACAGCTGTTCCACGTATAAAACGAATAATTGTTTCCAGTGTGAAAGTTATGATCATTTCTACGTTCCGGGCAACCTAGGCTTCACCGTAGGGCGTTGTTCCACCAGATGGAATAGTTGGGGCCTAAGAAGTCAACGCCAGAAGCATAAAATACGATATAAATACAACAGCTTTTCCGTCCTATAAAACGAATAATGGCAACCAGAGTGAAAGTTATGGTCATTTCTACGTTCCGGGCAACCTAGGCTTCACTCGAGGGCGTTGCTGATCCAGAACAAATGGTTAGGGGCTTAGAAGTCAACGCCAGATGCATAAAATACAAAATAAATAGAACAGTCTTTCCATCGTATAAAATGAATAATTGCAACCTGTGTGAAGGTTATGGTCATATCTTCGGTCCGTGCAACCTAGGCTTCACTGTAGGGTGTTGCTCTACCAGATCGAATAGGTAGGGCCTTAGAAGTCAACGCCCGAAGCATAAAATACAATATAAATAAGACAGCTTTTCCATGTATAAAACGAATAATTGCTACCAGTGTGAAAGAGTTGGTCATTTCTACGTTCCGGGCAACCTAGGCTTCACCCGAGGGCGTCGTTCCACCAGATGGAATAGTTGGGACCTAAGAACTCAACGCCAGAAACATAAAATATGATATAAATACAACAGCTTTTCCATCGTATAAAACGAATAATGGCAAACAGTGTGAAAGCTATGGTCATTTCCACGTTCCGGGCAACCTAGGCTTCACCCTAGTGCGTTGCTACACCAGAGCGAATAGTTAGGGCCTTAGAAGTCATCGCCTGAAGCATACAATACAATAAAAATACAACAGCTTTACCACCGTATAACAGGAATAATTGCAACCAGTGCGAAAGTAATGACCATTTCGACGTTTCGGGCATCCTAGGCTTAACTCTGAGGCGTTGCCCCACCAGATCGAATAGCTAGGACCTTAGAATTCAAATACAGAAGCAGAAATTACAATAAAAATGCAACAGTTCTTCAATCGTATAGCATGAATAATTGCAACCAGTGTGAAAGTAACGATCATTTCGACGTTTCGGGCATCCTAGACTTAACTCTGAGGCGTTGCTCCACAAGATCGAGTAGTTAGGGCCTAAGAAGTCAACGCCAGAAGCATAAAATACAATATAAATACAATAGCTTTTCCATCGTATAAAACGAATAATTGTACCCAGTGTGAAAGTTATGGTCATTTCTACGTTCCGGGCAACATAGGCATCCCTCTTGGACGTTGCCTCACCTGATCGAAAAGCTAGGACCTGAGAAGTCAAAGCCAGAAGCAGAAAAAACAATAAAAATGCAACAGTTTTTCCATCGTATAGCATGAATAGTTGCAACCAGTGAGAAATTAATGATCATTTCGACGTTTCGCGCATCCTAGACTTAACTCTGAGGCATAGCTCCACCGGGTCGAAGTGTTAGGGCCTTGGAATTCAACGCCAGAAGCATAAACTACAAAATAAATACAACAGTCTTTCAATCGTATGAAACGAATAATTGCAACCTGTGTGAAGGTTATGGTCATATCTACGTTCCGGACAACCTAGGCTTCACTGTAGGGTGTTGCTCCGCCAGATCGAATAGGTAGGGCCTAAGAAGTCGACGCCAGAGGAATAAAATGCAATATAAGTACAACAGATTACCAACGTATAAAATGAATAATTGCAAACATTGTGAAAGTAATGGTCATTTCTACGTTCCGGGCAACCTAGGCTTCATTCTAGGGCGCTGTTCCACCAGATCGAACAGACAGGGCCTAAGAAGTCAACGCCAGAAGACTAAAATACGATATAAGTACAACAGTTTTTCCATTGTATAAAGTGAATAATTGCAAACATTGTGAAAGTAATGGTCATTTCTACGTTCCGGGCAACCTAGACGTCACTGTAGGGCGTTGCTCCACCACAGCTAATAGCTACGGCCTTAGAAGTCAGCGCCAGAAGCATAAAATACATTAAAAATGCAACAGTTTTTCCATCGTATAGCATGACTAATTGCAGCCAGTGCGAAAGTAATGATCATATCGACGTTTCGGGCATCCTAGGCTTAACTCTGAGGCGTTGCTCCACCGGATCGAAGAGTAAGGGCCTTAGAAGTCAACGCCATAAGCATAAACTACAAAATAAATACAACAGTCTTTCCATCGTATAAAACGTATAATTGCAACCAGTGTGAAAGTACTGGTCATTTCTAGGTTCCGGGTAACCTAGGTTTCACTCTAGGGCGTTGCTCCACCTGATCAAATAGTTAGGGCTTATGAAGTCAACGCCAGAAGCATAAAATACAATAATGGTGCAACAGTTTTTCCATCGTATAGCAGGAATAATTGCAACCAGTGTGAAGGTAATCGTATGTTCTACGTTCCGGGCATCCTAGGCTTCACTCTAGGGCGTTGCTCCACCAGATCGAATAGCTAGGGACTTAGAATTCAACGCCAGAAGGATAAAATACAATATAAGTACAACAGTTTTTCCATCGTATAAAATGAATAATTGCATACATTGTGAAAGTAATGGACATTTCTACGTTCCGGTCAACCTAGGCGTCACTCTAGGGCGTTGCTCCACCACATCTAATAGCTACGGCCTTAGAAGTCAACGCCAGGAGCATAAAATACGATATAAATACAACAGCTTTTCCATCGTATAAAATGAATAATTGCGAACAGTGTGAAAGTAATGGTCATTTCTACGTTCCGGGTAACCTAGGCGTCACTCTAGGGCGTTGCTCCATCATATATAATAGCTACGGCCTTAGAAGTCAACGCCAGAAGCACAGAATACAATAAAAATGCAGCAGATTTTCCATCGTATAGCATGACTAATTGCAACCAGTGCGAAAGTAATGATCATATCGACATTTCGGGCACCCTAGACTTAACTCTGAGGCGCTGCTCCACCAGATCCAAGAGTTAGGGCCTTAGAAGTCAACGCCAGAAGCATAAACTACAAAATAAATACAACAGCCTTTCCATCGTATAAAACGAATAATTGCAACCTGTGTGATGGTTATGGACATATCTACGTTCCGGGCAACCTAGGCTTCACTGTAGGGCATTGCTCCACCAAATCGAATAGTTAGGACCTTAGAAGTCAACGCCCGAATCATAAAATACAATACAAGTACAACAGTTTTTCCATCGTATAAAATGAATGATTGCGAACATTGTGAAAGTAATGGTCATTTCTACGTTCCGGGCAACCTACGCGTCACTCTAGGGCGTTGCTGCTCCACATCTGATAGCTACGCCCTTAGAAGTTAACGCCGGAAGCATAAAATACAATATAAATACAACAGCTTTGCCATGGTATAAAATGAATAATTGCAAACAGTGTGAAGGTAATGGTCGTTCCTACGTTCCGGGCAACCTAGGCTTCACTCTAGGGCGTTGTTCCACCAGATGGAATAGTTAGGGCCTAAGAAGTCAACGCCAGAAGCATAAAATACGATATAAATGCAACAGCTTTTCCATCGTATAAAGTGAACAATTGCGGACATTGTGAATGTAATGTTCATTTCTACGTTCCGGTCAACCTAGGCGTCACTCTAGGGCGTTGCTCCACCACATCTAATAGCTACGGCCTTAGAAGTCAATGCCAGGAGCATAAAATACAATACAAATACAACAGCTTTCCCATCCTATAAAATGAATAATTGCAAACAGTGTGAAAGTTATGGTCATTTCTACGTTCCGGGCAACCTAGGCTTCACTCCAGGCCGTTGCTCCACCAGATCCAATAGCTAGGGCCTTAGAAGTCAACGCCAGAAGCATAAAATACAATATAAATACAACAGTTGTTCCATCGCATAACAGGAATAATTGCAACCAGTGTGAAAGATATGGTCATAACTACGTTCCGGGCAACCTAGGCTTCACTCTTGGACGTTGCCCCACCAGATCGAATAGCTAGGACCTTAGAACTCAACGCCCGAAGCATAAAATGCAAAATAAATAGAACAGTTTTTCCATTGTATAAAACGAATAACTGCAACCAGTGTGAAAGTACTGGTCATTTCTACGTTCAGGGCAACCTAGGCTTCACTGTAGGGTGTTGCTCCGCCAGATCGAATAGGTAGGGCCTTAGAAGTCAGCGCCAGAAGCATAAAATACAAAATAAATAGAGCAGTTTTTCCATGTATAAAACGAATAATTGCTACCAGTGTGAAAGTTATGGTCATTTCCACGTTCTGGGCAACCTAGGCTTCACTCCAGGGCGTTGTTCCACCAGATGGAATAGTAAGGGCCTAAGAAGTCAACGCAAGAAGCATAAAATACGATATAAATACTACGGCTTTTCCATCGTATAAAATGAATAATTGCTAACAGTGTGAAAGTTATGGTCATTTCTAAGTTCCCGGCAACCTAGGCTTCACCCTAGGGCGTTGTTCCACCAGATGGAATAGTTAGGGTCTAAGAAGTCAGCGCCAGGAGCATAAAATACGATATAAATACTACAGCTTTTCCATCGTATAAAACGAATAATTGCTACCAGTGTGAAAGTTATGGTCATTTCTACGTTCCGGGCAACCTAGGCTTCATTCTAGGGCGCTGTTCCACCAGATCGAACAGACAGGGCCTAAGAAGTCAACGCCAGAAGAATAAAATACGATATAAGTACAACAGTTTTTCCATTGTATAAAGTGAATAATTGCAAACATTGTGAAAGTAATGGTCATTTCTACGTTCCGGGCAACCTAGACGTCACTGTAGGGCGTTGCTCCACCACAGCTAATAGCTACGGCCTTAGAAGTCAGCGCCAGAAGCATAAAATACATTAAAAATGCAACAGTTTTTCCATCGTATAGCATGACTAATTGCAGCCAGTGCGAAAGTAATGATCATATCGACGTTTCGGGCATCCTAGGCTTAACTCTGAGGCGTTGCTCCACCGGATCGAAGAGTTAGGGCCTTAGAAGTCAACGCCATAAGCATAAACTACAAAATAAATACAACAGTCTTTCCATCGTATAAAACGTATAATTGCAACCAGTGTGAAAGTACTGGTCATTTCTAGGTTCCGGGTAACCTAGGTTTCACTCTAGGGCGTTGCTGCACCTGATCGAATAGTTAGGGCTTATGAAGTCAACGCCAGAAGCATAAAATACAATAATGGTGCAACAGTTTTTCCATCGTATAGCAGGAATAATTGCAACCAGTGTGAAGGTAATCGTATGTTCTACGTTCCGGGCATCCTAGGCTTCACTCTAGGGCGTTGCTCCACCAGATCGAATAGCTAGGGACTTAGAATTCAACGCCAGAAGGATAAAATACAATATAAGTACAACAGTTTTTCCATCGTATAAAATGAATAATTGCAGACATTGTGAAAGTAATGGACATTTCTACGTTCCGGTCAACCTAGGCGTCACTCTAGGGCGTTGCTCCACCACATCTAATAGCTACGGCCTTAGAAGTCAACGCCAGGAGCATAAAATACGATATAAATACAACAGCTTTTCCATCGTATAAAATGAATAATTGCGAACAGTGTGAAAGTAATGGTCATTTCTACGTTCCGGGTAACCTAGGCGTCACTCTAGGGCGTTGCTCCATCATATATAATAGCTACGACCTTAGAAGTCAACGCCAGAAACACAAAATACAATAAAAATGCAGCAGATTTTCCATCGTATAGCATGACTAATTGCAACCAGTGCGAAAGTAATGACCATATCGACATTTCGGGCACCCTAGACTTAACTCTGAGGCGCTGCTCCACCAGATCCAAGAGTTAGGGCCTTAGAAGTCAACGCCAGAAGCATAAACTACAAAATAAATACAACAGCCTTTCCATCGTATAAAACGAATAATTGCAACCTGTGTGATGGTTATGGACATATCTACGTTCCGGGCAACCTAGGCTTCACTGTAGGGCATTGCTCCACCAAATCGAATAGTTAGGACCTTAGAAGTCAACGCCCGAATCATAAAATACAATACAAGTACAACAGTTTTTCCATCGTATAAAATGAATGATTGCGAACATTGTGAAAGTAATGGTCATTTCTACGTTCCGGGCAACCTACGCGTCACTCTAGGGCGTTGCTGCTCCACATCTGATAGCTACGCCCTTAGAAGTTAACGCCGGAAGCATAAAATACAATATAAATACAACAGCTTTGCCATGGTATAAAATGAATAATTGCAAACAGTGTGAAGGTAATGGTCGTTTCTACGTTCCGGGCAACCTAGGCTTCACTCTAGGGCGTTGTTCCACCAGATGGAATAGTTAGGGCCTAAGAAGTCAACGCCAGAAGCATAAAATACGATATAAATGCAACAGCTTTTCCATCGTATAAAGTGAACAATTGCGGACATTGTGAATGTAGTTCATTTCTACGTTCCGGTCAACCTAGGCGTCACTCTATGGCGTTGCTCCACCACATCTAATAGCTACGGCCTTAGAAGTCAATGCCAGGAGCATAAAATACAATATAAATACAACAGCTTTCCCATCCTATAAAATGAATAATTGCAAACAGTGTGAAAGTTATGGTCATTTCTACGTTCCGGGCAACCTAGGCTTCACTCTAGGCCGTTGCTCCACCAGATCCAATAGCTAGGGCCTTAGAAGTCAACGCCAGAAGCATAAAATACAATATAAATACAACAGTTGTTCCATCGCATAACAGGAATAATTGCAACCAGTGTGAAAGATATGGTCATAACTACGTTCCGGGCAACCTAGGCTTCACTCTTGGACGTTGCCCCACCAGATCGAATAGCTAGGACCTTAGAATTCAACGCCCGAAGCATAAAATGCAAAATAAATAGAACAGTTTTTCCATTGTATAAAACGAATAACTGCAACCAGTGTGAAAGTACTGGTCATTTCTACGTTCAGGGCAACCTAGGCTTCACTGTAGGGTGTTGCTCCGCCAGATCGAATAGGTAGGGCCTTAGAAGTCAGCGCCAGAAGCATAAAATACAAAATAAATAGAGCAGTTTTTCCATGTATAAAACGAATAATTGCTACCAGTGTGAAAGTTATGGTCATTTCCACGTTCTGGGCAACCTAGGCTTCACTCCAGGGCGTTGTTCCACCAGATGGAATAGTAAGGGCCTAAGAAGTCAACGCAAGAAGCATAAAATACGATATAAATACTACGGCTTTTCCATCGTATAAAACGAATAATTGCTAACAGTGTGAAAGTTATGGTCATTTCTAAGTTCCCGGCAACCCAGGCTTCACCCTAGGGCGTTGTTCCACCAGATGGAATAGTTAGGGTCTAAGAAGTCAGCGCCAGGAGCATAAAATACGATATAAATACTACAGCCTTTCCATCGTATATAATGTATATTAGCAAACAGTGTGAAAGTAATGGTCATTTCTACGTTCCGGGCAACCTAGACGTCACTGTAGGGCGTTGCACCACCACAGCTAATAGCTACGGCCTTAGAAGTCAGCGCCAGAAGCATAAAATACATTAAAAATGCAACAGTTTTTCCATCGTATAGCATGACTAATTGCAGCCAGTGCGAAAGTAATGATCATATCGACGTTTCGGGCATCCTAGGCTTAACTCAGAGGCGTTGCTCCACCGGATCGAAGAGTTAGGGCCTTAGAAGTCAACGCCAGAAGCATAAAATACGATATAAATACATCAGCCTTTCCATCGTATAAAACGAATAATGGTAACCAGTGTGAAAGTTATGGTCATTTCTACGTTCCGGGCAACCTAATCTTCACTCTAGGGCGTTGCTCCGCCAGATCGAATAGATAGGGCCTTAGAAGTCGACGCCCGAAGCATAAAATGCAAAATAAATAGAACAGTTTTTCCATTGTATAAAACGAATAATTCAACCAGTGTTAAAGTACTGGTCATTTCTACGTTCCGTGTAACCTAGGTTTCACTCTAGGGCGTTGCTCCACCAGATCAAATAGTTAGGGCCTATGAAGTCAACGCCAGAAGCATAAAATACAATAATGTTGCAACAGTTTTTCCATCGCATAACAGGAATAATTGCAACCAGTGTGAAGGTAATCGTATGTTCTACGTTCGGGGCAACCTAGGCTTCACGTTAGGGCGTTGCTCCACCAGATCGAATAGCTAGGGCCTTAGAAGTCAACGCCCGAAGCGTAAAATGCAAAATAAATAGAACAGTTTTTCCATTGTATAAAACGAATAATTGCTACCAGAGTGAAAGTTATGGACATTTCTACGTTCCGGGCAACCTAGGCTTAACCCTAGTGCGTTGTTCCACCAGATGGAACAGTTAGGGCCTAAGAAGTCAACGCCAGAAGCATAAAATACGATGTAAATACAACAGCTTTTCCACGGTATAAAACGAATAATGGTAACCAGCGTGAAAGTTATGGTCATTTCTACGTTCCGGGCAGCCTAGGCATCATTCTAGGGCGTTGTTCCACCAGATCGAATAGTTAGGGCCTAAGAAGTCAACGCCAGAAGCATAAAATGAAATATAAATATAACAGTTTTTTCATCGTATAAAACGAATAATAGCAACCAGTGTGAAGTTATGGTCATTTCTACGGTCCGGGCAACCTAGGCTTCACTCCAGGGAGTTGCTCCACCAGATCGAATAGTTAGGGCCTTAGAAGTCGACGCCAGAAGCATAAAATACGATATAAATACAACAGCTTTTCCATCGTATAAAACGAATAATGGCAACCAGTCTGAAAGTTATGGTCATTTCTACGTTCCGGGCAACCTAGGCTTCACTCTAGGCCGTTGCTCCACCAGATCGAATAGCTAGGGCCTTAGAAGTCAACGCCCGAAGCATAAATTACAATATAGGTGCAACAGCTTTTCCATCGTATATAATGTATATTTGCAAACAGTGTGAAAGTAATGGTCCTTTCTACGTTCCGGGCAACCTAGGCTTCACCCTAGGGCGTTGTTCCACCAGATCGAACATTTAGGGCCTAAGAAGTCAACGCAAGAAGCATAAAATACAATATAAATACAACAACTTTTCCATCTTATAAAATGAATAATTGCAAACAGTGTGAAAGTAATGGTCACATCTACGTTCCGGGCAACCTAGGCTTCACTCTAGGCCGTTGCTCCACCAGATCCAATAGCTAGGGCCTTAGAAGTCAACGCCAGAAGCATAAAATACAATATAAATACAACAGTTGTTCCATCGCATAACAGGAATAATTGCAACCAGTGTGAAAGATATGGTCATAACTACGTTCCGGGCAACCTAGGCTTCACTCTTGGACGTTGCCCCACCAGATCGAATAGCTAGGACCTTAGAATTCAACGCCCGAAGCATAAAATGCAAAATAAATAGAACAGTTTTTCCATTGTATAAAACGAATAACTGCAACCAGTGTGAAAGTACTGGTCATTTCTACGTTCAGGGCAACCTAGGCTTCACTGTAGGGTGTTGCTCCGCCAGATCGAATAGGTAGGGCCTTAGAAGTCAGCGCCAGAAGCATAAAATACAAAATAAATAGAGCAGTTTTTCCATGTATAAAACGAATAATTGCTACCAGTGTGAAAGTTATGGTCATTTCCACGTTCTGGGCAACCTAGGCTTCACTCCAGGGCGTTGTTCCACCAGATGGAATAGTAAGGGCCTAAGAAGTCAACGCAAGAAGCATAAAATACGATATAAATACTACGGCTTTTCCATCGTATAAAATGAATAATTGCTAACAGTGTGAAAGTTATGGTCATTTCTAAGTTCCCGGCAACCTAGGCTTCACCCTAGGGCGTTGTTCCACCAGATGGAATAGTTAGGGTCTAAGAAGTCAGCGCCAGGAGCATAAAATACGATATAAATACTACAGCTTTTCCATCGTATAAAACGAATAATTGCTACCAGTGTGAAAGTTATGGTCATTTCTACGTTCCGGGCAACCTAGGCTTCACCCTAGGGCGTTGTTCCACCAGATGGAATAGTTAGGGCCTAAGAAGTCAACGCCAGACGCATAAAATACAATATAAATACAACAGCCTTTCCATCGTATATAATGTATATTAGCAAACAGTGTGAAAGTAATGGTCATTTCTACGTTCCTGGCAACCTAGGCTTCACTCTAGAGCGTTGTCCCAGAAGATCGATTAGTTTGGGCCTAAGAAGTCGACGCCAGAGGAATAAAATGCAATATAAGTACAACAGATTACCAACGTATAAAATGAATAATTGCAAACATTGTGAAAGTAATGGTCATTTCTACGTTCCGGGCAACCTAGGCTTCATTCTAGGGCGCTGTTCCACCAGATCGAACAGACAGGGCCTAAGAAGTCAACGCCAGAAGAATAAAATACGATATAAGTACAACAGTTTTTCCATTGTATAAAGTGAATAATTGCAAACATTGTGAAAGTAATGGTCATTTCTACGTTCCGGGCAACCTAGACGTCACTGTAGGGCGTTGCTCCACCACAGCTAATAGCTACGGCCTTAGAAGTCAGCGCCAGAAGCATAAAATACATTAAAAATGCAACAGTTTTTCCATCGTATAGCATGACTAATTGCAGCCAGTGCGAAAGTAATGATCATATCGACGTTTCGGGCATCCTAGGCTTAACTCTGAGGCGTTGCTCCACCGGATCGAAGAGTTAGGGCCTTAGAAGTCAACGCCATAAGCATAAACTACAAAATAAATACAACAGTCTTTCCATCGTATAAAACGTATAATTGCAACCAGTGTGAAAGTACTGGTCATTTCTAGGTTCCGGGTAACCTAGGTTTCACTCTAGGGCGTTGCTGCACCTGATCGAATAGTTAGGGCTTATGAAGTCAACGCCAGAAGCATAAAATACAATAATGGTGCAACAGTTTTTCCATCGTATAGCAGGAATAATTGCAACCAGTGTGAAGGTAATCGTATGTTCTACGTTCCGGGCATCCTAGGCTTCACTCTAGGGCGTTGCTCCACCAGATCGAATAGCTAGGGACTTAGAATTCAACGCCAGAAGGATAAAATACAATATAAGTACAACAGTTTTTCCATCGTATAAAATGAATAATTGCAGACATTGTGAAAGTAATGGACATTTCTACGTTCCGGTCAACCTAGGCGTCACTCTAGGGCGTTGCTCCACCACATCTAATAGCTACGGCCTTAGAAGTCAACGCCAGGAGCATAAAATACGATATAAATACAACAGCTTTTCCATCGTATAAAATGAATAATTGCGAACAGTGTGAAAGTAATGGTCATTTCTACGTTCCGGGTAACCTAGGCGTCACTCTAGGGCGTTGCTCCATCATATATAATAGCTACGACCTTAGAAGTCAACGCCAGAAGCACAAAATACAATAAAAATGCAGCAGATTTTCCATCGTATAGCATGACTAATTGCAACCAGTGCGAAAGTAATGACCATATCGACATTTCGGGCACCCTAGACTTAACTCTGAGGCGCTGCTCCACAAGATCCAAGAGTTAGGGCCTTAGAAGTCAACGCCAGAAGCATAAACTACAAAATAAATACAACAGCCTTTCCATCGTATAAAACGAATAATTGCAACCTGTGTGATGGTTATGGACATATCTACGTTCCGGGCAACCTAGGCTTCACTGTAGGGCATTGCTCCACCAAATCGAATAGTTAGGACCTTAGAAGTCAACGCCCGAATCATAAAATACAATACAAGTACAACAGTTTTTCCATCGTATAAAATGAATGATTGCGAACATTGTGAAAGTAATGGTCATTTCTACGTTCCGGGCAACCTACGCGTCACTCTAGGGCGTTGCTGCTCCACATCTGATAGCTACGCCCTTAGAAGTTAACGCCGGAAGCATAAAATACAATATAAATACAACAGCTTTGCCATGGTATAAAATGAATAATTGCAAACAGTGTGAAGGTAATGGTCGTTTCTACGTTCCGGGCAACCTAGGCTTCACTCTAGGGCGTTGTTCCACCAGATGGAATAGTTAGCGCCTAAGAAGTCAACGCCAGAAGCATAAAATACGATATAAATGCAACAGCTTTTCCATCGTATAAAGTGAACAATTGCGGACATTGTGAATGTAGTTCATTTCTACGTTCCGGTCAACCTAGGCGTCACTCTAGGGCGTTGCTCCACCACATCTAATAGCTACGGCCTTAGAAGTCAATGCCAGGAGCATAAAATACAATATAAATACAACAGCTTTCCCATCCTATAAAATGAATAATTGCAAACAGTGTGAAAGTTATGGTCATTTCTACGTTCCGGGCAACCTAGGCTTCACTCTAGGCCGTTGCTCCACCAGATCCAATAGCTAGGGCCTTAGAAGTCAACGCCAGAAGCATAAAATACAATATAAATACAACAGTTGTTCCATCGCATAACAGGAATAATTGCAACCAGTGTGAAAGATATGGTCATAACTACGTTCCGGGCAACCTAGGCTTCACTCTTGGACGTTGCCCCACCAGATCGAATAGCTAGGACCTTAGAATTCAACGCCCGAAGCATAAAATGCAAAATAAATAGAACAGTTTTTCCATTGTATAAAACGAATAACTGCAACCAGTGTGAAAGTACTGGTCATTTCTACGTTCAGGGCAACCTAGGCTTCACTGTAGGGTGTTGCTCCGCCAGATCGAATAGGTAGGGCCTTAGAAGTCAGCGCCAGAAGCATAAAATACAAAATAAATAGAGCAGTTTTTCCATGTATAAAACGAATAATTGCTACCAGTGTGAAAGTTATGGTCATTTCCACGTTCTGGGCAACCTAGGCTTCACTCCAGGGCGTTGTTCCACCAGATGGAATAGTAAGGGCCTAAGAAGTCAACGCAAGAAGCATAAAATACGATATAAATACTACGGCTTTTCCATCGTATAAAACGAATAATTGCTAACAGTGTGAAAGTTATGGTCATTTATAAGTTCCCGGCAACCCAGGCTTCACCCTAGGGCGTTGTTCCACCAGATGGAATAGTTAGGGTCTAAGAAGTCAGCGCCAGGAGCATAAAATACGATATAAATACTACAGCTTTTCCATCGTATAAAACGAATAATTGCTACCAGTGTGAAAGTTATGGTCATTTCTACGTTCCGGGCAACCTAGGCTTCACCCTAGGGCGTTGTTCCACCAGATGGAATAGTTAGGGCCTAAGAAGTCAACGCCAGAAGCATAAAACACATTAAAGATGCAACAGTTTTTCCATCGTATAACAGGAATAATTGCAACCAGTGTGAACGTAATGGTATGTTCTACGTTCCGGGCAACCTACTCTTCACTCTAGGGCGGTGCTCCACCAGGTTAAATAGTTAGGGCCTAAGAAGTCAACGCCAGAAGCATAAAATACAATATAAATACAACAGCCTTTCCATCGTATATAATGTATATTAGCAAACAGTGTGAAAGTAATGGTCATTTCTACGTTCCGGGCAACCTAGACGTCACTGTAGGGCGTTGCACCACCACAGCTAATAGCTACGGCCTTAGAAGTCAGCGCCAGAAGCATAAAATACATTAAAAATGCAACAGTTTTTCCATCGTATAGCATGACTAATTGCAGCCAGTGCGAAAGTAATGATCATATCGACGTTTCGGGCATCCTAGGCTTAACTCTGAGGCGTTGCTCCACCGGATCGAAGAGTTAGGGCCTTAGAAGTCAACGCCAGAAGCATAAAATACGATATAAATACATCAGCCTTTCCATCGTATAAAACGAATAATGGTAACCAGTGTGAAAGTTATGGTCATTTCTACGTTCCGGGCAACCTAATCTTCACTCTAGGGCGTTGCTCCGCCAGATCGAATAGATAGGGCCTTAGAAGTCGACGCCCGAAGCATAAAATGCAAAATAAATAGAACAGTTTTTCCATTGTATAAAACGAATAATTCAACCAGTGTTAAAGTACTGGTCATTTCTACGTTCCGTGTAACCTAGGTTTCACTCTAGGGCGTTGCTCCACCAGATCAAATAGTTAGGGCCTATGAAGTCAACGCCAGAAGCATAAAATACAATAATGTTGCAACAGTTTTTCCATCGCATAACAGGAATAATTGCAACCAGTGTGAAGGTAATCGTATGTTCTACGTTCGGGGCAACCTAGGCTTCACGTTAGGGCGTTGCTCCACCAGATCGAATAGTTAGGGCCTTAGAAGTCAACGCCCGAAGCGTAAAATGCAAAATAAATAGAACAGTTTTTCCATTGTATAAAACGAATAATTGCTACCAGAGTGAAAGTTATGGACATTTCTACGTTCCGGGCAACCTAGGCTTAACCCTAGTGCGTTGTTCCACCAGATGGAACAGTTAGGGCCTAAGAAGTCAACGCCAGAAGCATAAAATACGATGTAAATACAACAGCTTTTCCACCGTATAAAACGAATAATGGTAACCAGTGTGAAAGTTATGGTCATTTCTACGTTCCGGGCAGCCTAGGCATCATTCTAGGGCGTTGTTCCACCAGATCGAATAGTTAGGGCCTAAGAAGTCAACGCCAGAAGCATAAAATGAAATATAAATATAACAGTTTTTTCATCGTATAAAACGAATAATAGCAACCAGTGTGAAGTTATGGTCATTTCTACGGTCCGGGCAACCTAGGCTTCACTCCAGGGAGTTGCTCCACCAGATCGAATAGTTAGGGCCTTAGAAGTCGACGCCAGAAGCATAAAATACGATATAAATACAACAGCTTTTCCATCGTATAAACCGAATAATGGCAACCAGTCTGAAAGTTATGGTCATTTCTACGTTCCGGGCAACCTAGGCTTGACTCTAGGGCGTTGTCCCACCAGATCGAATAGTTAGGGCTTTAGAAGTCAGCGCCGGAAGCATAAAATACAATATAGATAAAACAGTTTTTCCATCGTATACAAGGAATAATTCGAACCATTGTGAATGTGATAGTCGTTTCTACGTTCCGGGCAACCTAGGCTTCACTCGTGGACGTTGCGCCACCAGATCGAATAGCTAGGATCTTAGCAGTCACCGACAGAAGCATAAAATACAATAAGAATACAACAATTTTTCCATCGTATTACGGGAATAATTACAACCAGTGTGATAGTGATGGTCATTTCTACGTTCCGGGTAACCTGGGCTTCACTCTAGGGCGGTGCTCCACCAGATCAAATAGTTAAGGCCATAGCAGTCAACGCCAGAAGCATAAAATACAATATAAATACAACAGGTTTTCCATCGTATATAACGAATAATTGCAAACATTATGAAAGTACCGGTCATTTCTACGTTTCGGGCAACCTAGGCTTCACTCTAGGGCGGTGCTCTATCAGATCGAATAGTTAGGGCCTTAGAAGTCAACGCCAGAAGCATTAAATACAATATAAATACAACAGCTTTTCCATCGTATAACAGGAATAATAGCAACCAGTGTGAAAGATATGGTCATTTCTACGTTCCGGGCAACCTAGGGTTCTCTCTAGGGCGTTGGTCCACCAGATCCAATGGTTAGGGCCTAAGGAGTCAACGCCAGAAGCACCAAATACAAAATAATTACAACAGTATATCCATCGTATAAAACGAATAATTGCAACCAGTGTGAAAGTAATGGCCATTTCTACGTTCCGGGCAACCTAGGCTTCACTCTAGGACGTTGCTCCACCGGATGGAATAGTTAGGGCTTTAGAAGTCAGCACCGTTAGCATAAAATACAATATAGATACAACAGTTTTTCCATCCTATAAAACGAACGATTGCATCCAATGTGAAAGTAATGGCCATTTCTACGTTCCGCGCAACCTATGCTTCACTCTAGGGCGTTGCTCCACCAGATCGAATAGTTAGGGCCTTAGAAGTCAACGCCCGAAGCATAAAATACAATAAAGATACAACAGATTTTCAATCGTATAACAGGAGTAATTGCAGCTAGCGTGAATGTTATGGTTATTTCTACGTTCCGGGCAACCTAGGCTTCAATATAGGGAGTTGTTCCACCAGACCGAATAGCTACGGAGTTAGAAGTCAACGCCAGAAGCATAAAATACAATATAAATACAACAACTTTTCCATCGTATAAAATGAACAATTGCAAACAGTGTTAAAGTAATGGTCATTTCTACATTCCGCGCATCCTAGGCTCCACTCTGGGGCGTTGCTCCACCAGATCGAATTGTTAGGGCCTAAGAAGTCAACGCCAGAAGCATAAAATACAATAAAAATACAACGGTTTTTCCATCGTATAAAACGAATAATTGCAACCAGTGTGAAGGTAATGGTCTTTTCCACGTTCCGGGCAGCCTAGGCTTCAATCTAGGTTGTTGCTCCACCAGATCGAACATTTAGGGCCTAAGAAGTCAACGCAAGAAGCATAAAATACAATATAAATCCAACAGTTGGTCCATCGTATAAAACGAATAATTGCATCCAGTGTGAAAGTAATGGTCATTTCTACGTTCCGGGCAACCTAGGCTTCACTCTAGGGCGTAGCTCCAGCAGATCAAATAGTTAAGGCCTAAGAAGTCAAGGCCAGAAGCATAAAATACAATATAGATGCAACAGTTTTTCCATCGTAAGACAGGAATAATTGCAATAATTGTAAAAGTTATGGTCATTTGTACGTTCCGGACAACCTAGGCTTCACGCTAGGGCATTGCTCCACCAGACCGAATAGTTAGGGCCCTAGAAGGCGACGCCAGAACCATAAAGTACAATATAAATACAACAGTTTTTCCATCGTATAACAGGAATAATTGCAACCAGTGTGAAAGTAATGGTCATTTCTACGTTCCTGGCAACCTAGGTTTCACACTACGGCGTTGCTCCACCAGATCGAATAGTTAGGGCCTAAGAAGTCAACGCCAGATGCATAAAATACAATCAAGGTGCAACAGTTTTTCCATCGTATAACAGGAATAATTGCAACCAGTGTGAAGGTAATGGTATGTTCCAAGTTCCGGGCAACCTAGGCTCCACTCTAGGGCGGTGGTCCACCAGATCAAATAGTTAGGGCCTAAGAAGTCAACGCCAGAAGCATAATATACAATATAAATACAAGAGCTTTTCCATCGTATAAAACGAATAATTGCAACCAGTGTGAAAGTAATGGTCATTTCTGAGTCCCGGGCAACCTAGGCTTCACTCTTGGACGTTGCGCCACCAGATCGAATAGCTAGGATCTTAGCAGTCAACGACAGAAGCATAAAATACAATAAGAATACAACAATTTTTCCATCGTATTACGGGAATAATTACAACCAGTGTGATAGTGATGGTCATTTCTACGTTCCGGACAACCTAGGGTTCACGCTAGGGCGTTGGTCCACCAGATCCAATGGTTAGGGCCTAAGAAATCAACGCCAGAAGCACCAAATACAAAATAATTACAACAGTATATCCATCGTATAAAACAAATAATTGCAACCAGTGTGAAAGTAATGGCCATTTCTACGTTCCGGGCAACCTAGGCTTCACTCTAGGACGTTGCTCCACCGGATCGAATAGTTAGGGCCTTAGAAGTCAACGCCGGAAGCATAAAATACAATATAGATACAACAGTTTTTCCATCGTATACAAGGAATAATTCGAACCATTGTGAATGTGATAGTCGTTTCTACGTTCCGGGCAACCTAGGCTTCAATCTAGATCGTTGTTCCACCAGATCGAATTGTTAGGACCTTTGAAGTCAACGCCAGAAGTATAAAATACAAAACAAATACAACAGTTTTTCCATCGTATAAAACGAATAATTGCAAACAGTGTGGAAGTTATGGTCATTTCTATTTTCCGGGCAACCTAGGCTTCACTATAGGGCGTTGATCCACCACATCGAATAGCTACGGCCTTAGAAGCCAACGTCAGAAGCATAAAATACAATAGAAATACAACAGCTTTTCCTGCGTACAAATTGAATAATTGCATCCAATGTGAAGGTAATGGCCATTTCTACGTTCCGGGCAACCTAGGCTTCACTCTAGGGCGTTGCTCCACCAGATCGAATAGTTAGGGCCTTAGATGCTAACGCCCGAAGCATAAAATAAAATAAAGATACAACAGATTTTCAATCGTATAACAGGAGTAATTGCAGCCAGCGTGAAGATTATGGTCATTTCTACGTTCCGGGCAATCTAGGCTTCACTCTAGGACGTTGCTCCACCGGATCGAATAGTTAGGGCCCAAGAAGTCAACGCCAGAAGCATAAAATACACTAAAAATGCAACAGTTTTTCCATCGTATAAAACGAATAATTGCATCCAGTGTGAAAGTAATGGTCATTTCTACGTTCCGGGTAACCTGGGCTTCACTCTAGGGCGGTGCTCCACCAGATCAAATAGTTAAGGCCATAGAAGTCAACGCCAGAAGCATAAAATACAATATAAATACAACAGGTTTTCCATCGTATATAACGAACAATTGCAAACATTGTGAAAGTACCGGTCATTTCTACGTTTCGGGCAAGCTAGGCTTCACTCTAGGGCGGTGCTCCATCAGATCGAATAGTTAGGGCCTTAGAAGTCAACGCCAGAAGCATTAAATACAATATAAATACAACAGCTTTTCCATCGTATTACAGGAATAATAGCAACCAGTGTGAAAGATATGGTCATTTCTACGTTCCGGGCAACCTAGGGTACACTCTAGGGCGTTGGTCCACCAGATCCAATGGCTAGGGCCTAAGAAGTCAACGCCAGAAGTACCAGATACAAAATAATTACAACAGTATATCCATCGTATAAAACGAATAATTGCAACCAGTGTGAAAGTAATGGCCATTTCTACGTTCCGAGCAACCTAGGCTTCACTCTAGGACGTTGCTCCACCGGATCGAATAGTTAGGGCTTTAGAAGTCAGCACCGTTAGCATAAAATACAATATAGATACAACAGTTTTTCCATCCTCTAAAACGAACGATTGCATCCAATGTGAAAGTAATGGCCATTTCTACGTTCCGGGCAACCTAGGCTTCACTCTAGGGCGTTGCTCCACCAGATCGAATAGTTAGGGCCTTAGAAGTCAACGCCCGAAGCATAAAATACAATAAAGATACAACAGATTTTCAATCGTATAACAGGAGTAATTGCAGCTAGCGTGAATGTTATGGTTATTTCTACGTTCCGGGCAACCTAGGCTTCAATATAGGGAGTTGTTCCACCAGACCGAATAGCTACGGAGTTAGAAGTCAACGCCAGAAGCATAAAATACAATATAAATACAACAACTTTTCCATCGTATAAAATGAACAATTGCAAACAGTGTTAAAGTAATGGTCATTTCTACATTCCGCGCATCCTAGGCTCCACTCTGGGGCGTTGCTCCACCAGATCGAATTGTTAGGGCCTAAGAAGTCAACGCCAGAAGCATAAAATACAATAAAAATACAACGGTTTTTCCATCGTATAAAACGAATAATTGCAACCAGTGTGAAGGTAATGGTCTTTTCCACGTTCCGGGCAGCCTAGGCTTCAATCTAGGTTGTTGCTCCACCAGATCGAACATTTAGGGCCTAAGAAGTCAACGCAAGAAGCATAAAATACAATATAAATACAACAGTTGGTCCATCGTATAAAACGAATAATTGCATCCAGTGTGAAAGTAATGGTCATCTCTACGTTCCGGGCAACCTAGGCTTCACTCTAGGGCGTTGCTCCAGCAGATCAAATAGTTAAGGCCTAAGAAGTCAAGGCCAGAAGCATAAAATACAATATAGATACAACAGCTTTTCCATCGCATAAAACGACTAATTGCAACCAGTGTGAAATTTATGGTTATTTCTACGTTCCGGGCAACCTAGGCTTCACTCTAGGGCGTTGCTCCACCAAATCGAATAGTTAGGGCCTTAGAAGTGAACGCCAGAAGCATAAAATACAATAAAGATGCAACAGTTTTTCATCGTAAGACAGGAATAATTGCAATAATTGTAAAAGTTATGGTCATTTGTACGTTCCGGACAACCTAGGCTTCACGCTAGGGCATTGCTCCACCAGACCGAATAGTTAGGGCCCTAGAAGGCGACGCCAGAACCATAAAGTACAATATAAATACAACAGTTTTTCCATCGTATAACAGGAATAATTGCAACCAGTGTGAAAGTAATGGTCATTTCTACGTTCCTGGCAACCTAGGTTTCACACTACGGCGTTGCTCCACCAGATCGAATAGTTAGGGCCTAAGAAGTCAACGCCAGAAGCATAAAATACGATACATACACAACAGATTTTCCATCGTGTAAAACGATTAATTGCAACCAGTGTCTAAGTTATGGTCATTTCTACGTTCCGGGCAACCTAGGCTTCACTCTAGGGCGTTGCTCCAGCAGATCGAACAGTTAGGGCCTTAGAAGACAATGCCAGATGCATAAAATACAATCAAGGTGCAACAGTTTTTCCATCGTATAACAGGAATAATTGCAACCAGTGTGAAGGTAATGGTATGTTCTAAGTTCCGGGCAACCTAGGCTCCACTCTAGGGCGGTGGTCCACCAGATCAAATAGTTAGGGCCTAAGAAGTCAACGCCAGAAGCATAATATACAATATAAATACAAGAGCTTTTCCATCGTATAAAACGAATAATTGCAACCAGTGTGAAAGTAATGGTCATTTCTGAGTCCCGGGCAACCTAGGCTTCACTCTTGGACGTTGCGCCACCAGATCGAATAGCTAGCATCTTAGCAGTCAACGACAGAAGCATAAAATACAATAAGAATACAACAATTTTTCCATCGTATTACGGGAATAATTACAACCAGTGTGATAGTGATGGTCATTTCTACGTTCCGGAAAACCTAGGGTTCACGCTAGGGCGTTGGTCCACCAGATCCAATGGTTAGGGCCTAAGAAATCAACGCCAGAAGCACCAAATACAAAATAATTACAACAGTATATCCATCGTATAAAACAAATAATTGCAACCAGTGTGAAAGTAATGGCCATTTCTACGTTCCGGGCAACCTAGGCTTCACTCTAGGACGTTGCTCCACCGGATCGAATAGTTAGGGCCTTAGAAGTCAACGCCGGAAGCATAAAATACAATATAGATACAACAGTTTTTCCATCGTATACAAGGAATAATTCGAACCATTGTGAATGTGATAGTCGTTTCTACGTTCCGGGCAACCTAGGCTTCAATCTAGATCGTTGTTCCACCAGATCGAATTGTTAGGACCTTTGAAGTCAACGCCAGAAGTATAAAATACAAAACAAATACAACAGTTTTTCCATCGTATAAAACGAATAATTGCAAACAGTGTGGAAGTTATGGTCATTTCTATTTTCCGGGCAACCTAGGCTTCACTATAGGGCGTTGATCCACCACATCGAATAGCTACGGCCTTAGAAGCCAACGTCAGAAGCATAAAATACAATAGAAATACAACAGCTTTTCCTGCGTACAAATTGAATAATTGCATCCAATGTGAAGGTAATGGCCATTTCTACGTTCCGGGCAACCTAGGCTTCACTCTAGGGCGTTGCTCCACCAGATCGAATAGTTAGGGCCTTAGAAGTCAACGCCCGAAGCATAAAATACACTAAAGATACAACAGATTTTCAATCGTATAACAGGAGTAATTGCAACTAGTGTGAAATGGATGGTCATTTCTACGTTCCGGGCAACCTAGGCTTCACTCTAGGGCGTTGCTCCACCAGATCGAATAGTTAGGGCCTTAGATGCTAACGCCCGAAGCATAAAATAAAATAAAGATACAACAGATTTTCAATCGTATAACAGGAGTAATTGCAGCCAGCGTGAAGATTATGGTCATTTCTACGTTCCGGGCAATCTAGGCTTCACTCTAGGACGTTGCTCCACCGGATCGAATAGTTAGGGCCCAAGAAGTCAACGCCAGAAGCATAAAATACACTAAAAATGCAACAGTTTTTCCATCGTATAAAACGAATAATTGCATCCAGTGTGAAAGTAATGGCCATTTCGACGTTCCGGGCAACCTAGGCTTCAATATAGGGAGTTGTTCCACCAGATCGAACATTTAGGGCCTAAGAAGTCAACCCAAGAAGCATAAAATACAATAAAAATACAACGGTTTTTCCATCGTATAAAACGAATAATTGCAACCAGTGTGAAGGTAATGGTCTTTTCTACGTTCCGGGCAACCTAGGCTTCAATCTAGGTCGTTGCTCCACCAGATCGAACATTTAGCGCCTAAGAGGTCAACGCAAGAAGCATAAAATACAATATAAATACAACAGTTTGTCCATCGTATAAAACGAATAATTGCATCCAGTGTGCAAGTTATGGCCATTTCTACGTTCCGGGCAACCTAGGCTTCACTATAGGGCGTTGCTCCACCACATCGAATAGCTACGGCCTTCGAAGCCAACGTCAGAAGCATAAAATACATTATAAATACAGCTTTTCCAGCGTATAAATTGAATAATTGCATCCAGTGTGAAAGTAATGGCCATTTCTACGTTCCGGGCAACCTAGGCTTCACTCTAGGGCGTTGCTCCAACAGATCGAATAGTTAGGGCCTTAGAAGTAAACGCCCGAAGCATAAAATACAATGGAGGTACAACAGACTTTCAATCGTATGACAGGAGTAATTGCAGCCAGCGTGAAGGTTATGCTCATTTCTACGTTCCGGGCAGCCTAGGCTTCAATATAGGGTGTTGTTCCACCAGAGTGAATAGCTACGGAGCTAGAGGTCAACGCCAGAAGCATAAAATACAATATAAATACAACAGCTTTTCCATCGTATTTAATATATATTTGCAACCAGTGTGAAAGTTATGGCCATTTCTACGTTCAGGGCAACCTGGGCTTCACTCTAGGGCGTTCCTCCACCAGATCGAATAGTTTGGGCCTTAGATATCAATGCGAGAAGCATAAAATGCAATATAAATGCAACAGTGTTTCCATCGTATAAAAGGAATAATTGCAACCAGTGTGAAGGTAATGGTCTTTTCTACGTTCCGGGCAACCTAGGCTTCAATCTAAGTCGTTGTTCCACCAGATCGAACAGTTAGGGCCTAAGAAGTCAAAGCCAGAAGCATAAAATACAATAAAAATGCAACGGTTTTTCCATCGTAAAAAAGGAATAATTGCAACCAGTGTGAAGGTAATGGTCTTTTCTACGTTCCGGGCAACCTAGGCTTCAATCTAGGACGTTGTTCCACCAGATCGAACAGTTAGGGCCTAACAAGTCAACGCAAGAAGCATAAAATACAATATAAATACAACAGTTTGTCCATCGTATAAAACGAATAATTGCATCCAGTGTGAAGGTTATGGCCATTTCTACGTTCCGGGCAACCTAGGCTTCACTCTAGGACGTTGCTCCACCAAATCGAATGGTTAGGGCCTTAGAAGTGAACGCCAGAAGCATAAAATACAATAAAGATGCAACAGTTTTTCCATCGTAAGACAGGAATAATTGCAATAATTGTAAAAGTTATGGTCATTTGTACGTTCCGGACAACCTAGGCTTCACGCTAGGGCATTGCTCCACCAGACCGAATAGTTAGGGCCCTAGAAGGCGACGCCAGAACCATAAAGTACAATATAAATACAACAGTTTTTCCATCGTATAACAGGAATAATTGCAACCAGTGTGAAAGTAATGGTCATTTCTACGTTCCTGGCAACCTAGGTTTCACACTACGGCGTTGCTCCACCAGATCGAATAGCTAGGGCCTAAGAAGTCAACGCCAGAAGCATAAAATACGATACATATGCAACAGATTTTCCATCGTGTAAAACGAATAATTGCAACCAGTGACTAAGTTATGGTCATTTCTACGTTCCGGGCAACCTAGGCTTCACTCTAGGGCGTTGCTCCAGCAGATCGAACAGTTAGGGCCTTAGAAGACAACGCCAGATGCATAAAATACAATCAAGGTGCAACAGTTTTTCCATCGTATAACAGGAATAATTGCAACCAGTGTGAAGGTAATGGTATGTTCTAAGTTCCGGGCAACCTAGGCTCCACTCTAGGGCGGTGGTCCACCAGATCAAATAGTTAGGGCCTAAGAAGTCAACGCCAGAAGCATAATATACAATATAAATACAAGAGCTTTTCCATCGTATAAAACGAATAATTGCAACCAGTGTGAAAGTAATGGTCATTTCTGAGTCCCGGGCAACCTAGGCTTCACTCTTGGACGTTGCGCCACCAGATCGAATAGCTAGGATCTTAGCAGTCAACGACAGAAGCATAAAATACAATAAGAATACAACAATTTTTCCATCGTATTACGGGAATAATTACAACCAGTGTGATAGTGATGGTCATTTCTACGTTCCGGACAACCTAGGGTTCACGCTAGGGCGTTGGTCCACCAGATCCAATGGTTAGGGCCTAAGAAATCAACGCCAGAAGCACCAAATACAAAATAATTACAACAGTATATCCATCGTATAAAACAAATAATTGCAACCAGTGTGAAAGTAATGGCCATTTCTACGTTCCGGGCAACCTAGGCTTCACTCTAGGACGTTGCTCCACCGGATCGAATAGTTAGGGCTTTAGAAGTCAGCACCGTTAGCATAAAATACAATATAGATACAACAGTTTTTCCATCCTATAAAACGAACGATTGCATCCAATGTGAAAGTAATGGCCATTTCTACGTTCCGGGCAACCTAGGCTTCACTCTAGGGCGTTGCTCCACCAGATCGAATAGTTAGGGCCTTAGAAGTCAACGCCCGAAGCATAAAATACAATAAAGATACAACAGATTTTTAATCGTATAACAGGAGTAATTGCAGCTAGCGTGAAGGTTATGGTCTTTTCTACGTTCCGGGCAACCTAGGCTTCATTCTAGGTTGTTGCTCCACCAGATCGAACATTTAGGGCCTAAGAAGTCAACGCAAGAAGCATAAAATACAATATAAATACAACAGTTGGTCCATCGTATAAAACGAATAATTGCATCCAGTGTGAAAGTAATGGTCATTTCTACGTTCCGGGCAACCTAGGCTTCACTCTAGGGCGTTGCTCCAGCAGATCGAACAGTTAGGGCCTTAGAAGTCAACGCCAGATGCATAAAATACAATCAAGATGCAACAGTTTTTCCATCGTATAACAGGAATAATTGCAACCAGTGTGAAGGTAATGGTATGTTCTACGTTCCGGGCAACCTAGGCTTCACTCTAGGGCGTTGCTCCAGCAGATCGAACAGTTAGGGCCTTAGAAGTCAACGCCAGATGCATAAAATACAATCAAGATGCAACAGTTTTTCCATCGTATAACAGGAATAATTGCAACCAGTGTGAAGGTAATGGTATGTTCTAAGTTCCGGGCAATCTAGGCTTCACTCTAGGACGTTGCTCCACCGGATCGAATAGTTAGGGCCCAAGAAGTCAACGCCAGAAGCATAAAATACACTAAAAATGCAACAGTTTTTCCATCGTATAAAACGAATAATTGCATCCAGTGTGAAAGTAATGGCCATTTCTACGTTCCGGGCAACCTAGGCTTCAATATAGGGAGTTGTTCCACCAGATCGAACATTTAGGGCCTAAGAAGTCAACGCAAGAAGCATAAAATACAATAAAAATACAACGGTTTTTCCATCGTATAAAACGAATAATTGCAACCAGTGTGAAGGTAATGGTCTTTTCTACGTTCCGGGCAACCTAGGCTTCAATCTAGGTCGTTGCTCCACCAGATCGAACATTTAGCGCCTAAGAGGTCAACGCAAGAAGCATAAAATACAATATAAATACAACAGTTTGTCCATCGTATAAAACGAATAATTGCATCCAGTGTGCAAGTAATGGCCATTTCTACGTTCCGGGCAACCTAGGCTTCACTATAGGGCGTTGCTCCACCACATCGAATAGCTACGGCCTTCGAAGCCAACGTCAGAAGCATAAAATACAATATAAATACAGCTTTTCCAGCGTATAAATTGAACAATTGCATCCAGTGTGAAAGTAATGGCCATTTCTACGTTCCGGGCAACCTAGGCTTCACTCTAGGGCGTTGCTCCAACAGATCGAATAGTTAGGGCCTTAGAAGTAAACGCCCGAAGCATAAAATACAATGGAGGTACAACAGACTTTCAATCGTATGACAGGAGTAATTGCAGCCAGCGTGAAGGTTATGCTCATTTCTACGTTCCGGGCAACCTAGGCTTCAATATAGGGTGTTGTTCCACCAGAGTGAATAGCTACGGAGCTAGAGGTCAACGCCAGAAGCATAAAATACAATATAAATACAACAGCTTTTCCATCGTATTTAATATATATTTGCAACCAGTGTGAAAGTTATGGCCATTTCTACGTTCAGGGCAACCTGGGCTTCACTCTAGGCCGTTCCTCCACCAGATCGAATAGTTTGGGCCTTAGATATCAATGCGAGAAGCATAAAATGCAATATAAATGCAACAGTGGTTCCATCGTATAAAAGGAATAATTGCAACCAGTGTGAAGGTAATGGTCTTTTCTACGTTCCGGGCAACCTAGGCTTCAATCTAAGTCGTTGTTCCACCAGATCGAACAGTTAGGGCCTAAGAAGTCAAAGCCAGAAGCATAAAATACAATAAAAATGCAACGGTTTTTCCATCGTAAAAAAGAAATAATTGCAACCAGTGTGAAGGTAATGGTCTTTTCTACGTTCCGGGCAACCTAGGCTTCAATCTAGGACGTTGTTCCACCAGATCGAACAGTTAGGGCCTAAGAAGTCAACGCAAGAAGCATAAAATACAATATAAATACAACAGTTTGTCCATCGTATAAAACGAATAATTGCATCCAGTGTGAAGGTTATGGCCATTTCTACGTTCCGGGCAACCTAGGCTTCACTCTAGGACGTTGCACCACCAGATCGAACATTTAGCGCCTAAGAGGTCAACGCAAGAAGCATAAAATACAATATAAATACAACAGTTTGTCCATCGTATAAAACGAATAATTGCATCCAGTGTGCAAGTAATGGCCATTTCTACGTTCCGGGCAACCTAGGCTTCACTATAGGGCGTTGCTCCACCACATCGAATAGCTACGGCCAACGAAGCCAACGTCAGAAGCATAAAATACAATATAAATACAGCTTTTCCAGCGTATAAATTGAATAATTGCATCCAGTGTGAGAGTAATGGCCATTTCTACGTTCCGGGCAACCTAGGCTTCACTCTAGGGCGTTGCTCCAACAGATCGAATAGTTAGGGCCTTAGAAGTAAACGCCCGAAGCATAAAATACAATGGAGGTACAACAGACTTTCAATCGTATGACAGGAGTAATTGCAGCCAGCGTGAAGGTTATGCTCATTTCTACGTTCCGGGCAACCTAGGCTTCAATATAGGGTGTTGTTCCACCAGAGTGAATAGCTACGGAGCTAGATGTCAACGCCAGAAGCATAAAATACAATATAAATACAACAGCTTTTCCATCGTATTTAATATATATTTGCAACCAGTGTGAAAGTTATGGCCATTTCTACGTTCAGGGCAACCTGGGCTTCACTCTAGGGCGTTCCTCCACCAGATCGAATAGTTTGGGCCTTAGATATCAATGCGAGAAGCATAAAATGCAATATAAATGCAACAGTGTTTCCATCGTATAAAAGGAATAATTGCAACCAGTGTGAAGGTAATGGTCTTGTCTACGTTCCGGGCAACCTAGGCTTCAATCTAAGTCGTTGTTCCACCAGATCGAACAGTTAGGGCCTAAGAAGTCAAAGCCAGAAGCATAAAATACAATAAAAATGCAACGGTTTTTCCATCGTAAAAAAGGAATAATTGCAACCAGTGTGAAGGTAATGGTCTTTTCCACGTTCTGGGCAACCTAGGCTTCAATCTAGGACGTTGTTCCACCAGAGCGAACAGTTAGGGCCTAAGAAGTCAACGCAAGAAGCATAAAATACAATATAAATACAACAGTTTGTCCATCGTATAAAACGAATAATTGCATCCAGTGTGAAGGTTATGGCCATTTCTACGTTCCGGGCAACCTAGGCTTCACTCTAGGACGTTGCACCACCGGATGGAATAGTTAGGGCCCAAGAAGTCAACGCCAGAAGCATAAAATACACTAAAAATGCAACAGTTTTTCCATCGTGTAAAACGAATAATTGCATCCGATGTGAAAGTAATGGCCATTTCTACGTTCCGGGCAGCCTAGGCTTCACTATAGGGCATTGCTCCACCACATCGAATAGCTACGGCCTTAGAAGCCAACGTCAGAAGCATAAAATACAATATAAATACAACAGCTTTTCCAGCGTATAAATTGAATAATTGCAAACAGTGTGAAAGTAACGTTCATTACTACGTTCCGGACAACATAGGCTTAACTCTAGGGCGTTGCTCCACCAGAGCGAATAGTTAGAGCTTTAGAAGTCAACGCCAGAAGCATAAAATACAATATAAATACAACAGTTTTTCCATCGTATAAAACGAATAATTGCATCCAGTGTGAAAGCAATGGCCATTTCTACGTTTCGGGCAACCTAGGCGTCACTCCAGTGCGTTGCTCCAACAGGTCGAATAGTTAGGGCATTAGAAGTCAACGCCCGAAGCATAAAATACAATAAAGATACAACAGTTTTTCCATCGTATAACAGGTGTAATTGCAACCAGTGTGAAAGGGATGGTCATTTCTACGTTCCGGGCAACCTAGGCTTCAATATAGGGTGTTGTTCCACCAGACCGAATGGCTACGGAGTTAGAAGTCAACGCTAGAAGCATAAAATACAATATAAATACAACAACTTTTCCATCGTATAAAATGAATAATTGCAAACAGTGTGAAAGTAGTGGTCATTTCTACATTCCGTGCAACCTAGGCTCCACTCTAGGGCGTTGCTCCACCAGATCGAATTGTTACGGCCTAAGACGTCAACGCCAGAGGCATAAAATACAATATAAATACAACAGTTTTTCCATCGTATAAAACGAATAATTGCATCCAGTGTGAAAGCAATGGCCATTTCTACGTTCCGGGCTACCTAGGCGTCACTCTAGTGCGTTGCTCCAACAGATCGAATAGTTAGGGCATTAGAAGTCAACGACCGAAGCATAAAATACAATAAAGATACAACAGTTTTTCCATCGTATAACAGGTGTAATTGCAACCAGTGTGAAAGGGATGGTCATTTCTACGTTCCGGGCAACCTAGTCTTCACTCTATGGCGTTGTGCCACCAGATCGAATTGTTAGGACCTTAGAAGTCATCGCCAGAAATATAAAATACAAAACAAATACAACAGTTTTTCCATCGTATAAAACGAATAATTGCAAACAGTGTGGAAGTTATGGTCATTTCTATTTTCCGGGCAACCTAGGCTTCACTATAGGGCGTTGCTCCACCACATCGAATAGCTACGGCCTTTGAAGCCAACGTCAGAAGCATAAAATACAATATAAATACAACAGCTTTTTCAGCGTACAAATTGAATAATTGCAAACAGTGTGAAAGTAACGTTCATTTCTACGTTCCGGGCAACTTAGGCTCCACTCTAGGGCGGTGCTCCACCAGATCAAATAGTTAAGGCCTAAGAAGTCAAGGCCAGAAGCATAAAATACAATATAAATACAACAGCTTTTCCATCGCATAAAACGACTAATTGCAACCAGTGTGAAATTTATGGTTATTTCTACGTTCCGGGCAACCTAGGCTTCACTCTAGGGCGTTGCTCCACCAAATCGAATAGTTAGGGCCTTAGAAGTCAACGCCAGAAGCATAAAATACAATTAAGATGCAACAGTTTTTCCATCGTAAGACAGGAATAATTGCAATAATTGTAAAAGTTATGGTCATTTGTACGTTCCGGACAACCTAGGCTTCACGCTAGGGCATTGCTCCACCAGACCGAAGAGTTAGGGACCTAGAAGGCGGCGCCAGAACCATAAAGTACAATATAAATACAACAGTTTTTCCATCGTATAACAGGAATAATTGCAACCAGTGTGAAAGTAATGGTCATTTCTACGTTCCTGGCAACCTAGGTTTCACACTACGGCGTTGCTGCACCAGATCGAATAGTTAGGGCCTAAGAAGTCAACGCCAGAAGCATAAAATACCATACATATACAACAGATTTTCCATCGTATAAAACGAATAATTGCAACCAGTGTCTAAGTTATGGTCATTTCTACGTTCCGGGCAACCTAGGCTTCACTCTAGGGCGTTCCTCCAGCAGATCGAACAGTTAGGGCCTTAGAAGTCAACGCCAGATGCATAAAATACAATCAAGGTGCAACAGTTTTTCCATCGTATAACAGGAATAATTGCAACCAGTGTGAAGGTAATGGTATGTTCTAAGTTCCGGGCAACCTAGGCTCCACTCTAGGGCGGTGCTCCACCAGATCAAATAGTTAGGGCCTAAGAAGTCAACGCCAGAAGCATAATATACAATATAAATACAAGAGCTTTTCCATCGTATAAAACGAATAATTGCAACCAGTGTGAAAGTAATGGTCATTTCTACGTCCCGGGCAACCTAGGCTTCACTCTTGGACGTTGCGCCACCAGATCGAATAGCTAGGATCTTAGCAGTCAACGACAGAAGCATAAAATACAATAAGAATACAACAATTTTTCCATCGTATAAAACGAATAATTGCAACCAGTGTGAAAGTAATGGACATTTCTACGTTCCGGGCAACCTAGGCTTCACTCTAGGACGTTGCTCCACCGGATCGAATAGTTAGGGCTTTAGAAGTCAGCACCGTTAGCATAAAATACAATATAGATACAACAGTTTTTCCATCCTATAAAACGAACGATTGCATCCAATGTGAAAGTAATGGCCATTTCTACGTTCCGGGCAACCTAGGCTTCACTCTAAGGCGTTGCTCCACCAGATCGAATAGTTAGGGCCTTAGAAGTCAACGCCCGAAGCATAAAATACAATATAAATACAACAACTTTTCCATCGTATAAAATGAATAATTGCAAACAGTGTGAAAGTAGTGGTCATTTCTACATTCCGTGCAACCTAGGCTCCACTCTAGGGCGTTGCTCCACCAGATCGAATTGTTACGGCCTAAGACGTCAACGCCAGAGGCATAAAATACAATATAAATACAACAGTTTTTCCATCGTATAAAACGAATAATTGCAAACAGTGTGGAAGTTATGGTCATTTCTATTTTCCGGGCAACCTAGGCTTCACTATAGGGCGTTGCTCCACCACATCGAATAGCTACGGCCTTTGAAGCCAACGTCAGAAGCATAAAATACAATATAAATACAACAGCTTTTTCAGCGTACAAATTGAATAATTGCAAACAGTGTGAAAGTAACGTTCATTTCTACGTTCCGGGCAACTTAGGCTCCACTCTAGGGCGGTGCTCCACCAGATCAAATAGTTAAGGCCTAAGAAGTCAAGGCCAGAAGCATAAAATACAATATAAATACAACAGCTTTTCCATCGCATAAAACGACTAATTGCAACCAGTGTGAAATTTATGGTTATTTCTACGTTCCGGGCAACCTAGGCTTCACTCTAGGGCGTTGCTCCACCAAATCGAATAGTTAGGGCCTTAGAAGTCAACGCCAGAAGCATAAAATACAATTAAGATGCAACAGTTTTTCCATCGTAAGACAGGAATAATTGCAATAATTGTAAAAGTTATGGTCATTTGTACGTTCCGGACAACCTAGGCTTCACGCTAGGGCATTGCTCCACCAGACCGAATAGTTAGGGACCTAGAAGGCGGCGCCAGAACCATAAAGTACAATATAAATACAACAGTTTTTCCATCGTATAACAGGAATAATTGCAACCAGTGTGAAAGTAATGGTCATTTCTACGTTCCTGGCAACCTAGGTTTCACACTACGGCGTTGCTGCACCAGATCGAATAGTTAGGGCCTAAGAAGTCAACGCCAGAAGCATAAAATACCATACATATACAACAGATTTTCCATCGTATAAAACGAATAATTGCAACCAGTGTCTAAGTTATGGTCATTTCTACGTTCCGGGCAACCTAGGCTTCACTCTAGGGCGTTGCTCCAGCAGATCGAACAGTTAGGGCCTTAGAAGTCAACGCCAGATGCATAAAATACAATCAAGGTGCAACAGTTTTTCCATCGTATAACAGGAATAATTGCAACCAGTGTGAAGGTAATGGTATGTTCTAAGTTCCGGGCAACCTAGGCTCCACTCTAGGGCGGTGCTCCACCAGATCAAATAGTTAGGGCCTAAGAAGTCAACGCCAGAAGCATAATATACAATATAAATACAAGAGCTTTTCCATCGTATAAAACGAATAATTGCAACCAGTGTGAAAGTAATGGTCATTTCTACGTTCCTGGCAACCTAGGTTTCACACTACGGCGTTGCTCCACCAGATCGAATAGTTAGGGCCTAAGAAGTCAACGCCAGAAGCATAAAATACGATACATATACAACAGATTTTCCATCGTATAAAACGAATAATTGCAACCAGTGTCTAAGTTATGGTCATTTCTACGTTCCGGGCAACCTAGGCTTCACTCTAGGGCGTTGCTCCAGCAGATCGAACGGTTAGGGCCTTAGAAGTCAACGCCAGATGCATAAAATACAATCAAGGTGCAACAGTTTTTCCATCGTATAACAGGAATAATTGCAACCAGTGTGAAGGTAATGGTATGTTCTAAGTTCCGGGCAACCTAGGCTCCACTCTAGTGCGGTGCTCCACCAGATCAAATAGTTAGGGCCTAAGAAGTCAACGCCAGAAGCATAATATACAATATAAATACAAGAGCTTTTCCATCGTATAAAACGAATAATTGCAACCAGTGTGAAAGTAATGGTCATTTCTACGTCCCGGGCAACCTAGGCTTCACTCTTGGACGTTGCGCCACCAGATCGAATAGCTAGGATCTTAGCAGTCAACGTCAGAAGCATAAAATACAATAAGAATACAACAATTTTTCCATCGTATTACGGGAATAATTACAACCAGTGTGATAGTGATGGTCATTTCTACGTTCCGGGTAACCTGGGCTTCACTCTAGGGCGGTGCTCCACCAGATCAAATAGTTAAGGCCATAGAAGTCAACGCCAGAAGCATAAAATACAATATAAATACAACAGGTTTTCCATCGTATATAACGTACAATTGCAAACATTGTGAAAGTATCGGTCATTTCTACGTTTCGGGCAAGCTAGGCTTCACTCTAGGGCGGTGCTCCATCAGATCGAATAGTTAGGGCCTTAGAAGTCAACGCAGAAGCATTAAATACAATATAAATACAACAGCTTTTCCATCGTATTACAGGAATAATAGCAACCAGTGTGAAAGATATGGTCATTTCTACGTTCCGGGCAACCTAGGGTTCACTCTAGGGCGTTGGTCCACCAGATCCAATGGTTAGGGCCTAAGAAGTCAACGCCAGAAGCACCAGATACAAAATAATTGCAACAGTATATCCATCGTATAAAACGAATAATTGCAACCAGTGTGAAAGTAATGGCCATTTCTACGTTCCGGGCAACCTAGGCTTCACTCTAGGACGTTGCTCCACCGGATCGAATAGTTAGGGCTTTAGAAGTCAGCACCGTTAGCATAAAATACAATATAGATACAACAGTTTTTCCATCCTATAAAACGAACGATTGCATCCAATGTGAAAGTAATGGCCATTTCTACGTTCCGGGCAACCTAGGCTTCACTCTAAGGCGTTGCTCCACCAGATCGAATAGTTAGGGCCTTAGAAGTCAACGCCCTAAGCATAAAATACAATAAAGATACAACAGATTTTCAATCGTATAACAGGAGTAATTGCAGCTAGCGTGAAGGTTATGGTCATTTCTATTTTCCGGGCAACCTAGGCCTCACAATAGGGCGTTGCTCCACCACATCGAATAGCTGCGGCCTTAGAAGCCAACGTCAGAAGCATAAAATACAATATAAATACAACAGCTTTTCCAGCGTACAAATTGAATAATTGCAAGCAGTGTGAAAGTAACGTTCATTTCTACATTCCGGACAACTTAGGCTTGACTCTAGGGCGTTGTCCCACCAGATCGAATAGTTAGGGCTTTAGAAGTCAGCGCCGGAAGCATAAAATACAATATAGATACAACAGTTTTTCCATCGTATACAAGGAATAATTCGAACCATTGTGAATGTGATAGTCGTTTCTACGTTCCGGGCAACCTAGGCTTCAATCTAGATCGTTGTTCCACCAGATCGAATTGTTAGGACCTTTGAAGTCAACGCCAGAAGTATAAAATACAAAACAAATACAACAGTTTTTCCATCGTATAAAACGAATAATTGCAAACAGTGTGGAAGTTATGGTCATTTCTATTTTCCGGGCAACCTAGGCTTCACTATAGGGCGTTGATCCACCACATCGAATAGCTACGGCCTTAGAAGCCAACGTCAGAAGCATAAAATACAATAGAAATACAACAGCTTTTCCTGCGTACAAATTGAATAATTGCATCCAATGTGAAGGTAATGGCCATTTCTACGTTCCGGGCAACCTAGGCTTCACTCTAGGGCGTTGCTCCACCAGATCGAATAGTTAGGGCCTTAGAAGTCAACGCCCGAAGCATAAAATACACTAAAGATACAACAGATTTTCAATCGTATAACAGGAGTAATTGCATCCAGTGTGAAATGCATGGTCATTTCTACGTTCCGGGCAACCTAGGCTTCACTCTAGGGCGTTGCTCCACCAGATCGAATAGTTAGGGCCTTAGATGCTAACGCCCGAAGCATAAAATAAAATAAAGATACAACAGATTTTCAATCGTATAACAGGAGTAATTGCAGCCAGCGTGAAGATTATGGTCATTTCTACGTTCCGGGCAATCTAGGCTTCACTCTAGGACGTTGCTCCACCGGATCGAATAGTTAGGGCCCAAGAAGTCAACGCCAGAAGCATAAAATACACTAAAAATGCAACAGTTTTTCCATCGTATAAAACGAATAATTGCATCCAGTGTGAAAGTAATGGCCATTTCTACGTTCCGGGCAACCTAGGCTTCAATATAGGGAGTTGTTCCACCAGATCGAACATTTAGGGCCCAAGAAGTCAACGCAAGAAGCATAAAATACAATAAAAATACAACGGTTTTTCCATCGTATAAAACGAATAATTGCAACCAGTGTGAAGGTAATGGTCTTTTCTACGTTCCGGGCAACCTAGGCTTCAATCTAGGTCGTTGCTCCACCAGATCGAACATTTAGCGCCTAAGAGGTCAACGCAAGAAGCATAAAATACAATATAAATACAACAGTTTGTCCATCGTATAAAACGAATAATTGCATCCAGTGTGCAAGTAATGGCCATTTCTACGTTCCGGGCAACCTAGGCTTCACTATAGGGCGTTGCTCCACCACATCGAATAGCTACGGCCTTCGAAGCCAACGTCAGAAGCATAAAATACAATATAAATACAGCTTTTCCAGCGTATAAATTGAATAATTGCTTCCAGTGTGAAAGTAATGGCCATTTCTACGTTCCGGGCAAGCCAGGCTTCACTCTAGGGCGTTGCTCCAACAGTTCGAATAGTTAGGGCCTTAGAAGTAAACGCCCGAAGCATAAAATACAATGGAGGTACAACAGACTTTCAATCGTATGACAGGAGTAATTGCAGCCAGCGTGAAGGTTATGCTCATTTCTACGTTCCGGGCAACCTAGGCTTCAATATAGGGTGTTGTTCCACCAGAGTGAATAGCTACGGAGCTAGAGGTCAACGCCAGAAGCATAAAATACAATATAAATACAACAGCTTTTCCATCGTATTTAATATATATTTGCAACCAGTGTGAAAGTTATGGCCATTTCTACGTTCAGGGCAACCTGGGCTTCACTCTAGGGCGTTCCTCCACCAGATCGAATAGTTTGGGCCTTAGATATCAATGCGAGAAGCATAAAATGCAATATAAATGCAAGAGTGTTTCCATCGTATAAAAGGAATAATTGCAACCAGTGTGAAGGTAATGGTCTTTTCTACGTTCCGGGCAACCTAGGCTTCACTCTAGGACGTTGCTCCACCGGAACGAGTAGTTAGGGCCCAAGAAGTCAACGCCAGAAGCTAAAAATACACTAAAAATGCAACAGTTTTTCCATCGTATAAAACGAATAATTGCATCCAGTGTGAAAGTAATGGCCATTTCTACGTTCCAGGCAACCTAGGCTTCGCTCTAGGACGTTGCTATACAGGATCGCATAGTTAGGGCTTTAGAAGCCAACGCCAGAAGCATAAAATACAATATAAATACAACAGTTTTTCCATCGTATAAAACGCATAATTGTATCCAATGTGAACGTAATGGAAACTTCTACGTTCCGGGCAACCTAGGCTTCACTCTAGGGCGTTCCTCCACCAGATCGAATAGTTTGGGCCTTAGATATCAATGCGAAGAGCATAAAATGCAATATAAATGCAACAGTGTTTCCATCGTATAAAAGGAATAATTGCAACCTGTGTGAAGGTAATGGTCTTTTCTACGTTCCGGGCTACCTAGGCTTCAATCTAAGTAGTTGTTCCACCAGATCGAACAGTTAGGGCCTAAGAAGTCAACGCAAGAAGCATAAAATACAATATAAATACAACAGTTTGTCCATCGTATAAAACGAATAATTGCATCCAGTGTGAAAGTTATGGCCATTTCTACGTTCCGGGCAACCTAGGCTTCACTCTAGGACGTTGCACCACCGGATGGAATAGTTAGGGCCCAAGAAGTCAACGCCAGAAGCATAAAATACACTAAAAATGCAACAGTTTTTCCATCCTGTAAAACGAATAATTGCATCCAGTGTGAAAGTAATGGCCATTTCTACGTTCCGGGCAACCTATGCTTCAATCTAGGGCGCTGATCCACCAGATCGAATAGTTAGGGCCTAAGAAGTCAACGCCAGAAGCATAAAATACAATATAAATACCACAGTTTTTTTATCGTATAAAACGAATAATTGCATCCAGTGTGAAACTAATGGCCATTTCTACGTTCCGGGCAACCTAGGCTTCAATCTAGGTCGTTGTTCCATCAGATCGAACATTTAGGGCCTATGAAGTCAACGCCAGAAATATAAAATACAAAACAAATACAACAGTTTTTCCATCGTATAAAACGAATAATTTCAACCAGTGTGAAAGTTATGGTCATTTCTACGTTCCGGGCAACCTAGGCTTCACTCTAGGGCGTTGCTCCACCAGATCGAATAGTTAGGGCCTTAGAAGTCAACGCCCGAAGCATAAAATACAATATAAATACAACAGTTTGTCCATCGTATAAAACGAATAATTGCATCTAGTGTGAAAGTAATGGCCACTTCAACGTTCCGGGCGACCTAGGCCTCACCCTAGGGCGTTGTTCCACCAGACCGAATAGTTAGGGCCTAAGAAGTCAACGCCAGAAGCATTAAATACAATAAAAATGCAACAGTTTTTCCATCGTATAAAACAAATAATTGCAACCAGCGTGAAAGTTATGGTCATTTCTACGTTTCGGGCAGCCTAGGCTTCACTCTAGGGCGTTGGCACACCAAATCGAATAGATACGGCCTTGGAAGTCAACGCCAGAAGCATAAAATACAAAATAAGTACAACAGTTTTTCCCTCGTATAGCAGGAATAATTGCAACCAATGTGAAAGTAATGGTCATTTCTACGTTCCGGGCAACCTAGGCTTCACTCTGGGGCGTTGCTCCACCACATCGAATATATACGGCCTTAGAAGTTAACGCCAGAAGCATCAAATACAATATATATAAAACCGTTTTTCCATCGTATAAAATGAATAATTGCAAACAATGTGAAAGGAACGGCCATTCCAACGTTCCGGGCAACCCAGGCTTCACTCTAGGGCATTGCTCCACCAGATCGAATAGTTAGGGCCTAAGAAGTCAACGCCAGAAGCATAAAATACAATATAAGTACAACAGTTTTTCCATCGTATAGCATGAATAATTGCAACCAGAGTGAAATTAATGGTCATTTCTACGTTTCGGGCAACCTAGGCTTCACTCCAGGGCGTTACTCCACCAGATCCAATAGTTACGGCCTTAGAAGTCAACGTCAGAAGCATGAAATACAATAAAAATGCAACAGTTTTTCCATCGTATAAAACTAATAATTGCGACCAGCGTGAAAGTTAAGGTCATTTCTACGTTCCGGGCAACCTAGGCTTCACTCTAGGGCGTTGCTCAACCAGATCGGCAAGTCAGGGCATAAGAAGTCAACGCCAGAAGCATACAATACAATCTAAATACAACAGCTTTTCCATCGTATAAAACGAGTAATTGCAAACATTGTGAAAGTACCGGTCATTTCTACGTTCCGGGCGTCATCGGCTTCACTCTAGGGCGCTGCTGCACCAGACCGAATTGTTAGGGACTAAGAATTCAACGCCAGAAGCATAAAATGCAATAAAAGTACAACAGTCCTTCCATCGTATAACAGGAATAATTGCAACCAGCGTGAAAGTTATGGTCATTTCTACGTTTCGGGCGACCTAGGCTTCACCCTAGGGCGTTCCTACACCAGATCGAATAGTTAGGGCCTAGGAAGTGAACTCCAGAAGCATAAAATGCAATATAAATACAACTGTTTTTCCATCGTATAACAGGATTAATTGCAACCAGTTTGAAAGTGATGGTCATTTCTACGTTCCGGGCAACCTAGGCTTCACTCTAGGTCGTTGCTACACCAGACCGAATAGTTAGGGCCTAAGAAGTCATCGCCAGAAGCATAAAATACAATATAAATACAACAGCTTTTCCATCGAATAAAGCAAATAATTGCAACCAGTATGAAAGTTAAGGTCATTTCTACGTTCCGGGCAACCTAGGCTTCACTCTAGGTCGTTGCTACACCAGACCGAATAGTTAGGGCCTAAGAAGTCATCGCCAGAAGCATAAAATACAATATAAATACAACAGTTTTTCCATCGTATAAAACGAATAATAGCAACCAGTGTGAAAGATATGGTCATTTCTACGTTCCGGGCAACCTAGGGTTCACTCTAGGGCGTTGGTCCACCAGATCCAATGGTTAGGGCCTAAGAAGTCAACGCCAGAAGCACCAGATACAAAATAATTACAACAGTATATCCATCGTATAAAACGAATAATTGCAACCAGTGTGAAAGTAATGGCCATTTCTACGTTCCGGGCAACCTAGGCTTCACTCTAGGACGTTGCTCCACCGGATCGAATAGTTAGGGCTTTGGAAGTCAGCACCGTTAGCATAAAATACAATATAGATACAACAGTTTTTCCATCCTATAAAACGAACGATTGCATCCAATGTGAAAGTAATGGCCATTTCTACGTTCCGGGCAACCTAGGCTTCACTCTAAGGCGTTGCTCCACCAGATCGAATAGTTAGGACCTTAGAAGTCAACGCCCGAAGCATAAAATACAATAAAGATACAACAGATTTTCAATCGTATAACAGGAGTAATTGCAGCTAGCGTGAAGGTTATGGTCATTTCTATTTTCCGGGCAACCTAGGCTTCACAATAGGGCGTTGCTCCACCACATCGAATAGCTGCGGCCTTAGAAGCCAACGTCAGAAGCATAAAATACAATATAAATACAACAGCTTTTCCAGCGTACAAATTGAATAATTGCAAACAGTGTGAAAGTAACGTTCATTTCTACATTCCGGACAACTTAGGCTTGACTCTAGGGCGTTGTCCCACCAGATCGAATAGTTAGGGCTTTAGAAGTCAGCGCCGGAACCATAAAATACAATATAGATACAACAGTTTTTCCATCGTATACAAGGAATAATTCGAACCATTGTGAATGTGATAGTCGTTTCTACGTTCCGGGCAACCTAGGCTTCAATCTAGATCGTTGTTCCACCAGATCGAACAGTTAGGGCCTAAGAAGTCAACGCAAGAAGCATAAAATACAATATAAATACAACAGTTTGTCCATCGTATAAAACGAATAATTGCATCCAGTGTGAAAGTAATGGCCATTTCTACGTTCCGGGCAGCCTAGGCTTCACTCTAGTACGTTGCTCCACCGGAACGAGTAGTTAGGGCCCAAGAAGTCAACGCCAGAAGCTAAAAATACACTAAAAATGCAACAGTTTTTCCATCGTATAAAACGAATAATTGCATCCAGTGTGAAAGTAATGGCCATTTCTACGTTCCAGGCAACCTAGGCTTCGCTCTAGGACGTTGCTATACAGGATCGCATAGTTAGGGCTTTAGAAGCCAACGCCAGAAGCATAAAATACAATATAAATACAACAGTTTTTCCATCGTATAAAACGCATAATTGTATCCAATGTGAACGTAATGGCAACTTCTACGTTCCGGGCAACCTAGGCTTCACTCTAGGGCGTTCCTCCACCAGATCGAATAGTTTGGGCCTTAGATATCAATGCGAAGAGCATAAAATGCAATATAAATGCAACAGTGTTTCCATCGTATAAAAGGAATAATTGCAACCAGTGTGAAGGTAATGGTCTTTTCTACGTTCCGGGCTACCTAGGCTTCAATCTAAGTAGTTGTTCCACCAGATCGAACAGGTAGGGCCTAAGAAGTCAACGCAAGAAGCATAAAATACAATATAAATACAACAGTTTGTCCATCGTATAAAACGAATAATTGCATCCAGTGTGAAAGTTATGGCCATTTCTACGTTCCGGGCAACCTAGGCTTCACTCTAGGACGTTGCACCACCGGATGGAATAGTTAGGGCCCAAGAAGTCAACGCCAGAAGCATAAAATACACTAAAAATGCAACAGTTTTTCCATCCTGTAAAACGAATAATTGCATCCAGTGTGAAAGTAATGGCCATTTCTACGTTCCGGGCAACCTATGCTTCAATCTAGGGCGCTGATCCACCAGATCGAATAGTTAGGGCCTAAGAAGTCAACGCCAGAAGCATAAAATACAATATAAATACCACAGTTTTTTTATCGTATAAAACGAATAATTGCATCCAGTGTAAAACTAATGGCCATTTCTACGTTCCGGGCAACCTAGGCTTCAATCTAGGTCGTTGTTCCATCAGATCGAACATTTAGGGCCTATGAAGTCAACGCAGGAAGCATAAAATACAATATAAATACAACAGTTTTTCCTTCGTATAAAACGAATAATTTCAACCGGTGTGAAAGTTATGGTCATTTCTACGTTCCGGGCAACCTAGGCTTCACTATAGGGCGTTGCTCCACCACATCGAATAGCTACGGCCTTAGAAGCCAACGTCAAAAGCACAAGATACAATATAAATACATCAGCCTTTCCAGCGTATAAATTGAATAATTGCAAACAGTGTGAAAGTAACGTTCATTTCTGAGTTCCGGGCAACTTAGGCTTGACTCTAGGGCGTTGCTCCACCAGATCGAAGAGTTAGGGCTTTAGAAGTCAACGCCAGAAGCATAAAATACAATATAAATACAACAGTTTTTCCATCGTATAAAACGAATAATTGCATCCAATTAGAAAGTAATGGCCATTTCTACGTTCCCGGCAACCTAGGCTTCACTCTAGGGCGTTGCTCCACCAGATCGAATAGTTAGGGCCTTAGAAGTCAACGCCCGAAGCATAAAATACAATATAAATACAACAGTTTGTCCATCGTATAAAACGAATAATTGCATCTAGTGTGAAAGTAATGGCCACTTCAACGTTCCGGGCAACATAGGCTTCACTCTATGGCGTTGTGCCATCAGGTCGGATTGTTAGGGCCTTTGAAGTCAACGCCAGAAATATAAAATACAAAACAAATACAACAGTTTTTCCATCGTATAAAACGAATAATTTCAACCAGTGTGAAAGTTATGGTCATTTCTACGTTCCGGGCAACCTAGGCTTCACTCTAGGGCGTTGCTCCACCAGATCGAATAGTTAGGGCCTTAGAAGTCAACGCCCGAAGCATAAAATACAATATAAATACAACAGTTTGTCCATCGTATAAAACGAATAATTGCATCTAGTGTGAAAGTAATGATCACTTCAACGTTCCGGGCGACCTAGGCCTCACCCTAGGGCGTTGTTCCACCAGACCGAATAGTTAGGGCCTAAGAAGTCAACGCCAGAAGCATTAAATACAATAAAAATGCAACAGTTTTTCCATCGTATAAAACAAATAATTGCAACCAGCGTGAAAGTTATGGTCATTTCTACGTTTCGGGCAGCCTAGGCTTCACTCTAGGGCGTTGGCACACCAAATCGAATAGATACGGCCTTGGAAGTCAACGCCAGAAGCATAAAATACAATATAAGTACAACAGTTTTTCCCTCGTATAGCAGGAATAATTGCAACCAATGTGAAAGTAATGGTCATTTCTACGTTCCGGGCAACCTAGGCTTCACTCTGGGGCGTTGCTCCACCACATCGAATATATACGGCCTTAGAAGTTAACGCCAGAAGCATCAAATACAATATATATAAAACCGTTTTTCCATCGTATAAAATGAATAATTGCAAACAATGTGAAAGGAACGGCCATTCCAACGTTCCGGGCAACCCAGGCTTCACTCTAGGGCATTGCTCCACCAGATCGAATAGTTAGGGCCTAAGAAGTCAACGCCAGAAGCATAAAATACAATATAAGTACAACAGTTTTTCCATCGTATAGCATGAATAATTGCAACCAGAGTGAAATTAATGGTCATTTCTACGTTCCGGGCAACCTAGGCTTCACTCTAGGTCGTTGCTACACCAGACCGAATAGTTAGGGCCTAAGAAGTCATCGCCAGAAGCATAAAATACAATATAAATACAACAGTTTTTCCATCGAATAAAGCAAATAATTGCAACCAGTATGAAAGTTAAGGTCATTTCTACGTTCCGGGCAACCTAGGCTTCACTCGTGGACGTTGCGCCACCAGATCGAATAGCTAGGATCTTTGTAGTCAACGACAGAAGCATAAAATACAATAAGAATACAACAATTTTTCCATCGTATTACGGGAATAATAGTAACCAGTGTTAAAGTAATGGTCATTTCTACGTTCCTGGCAACCTAGGCTTCACTCTAGGTCGTTGCTACACCAGACCGAATAGTTAGGGCCTAAGAAGTCATCGCCAGAAGCATAAAATACAATATAAATACAACAGTTTTTCCATCGTATAAAACGAATAATTGCAACCAGTGTGAAGGTAATGGTCTTTTCTACGTTCCGGGCAACCTAGGCTTCAATCTAGGTCGTTGCTCCACCAGATCGAACATTTAGCGCCTAAGAGGTCAACGCAAGAAGCATAAAATACAATATAAATACAACAGTTTGTCCATCGTATAAAACGAATAATTGCATCCAGTGTGCAAGTAATGGCCATTTCTACGTTCCGGGCAACCTAGGCTTCACTATAGGGCGTTGCTCCACCACATCGAATAGCTACGGCCTTCGAAGCCAACGTGAGAAGCATAAAATACAATATAAATACAGCTTTTCCAGCGTATAAATTGAATAATTGCATCCAGTGTGAAAGTAATGGCCATTTCTACGTTCCGGGCAACCTAGGCTTCACTCTAGGGCGTTGCTCCAACAGATCGAATAGTTAGGGCCTTAGAAGTAAACGCCCGAAGCATAAAATACCATGGAGGTACAACAGACTTTCAATCGTATGACAGGAGTAATTGCAGCCAGCGTGAAGGTTATGCTCATTTCTACGTTCCGGGCAACCTAGGCTTCAATATAGGGTGTTCTTCCACCAGAGTGAATAGCTGCGGAGCTAGAGGTCAACGCCAGAAGCATAAAATACAATATAAATACAACAGCTTTTCCATCGTATTTAATATATATTTGCAACCAGTGTGAAAGTTATGGCCATTTCTACGTTCAGGGCAACCTGGGCTTCACTCTAGGGCGTTCCTCCACCAGATCGAATAGTTTGGGCCTTAGATATCAATGCGAGAAGCATAAAATGCAATATAAATGCAACAGTGTTTCCATCGTATAAAAGGAATAATTGCAACCAGTGTGAAGGTAATGGTCTTGTCTACGTTCCGGGCAACCTAGGCTTCAATCTAAGTCGTTGTTCCACCAGATCGAACAGTTAGGGCCTAAGAAGTCAAAGCCAGAAGCATAAAATACAATAAAAATGCAACGGTTTTTCCATCGTAAAAAAGGAATAATTGCAACCAGTGTGAAGGTAATGGTCTTTTCTACGTTCTGGGCAACCTAGGCTTCAATCTAGGACGTTGTTCCACCAGATCGAACAGTTAGGGCCTAAGAAGTCAACGCAAGAAGCATAAAATACAATATAAATACAACAGTTTGTCCATCGTATAAAACGAATAATTGCATCCAGTGTGAAGGTTATGGCCATTTCTACGTTCCGGGCAACCTAGGCTTCACTCTAGGACGTTGCACCACCGGATGGAATAGTTAGGGCCCAAGAAGTCAACGCCAGAAGCATAAAATACACTAAAAATGCAACAGTTTTTCCATCGTGTAAAACGAATAATTGCATCCGATGTGAAAGTAATGGCCGTTTCTACGTTCCGGGCAGCCTAGGCTTCACTATAGGGCATTGCTCCACCACATCGAATAGCTACGGCCTTAGAAGCCAACGTCAGAAGCATAAAATACAATATAAATACAACAGCTTTTCCAGCGTATAAATTGAATAATTGCAAACAGTGTGAAAGTAACGTTCATTACTACGTTCCGGACAACATAGGCTTAACTCTAGGGCGTTGCTCCACCAGAGCGAATAGTTAGAGCTTTAGAAGTCAACGCCAGAAGCATAAAATACAATATAAATACAACAGTTTTTCCATCGTATAAAACGAATAATTGCATCCAGTGTGAAAGCAATGGCCATTTCTACGTTTCGGGCAACCTAGGCGTCACTCCAGTGCGTTGCTCCAACAGGTCGAATAGTTAGGGCATTAGAAGTCAACGCCCGAAGCATAAAATACAATAAAGATACAACAGTTTTTCCATCGTATAACAGGTGTAATTGCAACCAGTGTGAAAGGGATGGTCATTTCTACGTTCCGGGCAACCTAGGCTTCAATATAGGGTGTTGTTCCACCAGACCGAATGGCTACGGAGTTAGAAGTCAACGCTAGAAGCATAAAATACAATATAAATACAACAACTTTTCCATCGTATAAAATGAATAATTGCAAACAGTGTGAAAGTAGTGGTCATTTCTACATTCCGTGCAACCTAGGCTCCACTCTAGGGCGTTGCTCCACCAGATCGAATTGTTACGGCCTAAGACGTCAACGCCAGAGGCATAAAATACAATATAAATACAACAGTTTTTCCATCGTATAAAACGAATAATTGCATCCAGTGTGAAAGCAATGGCCATTTCTACGTTCCGGGCTACCTAGGCGTCACTCTAGTGCGTTGCTCCAACAGATCGAATAGTTAGGGCATTAGAAGTCAACGACCGAAGCATAAAATACAATAAAGATACAACAGTTTTTCCATCGTATAACAGGTGTAATTGCAACCAGTGTGAAAGGGATGGTCATTTCTACGTTCCGGGCAACCTAGTCTTCACTCTATGGCGTTGTGCCACCAGATCGAATTGTTAGGACCTTAGAAGTCATCGCCAGAAATATAAAATACAAAACAAATACAACAGTTTTTCCATCGTATAAAACGAATAATTGCAAACAGTGTGGAAGTTATGGTCATTTCTATTTTCCGGGCAACCTAGGCTTCACTATAGGGCGTTGCTCCACCACATCGAATAGCTACGGCCTTTGAAGCCAACGTCAGAAGCATAAAATACAATATAAATACAACAGCTTTTTCAGCGTACAAATTGAATAATTGCAAACAGTGTGAAAGTAACGTTCATTTCTACGTTCCGGGCAACTTAGGCTCCACTCTAGGGCGGTGCTCCACCAGATCAAATAGTTAAGGCCTAAGAAGTCAAGGCCAGAAGCATAAAATACAATATAAATACTACAGCTTTTCCATCGCATAAAACGACTAATTGCAACCAGTGTGAAATTTATGGTTATTTCTACGTTCCGGGCAACCTAGGCTTCACTCTAGGGCGTTGCTCCACCAAATCGAATAGTTAGGGCCTTAGAAGTCAACGCCAGAAGCATAAAATACAATTAAGATGCAACAGTTTTTCCATCGTAAGACAGGAATAATTGCAATAATTGTAAAAGTTATGGTCATTTGTACGTTCCGGACAACCTAGGCTTCACGCTAGGGCATTGCTCCACCAGACCGAATAGTTAGGGACCTAGAAGGCGGCGCCAGAACCATAAAGTACAATATAAATACAACAGTTTTTCCATCGTATGACAGGAATAATTGCAACCAGTGTGAAAGTAATGGTCATTTCTACGTTCCTGGCAACCTAGGTTTCACACTACGGCGTTGCTCCACCAGATCGAATAGTTAGGGCCTAAGAAGTCAACGCCAGAAGCATAAAATACGATACATATACAACAGATTTTCCATCGTATAAAACGAATAATTGCAACCAGTGTCTAAGTTATGGTCATTTCTACGTTCCGGGCAACCTAGGCTTCACTCTAGGGCGTTCCTCCAGCAGATCGAACAGTTAGGGCCTTAGAAGTCAACGCCAGATGCATAAAATACAATCAAGGTGCAACAGTTTTTCCATCGTATAACAGGAATAATTGCAACCAGTGTGAAGGTAATGGTATGTTCTAAGTTCCGGGCAACCTAGGCTCCACTCTAGGGCGGTGCTCCACCAGATCAAATAGTTAGGGCCTAAGAAGTCAACGCCAGAAGCATAATATACAATATAAATACAAGAGCTTTTCCATCGTATAAAACGAATAATTGCAACCAGTGTGAAAGTAATGGTCATTTCTACGTCCCGGGCAACCTAGGCTTCACTCTTGGACGTTGCGCCACCAGATCGAATAGCTAGGATCTTAGCAGTCAACGACAGAAGCATAAAATACAATAAGAATACAACAATTTTTGCATCGTATAAAACGAATAATTGCAACCAGTGTGAAAGTAATGGTCATTTCTACGTTCCGGACAACCTAGGCTTCACTCTAGGACGTTGCTCCACCGGATCGAATAGTTAGGGCTTTAGAAGTCAGCACCGTTAGCATAAAATACAATATAGATACAACAGTTTTTCCATCCTATAAAACGAACGATTGCATCCAATGTGAAAGTAATGGCCATTTCTACGTTCCGGGCAACCTAGGCTTCACTCTAAGGCGTTGCTCCACCAGATCGAATAGTTAGGGCCTTAGAAGTCAACGCCCGAAGCATAAACTGCAAAATAAACGGAACAGTTTTGCCATTGTATAAAACGAATAATTGCTACCAGTGTGAAAGTTATGGTCACTTCTACGTTCCGGGCAACCTAGGGTTCACTCTAGGGCGTTGGTCCACCAGATCCAATGGTTAGGGCCTAAGAAGTCAACGCCAGAAGCACCAGATACAAAATAATTACAACAGTATATCCATCGTATAAAACAAATAATTGCAACCAGTGTGAAAGTAATGGCCATTTCTACGTTACGGGCAACCTAGGCTTCACTCTAGGACGTTGCTCCACCGGATCGAATAGTTAGGGCTTTAGAAGTCAGCACCGTTAGCATAAAATACAATATAGATACAACAGTTTTTCCATCCTATAAAACGAACGATTGCATCCAATGTGAAAGTAATGGCCATTTCTACGTTCCGGGCAACCTAGGCTTCACTCTAGGGCGTTGCTCCACCAGATCGAATAGTTAGGGCCTTAGAAGTCAACGCCCGAAGCATAAAATACAATATAAATACAACAGGTTTTCCATCGTATATAACGAACAATTGCAAACATTGTGAAAGTACCGGTCATTTCTACGTTTCGGGCAAGCTAGGCTTCACTCTAGGGCGGTGCTCCATCAGACCGAATAGTTAGGGCCTTAGAAGTCAACGCCAGAAGCATTAAATACAATATAAATACAACAGCTTTTCCATCGTATTACAGGAATAATAGCAACCAGTGTGAAAGATATGGTCATTTCCACGTTCCGGGCAACCTAGGGTTCACTCTAGGGCGTTGGTAAACCAGATCCAATGGTTAGGGCCTAAGAAGTCAACGCCAGAAGCACCAGATACAAAATAATTACAACAGTATATCCATCGTATAAAACGAATAATTGCAACCAGTGTGAAAGTAATGGCCATTTCTACGTTCCGGGCAACCTAGGCTTCACTCTAGGACGTTGCTCCACCGGATCGAATAGTTAGGGCTTTAGAAGTCAGCACCGTTAGCATAAAATACAATATAGATACAACAGTTTTTCCATCCTATAAAACGAACGATTGCATCCAATGTGAAAGTAATGGCCATTTCTACGTTCCGGGCAACCTAGGCTTCACTCTAAGGCGTTGCTCCACCAGATCGAATAGTTAGGGCCTTAGAAGTCAACGCCCGAAGCATAAAATACAATAAAGATACAACAGATTTTCAATCGTATAACAGGAGTAATTGCAGCTAGCGTGAAGGTTATGGTCATTTCTATTTTCCGGGCAACCTAGGCTTCACAATAGGGCGTTGCTCCACCACATCGAATAGCTGCGGCCTTAGAAGCCAACGTCAGAAGCATAAAATACAATATAAATACAACAGCTTTTCCAGCGTACAAATTGAATAATTGCAAGCAGTGTGAAAGTAACGTTCATTTCTACATTCCGGACAACTTAGGCTTGACTCTAGGGCGTTGTCCCACCAGATCGAATAGTTAGGGCTTTAGAAGTCAGCGCCGGAAGCATAAAATAAAATAAAGATACAACAGATTTTCAATCGTATAACAGGAGTAATTGCAGCCAGCGTGAAGATTATGGTCATTTCTACGTTCCGGGCAATCTAGGCTTTACTCTAGGACGTTGCTCCACCGGATCGAATAGTTAGGGCCCAAGAAGTCAACGCCAGAAGCATAAAATACACTAAAAATGCAACAGTTTTTCCATCGTATAAAACGAATAATTGCATCCAGTGTGAAAGTAATGGCCATTTCTACGTTCCGGGCAACCTAGGCTTCAATATAGGGAGTTGTTCCACCAGATCGAACATTTAGGGCCTAAGAAGTCAACGCAAGAAGCATAAAATACAATAAAAATACATCGGTTTTTCCATCGTATAAAACGAATAATTGCAACCAGTGTGAAGGTAATGGTCTTTTCTACGTTCCGGGCAACCTAGGCTTCAATCTAGGTCGTTGCTCCACCAGATCGAACATTTAGCGCCTAAGAGGTCAACGCAAGAAGCATAAAATACAATATAAATGCAACAGTTTGTCCATCGTATAAAACGAATAATTGCATCCAGTGTGCAAGTAATGGCCATTTCTACGTTCCGGGCAACCTAGGCTTCACTATAGGGCGTTGCTCCACCACATCGAATAGCTACGGCCTTCGAAGCCAACGTCAGAAGCATAAAATACAATATAAATACAGCTTTTCCAGCGTATAAATTGAATAATTGCTTCCAGTGTGAAAGTAATGGCCATTTCTACGTTCCGGGCAACCTAGGCTTCACTCTAGGGCGTTGCTCCAACAGATCGAATAGTTAGGGCCTTAGAAGTAAACGCCCGAAGCATAAAATACAATGGAGGTACAACAGACTTTCAATCGTATGACAGGAGTAATTGCAGCCAGCGTGAAGGTTATGCTCATTTCTACGTTCCGGGCAACCTAGGCTTCAATATAGGGTGTTGTTCCACCAGAGTGAATAGCTACGGAGCTAGAGGTCAACGCCAGAAGCATAAAATACAATATAAATACAACAGCTTTTCCATCGTATTTAATATATATTTGCAACCAGTGTGAAAGTTATGGCCATTTCTACGTTCAGGGCAACCTGGGCTTCACTCTGGGTCGTTGCTCCACCAGATCGAATAGTTAGGTCCTTAGAAGTCAACGCCCGAAGCATAAAATACAATAAAGGTGCAACAGACTTTCAATCGTATGACAGGAGTAATTGCAGCCAGCGTGAAGGTAATGGTCTTTTCTACGTTCCGGGCAACCTAGGCTTCAATCTACGTCGTTGTTCCACCAGATCGAAAAGTTAGGGCCTAAGAAGTCAACGCAAGAAGCATAAAATACAATATAAATACAACAGTTTGTCCATCGTATAAAACGAATAATTGCATCCAGTGTGAAAGTAATGGCCATTTCTACGTTCCGGGCAACCTAGGCTTCACTCTAAGGCGTTGCTCCACCAGATCGAATAGTTAGGGCCTTAGAAGTCAACGCCCGAAGCATAAAATACAATAAAGATACAACAGATTTTCAATCGTATAACAGGAGTAATTGCAGCTAGCGTGAAGGTTATGGTCATTTCTATTTTCCGGGCAACCTAGGCTTCACAATAGGGCGTTGCTCCACCACATCGAATAGCTACGGCCTTACAAGTCGACGCCAGAAGCATAAAATACAATATAAGTACAACTGTATTTCCAACATAAAAATGAATAATTGCAAACAGTATGAAAGTAATGGTTATTTCTACGTTCCGTGCAACCTAGGCTTCACTCTTGGGCGTTGCTCCACCACGTTGAATAGCTGCGACCTTAGAAGACAACGCCTGAAGCATAAAAGACAATAAAAATCTAAGAGTTTTTCCATCGTATAACAGGAGTAATTGCAAACAGTGTGAAGGTAATGGCCATTTCTGCGCACCGGGCAACCTAAGCTTCACTTTAGGGCGTTGGTCCATCACATCGAATAGTTAGGGCCTAACAAGTCAACGCCAGAAGCATAAAACAGAATATAAATAGAAGAGTCTTTCCATCGCATGAAATGAATAACTGCAACCAGAGTCAAAGTAATAGTCATTTCTACGTTCCGGGCATCCTAGGCTTCACTGGAGGGCGTTACTCCACCAGGTCCAATAGTTAGGGCCTTAGAAGTCAACGCCCGAAGCATAAAATACAATAAAGGTGCAACAGACTTTCAATCGTATGACAGGAGTAATTGCAGCCAGCGTGAAGGTAATGGTCTTTTCTACGTTCCGGGCAACCTAGGCTTCAATCTACGTCGTTGTTCCACCAGATCGAAAAGTTAGGGCCTAAGAAGTCAACGCAAGAAGCATAAAATACAATATAAATACAACAGTTTGTCCATCGTATAAAACGAATAATTGCATCCAGTGTGAAAGTAATGGCCATTTCTACGTTCCGGGCAACCTAGGCTTCACTCTAAGGCGTTGCTCCACCAGATCGAATAGTTAGGGCCTTAGAAGTCAACGCCCGAAGCATAAAATACAATAAAGATACAACAGATTTTCAATCGTATAACAGGAGTAATTGCAGCTAGCGTGAAGGTTATGGTCATTTCTATTTTCCGGGCAACCTAGGCTTCACAATAGGGCGTTGCTCCACCACATCGAATAGCTACGGCCTTACAAGTCGACGCCAGAAGCATAAAATACAATATAAGTACAACTGTATTTCCAACATAAAAATGAATAATTGCAAACAGTATGAAAGTAATGGTTATTTCTACGTTCCGTGCAACCTAGGCTTCACTCTTGGGCGTTGCTCCACCACGTTGAATAGCTGCGACCTTAGAAGACAACGCCTGAAGCATAAAAGACAATAAAAATCTAAGAGTTTTTCCATCGTATAACAGGAGTAATTGCAAACAGTGTGAAGGTAATGGCCATTTCTGCGCACCGGGCAACCTAAGCTTCACTTTAGGGCGTTGGTCCATCACATCGAATAGTTAGGGCCTAACAAGTCAACGCCAGAAGCATAAAACAGAATATAAATAGAAGAGTCTTTCCATCGCATGAAATGAATAACTGCAACCAGAGTCAAAGTAATAGTCATTTCTACGTTCCGGGCATCCTAGGCTTCACTGGAGGGCGTTACTCCACCAGGTCCAATAGTTAGGGCCTTAGAAGTCAACGTTAGAAGCATATAATACAATAAAAATAGAACAGTATTTCCATCGTATAGCATGAATAATTGCAACCAGTGAGAAAGTAATGGTCATTTCTACGTTCCAGGCAACCTAGGCTTCACTCTAGTGCGTTGCACCACCAGATCGAATAGTTAGGGGCTTAGAAGTCAACGCCCGAAGCATAAAATACAAAATAAATAGAACAGTTTTTCCATTGTATAAAACGAATAATTGCTGCCAGTGTGAAAGTTATGTTTATTTCTACGTTCCAGACAACCTAGGCTTAACTGTAGCGTGTTGCTCCAACAGATCGAATTGGTAGAGCCATAGAAGTCAACGCCCGGAGCATAAAATACAATAAATATAACAGGTTTTCCATCGTATAAAACGAATAAAAGCAACCAGTGTGAAAGTTATGGTTATTTCTCCGTCCCAGGCAACCTAGGCTTCACTCTAGTGCGTTGCACCACCAGATCGAATAGTTAGGGGCTTAGAATTCAACGCCCGAAGCATAAAATACAAAATAAATAGAACAGCTTTTCCATCGTATAAAATGCATAATTGCAAACAGTGTGAAAGTAATAGTCATTTCTACGTTCCGAGCAACCTAGGCGTCACTCTAGGGCGATGCTCCACCACATCTAATAGCTACGGTCTTAGAAGTCAACGCCAGATGGATAAAATACAATATAAGTACAGCAGTTTTTCCATCGTATAAAATGAATAATTGCAAACATTGTGAAAGTAATGGTCATTTCTACGTTTCCGGCAACCTAGGCTTCACTCTAGAGCGTTGCTCCACCAGATCGAATAGTTAGGTTCTTAGAAGTCAACGCCAGGAGCATAAAATACGATATAAATACAACAGCTTTTCCATCGTATAAAAGGAATAATTGCAAACAGTGTGAAAGTAATGGTCATTTCTACGTTCCGGGCAACCTAGGCTTCACCCTAGGGCGTTGTTCCACCAGATCGAATTGTTCGGGCCTAAGAAGTCAACGCCAGAAGCATAAGATACAATATAAATATAACAGTTTTTCCATCGTATAGAACGAATAATAGCAACCAGTGTGAAAGTTAACGTCATTTCTACCTTCCGGGCAACCTACGCTTCAACCTCGGGCGTTGCTCCAACAGATTGAATAGTTAGGGCCTTAGAAGTCAACGCACGATGCATAAAATACAATATAAATACAACAGTTTTTCCATCGTATAAAAGGATTAATTGCAACCAGTTTGGAAGTGATGGTCATTTCTACGTTCCGGGCAACCTAGGCTTCACTCTAGGGCGTTGCTCCACCAGATCGAATAGTTAGAGCCTTAGAAGTCAACGCCAGAAGCATAAAATACAATATAAATAAAACAGTTTTTCCATCGTATAAAACGAATAATTGCAACCAGTGTCAAAGTGATGGTCATTTCTATGTTCCCGGCAACCTAGGCTTCACCCTAGGGCGTTGCTCCAACAGACTGAATAGTTAGGGCCTTAGAAGTCAATGCCCGAAGCATAAAATGCAATAAAAATACAACAGTTTTTCCATCGTATAGCAGGAATAATTTATAACCAGTGTGATAGTAGTGGTCATTTCTACGTTCCGGGCAACCTAGTTTTCACTCCAGGGCGTTGCTCCACCACATCGAATAGGTACGGCCTAAGAAGTCAACGCCAGAAGCATAAAATACGATAAAGATGCAACAGTTTTTCCTTCGTAGAAAACGGATAATTGCAACCAGTGTGGAAGTGTTGGTCATTTCTACATTCCGAGCAACCTAGGCTTCACTCTTGGGCGTTGCTCCACCATACCGAATAGTTAGGTCCTTAGAAGTCGACGCCAGAAGCATAAAATACGATATAAATACAACAGCTTTTCCATCGTATAAAAGGAATATTTGCAAACAGTGTGAAAGGAATGGTCATTTCTACGTTCCGGGCTTCACTCTACGGCGTTGTTCTACCAGATCGAATAGTTAGGGCATAAGAAGTGAACGCCAGAAGTATAAAATACAATATAAATACAACAGTTTTTCCATCATATAAAACGAATGATAGCAACCAGTGTGGAAGTTATGGTCACTTCTACGTTCCGGGCAACCTAGGATTCACTTTAGGGCGTTGCTCCACCAGATCGGATAGTTGAGGGCCTTAGTAGTCAACGCCAGAAGCATAAAATACGATATAAATACAACAGCTTTTCCATCGTATAAAACGAATAACAGCAACTAGTGTGAAAGTTATGGTCATTTATACGTTCCGGGCATCCTAGGTTTCACTCTAGGGCGTTGCTCCACCAGATCAAACAGTTAGGGCGTTAGAAGTCAACGCCCGAAGCATTAAATACAAAATAAATAGAACAGTTTTTCCATTGTATAAAACGAATAATTGCTACCAGTGTAAAAGTTATGGTCATTTCTACGTTCCGAGCAACCTAGGCTTCACCCTAGGCCGTTGTTCCACCAGATCGAATTGTTAGGGCCTAAGAAGTGAACGCCAGAAGCATAAAATACAATATAAATACAACAGTTATTCCATCGTATAAAACGAATAATAGCAACCAGTGTGAAAGCTATGGTCATTTCTACGTTCCGGGCAACCTAGGCTTCACTCTAGGCCTTTGTTCCACCCGATCGAACAGTTAGGGCCTTAGAAGTCAACGCCCGAAGCATAAAATACAAAATAAATAAAACAGCTGTTCCATGTATAAAACGAATAATTGTTTCCGGTGTGAAAATTATGATCATTTCTACGTTACGGGCAACCTAGGCTTCACCGTAGGGCGTTGTTCCTCCAGATGAAATAGTTGGGGACTAAGAAGTCAACGCCAGAAGTATAAAATACGATATAAATACAACAGATTTTCCATCGTATAAAACGAATATTTGCAACCAGTATGAAATTTATGGTCATTTCTACGTTCCGGGCAACCTAGGCTTCACTCTATGGCATTCTTCCACTACATCGAATAGCAACGGCCTCAGAAGACAACGCCGGAAGCATAAAATACAATATAAATACAACGGTTTTCCATCGTATAAAACAAATAATTGCAACCGGTATGAAACTTATGGTCATTTCTACTTTCCGAGCAACCTAGGCTTCACCCTAGGGCGTTGCTCCAACAAGTTCAATAGTTAGGGCCGTAGAAGTCAACGCCCGAACCATAAAATGCAAAAAAAATACAACAGTGTTACCATCATATAACAGGAATAATTGCAACCAGTTTGAAAGTGATGGCCAATTCTACGTTCCGGGCTACCTAGGCTTCACTCTATTGCGTTGCTCCACCAGGTCGAATAGTTAGTGCCTTAGAAGTCAACGCCAGAAGCATAAAATACAATATAAATACAACAGTTTTTCAATAGTATAAAACGAATAATTGCAACCAGTATGAGACTTATGGTCATTTCTACATTCCGAGCAACCTAGGCTTCACCCTAGGGCGTTGATCCAACAGATTGAATATTTTGGGCCTTAGAAGTCAACGCCCGAAGCATAAAATACAATATAAATACAACAGTTTTTCCATCGTATAAAAGGATTAATTGCAACCAGTTTGGAAGAGATGGTCATTTCTACGTTCCGGGAAACCTAGGCTTCACTCTATTGCGTTGCTCCACCAGATCGAATAGTTAGTGCCTTAGAAGTCAACGCCAGAAGCATAAAATACAATATAAATACAACAGTTTTTCCATCGTATAAAGCGTTTAATTGCAACCAGTATGAGACTTATGGTCATTTCTACATTCCGAGCAGCCTAGGCTTCACCCTAGGGCGTTGATCCAACAGATTGAATATTTAGGGCCTTAGAAGTCAACGCCAGAAGCATAAGATACAATACAAATATAACAATTTTTCCATCGAATAGAACGAATAATAGCAACCAGTGTGAAAGTTAACGTCATTTCTACTTTCCGGGCAACCTGGGCTTCACCCTCGGGCGTTGCTCCAACAGATTGAATGGTTAGGGCCTTAGAAGTCAACGCACCATGCATAAAATACAAAATAAATAGAACAGTTCTTCCATCATATAAAACGAATAATTGCAACCAGTATGAAAGCTATGGTCATTTCTACTTTACGGGCAACCTACGCTACACCCTAGGTCGATGCTCCACCAGATCGAATAGTGAGTGCCTTAGAAGTCAACGCCAGAAGCATAAAATACAATAAAGATGCAACAGCTTTTCCATCGTATAAAACGAATAATTGCACCCAGTGTGAAAGTTATTGTCATTTCTACTTTCCGCGCAACCTAGGCTTCACCCTAGGGCGTTGCTCCAACAGATTGAATGGTTAGGACCTCAGAAGTCAATGCCCGAAGCATAAAATGCAATAAAAATACAACAGTTTTTCCATCATATAACAGGAATAGTTGCCACCAGTTTGAAAGTGATGGTCATTTCTACGTTCCGGGCTACCTAGACCTCACTCTAGGTCGTTGTTCCACCAGATCGAATTGTTAGGGCCTAACAACTCAACGCCAGAAGCATAAGATACAATATAAATATAACAGTTTTTCCATCGTATAGAACGAATAATAGCAACCAGTGTGAAAGTTATGGTCATTTCTACGTTCCGGGCAACCTAGGCTTCACTCTAGGGCGTTGCTCCACCAGTTCAAACTGCTAGGGCCTTAGAAGTCAGCGCCCGAAGCATAAAATACAAAATAAAAAGAACAGTTTTTCCATTGTATAAAACGAATAATTGCTACCAGTGTAAAAGTTATGGTCATTTCTACGTTCCGGGCAACCTAGGCCTCACTCTAGGACCTTTTTCCACCAGATCGAATTGTTCGGGCCTAAGAAGTCAACGCCAGAAGCATAAGATACAATATAAATATAACAGTTTTTCCATGGTATAGAACGAATAATAGCAACCAGTGTGAAAGTTAACGTCATTTCTACCTTCCGGGCAACCTACGCTTCAACCTCGGGCGTTGCTCCAACAGATTGAATAGTTAGGGCCTTAGAAGTCAACGCACGATGCATAAAATACAAAATAAATAGAACAGTTTTTCCATCGTATAAAAGGATTAATTGCAACCAGTTTGAAAGTGATGGTCATTTCTACGTTCCGGGCAACGTAGGCTACACCCTAGGGCGTTGCTCCACCAGATCGAATAGTTAGTGCCTTAGAAGTCAACGCCAGAGGCATAAAATACAATAAAAATACAACAGTTTTTCCATCGTATAAAACGAATAATTGCAACCAGTATGAAAGTTATGGTCATTTCTACTTTCCGGGCAACCTAGGCTACACCCTAGGGCGTTTCTCCAACAGATTGAATAGTTAGGGCCTTAGAAGTCAATGCCCGAAGCATAAAATACAATATAAATACAACAGTTTTTCCATCATATAACAGGAATAATTGCAACCAGTTTGAAAGTGATGGTCATTTCTACGTTCCGGGCAACCTAGGCTTCACTCTAGGGCGTTGCTGCACCAGATCGAATAGTTAGGGCCTTGGAAGTCAACGCCAGAAGCATAAAATTCAATAAAGATGCAACAGTTTTTCCATCGTATTAAACGAATAATTTCATAGAGTGTGAATGTTATGGTCATTTCTACATTCCGAGCAACCCAGGCTGCACTCTAGGACGTTGATCCAACAGATTGAATACTTAGGGCCTTAGCGGTCAACGCCTGAAGCATAAAATACAATATAAATACAACAGTTTTTCCATCATATAACAGGAATAATTGCAACCAGTGTGAAAGTTATGGTCATTTCTACGTCCCGGCAACCTAGGCTTCACCCCAGGGCGTTGTTCCACCAGATCGAACAGTTAGGGCCTAAGAAGTGAACGCCAGCAGCATAAAATACAATATAAATACAACAGTTCTTCCATCATATAAAACGAATAATTGCAACCAGTATGAAAGTTATGGTCATTTCTACGTTCCGGGCAACCTAGGCTTCACTCTATGGCGTTCTTCCACCATATCCAATAGCTGCGGCCTCAGAAGTCAACGCCTGAAGCATAAAATACAATAGAAATACAACAGTATTTCCATCATATAACAGGAATAATTGCAACCCTTGTGAAAGTGATGGTCATTTGTACGTTCCAGGAAACCTAGGCTTCACTCTAGGGCGTTGTTCCACCAGATCGAATTGTTAGGGCCTAACAAGTAAACGCCAGAAGCATAAGATACAATATAAATATAACAATTTTTCCATCATATAACAGGAATAATTGCAACCAGTTTGAAAGTGATGGTCATTTCTACGTCCCGGAAAACCTCGGCTTCACTCTAGGGCGTTGCTCCGCCAGATCGAATAGTTAGTGCCTTAGAAGTCAACGCCAGAAGCATAAAATACAATATAAACACCACAGCTTTCCATCGTATAAGACAAATAATTGCTACCAGTATGGAAGTGATGGTCATTTCTACGTTCCGGGCAACCTAGGCCTCACTCTAGGGCGTTGTTCCACCAGATTGAATAGTTAGGGCCTAAGAAATCAACGCCAGAAGCATAAAATACAATATAAATATAACAGTTTTTCCATCGTATAAAACGAATAATTTCAACCAGTGTGAATGTTATGGTCATTTCTACATTCCGAGCAACCTAGGCTTCACTCTAGGGCGTTGATCCACCAGATAGAATAGGTAGGGCCATAGAAGTCTACGCCCGAAGCATAAAATACAATATAAATACAACAGTTCTTCCATCATATAAAACGAATAACTGCAACCAGTATGAAAGTAAACGTCATTTCTACGTTCCGGGCAACCTAGGCTTCACCCTAGGGCGTTGTTCCACCAGATCGAATAGTTAGGGCCTAAGAAGTGCACGCCAGAAGCATAAAATACAATATAAGTACAACAGTCTTTCGATCATATAAAACGAATAATTGCAACCAGTATGAAAGTTATGGTCATTTCTACCTTACGGGCAACCTAGGCTACACCCTAGGGCGTTGCTACAACAGATTGAATAGTTAGGGCCTTATAAGTCAATGCCCGAAGCATAAAGTGCAATAAAAATACAACAGCTTTTCCATCATATAACAGCAGTAATTGCAACCAGTTTGTAAGTGATGGTCATTTCTACGTTCCGGGCAACCTAGGCTTCACTCTAGGGCGTTGTTCCACCAGATAGAATAGTTAGGGGCTAAGAAGTCAACGCCAGAAGCATAAAATACAATATAAATATAACAGTTTTTCCATCGTATAAAACGAATAATTGCAACCAGTTTGAAAGTGATGGTCATTTCTCCTCTCCGGGCAACCTAGGCTTCACTCTAGGGCGTTGCTCCACTAGATCGAATAGCTAGGGTCTTAGAAGTCAACGCCAGAAGCATAAAATACAATATAAATACAACAGTTTTTCCATTGTATAAAACGAATAATTGATACCAGTATGGAAGTGATGGTCATTTCTACGTTCCGGGCAACCTAGGCCTCACTCTAGGGCGTTGTTCCACCAGACTGAATAGCTAGGGCCTATGAAATCAACGGCAGAAGCATAAAATACAATATAAATATAACAGTTTTTCCATCGTATAAAACGAATAATAGCAATCAGTGTGAAAGTTATGGGCATTTCTAAGTTCCGGGCAACCTAGGCTTCACCGTAGGGCGTTGCTCCAACAGATAGAATAGTTAGTGCCTTAGAAGTCAACGACCGAAGCATAAAATGCAATAAAAATGCATCAGTTTTTCCATCGCATAAAAGGATTAATTGCAACCAGTTAGAAAGTGATGGTCATTTCTACGTACCGGGCAACCTAGGCCTCACTCTAGCGCGTTGTTCCACCAGATTGAATAGGTAGGGCCTAAGAACTGAACGCCAGCAGTATAAAATGCAATATAAATGCAACAGTTTTTCCATCATATAAAACGAATAATTGCAACCAGTATGAAAGTTATGGTCATTTCTACGTTCCGGGCAACCTAGGCTTCACTCTATGGCGTTCTTCCACCACATCGAATAGCTACGGCCTCAGAAGTCAACGCCTGAAGCATAAAATAGAATAAAAATACAACAGTCTTTCCATCCTATAACAGGAATAATTGCAACCCGTGTGAAAGTGATGGTCATTTGTACGTTCCAGGCAACCTAGGCTTCACTCTAGGGCGTTGTTCCACCAGATCGAATAGTTAGGGCCTAAGAAGTGAACGCCAGAAGCATAAAATACAATATAAATACAACAGTTTTTCCATCGTATAAAACGAATAATTGCTACCGGTGTGAAAGTTATGGACATTTCTACGTCCCCGGCAACCTAGGTTTCACCCTAGGGCGTTGTTCCACCAGATGGAATAGTTAGGGCCTAGGAAGGCAACGCCAGAAGCATAAAATAGAATATAAATATAACAGTTTTTCAATCGTATAAAGCGAATAATAGCAACCAGTGTGAAAGTTATGGTCACTTCTACGTTCCGGGCAACCTAGGCTTCACTCTAGGGCGTTGCTCCACCAGTTCATACAGCTAGGGCCTTAGAAGTCAACGCCCGAAGCATAAAATACAATAAAAATAAAACTGTTTTTCCATTGTATAAAACGAATAATTGCTGCCAGTGTAAAAGTTATGGTCAGTTCTACGTTCCGGGCAACTTAGGCCTCACTCTAGGTCGTTTTTCCAACAGTTCGAATTGTTAGTGCCGTAGAAGTCAACGCCAGAAGCTTAAAATACAATATAAATACAACAGTTTTTCCATCGTATAGAACGAATAATAGCAACCAGTGTGAAAGTTAACGTCATTTCTACTTTCCGCGCAACCTAGGCTTCACCCTAGGGCGTTGCTCCAACAGATTGAATAGTTAGGACCTCAGAAGTCAATGCCCGAAGCATAAAATGCAAAAAAAATACAACAGTTTTTCCATCATATAACAGGCATAGTTGCCACCAGTTTGAAAGTGATGGTCATTTCTACGTTCCGGGCAACCTAGGCTTCACTCTAGGTCGTTGCTCCACCAGATCGAATAGTGAGTGCCTTAGAAGTCAACGCCAGAAGCATAAAATACAATAAAAATACAACAGTTTTTCCATCGTATAAAACGAATAATTGCAACCAGTATGAAACTTATGGTCATTTCTACTTTCCGAGAAACCTAGGCTTCAACCCTAGGGCGTTGCTCAAACAGATTGAATAGTTAGGGCCTTAGAAGTCAACGCCCGATGCATAAAATGCAATAAAAATACAACAGTGTGTCCATCATATACCAGGAATAATTGCAACCAGTTTGAAAGTGATGGCCAATTCTACGTTCCGGGCAACCTAGGTTTCACTCTATTGCGTTGCTCCACCAGATCCAATAGTTAGTGCCGTAGAAGTCAACGCCAGAAGCTTAAAATACAATATAAATACAACAGTTTTTCCATCGTATAGAACGAATAATAGCAACCAGTGTGAAAGTTATGGTCATTTCTACGTTCCGGGCAACCTAGGCTTCACTCTAGGGCGTTGCTCCACCAGATCAAACAGTTAGGGCCTTAGAAGTCAACGCCCGAAGCATAAACTGCAAAATAAACGGAACAGTTTTGCCATTGTATAAAACGAATAATTGCTACCAGTGTGAAAGTTATGGTCACTTCTACGTTCCGGGCAACCTAGGCTTCACTCTAGGGCGTTGCTCCACCAGATCAGACATCTAGGGCCTTAGAAGTCAACGCCCGAAGCATAAAATACAAAAGAAATAGAACAGTTTTTCCATTGTACAAAACGAATAATTGCTTCCAGTGTAAAAGTTATGGTCAGTTCTACGTTCCGGCAACCTAGGCCTCACTCTAGGTCGTTTTTCCACCAGATCGAATTGTTAGGGCCTAGGAAGTCAACGCCAGAAGCATAAGATACAATATAAGTATAACAGTTTTTCCATCGTATAGAGCGAATAATAGCAACCAGTGTGAAAGTTAACGTCATTTTTACTTTCCGGGCAACATAGGCTTCACCCTCGGGCGTTGCTACAACAGATTGAATAGTTAGGGCCTTAGAAGTCAACGCACGATGCATAAAATACAAAATAAATAGAACAGTTTTTCCATTGTGTAAAACGAATAATTGCTACCGGTGTGAAAGTTATGGTCATTTCTATGTTCGGGTCAACCTAGGCTTCACCATAGGGCGTTGTTCCACCAGATCGAATAGTTAGGGCCTAAGAAGTGAACGCCATAAGCATAAAATACAATATAAATGCAACAGTTTTTCCATCGTATAAAACGAATAATTGCAACCAGTATGAAAGCTAACGTCACTTCTTCTTTCCGGGCAACCTAGGCTTCACCCTTCGGCGTTGCTCCAACAGATTGAATAGTTAGGGCCTTAGAAGTCAGCGCCGGAAGCATAAAACGCAATAAAAATACAACAGCTTTTCCATCGTATAAAAGGATTAATTGCAACCAGTTTGAAAGTGATGGTCATTTCTACGTTCTGGGCAACCTAGCCATCACTCTAGGGCGTTGCTCCACCAGATCCAATTGTTAGGGCCTAAGAAGTCAACGCCAGAAGCATAAAATACAATATAAGTACAACAGTTTTTACATCGTATAAAATGAATAATTGCAATCATTGCGAAAGTAATGGTCATTCCACGTTCCGGGCAACCTAGGCGTCACTCTAGTGCGTTGCTCCACCACATCTAATAGCTACGGCCTTAGATGTCAACGACAGAAGCATAAAATACAATAAAGATGCAACAGCTTTTCCATCGTATAAAACGAATAATTGCACCCAGTGTGAATGTTATTGTCATTTCTACTTTCCGGGCAACCTAGGCTTCACCCTTGGGCGTTACTCCAACAGATTGAATAGTTAGGGCCTTAGAAGTCAGCGCCGGAAGCATAAAACGCAATAAAAATACAACAGCTTTTCCATCGTATAAAAGGATTAATTGCAACCAGTTTGAAAGTGATGGTCATTTCTACGTTCTGGGCAACCTAGCCATCACTCTAGGGCGTTGCTCCACCAGATCCAATTGTTAGGGCCTAAGAAGTCAACGCCAGAAGCATAAAATACAATATAAGTACAACAGTTTTTCCATCGTATAAAATGAATAATTGCAAACATTGCGAAAGTAATGGTCATTCCACGTTCCGGGCAACCTAGGCGTCACTCTAGTGCGTTGCTCCACCACATCTAATAGCTACGGCCTTAGATGTCAACGACAGAAGCACAAAATACAATAAAGATGCAACAGCTTTTCCATCGTATAAAACGAATAATTGCACCCAGTGTGAATGTTATTGTCATTTCTACTTTCCGCGCAACCTAGGCTTCACCCTAGGGCGTTGCTCCAACAGATTGAATAGTTAGGACCTCAGAAGTCAATGCCCGAAGCATAAAATGCAATAAAAATACAACAGTTTTTCCATCATATAACAGGAATAGTTGCCACCAGTTTGAAAGTGATGGTCATTTCTACGTTCCGGGCAACCTAGGCTTCACTCTAGGGCGTTGCTCCACCAGATCGAATAGTTAGAGCCTTAGAAGTCAACGCCAGAAGCATAAAATACAATATAAATAAAACAGTTTTTCCATCGTATAAAACGAATAATTGCTACCAGTATGGAAGTGATGGTCATTTCTACGTTCCGGGCTACCTAGACCTCACTCTAGGTCGTTGTTCCACCAGATCGAATTGTTAGGGCCTAACAAGTCAACGCCAGAAGCATAAAATACAATATAAATAAAACAGTTTTTCCATCGTATAAAACGAATAATTGCTACCAGTATGGAAGTGATGGTCATTTCTACGTTCCGGGCTACCTAGACCTCACTCTAGGTCGTTGTTCCACCAGATCGAATTGTTAGGGCCTAACAAGTCAACGCCAGAAGCATAAGATACAATATAAATATAACAGTTTTTCCATCGTATAGAACGAGTAATAGCAACCAGTGTAAAAGTTATGGTCATTTCTACGTTCCGGGCAACCTAGGCCTCACTCTAGGTCCTTTTTCCACCAGATCGAATTGTTCGGGCCTAAGAAGTCAACGCCAGAAGCATAAGATACAATATAAATATAACAGTTTTTCCATCGTATACAACGAACAATAGCAACCAGTGTGAAAGTTAACGTCATTTCTACTTTCCGGGCAACCTACGCTTCAACCTCGGGCGTTGCTCCAACAGATTGAATAGTTAGGGCCTTAGAAGCCAACGCACGATGCATAAAATACAAAATAAATAGAACAGTTTTTCCATCGTGTAAAACGAATAATTGCTACCGGTGTGAATGTTATGGTCATTTCTATGTTCCGGTCAACCTAGGCTTCACCATAGGGCGTTGTTCCACCACATCGAATAGTTAGGGCCTAAGAAGTGAACGCCAGAAGCATAAAATACAATATAAATATAACAGTTTTTCCATCATATAAAACGAATAATTGCAACCAGTATGAAAGCTATGGTCATTTCTACTTTACGGGCAACCTAGGCTGCACCCTAGGGCGTTGCTCCACCAGATCGAATAGTGAGTGCCTTAGAAGTCAACGCCACAAGCATAAAATACAATAAAAATACAACAGTTTTTCCATCGTATAAAAGGATTAATTGCAACCAGTTTGAAAGTGATGGTCATTTCTACGTTCTGGGCAACCTAGCCATCACTCTAGGGCGTTGCTCCACCAGATCCAATTGTTAGGGCCTAAGAAGTCAACGCCAGAAACATAAAATACAATATAAGTACAACAGTTTTTCCATCGTATAAAATGAATAATTGCAAACATTGCGAAAGTAATGGTCATTCCACGTTCCGCGCAACCTAGGCGTCACTCTAGTGCGTTGCTCCACCACATCTAATAGCTACGGCCTTAGATGTCAACGACAGAAGCATAAAATACAATAAAGATGCAACAGCTTTTCCATCGTATAAAACGAATAATTGCACCCAGTGTGAAAGTTATTGTCATTTCTACTTTCCGCGCAACCTAGGCTTCACCCTAGGGCGTTGCTCCAACAGATTGAATAGTTAGGACCTCAGAAGTCAATGCCCGAAGCATAAAATGCAATAAAAATACAACAGTTTTTCCATCATATAACAGGCATAGTTGCCACCAGTTTGAAAGTGATGGTCATTTCTACGTTCCGGGCAACCTAGGCTTCACTCTAGGTCGTTGCTCCACCAGATCGAATAGTGAGTGCCTTAGAAGTCAACGCCAGAAGCATAAAATACAATAAAAATACAACAGTTTTTCCATCGTATAAAACGAATAATTGCAACCAGTATGAAACTTATGGTCATTTCTACTTTCCGAGAAACCTAGGCTTCAACCCTAGGGCGTTGCTCAAACAGATTGAATAGTTAGGGCCTTAGAAGTCAACGCCCGATGCATAAAATGCAATAAAAATACAACAGTGTGTCCATCATATACCAGGAATAATTGCAACCAGTTTGAAAGTGATGGCCAATTCTACGTTCCGGGCAACCTAGGTTTCACTCTATTGCGTTGCTCCACCAGATCCAATAGTTAGTGCCGTAGAAGTCAACGCCAGAAGCTTAAAATACAATATAAATACAACAGTTTTTCCATCGTATAGAACGAATAATAGCAACCAGTGTGAAAGTTATGGTCATTTCTACGTTCCGGGCAACCTAGGCTTCACTCTAGGGCGTTGCTCCACCAGATCAAACAGTTAGGGCCTTAGAAGTCAACGCCCGAAGCATAAACTGCAAAATAAACGGAACAGTTTTGCCATTGTATAAAACGAATAATTGCTACCAGTGTGAAAGTTATGGTCACTTCTACGTTCCGGGCAACCTAGGCTTCACTCTAGGGCGTTGCTCCACCAGATCAGACATCTAGGGCCTTAGAAGTCAACGCCCGAAGCATAAAATACAAAAGAAATAGAACAGTTTTTCCATTGTACAAAACGAATAATTGCTTCCAGTGTAAAAGTTATGGTCAGTTCTACGTTCCGGCAACCTAGGCCTCACTCTAGGTCGTTTTTCCACCAGATCGAATTGTTAGGGCCTAGGAAGTCAACGCCAGAAGCATAAGATACAATATAAGTATAACAGTTTTTCCATCGTATAGAGCGAATAATAGCAACCAGTGTGAAAGTTAACGTCATTTTTACTTTCCGGGCAACATAGGCTTCACCCTCGGGCGTTGCTACAACAGATTGAATAGTTAGGGCCTTAGAAGTCAACGCACGATGCATAAAATACAAAATAAATAGAACAGTTTTTCCATTGTGTAAAACGAATAATTGCTACCGGTGTGAAACTTATGGTCATTTCTATGTTCGGGTCAACCTAGGCTTCACCATAGGGCGTTGTTCCACCAGATCGAATAGTTAGGGCCTAAGAAGTGAACGCCATAAGCATAAAATACAATATAAATGCAACAGTTTTTCCATCGTATAAAACGAATAATTGCAACCAGTATGAAAGCTAACGTCACTTCTTCTTTCCGGGCAACCTAGGCTTCACCCTTCGGCGTTGCTCCAACAGATTGAATAGTTAGGGCCTTAGAAGTCAGCGCCGGAAGCATAAAACGCAATAAAAATACAACAGCTTTTCCATCGTATAAAAGGATTAATTGCAACCAGTTTGAAAGTGATGGTCATTTCTACGTTCTGGGCAACCTAGCCATCACTCTAGGGCGTTGCTCCACCAGATCCAATTGTTAGGGCCTAAGAAGTCAACGCCAGAAGCATAAAATACAATATAAGTACAACAGTTTTTACATCGTATAAAATGAATAATTGCAATCATTGCGAAAGTAATGGTCATTCCACGTTCCGGGCAACCTAGGCGTCACTCTAGTGCGTTGCTCCACCACATCTAATAGCTACGGCCTTAGATGTCAACGACAGAAGCATAAAATACAATAAAGATGCAACAGCTTTTCCATCGTATAAAACGAATAATTGCACCCAGTGTGAATGTTATTGTCATTTCTACTTTCCGGGCAACCTAGGCTTCACCCTTGGGCGTTACTCCAACAGATTGAATAGTTAGGGCCTTAGAAGTCAGCGCCGGAAGCATAAAACGCAATAAAAATACAACAGCTTTTCCATCGTATAAAAGGATTAATTGCAACCAGTTTGAAAGTGATGGTCATTTCTACGTTCTGGGCAACCTAGCCATCACTCTAGGGCGTTGCTCCACCAGATCCAATTGTTAGGGCCTAAGAAGTCAACGCCAGAAGCATAAAATACAATATAAGTACAACAGTTTTTCCATCGTATAAAATGAATAATTGCAAACATTGCGAAAGTAATGGTCATTCCACGTTCCGGGCAACCTAGGCGTCACTCTAGTGCGTTGCTCCACCACATCTAATAGCTACGGCCTTAGATGTCAACGACAGAAGCATAAAATACAATAAAGATGCAACAGCTTTTCCATCGTATAAAACGAATAATTGCACCCAGTGTGAATGTTATTGTCATTTCTACTTTCCGCGCAACCTAGGCTTCACCATAGGGCGTTGCTCCAACAGATTGAATAGTTAGGACCTCAGAAGTCAATGCCCGAAGCATAAAATGCAATAAAAATACAACAGTTTTTCCATCATATAACAGGAATAGTTGCCACCAGTTTGAAAGTGATGGTCATTTCTACGTTCCGGGCAACCTAGGCTTCACTCTAGGGCGTTGCTCCACCAGATCGAATAGTTAGAGCCTTAGAAGTCAACGCCAGAAGCATAAAATACAATATAAATGCAACAGTTTTTCCATCGTATAAAACGAATAATTGCTACCAGTATGGAAGTGATGGTCATTTCTACGTTCCGGGCTACCTAGACCTCACTCTAGGTCGTTGTTCCACCAGATCGAATTGTTAGGGCCTAACAAGTCAACGCCAGAAGCATAAGATACAATATAAATATAGCAGTTTTTCCATCGTATAGAACGAGTAATAGCAACCAGTGTGAAAGTTATGGTCATTTCTACGTTCCGGGCAACCTAGGCTTCACTCTAGGGCGTTGCTCCACCAGTTCAAACTGCTAGGGCCTTAGAAGTCAGCGCCCGAAGCATAAAATACAAAATAAAAAGAACAGTTTTTCCATTGTATAAAACGAATAATTGCTACCAGTGTAAAAGTTATGGTCATTTCTACGTTCCGGGCAACCTAGGCCTCACTCTAGGTCCTTTTTCCACCAGATCGAATTGTTCGGGCCTAAGAAGTCAACGCCAGAAGCATAAGATACAATATAAATATAACAGTTTTTCCATCGTATACAACGAACAATAGCAACCAGTGTGAAAGTTATAGTCATTTCTACTTTCCGGGCAACCTACGCTTCAACCTCGGGCGTTGCTCCAACAGATTGAATAGTTAGGGCCTTAGAAGCCAACGCACGATACATAAAATACAAAATAAATAGAACAGTTTTTCCATCGTGTAAAACGAATAATTGCTACCGGTGTGAATGTTATGGTCATTTCTATGTTCCGGTCAACCTAGGCTTCACCATAGGGCGTTGTTCCACCACATCGAATAGTTAGGGCCTAAGAAGTGAACGCCAGAAGCATAAAATACAATATAAATACAACAGTTCTTCCATCATATAAAACGAATAATTGCAACCAGTATGAAAGTTATGGTCATTTCTACGTTCCGGGCAACCTAGGCTTCACTCTATGGCGTTCTTCCACCATATCCAATAGCGGCGGCCTCAGAAGTCAACGCCTGAAGCATAAAATACAATAGAAATACAACAGTATTTCCATCCTATAACAGGAATAATTGCAACCCTTGTGAAAGTGATGGTCATTTGTACGTTCCAGGAAACCTAGGCTTCACTCTAGGGCGTTGTTCCACCAGATCGAATTGTTAGGGCCTAAGAAGTAAACGCCAGAAGCATAAGATACAATATAAATATAACAATTTTTCCATCATATAACAGGAATAATGGCAACCAGTTTGAAAGTGATGGTCATTTCTACGTCCCGGAAAACCTCGGCTTCACTCTAGGGCGTTGCTCCGCCAGATCGAATAGTTAGTGCCTTAGAAGTCAACGCCAGAAGCATAAAATACAATATAAACACAACAGTTTTTCCATCGTATAAGACAAATAATTGCTACCAGTATGGAAGTGATGGTCATTTCTACGTTCCGGGCAACCTAGGCCTCACTCTAGGGCGTTGTTCACCAGACTGAATAGCTAGGGCCTAAGAAGTCAACGCCAGAAGCATTAAATACAATAAAAATGCAACAGTTTTTCCATCGTATAAAACGAATAATTGCTACCAGTATGGAAGTGATCGTCATTTCTACGTCCCGGCATCCTAGGCTTCACCTCAGGGCGTTGTTCCACCAGATCGAATAGTTAGGGCCTAAGAAGTGAACGCCAGCAGCATAAAATACAATATAAATACAACAGTTCTTCCATCATATAAAACGAATAATTGCAACCAGTATGAAAGTTATGGTCATTTCTACGTTCCGGGCAACCTAGGCTTCACTCTATGGCGTTCTTCCACCATATCCAATAGCGGCGGCCTCAGAAGTCAACGCCTGAAGCATAAAATACAATAGAAATACAACAGTATTTCCATCCTATAACAGGAATAATTGCAACCCTTGTGAAAGTGATGGTCATTTGTACGTTCCAGGAAACCTAGGCTTCACTCTAGGGCGTTGTTCCACCAGATCGAATAGTTAGGGCCTAAGAAGTGAACGCCAGAAGCATAAAATACAATATAAATACAACAGTTTTTCCATCGTATAAAACGAATAATTGCTACCGGTGTGAAAGTTATGGACATTTCTACGTCCCGGGCAACCTAGGTTTCACCCTAGGGCGTTGTTCCACCAGATGGAATAGTTAGGGCCTAGGAAGGCAACGCCAGAAGCATAAAATAGAATATAAATATAACAGTTTTTCAATCGTATAAAGCGAATAATAGCAACCAGTGTGAAAGTTATGGTCACTTCTACGTTCCGGGCAACCTAGGCTTCACTCTAGGGCGTTGCTCCACCAGTTCAAACAGCTAGGGCCTTAGAAGTCAACGCCCGAAGCATAAAATACAATAAAAATAAAACTGTTTTTCCATTGTATAAAACGAATAATTGCTGCCAGTGTAAAAGTTATGGTCAGTTCTACGTCCCGGGCAACTTAGGCCTCACTCTAGGTCGTTTTTCCACCAGTTCGAATTGTTAGGGCCTAAGAAGTCAACCCAGAAGCATAAGATACAATATAAATATAACAGTTTTTCCATCGTATAGAACGAATAATAGCAACCAGTGTGAAAGTTAACGTCATTTCTACTTTCCGGGCAACCTAGGCTTCAACCTCGGGCGTTGCTCCAACAGATTGAATAGTTAGGGCCTTAGAAGTCAAAGCACGATGCATAAAATACAAAATAAATAGAACAGTTCTTCCATCATATAAAACGAATAATTGCAACCAGTATGAAAGCTATGGTCATTTCTACTTTACGGGCAACCTACGCTACACCCTAGGTCGTTGCTCCACCAGATCGAATAGTGAGTGCCTTAGAAGTCAACGCCAGAAGCATAAAATACAATAAAAATACAACAGTTTTTCCATCGTATAAAACGAATAATTGCAACCAGTATGAAACTTATGGTCATTTCTACTTTCCGAGAAACCTAGGCTTCAACCCTAGGGCGTTGCTCATACAGATTGAATAGTTAGGGCCTTAGAAGTCAACGCCCGATGCATAAAATGCAATAAAAATACAACAGTGTGTCCATCATATAACAGGAATAATTGCAACCAGTTTGAAAGTGATGGCCAATTCTACGTTCCGGGCAACCTAGGTTTCACTCTATTGCGTTGCTCCACCAGATCCAATAGTTAGTGCCTTAGAAGTCAACGCCAGAAGCTTAAAATACAATATAAATACAACAGTTTTTCCATCGTATAGAACGAATGATAGCAACCAGTGTGAAAGTTATGGTCATTTCTACGTTCCGGGCAACCTAGGCTTCACTCTGGGGCGTTGCTCCACCAGATCAAACAGTTAGGGCCTTAGAAGTCAACGCCCGAAGCATAAACTGCAAAATAAACAGAACAGTTTTGCCATTGTATAAAACGAATAATTGCTACCAGTGTGAAAGTTATGGTCACTTCTACGTTCCGGGCAACCTAGGCTTCACTCTAGGGCGTTGCTCCACCAGATCAGACATCTAGGGCCTTAGAAGTCAACGCCCGAAGCATAAAATACAAAAGAAATAGAACAGTTTTTCCATTGTATAAAACGAATAATTGCTTCCAGTGTAAAAGTTATGGTCAGTTCTACGTTCCGGCAACCTAGGCCTCACTCTAGGTCGTTTTTCCACCAGATCGAATTGTTAGGGCCTAAGAAGTCAACGCCAGAAGCATAAGATACAATATAAATATAACAGTTTTTCCATCGTATAGAGCGAATAATAGCAACCAGTGTGAAAGTTAACGTCATTTCTACTTTCCGGGCAACCTAGGCTTCACCCTCGGGCGTTGCTACAACAGATTGAATAGTTAGGGCCTTAGAAGTCAACGCACGATGCATAAAATACAAAATAAATAGAACAGTTTTACCATTGTGTAAAACGAATAATTGCTACCGGTGTGAAAGTTATGGTCATTTCTATGTTCGGGTCAACCTAGGCTTCACCATAGGGCGTTGTTCCACCAGATCGAATAGTTAGGGCCTAAGAAGTGAACGCCATAAGCATAAAATACAATATAAATGCAACAGTTTTTCCATCGTATAAAACGAATAATTGCAACCAGTATGAAAGCTAACGTCACTTCTTCTTTCCGGGCAACCTAGGCTTCACCCTTGGGCGTTGCTCCAACAGATTGAATAGTTAGGGCCTTAGAAGTCAGCGCCGGAAGCATAAAACGCAATAAAAATACAACAGCTTTTCCATCGTATAAAAGGATTAATTGCAACCAGTTTGAAAGTGATGGTCATTTCTACGTTCTGGGCAACCTAGCCATCACTCTAGGGCGTTGCTCCACCAGATCCAATTGTTAGGGCCTAAGAAGTCAACGCCAGAAGCATAAAATACAATATAAGTACAACAGTTTTTCCATCGTATAAAATGAATAATTGCAAACATTGCGAAAGTAATGGTCATTCCACGTTCCGGGCAACCTAGGCGTCACTCTAGTGCGTTGCTCCACCACATCTAATAGCTACGGCCTTAGATGTCAACGACAGAAGCATAAAATACAATAAAGATGCAACAGCTTTTCCATCGTATAAAACGAATAATTGCACCCAGTGTGAAAGTTATTGTCATTTCTACTTTCCGCGCAACCTAGGCTTCACCCTAGGGCGTTGCTCCAACAGATTGAATAGTTAGGACCTCAGAAGTCAATGCCCGAAGCATAAAATGCAATAAAAATACAACAGTTTTTCCATCATATAACAGGAATAGTTGCCACCAGTTTGAAAGTGATGGTCATTTCTACGTTCCGGGCAACCTAGGCTTCACTCTAGGGCGTTGCTCCACCAGATCGAATAGTTAGAGCCTTAGAAGTCAACGCCAGAAGCATAAAATACAATATAAATGCAACAGTTTTTCCATCGTATAAAACGAATAATTGCTACCAGTATGGAAGTGATGGTCATTTCTACGTTCCGGGCTACCTAGACCTCACTCTAGGTCGTTGTTCCACCAGATCGAATTGTTAGGGCCTAACAAGTCAACGCCAGAAGCATAAGATACAATATAAATATAACAGTTTTTCCATCGTATAGAACGAATAATAGCAACCAGTGTGAAAGTTATGGTCATTTCTACGTTCCGGGCAACCTAGGCTTCCCTCTAGGGCGTTGCTCCACCAGTTCAAACTGCTAGGGCCTTAGAAGTCATCGCCCGAAGCATAAAATACAAAATAAAAAGAACAGTTTTTCCATTGTATAAAACGAATAATTGCTACCAGTGTAAAAGTTATGGTCATTTCTACGTTCCGGGCAACCTAGGCCTCACTCTAGGTCCTTTTTCCACCAGATCGAATTGTTCGGGCCTAAGAAGTCAACGCCAGAAGCATAAGATACAATATAAATATAACAGTTTTTCCATCGTATAGAACGAATAATAGCAACCAGTGTGAAAGTTAACGTCATTTCTACTTTCCGGGCAACCTACGCTTCAACCTCGGGCGTTGCTCCAACAGATTGAATAGTTAGGGCCTTAGAAGTCAACGCACGATGCATAAAATACAAAATAAATAGAACAGTTATTCCATCCTGTAAAACGAATAATTGCTACCGGTGTGAAAGTTATGGTCATTTCTATGTTCCGGGCTACCTAGACCTCACTCTAGGTCGTTGTTCCACCAGATCGAATTGTTAGGGCCTAACAAGTCAACGCCAGAAGCATAAGATACAATATAAATGCAACAGTTTTTCCATCGTATAAAACGAATAATTGCAACCAGTATGAAAGCTAACGTCACTTCTTCTTTCCGGGCAACCTAGGCTTCACCCTTGGGCGTTGCTCCAACAGATTGAATAGTTAGGGCCTTAGAAGTCAGCGCCGGAAGCATAAAACGCAATAAAAATACAACAGCTTTTCCATCGTATAAAAGGATTAATTGCAACCAGTTTGAAAGTGATGGTCATTTCTACGTTCTGGGCAACCTAGCCATCACTCTAGGGCGTTGCTCCACCAGATCCAATTGTTAGGGCCTAAGAAGTCAACGCCAGAAGCATAAAATACAATATAAGTACAACAGTTTTTCCATCGTATAAAATGAATAATTGCAAACATTGCGAAAGTAATGGTCATTCCACGTTCCGGGCAACCTAGGCGTCACTCTAGTGCGTTGCTCCACCACATCTAATAGCTACGGCCTTAGATGTCAACGACAGAAGCATAAAATACAATAAAGATGCAACAGCTTTTCCATCGTATAAAACGAATAATTGCACCCAGTGTGAAAGTTATTGTCATTTCTACTTTCCGCGCAACCTAGGCTTCACCCTAGGGCGTTGCTCCAACAGATTGAATAGTTAGGACCTCAGAAGTCAATGCCCGAAGCATAAAATGCAATAAAAATACAACAGTTTTTCCATCATATAACAGGAATAGTTGCCACCAGTTTGAAAGTGATGGTCATTTCTACGTTCCGGGCAACCTAGGCTTCACTCTAGGGCGTTGCTCCACCAGATCGAATAGTTAGAGCCTTAGAAGTCAACGCCAGAAGCATAAAATACAATATAAATGCAACAGTTTTTCCATCGTATAAAACGAATAATTGCTACCAGTATGGAAGTGATGGTCATTTCTACGTTCCGGGCTACCTAGACCTCACTCTAGGTCGTTGTTCCACCAGATCGAATTGTTAGGGCCTAACAAGTCAACGCCAGAAGCATAAGATACAATATAAATATAACAGTTTTTCCATCGTATAGAACGAATAATAGCAACCAGTGTGAAAGTTATGGTCATTTCTACGTTCCGGGCAACCTAGGCTTCACTCTAGGGCGTTGCTCCACCAGTTCAAACTGCTAGGGCCTTAGAAGTCATCGCCCGAAGCATAAAATACAAAATAAAAAGAACAGTTTTTCCATTGTATAAAACGAATAATTGCTACCAGTGTAAAAGTTATGGTCATTTCTACGTTCCGGGCAACCTAGGCCTCACTCTAGGTCCTTTTTCCACCAGATCGAATTGTTCGGGCCTAAGAAGTCAACGCCAGAAGCATAAGATACAATATAAATATAACAGTTTTTCCATCGTATAGAACGAATAATAGCAACCAGTGTGAAAGTTAACGTCATTTCTACTTTCCGGGCAACCTACGCTTCAACCTCGGGCGTTGCTCCAACAGATTGAATAGTTAGGGCCTTAGAAGTCAACGCACGATGCATAAAATACAAAATAAATAGAACAGTTATTCCATCCTGTAAAACGAATAATTGCTACCGGTGTGAAAGTTATGGTCATTTCTATGTTCCGGGCTACCTAGACCTCACTCTAGGTCGTTGTTCCACCAGATCGAATTGTTAGGGCCTAACAAGTCAACGCCAGAAGCATAAGATACAATATAAATGCAACAGTTTTTCCATCGTATAAAACGAATAATTGCAACCAGTATGAAAGCTAACGTCACTTCTTCTTTCCGGGCAACCTAGGCTTCACCCTTGGGCGTTGCTCCAACAGATTGAATAGTTAGGGCCTTAGAAGTCAGCGCCGGAAGCATAAAACGCAATAAAAATACAACAGCTTTTCCATCGTATAAAAGGATTAATTGCAACCAGTTTGAAAGTGATGGTCATTTCTACGTTCTGGGCAACCTAGCCATCACTCTAGGGCGTTGCTCCACCAGATCCAATTGTTAGGGCCTAAGAAGTCAACGCCAGAAGCATAAAATACAATATAAGTACAACAGTTTTTCCATCGTATAAAATGAATAATTGCAAACATTGCGAAAGTAATGGTCATTCCACGTTCCGGGCAACCTAGGCGTCACTCTAGTGCGTTGCTCCACCACATCTAATAGCTACGGCCTTAGATGTCAACGACAGAAGCATAAAATACAATAAAGATGCAACAGCTTTTCCATCGTATAAAACGAATAATTGCACCCAGTGTGAAAGTTATTGTCATTTCTACTTTCCGCGCAACCTAGGCTTCACCCTAGGGCGTTGCTCCAACAGATTGAATAGTTAGGACCTCAGAAGTCAATGCCCGAAGCATAAAATGCAATAAAAATACAACAGTTTTTCCATCATATAACAGGAATAGTTGCCACCAGTTTGAAAGTGATGGTCATTTCTACGTTCCGGGCAACCTAGGCCTCACTCTAGGTCCTTTTTCCACCAGATCGAATTGTTAGGGCCTAAGAAATCAACGCCAGAAGCATAAGATACAATATAAATATAACAGTTTTTCCATCGTATAGAACGAATAATAGCAACCAGTGTGAAAGTTAACGTCATTTCTACTTTCCGGGCAACCTAGGCTTCACTCTATGGCGTTCTTCCACCACATCGAATAGCTACGGCCTCAGAAGTCAACGCCTGAAGCATAAAATAGAATAAAAATACAACAGTCTTTCCATCCTATAACAGGAATAATTGCAACCCATGTGAAACTGATGGTCATTTGTACGTTCCAGGCAACCTAGGCTTCACTCTACGGCGTTGTTCCACCAGATCGAAATAGTTAGGGCCTAAGAAGTGAACGCCAGAAGCATAAAATACAATATAAATACAACAGTTTTTCCATCGTATAAAGCGAATAATTGCTACCGGTGTGAAACTTATGGACATTTCTACGTTCCGGGCAACCTAGGTTTCACCCTAGGGCGTTGTTCCACCAGATGGAATAGTTAGGGCATAAGAACTCAACGCCAGACGCATAAAATACTGTATAAATACAACAGCTTTTCCATCGTATAAAACGAATAATTGCAATCAGTGTGAAAGTTATGGTCATTTCTACTTTCCGGGCAACCTAGGCTTCACTCTAGGGCGTTGCTCCACCAGATCGAATACTTAGGGCCTTAGAAGTCAACGCCAGAAGCATAAAATACATGAAAGATGCAACAGTTTTTCCATCGTATATCAGGAATAATTGCAACCAGTGTGAAAGTAATGGCATATCATTGTTCCGGGCAACCTAGGCTTCACTCTAGGGCGTTGCTCCACCAGATCAAACAGTTAGGGCCTTAGAAGTCAACGCCAGAAGCATAAAATACAATATAAATACAACAGACTTTCCATCGTATAAAACGAATAATTGCAACCAGTATGAATGTAAACGTCATTTCTACGTTCCGGGCAACCTAGGCTTCACCCTAGGGCGTTGTTCCACCAGATCGAGTAGTTAGGGCCTAAGAAGTGAACGCCAGAAGCATAAAATACAATATAAATACAACAGTTTTTCGATCATATAAAACGAATAATTGCAACCAGTATGAAAGTTATGGTCATTTCTACTTTACGGGCAACCTAGGCTACACCCTAGGGCGTTGCTACAACAGATTGAATAGTTAGGGCCTTATAAGTCAATGCCCGAAGCATAAAATGCAATAAAAATACAACAGCTTTTCCATCATATAACAGCAGTAATTGCAACCAGTTTGTAAGTGATGGTCATTTCTACGTTCCGGGCAACCTAGGCTTCACTCTAGGGCGTTGTTCCACCAGATAGAATAGTTAGGGGCTAAGAAGTCAACGCCAGAAGCATAAAATACAATATAAATATAACAGTTTTTCCATCGTATAAAACGAATAATTGCAACCAGTTTGAAAGTGATGGTCATTTCTCCTCTCCGGGCAACCTAGGCTTCACTCTAGGGCGTTGCTCCACTAGATCGAATAGCTAGGGTCTTAGAAGTCAACGCCAGAAGCATAAAATACAATATAAATACAACAGTTTTTCCATTGTATAAAACGAATAATTGATACCAGTATGGAAGTGATGGTCATTTCTACGTTCCGGGCAACCTAGGCCTCACTCTAGGGCGTTGTTCCACCAGACTGAATAGCTAGGGCCTATGAAATCAACGGCAGAAGCATAAAATACAATATAAATATAACAGTTTTTCCATCGTATAAAACGAATAATAGCAATCAGTGTGAAAGTTATGGTCATTTCTAAGTCCGGGCAACCTAGGCTTCACCGTAGGGCGTTGCTCCAACAGATAGAATAGTTAGTGCCTTAGAAGTCAACGACCGAAGCATAAAATGCAATAAAAATGCATCAGTTTTTCCATCGCATAAAAGGATTAATTGCAACCAGTTAGAAAGTGATGGTCATTTCTACGTACCGGGCAACCTAGGCTTCACTCTAGGTTGTTGCTCCACCAGATAGAATAGCTGGGGCCTTAGAAGTCAACGCCAGAAGCATAAAATACAATATAAATACAACAGTTTTTCCATCGTATAAAACGAATAATTGCTACCAGTATGGAAGTGATCGTCATTTCTACGTTCCGGGCAACCTAGGCCTCACTCTAGCGCGTTGTTCCACCAGATTGAATAGTTAGGGCCTAAGAACTGAACGCCAGCAGTATAAAATGCAATATAAATAAAACAGTTTTTCCATCATATAAAACGAATAATTGCAACCAGTATGAAAGTTATGGTCATTTCTACGTTCCGGGCAACCTAGGCTTCACTCTATGGCGTTCTTCCACCACATCGAATAGCTACGGCCTCAGAAGTCAACGCCTGAAGCATAAAATACAATAAAAATACAACAGTCTTTCCATCCTATAACAGGAATAATTGCAACCCGTGTGAAAGTGATGGTCATTTGTACGTTCCAGGCAACCTAGGCTTCACTCTAGGGCGTTGTTCCACCAGATCGAATAGTTAGGGCCTAAGAAGTGAACGCCAGAAGCATAAAATACAATATAAATACAACAGTTTTTCCATCGTATAAAACGAATAATTGCTACCGGTGTGAAAGTTATGGACATTTCTACGTCCCGGGCAACCTAGGTTTCACCCTAGGGCGTTGTTCCACCAGATGGAATAGTTAGGGCATAAGAACTCAACGCCAGACGCATAAAATACTGTATAAATACAACAGCTTTTCCATCGTATAAAACGAATAATTGCAATCAGTGTGAAAGTTATGGTCATTTCTACTTTCCGGGCAACCTAGGCTTCACTCTAGGGCGTTGCTCCACCAGATCGAATAGTTAGGGCCTTAGAAGTCAACGCCAGAAGCATAAAATACATGAAAGATGCAACAGTTTTTCCATCGTACATCAGGAATAATTGCAACCAGTGTGAAAGTGATGGTCATTTCTACGTTCCGTGCAACGTAGGCTTCACGCTAGGGTGTTGCTCCACCAGATCGAATAGTTAGGGCCTAAGAAGTGAACGCCAGAAGCATAAAATACAATATAAATATAACAGTTTTTCCATCGTATAAAACGAATAATAGCAATCAGTGTGAAAGTTATGGTCATTTCTAAGTTCCGGGCAACCTAGGCTTCACCCTAGGGCGTTGATCCAACAGATTGAATAGTTAGGGCCTTAGAAGTCAACGCCCCAAGCATAAAATACAATGTAAATATAACAGTTATTCCATCATATAACAGGAATAATTGCAACCAGTTTGAAAGTGATGGCCATTTCTACGTTCCGGGCAACCTAGGCTTCACTCTAGGGCGTTGCTCCACCAGATCGAATAGTTGATGCCTTAGAATTCAACGCCAGCAGTATAAAATGCAATATAAATAAAACAGTTTTTCCATCGTATAAAACGATTAATTGATACCAGTATGGAAGTGATCGTCATTTCTACGTTCCGGGCAACCTAGGCTTCACTCTATGGCGTTCTTCCACCACATCGAATTGCTACGGCCTCAGAAGTCAACGCCTGAAGCATAAAATACAATATAAATATAACAGTTTTTCCATCGTATAAAACGAATAATTGCAACCAGTTTGAAAGTGATGGTCATTTCTCCTCTCCGGGCAACCTAGGCTTCACTCTAGGGCGTTGCTCCACTAGATCGAATAGCTAGGGTCTTAGAAGTCAACGCCAGAAGCATAAAATACAATATAAATACAACAGTTTTTCCATCGTATAAAACGAATAGTTGCTACCGCTGTGAAAGTTATGGACATTTCTACGTCCCGGGCAACCTAGGTTTCACCCTAGGGCGTTGTTCCACCAGATGGAATAGTTAGGGCATAAGAACTCAACGCCAGACGCATAAAATACTGTATAAATACAACAGCTTTTCCATCGTATAAAACGAATAATTGCAATCAGTGTGAAAGTTATGGTCATTTCTACTTTCCGGGCAACCTAGGCTTCACTCTAGGGCGTTGCTCCACCAGATCGAATAGTTAGGGCCTTAGAAGTCAACGCCAGAAGCATAAAATACATGAAAGATGCAACAGTTTTTCCATCGTATATCAGGAATAATTGCAACCAGTGTGAAAGTGATGGTCATTTCTACGTTCCGTGCAACGTAGGCTTCACGCTAGGGCGTTGCTCCACCAGATCGAATAGTTAGGGCCTAAGAAGTGAACGCCAGAAGCATAAAATACAATATAAATACAACAGTTTTTCCATCATATAACCGGAATAATTGCAACCAGTTTGAAAGTGATGGCCATTTCTACGTTCCGGGCAACCTAGGCTTCACTCTAGGGCGTTGCTCCACCAGATCGAATAGTTGATGCCTTAGAATTCAACGCCAGAAGCATAAAATACAATGTAAATACAACAGTTTTTCCATCGTATAAAACGAATAATTGATACCAGTATGGAAGTGATGGTCATTTGTACGTTCCAGGCAACCTAGGCTTCACTCTAGGGCGTTGTTCCATCAGATCGAATAGTTAGGGCCTAAGAAGTGAACGCCAAAAGCATAAAATACAATATAAATACAACAGTTTTTCCATCATATAACCGGAATAATTGCAACCAGTTTGAAAGTGATGGTCATTTCTACGTTCCGGGCAACCTCGGCTTCACTCTAGGGCGTTGCTCCACCAGATCGAATAGTTAGTGCCTTAGAAGTCAATGCCAGAAGCATAAAATACAATATAAATACAACAGTTTTTACATCGTATAAAACGAATAATTGCAACCAGTGTGAAAGTTAACGTCATTTCTACTTTCCGGGCAACCTAGGCTTCACCCTAGGGCGTTGTTCCAACAGATTGAATAGTTAGGGCCTTAGAAGTCAACGCCCGAAGCATGAAATACAAAATAAATAGAACAGTTGTTTCATCGTAAAAACGAATAATTCCTACGAGTGTGAAAGTTATGGTAATTTCTACGTTCCGTGCAACCTAGGCTTCACTCTAGGGCGTTGTTCCAGCAGATCGAATAGTTAGGGCCTTAGAAGTCAACGCCCGAAGCATAAAATACAAAATAAATAGAACGGTTTTTCCATTGTATAAGACGAATAATTGCTACCAGTGTGAAAGTTATGTTCATTTCTACGTTTCTGACAACCTAGGCTTCACTGTAGGGTGTTGCTCCACCAAATCGAATAGGTAGGGCCATGGACGTCAACGCCCGAAGCATAAAATACATTAAAGATGCAACAGTTTTTCCATCGTATTTCAGGAATAATTGCAACCAGTGTGAAAGCAATGGCATATCATTGTTCCGGGCAGCCTAGGCTTCACTCTAGGGCGTTGCTCCACCAGATCAAACAGTTAGGGCCTTAGAAGTCAACGCCAGCAGCATAAAATACAATATAAATACAACAGTCTTTCCATCGTATAAAACGAATAATTCCAACCAGTATGAATGTAAACGTCATTTCTATGTTCCGGGCAACCTAGGCTTCACCCTAGCGCGTTGCTCCAACAGATTGAATAGTTAGGGCCTTAGAAGTCAACGCCTGAAGCATAAAATACAAAATAAATAGAACATTTTTTCCATCGTATAAAACGAATAATTGCCACCGGTGTGAAAGTTAAGGTCATTTCTGCGTTCCGGGCAACCCAGGCTTCACCCTAGGGCGTTGTTCCACAAGATGGAATAGTTAGGGCATAAGAAGTCAACGCCCGAAGCATAAAATACGGTATAAATACAACAGTTTTTCCATCGTATAAAACGAATAATTGCAACAAGTATGAAAGTTGTGGTTAATTCCACTTTCCGGGCAACCTAGGCTTCACCCTAGGGCGTTGCTCCAACAGATTGAATAGTTAGGGCCTTAGAAGACAACGCCCGAAGCATAAAATACAAAATAAATAGAACATTTTTTCCATCGTATAATACGAATAATTGCTACCGGTGTGAAAGTTATGGTCATTTCTGCGTTCCGGGCAACCCAGGCTTCACCCTAGGGCGTTGTTCCACCAGATGGAATAGTTAGGGCATAAGAAGTCAACGCCCGAAGCATAAAATACGGTATAAATACAACAGTTTTTCCATCGTATAAAACGAATAATTGCTACCGGTGTGAAAGTTATGGTAATTTCTACGTACCGTGCAAACTAGGCTTCACTCTAGGGCGTTGTTCCAGCAGATCGAATAGTTAGGGCCTTAGAAGTCAACGCTCGAAGCATAAAATACAAAATAAGTAGAACGGTTTTTCCATTGTATAAAACGAATAATTGCTACCAGTGTGAAAGTTATGTTCATTTCTACGTTTCTGACAACCTAGGCTTCACTGTGGGGTGTTGCTCCACCAAATCGAATAGGTAGGGCCATGGAAGTCAACGCCCGAAGCATAAAATACAGTAAATATACAAGAGTTTTTCCATCCTATAACAGGAATAATTGCAACCAGTGTGAAAGTGATGGTCATTTCTACGTTCTGGGCAACCTAGGCTTCACTCTAGAGCGTCGCTCCACCAGATCGAATAGTTAGGGCCTAAGAAGTTAACGCCAGAAGCATAAAATACAATATAAATATAACAGTTTTTCCATCGTATAAAACGAATAATTGCAACAAATATGAACGTTGTGGTTAATTCTACTTTCCGGGCAACCTAGGCTTCACCCTAGTGCGTTGCTCCAACAGATTGAATAGTTAGGGCCTTAGAAGTCAACGCCCGAAGCATAAAATACAAAATAAATAGAACATTTTTTCCATCGTATAAAACGAATAATTGCTACCGGTGTGAAAGTTATGGTCATTTCTACGTTCCGGGCAACCCAGGCTTCACCCTAGGGCGTTTTTCCACCAGGTGGAATAGCTAGGGCATAAGAAGTCAACGCCCGAAGCATAAAATACGGTATAAATACAACAGCTTTTCCATCGTATAAAACAAATAATTGCAAACAGTATGAAAGGTATGGTCATTTCTACTTTCCGGGCAACCTAGGCTTCACCCTAGGACGTTTCTCCAACAGATTGAATAGTTATGGCCTTAGAAGTCAACGCCCGAAGCATAAAATGCAATATAAATACAACAGCTTTTCCATCGTATAAAACGAATAATTGCTACCGGTGTGAAAGTTATGGTCATTTCTACGTTCCAGGCAACCTAGGCAATACCCTGGGGTGTTGTACCACCAGATGGAATAGTTAGGGCATAAGAAGTCAACGCCAGGAGCATAAAATACGGTATAAATACAACAGCTTTTCCATCGTATAAAACGAATAATTGCAACCAGTGTGAAAGTTATAGTCATTTCTACTTTCCGGGCAACCTAGGCTTCACTCTAGGGCGTTGCTCCACAAGAACGAATAGTTAGGGCCTTAGAAGTCAACGCCTGAAGCATAAAATACAATAAAGATGCAACAGTTTTTCCATCATATAACCGGAATAATTGCAACCAGTTTGAAAGTGATGGTCATTTCTACGTTCCGGGCAACCTCGGCTTCACTCTAGGGCGTTGCTCCACCAGATCGAATAGTTAGTGCCTTAGAAGTCAACGCCAGAAGCGTAAAATACAATATCAATACAACAGTTTTTCCATCGTATAAAACGAATAATTGCAACCAGTATGAAAGTTATGGTCATTTCTACTTTCCGGGCAACCTAGGATCCACCCTAGGGCGTTGCTGCAACCGATTGAATAGTTAGGGCCTTAGAAGTCAACGTCCGAAGCATAAAATACAAAAGAAATAGAACAGTTTTTCCATCGTATAAAACGAGTAATTGAAACCAGTGTAAAAGCAATGGTCATTTCTACGTTCCGGGCAACCTAGGCTTCACCCTATGGCGCTGCTCCACCAGATCGAATAGTTAGTGCCCTAGAAGTCAGCGCCAGAAGCATAAAATACAATATAAATACAACAGTTTTTCCATCGCTTAAAACGAATAATTGCAACCAGTATGAAAGTTATGGTCATCTCTACTTTCCGGGCAACCTAGGCTTCACCCTAGGGCGTTGTTCCCACAGATTGAATAGTTAGGGCCTTAGAAGTCAACGCCCGAAGCATGAAATACAAAATAAATAGAACAGTTGTTCCATCGAAAAAGCGAATAATTTCTACGAGTGTGAAAGTTATGGTAATTTCTACGTTCCGTGCAAACTAGGCTTCACTCTAGGACGTTGTTCCAGCAGATCGAATAGTTAGGGCCTTAGAAGTCAACGCTCGAAGCATAAAATACAAAATAAATAGAACGGCTTTTCCATTGTATAAAACGAATAATTGCTACCAGTGTGAAAGTTATGTTCATTTCTACGTTTCTGACAACCTAGGCTTCACTGTAGGGTGTTGCTCCACCAAATCGAATAGGTAGGGCCATGGAAGTCAACGCCCGAAGCATAAAATACAATAAATATACAAGAGTTTTTCCATCCTATAACAGGAATAATTGCAACCAGTGTGAAAGTGATGGTCATTTCTACGTTCTGGGCAACCTAGGCTTCACTCTAGGGCGTCGCACCACCAGATCGAATAGTTAGGGCCTAAGAAGTCAACGCCAGAAGCATAAAATACAATATAAATATAACAGTTTTTCCATCGTATAAAACGAATAATTGCAACAAGAATGAAAGTTGTGGTTAATTCTACTTTCCGGGCAACCTAGGCTTCACCCTAGGGCGTTGCTCCAACAGATTGAATAGTTAGGGCCTTAGAAGTCAACGCCCGAAGCATAAAATACAAAATAAATAGAACATTTTTTCCATCGTATAAAACGAATAATTGCTACCGGTGTGAAAGTTATGGTCATTTCTACGTTCTGGGCAACCCAGGCTTCACCCTAGGGCGTTGTTCCTCCAGATGGAATAGTTAGGGCATAAGAAGTCAACACCCGAAGCATAAAATACGGTATAAATACAACAGCTTTTCCATCGTATAAAACAAATAATTGCAAACAGTATGAAAGGTATGGTCATTTCTACTTTCCGGGCAACCTAGGCTTCACCCTAGGGCGTTTCTCCAACAGATTGAATAGTTATGGCCTTAGAAGTCAACGCCCGAAGCATAAAATGCAATATGAATACAACAGTTTTTCCATCGTATAAAACGAATAATTGCTACCGGTGTGAAAGTTATGGTCATTTCTACGTTCCAGGCAACCTAGGCAACACCCTGGGGTGTTGTACCACCAGATGGAATAGTTAGGGCATAAGAAGTCAACGCCAGGAGCATAAAATACGGTATAAATACAACAGCTTTTCCATCGTATAAAACGAATAATTGCAACCAGTGTGAAAGTTATAGTCATTTCTACTTTCCGGGCAACCTAGGCTTCACCCTAGGGCGTTGCTCCACCAGATCGAATAGTTAGTGCCTTAGAAGTCAACGCCAGAAGCGTAAAATACAATATCAATACGACAGTTTTTCCATCGTATAAAACGAATAATTGCAACCAGTATGAAAGTTATGGTCATTTCTACTTTCCGGGCAACCTAGGCTTCACCCTACGGCGTTGTTCCACCAGATCGAACAGTTAGGGCATAAGAAGTCAACGCCAGGAGCATAAAATACGGTATAAATACAACAGCTTTTCCATCGTATAAAACGAATAATTGCAACCAGTGTGAAAGTTATAGTCATTTCTACTTTCCGGGCAACCTAGGCTTCACTCTAGGGCGTTGCTCCACAAGATCGAATAGTTAGGGCCTTAGAAGTCAACGCCAGAAGCATAAAATACAATAAAGATGCAACAGATTTTCCATCATATAACCGGAATAATTGCAACCAGTTTGAAAGTGATGGTCATTTCTACGTTCCGGGCAACCTCGGCTTCACTCTAGGGCGTTGCTCCACCAGATCGAATAGTTAGTGCCTTAGAAGTCAACGCCAGAAGCGTAAAATACAATATCAATACAACAGTTTTTCCATCGTATAAAACGAATAATTGCAACCAGTATGAAAGTTATGGTCATTTCTACTTTCCGGGCAACCTAGGATCCACCCTAGGGCGTTGCTGCAACCGATTGAATAGTTAGGGCCTTAGAAGTCAACGTCCGAAGCATAAAATACAAAAGAAATAGAACAGTTTTTCCATCGTATAAAACGAGTAATTGAAACCAGTGTAAAAGTAATGGTCATTTCTACGTTCCGGGCAACCTAGGCTTCACCCTATGGCGCTGCTCCACCAGATCGAATAGTTAGTGCCCTAGAAGTCAGCGCCAGAAGCATAAAATACAATATAAATACAACAGTTTTTCCATCGCTTAAAACGAATAATTGCAACGAGTATGAAAGTTATGGTCATCTCTACTTTCCGGGCAACCTAGGCTTCACCCTAGGACGTTGTTCCCACAGATTGAATAGTTAGGGCCTTAGAAGTCAACGCCCGAAGCATGAAATACAAAACAAATAGAACAGTTGTTCCATCGTATAAAACGAATAATTGCTACCGGTGTGAAAGTTATGGTAATTTCTACGTACCGTGCAAACTAGGCTTCACTCTAGGGCGTTGTTCCAGCAGATCGAATAGTTAGGGCCTTAGAAGTCAACGCTCGAAGCATAAAATACAAAATAAGTAGAACGGTTTTTCCATTGTATAAAACGAATAATTGCTACCAGTGTGAAAGTTATGTTCATTTCTACGTTTCTGACAACCTAGGCTTCACTGTGGGGTGTTGCTCCACCAAATCGAATAGGTAGGGCCATGGAAGTCAACGCCCGAAGCATAAAATACAGTAAATATACAAGAGTTTTTCCATCCTATAACAGGAATAATTGCAACCAGTGTGAAAGTGATGGTCATTTCTACGTTCTGGGCAACCTAGGCTTCACTCTAGAGCGTCGCTCCACCAGATCGAATAGTTAGGGCCTAAGAAGTTAACGCCAGAAGCATAAAATACAATATAAATATAACAGTTTTTCCATCGTATAAAACGAATAATTGCAACAAATATGAACGTTGTGGTTAATTCTACTTTCCGGGCAACCTAGGCTTCACCCTAGTGCGTTGCTCCAACAGATTGAATAGTTAGGGCCTTAGAAGTCAACGCCCGAAGCATAAAATACAAAATAAATAGAACATTTTTTCCATCGTATAAAACGAATAATTGCTACCGGTGTGAAAGTTATGGTCATTTCTACGTTCCGGGCAACCCAGGCTTCACCCTAGGGCGTTTTTCCACCAGGTGGAATAGTTAGGGCATAAGAAGTCAACGCCCGAAGCATAAAATACGGTATAAATACAACAGCTTTTCCATCGTATAAAACAAATAATTGCAAACAGTATGAAAGGTATGGTCATTTCTACTTTCCGGGCAACCTAGGCTTCACCCTAGGACGTTTCTCCAACAGATTGAATAGTTATGGCCTTAGAAGTCAACGCCCGAAGCATAAAATGCAATATAAATACAACAGCTTTTCCATCGTATAAAACGAATAATTGCTACCGGTGTGAAAGTTATGGTCATTTCTACGTTCCAGGCAACCTAGGCAATACCCTGGGGTGTTGTACCACCAGATGGAATAGTTAGGGCATAAGAAGTCAACGCCAGGAGCATAAAATACGGTATAAATGCAACAGCTTTTCCATCGTATAAAACGAATAATTGCAACCAGTGTGAAAGTTATAGTCATTTCTACTTTCCGGGCAACCTAGGCTTCACTCTAGGGCGTTGCTCCACAAGAACGAATAGTTAGGGCCTTAGAAGTCAACGCCTGAAGCATAAAATACAATAAAGATGCAACAGTTTTTCCATCATATAACCGGAATAATTGCAACCAGTTTGAAAGTGATGGTCATTTCTACGTTCCGGGCAACCTCGGCTTCACTCTAGGGCGTTGCTCCACCAGATCGAATAGTTAGTGCCTTAGAAGTCAACGCCAGAAGCGTAAAATACAATATCAATACAACAGTTTTTCCATCGTATAAAACGAATAATTGCAACCAGTATGAAAGTTATGGTCATTTCTACTTTCCGGGCAACCTAGGATCCACCCTAGGGCGTTGCTGCAACCGATTGAATAGTTAGGGCCTTAGAAGTCAACGTCCGAAGCATAAAATACAAAAGAAATAGAACAGTTTTTCCATCGTATAAAACGAGTAATTGAAACCAGTGTAAAAGCAATGGTCATTTCTACGTTCCGGGCAACCTAGGCTTCACCCTATGGCGCTGCTCCACCAGATCGAATAGTTAGTGCCCTAGAAGTCAGCGCCAGAAGCATAAAATACAATATAAATACAACAGTTTTTCCATCGCTTAAAACGAATAATTGCAACCAGTATGAAAGTTATGGTCATCTCTACTTTCCGGGCAACCTAGGCTTCACCCTAGGGCGTTGTTCCCACAGATTGAATAGTTAGGGCCTTAGAAGTCAACGCCCGAAGCATGAAATACAAAATAAATAGAACAGTTGTTCCATCGTAAAAGCGAATAATTTCTACGAGTGTGAAAGTTATGGTAATTTCTACGTTCCGTGCAAACTAGGCTTCACTCTAGGACGTTGTTCCAGCAGATCGAATAGTTAGGGCCTTAGAAGTCAACGCTCGAAGCATAAAATACAAAATAAATAGAACGGCTTTTCCATTGTATAAAACGAATAATTGCTACCAGTGTGAAAGTTATGTTCATTTCTACGTTTCTGACAACCTAGGCTTCACTGTAGGGTGTTGCTCCACCAAATCGAATAGGTAGGGCCATGGAAGTCAACGCCCGAAGCATAAAATACAATAAATATACAAGAGTTTTTCCATCCTATAACAGGAATAATTGCAACCAGTGTGAAAGTGATGGTCATTTCTACGTTCTGGGCAACCTAGGCTTCACTCTAGGGCGTCGCACCACCAGATCGAATAGTTAGGGCCTAAGAAGTCAACGCCAGAAGCATAAAATACAATATAAATATAACAGTTTTTCCATCGTATAAAACGAATAATTGCAACAAGAATGAAAGTTGTGGTTAATTCTACTTTCCGGGCAACCTAGGCTTCACCCTAGGGCGTTGCTCCAACAGATTGAATAGTTAGGGCCTTAGAAGTCAACGCCCGAAGCATAAAATACAAAATAAATAGAACATTTTTTCCATCGTATAAAACGAATAATTGCTACCGGTGTGAAAGTTATGGTCATTTCTACGTTCTGGGCAACCCAGGCTTCACCCTAGGGCGTTGTTCCTCCAGATGGAATAGTTAGGGCATAAGAAGTCAACACCCGAAGCATAAAATACGGTATAAATACAACAGCTTTTCCATCGTATAAAACAAATAATTGCAAACAGTATGAAAGGTATGGTCATTTCTACTTTCCGGGCAACCTAGGCTTCACCCTAGGGCGTTTCTCCAACAGATTGAATAGTTATGGCCTTAGAAGTCAACGCCCGAAGCATAAAATGCAATATGAATACAACAGTTTTTCCATCGTATAAAACGAATAATTGCTACCGGTGTGAAAGTTATGGTCATTTCTACGTTCCAGGCAACCTAGGCAACACCCTGGGGTGTTGTACCACCAGATGGAATAGTTAGGGCATAAGAAGTCAACGCCAGGAGCATAAAATACGGTATAAATACAACAGCTTTTCCATCGTATAAAACGAATAATTGCAACCAGTGTGAAAGTTATAGTCATTTCTACTTTCCGGGCAACCTAGGCTTCACCCTAGGGCGTTTCTCCAACAGATTGAATAGTTATGGCCTTAGAAGTCAACGCCCGAAGCATAAAATGCAATATGAATACAACAGCTTTTCCATCGTATAAAACGAATAATTGCAACCAGTATGAAAGTTATGGTCATTTCTACTTTCCGGGCAACCTAGGATCCACCCTAGGGCGTTGCTGCAACCGATTGAATAGTTAGGGCCTTAGAAGTCAACGTCCGAAGCATAAAATACAAAAGAAATAGAACAGTTTTTCCATCGTATAAAACGAGTAATTGAAACCAGTGTAAAAGTAATGGTCATTTCTACGTTCCGGGCAACCTAGGCTTCACCCTATGGCGCTGCTCCACCAGATCGAATAGTTAGTGCCCTAGAAGTCAGCGCCAGAAGCATAAAATACAATATAAATACAACAGTTTTTCCATCGCTTAAAACGAATAATTGCAACCAGTATGAAAGTTATGGTCATCTCTACTTTCCGGGCAACCTAGGCTTCACCCTAGGGCGTTGTTCCCACAGATTGAATAGTTAGGGCCTTAGAAGTCAACGCCCGAAGCATGAAATACAAAATAAATAGAACAGTTGTTCCATCGTAAAAACGAATAATTTCTACGAGTGTGAAAGTTATGGTAATTTCTACGTTGCGGGCAACCTAGGCATCACTCTAGGGCGTTGCTCCACCAGATCGAATAGTTAGGGCCTTAGAAGTCAACGCCCGAAGCATAAAATAAAAAATAAATAGAACGGTCTTTCCATTGTATAATACGAATAATTGCTACCAGCGTGAAAGTTATGTTCATTTCTACGTTTCTGACAACCTAGGCTTCACTGTAGTGTGTTGCTCCACCAAATCGAATAGGTAGGGCCATGGAAGTCAACGCCCGAAGCATAAAATACAATAAATATACAAGAGTTTTTCCATCGTATAATAGGAATAATTGCAACCAGTGTGAAAGTGATGGTCATTTCTACGTTCTGGGCAACCTAGGCTTCACTCTAGGGCGTCGCTCCACCAGATCGAATAGTTAGGGCCTAAGAAGTCAACGCCAGAAGCATAAAATACAATATAAATATAACAGTTTTTCCATCGTATAAAACGATTAATTGCAACAAGTATGAAAGTTGTGGTTAATTCTACTTTCCGGGCAACCTAGGCTTCACCCTAGGGCGTTGTTCCAACAGATTGAATAGTTAGGGCCTTAGAAGTCAACGCCCGAAGCATAAAATACAAAATAAATAGAACATTTTTTCCATCGTATAAAACGAATAATTGCTACCGGTGTGAAAGTTATGGTCATTTCTACGTTCCGGGCAACCCAGGCTTCACCCTAGGGCGTTGTTCCACCAGATGGAATAGTTAGGGCATAAGAAGTCAACGCCCGAAGCATAAAATACGGTATAAATACAACAGTTTTTCCATCGTATAAAACGAATAATTGCTACCGGTGTGAAAGTTATGGTCATTTCTACGTTCCAGGCAACCTAGGCAGCACCCTAGGGTGTTGTACCACCAGATTGAATAGTTAGGGCATAAGAAGTCAGCGCCAGAAGCATAAAATACGGTATAAATACAACAGCTTTTCCATCGTATAAAACGGATAATTGCAACCAGTATGAAAGTTATAGTCATTTCTACTTTCCGGGCAACCTAGGCTTGACTCTAGGGCGTTGCTCCACAAGATCGAATAGTTAGGGCCTTAGAAGTCAACGCCAGAAGCATAAAATACAATAAAGATGCAACAGTTTTTCCATCATATAACCGGAATAATTGCAACCAGTTTGAAAGTGATGGTCATTTCTACGTTCCGGGCAACCTCGGCTTCACTCTAGGGCGATGCTCCACCAGATCGAATAGTTAGTGCCCTGGAAGTCAGCGCCAGAAGCATAAAATACAATATAAATACAACAGTTTTTCCATCGTTTAAAACGAATAATTGCAACCAGTATGAAAGTTATGGTCATTTCTACTTTCCGGGCAACCTAGGCTTCACTGTAGGGTGTTGCTCCACCAAATCGAATAGGTAGGGCCATGGAAGTCAACGCCCGAAGCATAAAATACATTAAAGATGCAACAGTTTTTCCATCGTATTTCAGGAATAATTGCAACCAGTGTGAAAGCAATGGCATATCATTGTTCCGGGCAGCCTAGGCTTCACTCTAGGGCGTTGCTCCACCAGATCAAACAGTTAGGGCCTTAGAAGTCAACGCCAGCAGCATAAAATACAATATAAATACAACAGTCTTTCCATCGTATAAAACGAATAATTGCAACCAGTATGAATGTAAACGTCATTTCTATGTTCCGGGCAACCTAGGCTTCACTCTAGGGCGTTGCTCCACCAGGTCGAATTGCTAGGGCCTTAGATGTCAACGCCAGAAGCATGAAATACAATATAAATACAACAGTTTTTCCATCGTATAAAACGAATAATTGCTACCGGTGTGAAAGTTATGGACATTTCTACGTTCCGGAGAACCTAGGTTTCACCCTAGGGCGTTGTTCCACCAGATGGAATAGTTAGGGCATAAGAAGTCAACGCCACACGCATAAAATACGGTATAAATACAACAGCTTTTCCATCGTATAAAACGAATAATTGCAACCAGTGTGAAAGTTATGGTCATTTCTACTTTCCGGGCAACCTAGGCTTCACTCTAGGGCGTTGCTCCACCAGATCGAATAGTTAGGGCCTTAGAAGTCAACGCCAGAAGCATAAAATACATTAAAGATGCAACAGCTTTTCCACCGTATAAAACGAATAATAGCAACCAGTGTGAAAGTTCCGGTCATTTCTACGTTGCGGGCAACCTAGGCATCACTCTAGGGCGTTGCTCCACCAGATCGAATAGTTAGGGCCTTAGAAGTCAACGCCCGAAGCATAAAATACAAAATAAATAGAACGGTTTTTCCATTGTATAAAACGAATAATTGCTACCAGTGTGAAAGTTATGTTCATTTCTACGTTTCTGAGAACCTAGGCTTCACTGTAGGGTGTTGCTCCACCAAATCGAATAGGTAGGGCCATGGAAGTCAACGCCCGAAGCATAAAATACAATAAATATAAAAGAGTTTTTCCATCGTATAACAGGAATAATTGCAACCAGTGTGAAAGTGATGGTCATTTCTACGTGCTGGGCAACCTAGGCTTCACTCTAGGGCGTCGCTCCACCAGATCGAATAGTTAGGGCCTAAGAAGTCAACGCCAGAAGCATAAAATACAATATAAATATATCAGTTTTACCATCGTATAAAACGAATAATTGCAGCAAGTATGAAAGTTGTGGTTAATTCTACTTTCCGGGCAACTTAGGCTTCACCCTAGGGCGTTGCTCCAACAGATTGAATAGTTAGGGCCTTAGAAGTCAACGCCCGAAGCATAAAATACAAAATAAATAGAACGGTTTTTCCATTGTATAAAACGAATAATTGCTACCAGTGTGAAAGCTTTGTTCATTTCTACGTTTCTGACAACCTAGGCTTCACTGTAGGGTGTTGCTCCACCAAATCGAATAGGTAGGGCCATTGAAGTCAACGCCCGAAGCATAAAATACAATAAATATACAAGAGTTTTTCCATCGTATAACAGGAATAATTGCAACCAGTGTGAAAGTGATGGTCATTTCTACGTTCTGGGCAACCTAGGCTTCACTCTAAGGCGTCGCTCCACCAGATCGAATAGTTAGGGCCTAAGAAGTCAACGCCAGAAGCATAAAATACAGTATAAATACAACAGCTTTTCCATCGTATAAAACAAATAATTGCAAACAGTATGAAAGGTATGGTCATTTCTACTTTGCGGGCAACCTAGGCTTCACCCTAGGGCGTTTCTCCAACAGATTGAATAGTTATGGCCTTAGAAGTCAACGCCCGAAGCATAAAATGCAATATAAATACAACAGTTTTTCCATCGTATAAAACGAATAATTGCTACCGGTGTGAAAGTTATGGTCATTTCTACGTTCCAGGCAACCTAGGCAATACCCTGGGGTGTTGTACCACCAGATGGAATAGTTAGGGCATAAGAAGTCAACGCCAGGAGCATAAAATACGGTATAAATACAACAGCTTTTCCATCGTATAAAACGAATAATTGCAACCAGTGTGAGAGTTATAGTCATTTCTACTTTCCGGGCAACCTAGGCTTCACTCTAGGGCGTTGCTCCACAAGATCGAATAGTTAGGGCCTTAGAAGTCAACGCCAGAAGCATAAAATACAATAAAGATGCAACAGTTTTTCCATCATATAACCGGAATAATTGCAACCAGTTTGAAGGTGATGGTCATTTCTACGTTCCGGGCAACCTCGGCTTCACTCTAGGGCGTTGCTCCACCAGATCGAATAGTTAGTGCCTTAGAAGTCAACGCCAGAAGCGTAAAATACAATATCAATACAACAGTTTTTCCATCGTATAAAACGAATAATTGCAACCAGTATGAAAGTTATGGTCATTTCTACTTTCCGGGCAACCTAGGATCCACCCTAGGGCGTTGCTGCAACCGATTGAATAGTTAGGGCCTTAGAAGTCAACGCCCGAAGCATAAAATACAAAATAAATAGAACGGTTTTTCCATTGTATAAAACGAATAATTGCTACCAGTGTGAAAGCTTTGTTCATTTCTACGTTTCTGACAACCTAGGCTTCACTGTAGGGTGTTGCTCCACCAAATCGAATAGGTAGGGCCATTGAAGTCAACGCCCGAAGCATAAAATACAATAAATATACAAGAGTTTTTCCATCGTATAACAGGAATAATTGCAACCAGTGTGAAAGTGATGGTCATTTCTACGTTCTGGGCAACCTAGGCTTCACTCTAAGGCGTCGCTCCACCAGATCGAATAGTTAGGGCCTAAGAAGTCAACGCCAGAAGCATAAAATACAGTATAAATACAACAGCTTTTCCATCGTATAAAACAAATAATTGCAAACAGTATGAAAGGTATGGTCATTTCTACTTTGCGGGCAACCTAGGCTTCACCCTAGGGCGTTTCTCCAACAGATTGAATAGTTATGGCCTTAGAAGTCAACGCCCGAAGCATAAAATGCAATATAAATACAGCAGTTTTTCCATCGTATAAAACGAATAATTGCTACCGGTGTGAAAGTTATGGTCATTTCTACGTTCCAGGCAACCTAGGCAATACCCTGGGGTGTTGTACCACCAGATGGAATAGTTAGGGCATAAGAAGTCAACGCCAGGAGCATAAAATACGGTATAAATACAACAGCTTTTCCATCGTATAAAACGAATAATTGCAACCAGTGTGAGAGTTATAGTCATTTCTACTTTCCGGGCAACCTAGGCTTCACTCTAGGGCGTTGCTCCACAAGATCGAACAGTTAGGGCCTTAGAAGTCAACGCCAGAAGCATAAAATACAATAAAGATGCAACAGTTTTTCCATCATATAACCGGAATAATTGCAACCAGTTTGAAGGTGATGGTCATTTCTACGTTCCGGGCAACCTCGGCTTCACTCTAGGGCGTTGCTCCACCAGATCGAATAGTTAGTGCCTTAGAAGTCAACGCCAGAAGCGTAAAATACAATATCAATACAACAGTTTTTCCATCGTATAAAACGAATAATTGCAACCAGTATGAAAGTTATGGTCATTTCTACTTTCCGGGCAACCTAGGATCCACCCTAGGGCGTTGCTGCAACCGATTGAATAGTTAGGGCCTTAGAAGTCAACGCCCGAAGCATAAAATACAAAATAAATAGAACGGTTTTTCCATTGTATAAAACGAATAATTGCTACCAGTGTGAAAGCTTTGTTCATTTCTACGTTTCTGACAACCTAGGCTTCACTGTAGGGTGTTGCTCCACCAAATCGAATAGGTAGGGCCATTGAAGTCAACGCCCGAAGCATAAAATACAATAAATATACAAGAGTTTTTCCATCGTATAACAGGAATAATTGCAACCAGTGTGAAAGTGATGGTCATTTCTACGTTCTGGGCAACCTAGGCTTCACTCTAAGGCGTCGCTCCACCAGATCGAATAGTTAGGGCCTAAGAAGTCAACGCCAGAAGCATAAAATACAGTATAAATACAACAGCTTTTCCATCGTATAAAACAAATAATTGCAAACAGTATGAAAGGTATGGTCATTTCTACTTTGCGGGCAACCTAGGCTTCACCCTAGGGCGTTTCTCCAACAGATTGAATAGTTATGGCCTTAGAAGTCAACGCCCGAAGCATAAAATGCAATATAAATACAACAGTTTTTCCATCGTATAAAACGAATAATTGCTACCGGTGTGAAAGTTATGGTCATTTCTACGTTCCAGGCAACCTAGGCAATACCCTGGGGTGTTGTACCACCAGATGGAATAGTTAGGGCATAAGAAGTCAACGCCAGGAGCATAAAATACGGTATAAATACAACAGCTTTTCCATCGTATAAAACGAATAATTGCAACCAGTGTGAGAGTTATAGTCATTTCTACTTTCCGGGCAACCTAGGCTTCACTCTAGGGCGTTTCTCCACAAGATCGAATAGTTAGGGCCTTAGAAGTCAACGCCAGAAGCATAAAATACAATAAAGATGCAACAGTTTTTCCATCATATAACCGGAATAATTGCAACCAGTTTGAAAGTGATGGTCATTTCTACGTTCCGGGCAACCTCGGCTTCACTCTAGGGCGTTGCTCCACGAGATCGAATAGTTAGTGCCTTAGAAGTCAACGCCAGAAGCGTAAAATACAATATCAATACAACAGTTTTTCCATCGTATAAAACGAATAATTGCAACCAGTATGAAAGTTATGGTCATTTCTACTTTCCGGGCAACCTAGGATCCACCCTAGGGCGTTGCTGCAACCGATTGAATAGTTAGGGCCTTAGAAGTCAACGTCCGAAGCATAAAATACAAAAGAAATAGAACAGTTTTTCCATCGTATAAAACGAATAATTGAAACCAGTGTAAAAGTAAGGGTCATTTCTACGTTCCGGGCAACCTAGGCTTCACCCTATGGCGCTGCTCCACCAGATCGAATAGTTAGTGCCCTAGAAGTCAGCGCCAGAAGCATAAAATACAATATAGATGCAACAGTTTTTCCATCGTTTAAAACGAATAATTGCAACCAGTATGAAAGTTATGGTCATGTCTACTTTCCGGGCAACCTAGGCTTCACCCTAGGGCGTTGTTCCAACAGATTGAATAGTTAGGGCCTTAGAAGTCAACGCCCGAAGCATGAAATACAAAATAAATAGAACAGTTGTTCCATCGCAAAAACGAATAATTCCTACGAGTGTGAAAGTTATGGTAATTTCTACGTTCCGTTCAAACTAGGCTTCACTCTAGGGCGTTGCTCCAGCAGATCGAATAGTTAGGGCCTTAGAAGTCAACGCTCGAAGCATAAAATACAAAATAAATAGAACGGTTTTTCCATTCTATAAAACGAATAATTGCTACCAGTGTGAAAGTTATGTTCATTTCTACGTTTCTGACAACCTAGGCTTCACTGTAGGGTGTTGCTCCACCAAATCGAATAGGTAGGGCCATGGAAGTCAACGCCCTAAGCATAAAATACAATAAATATACAAGAGTTTTTCCATCCTATAACAGGAATAATTGCAACCAGTGTGAAAGTGATGGTCATTTCTACGTTCTGGGCAACCTAGGCTTCACTCTAGGGCGTCGCTCCACCAGATCGAATAGTTAGGGCCTAAGAAGTCAACGCCAGAAGCATAAAATACAATATAAATATAACAGTTTTTCCATCGTATAAAACGAATAATTGCAACAAGTATGAAAGTTGTGGTTAATTCTACTTTCCGGGCAACCTAGGCTTCACCCTATGGCGTTGCTCCAACAGATTGAATAGTTAGGGCCTTAGAAGTCAACGCCCGAAGCATAAAATACAAAATAAATAGAACATTTTTTCCATCGTATAAAACGAATAATTGCTACCGGTGTGAAAGTTATGGTCATTTCTACGTTCCGGGCAACCCAGGCTTCACCCTAGGGCGTTGTTCCACCAGATGGAATAGTTAGGGCATAAGAAGTCAACGCCCGAAGCATAAAATACGGTATAAATACAACAGCTTTTCCATCGTATAAAACAAATAATTGCAAACAGTATGAAAGGTATGGTCATTTCTACTTTCCGGGCAACCTAGGCTTCACCCTAGGGCGTTTCTCCAACAGATTGAATAGTTATGGCCTTAGAAGTCAACGCCCGAAGCATAAAATGCAATATAAATACAACAGTTTTTCCATCGTATAAAACGAATAATTGCTACCGGTGTGAAAGTTATGGTCATTTCTACGTTCCAGGCAACCTAGGCAACACCCTGGTGTGTTGTACCACCAGATGGAATAGTTAGGGCATAAGAAGTCAACGCCAGGAGCATAAAATACGATATAAATACAACAGCTTTTCCATCGTATAAAACGAATAATTGCAACCAGTGTGAAAGTTATAGTCATTTCTACTTTACGGGCAACCTAGGCTTCACTCTAGGGCGTTGCTCCACAAGATCGAATAGTTAGGGCCTTAGAAGTCAACGCCAGAAGCATAAAATACAATAAAGATGCAACAGTTTTTCCATCATATAACCGGAATAATTGCAACCAGTTTGAAAGTGATGGTCATTTCTACGTTCCGGGCAACCTCGGCTTCACTCTAGGGCGTTGCTCCACCAGATCGAATAGTTAGTGCCTTAGAAGTCAACGCCAGAAGCGTAAAATACAATATCAATACAACAGTTTTTCCATCGTATAAAACGAATAATTGCAACAAGTATGAAAGTTGTGGTTAATTCCTCTTTCCGGGCAACCTAGGCTTCACCCTAGGGCGTTGCTCCAACAGATTGAATAGATAGGGCCTTAGAAGTCAATGCCCGAAGCATAAAATACAAAATAAATAGAACATTTTTTCCATCGTATAAAACGAATAATTGCTACCGGTGTGAAAGTTATGGTCATTTCTACGTTCCGGGCAACCCAGGCTTCACCCTAGGGCGTTGTTCCACCAGATGGAGTAGTTCGGGCATAAGAAGTCAACGCCCGAAGCATAAAATACGGTATAAATACAACAGCTTTTCCATCGTATAAAACAAATAATTGCAACCAGTGTGAAAGTGATGGTCATTTCTACGTTCTGGGCAACCTAGGCTTCACTCTAGGGCGTCGCTCCACCAGATCGAATAGTTAGGGCCTTAGAAGTCAACGTCCGAAGCATAAAATACAAAAGAAATAGAACAGTTTTTCCATCATATAAATCGAATAATTGAAACCAGTGAAAAGTAATGGTCATTTCTACGTTCCGGGCAACCTAGGCTTCACGCTATGGCGCTGCTCCACCAGATCGAATAGTTAGTGGCCTAGAAGTCAGCGCCAGAAGCATAAAATACAATATAAATACAACAGTTTTTCCATCGTTTAAAACGAATAATTGCAAGCAGTATGAAAGTTATGGTCATCTCTACTTTCCGGGCAACCTAGGCTTCACCCTAGGGCGTTGTTCCACCAGATCGAATAGTTTGGGCCTAAGAAGTGAACGCCAGAAGCATAAAATGCAATATAAATACAACAGTTTTTCCATCATATAAAACGAGTAATTGCAACCAGTATGAAAGTTGTGGTCATTTCTACTTTCCGGGCAACCTAGGCTACACCCTAGGGCGTTGCTCCAACAGATTGAATAGTTAGGGTCTTAGAAGTCAATGCCCGAAGCATAAAATGCAATAAAAATACAACAGTTTTTCCATCATATAAATCGAATAATTGAAACCAGTGTAAAAGTAATGGTCATTTCTACGTTCCGTGCAAACTAGGCTTCACTCTAGGCCGTTGTTCCAGCAGATCGAATAGTTAGGGCCTTAGAAGTCAACGCCCGCAGCATAAAATACAAAATAAATAGAACGGTTTTTCCATTGTATAAAACGAATAATTGCTACCAGTGTGAAAGTTATGTTCATTTCTACGTTTCTGACAAACTAGGCTTCACTGTAGGGTGTTGCTCCACCAAATCGAATAGGTAGGGCCATGGAAGTCAACGCCCGAAGCATAAAATACAATAAATATACAAGAGTTTGTCCATCCTATAACAGGAATAATTGCAACCAGTGTGAAAGTGATGGTCATTTCTACGTTCTGGGCAACCTAGGCTTCACTCTAGGGCGTCGCTCTACCAGATCGAATAATTAGGGCCTAAGAAGTCAACGCCAGAAGCATAAAATACAATATAAATATAACAGTTTTTCCATCGTATAAAACGAATAATTGCAACAAGTATGAAAGTTATGGTCATTTCTACGTTCCGGGCAACCCAGGCTTCACCCTAGGGCGTTGTTCCACCAGATAGAGTAGTTAGGGCATAAGAAGTCAAGGCCCGAAGCATAAAATACGGTATAAATACAACAGCTTTTCCATCGTATAAAACAAATAATTGCAAACAGTATGAAAGGTATGGTCATTTCTACTTTCCGGGCAACCTAGGCTTCACCCTAGGGCGTTTCTCCAACAGATTGAATAGTTATGGCCTTAGAAGTCAACGCCCGAAGCATAAAATGCAACATAAATACAACAGTTTTTCCATCGTATAAAACGAATAATTGCTACCGGTGTGAAAGTTATGGTCATTTCTACGTTCCAGGCAACCTAGGCAACACCCTGGGGTGTTGTACCACCAGATGGAATAGTTAGGGCATAAGAAGTCAACGCCAGGAGCATAAAATACGGTATAAATACAACAGCTTTTCCATCGTATAAAACGAATAATTGCAACCAGTGTGAAAGTTATAGTCATTTCTACTTTCCGGACAACCTAGGCTTCACTCTAGGGCGTTGCTCCACAAGATCGAATAGTTAGGGCCTTAGAAGTCAACGCCAGAAGCATAAAATACAATAAAGATGCAACAGTTTTTCCATCATATAACCGGAATAATTGCAACCAGTTTGAAAGTGATGGTCATTTCTACGTTCCGGGCAACCTCGGCTTCACTCTATGGCGTTCTTCCACCTCATCGAATGGCTACGGCCTCAGAAGTCAACGCCTGAAGCATAAAACACAATTAAAATAGAACAGTCTTTCCATCCTATAACAGGAATAATTGCAACCCGTGTGAAAGTGATGGTCATTTGTACGTTCCAGGCAACCTAGGCTTCACTCTAGGGCGTTGTTCCACCAGATCGAATTGTTAGGGCCTAAGAAGTCAACGCCAGATGCATAAGATACAATATAAATATAACAGTTTTTCCATCGTATAGGAACGTATAATAGCAACCAGTGTGAAAGTTATGGTCATTTCTTCGTTCCGGGCAACCTAGGCTTCACCCTAGGGCGTTGTTCCACCAGATCGAATTGTTTGGGCCTAAGAAGTGAACGCCAGAAGCATAAAATACAATATAAATACAACAGTTTTTCCATCATATAAAACGAGTAATTGCAACCAGTATGAAAGTTGTGGTCATTTCTACTTTCCGGGCAACCTAGGCTACACCCTAGGGCGTTGCTCCAACAGATTGAATAGTTAGGGTCTTAGAAGTCAATGCCCGAAGCATAAAATGCAATAAAAATACAACAGTTTTTCCATCATATAACCGGAATAATTGCAACCAGTTTGAAAGTGATGGTCATTTCTACGTTCCGGGCGACCTCGGCTTCACTCTAGGGCGTTGCTCCACCAGATCGAATAGTTAGGGCCTAAGAAGTGAACGCCAGAAGCATAAAAAACAATATAAACACAACAGTTTTTCCATCGTATAAAACGAATAATTGCAACAAGTATGAAAGTTGTGGTTATTTCTACGTTCCGGGAAACCTAGGATTCACTCTAGGGCGTTGCTCCACCAGATCGAATACTGAGGGCCTTAGAAGTAAACGCCCGAAGCATAAAATACGATACAAAATACAACAGCTTTTCCATCGTATAAAACGAATAATTGGGACCAGTGTGAAAGTTAAAGACATTTCTACATTCCGAGCAACCTAGGTTTCACTCTAGGGCGTTGCTCCACCACAGCTAATAGCTACGGCCTTAGAAGTCAACGCCAGAAGCATAAAATACAATATCAATACAACAGCTTTTCCATCGTATAAAATGAATAATTGCAACCCGTGAGAAAGTGATGGTCATTTATACGTTCCAGGCAACCTAGGCTTCACTCTAGGGCGTTGTTCCACCAGATCGAATTGTTAGGGCCTAAGAAGTCAACGCCAGAAGCATAAGATACAATATAAATATAACAGCTTTTCCATCGTATAGAACGAATAATAGCATTCAGTGTGAAAGTCATGGTCATTTCTACGTTCCGGGCAACCTAGGCTTCACTCTAGGGCGTTGCTCCACCAGATCAAACAGTTAGGGCCTTAGAAGTCAACGCCCGATGCATAAAATACAAAATAAATAGAACAGTTTTTCCATCGTATAAAACGAATAATTGCTACCAGTGTAAAAGTTATGGTCATTTCTACGTTCCGGGCAACCTAGGCTTCACCCCAGGGCGTTGTTCCACCAGATCGAATAGTTAGGGCCTAAGAAGTGCACGCCAGCAGCATAGAATACAATATAAATACAACAGTTCTTCCATCATATAAAACGAATAATTGCAACCAGTATGAAAGTTATGGTCATTTCTACGTTCCGGGCAACCTAGGCTTCACTCTATGGCGTTCTTCCACCTCATCGAATGGCTACGGCCTCAGAAGTCAACGCCTGAAGCATAAAACACAATTAAAATAGAACAGTCTTTCCATCCTATAACAGGAATAATTGCAACCCGTGTGAAAGTGATGGTCATTTGTACGTTCCAGGCAACCTAGGCTTCACTCTAGGGCGTTGTTCCACCAGATCGAATTGTTAGGGCCTAAGAAGTCAACGCCAGATGCATAAGATACAATATAAATATAACAGTTTTTCCATCGTATAGGAACGAATAATAGCAACCAGTGTGAAAGTTATGGTCATTTCTTCGTTCCGGGCAACCTAGGCTTCACCCTAGGGCGTTGTTCCACCAGATCCAATTGTTTGGGCCTAAGAAGTGAACGCCAGAAGCATAAAATACAATATAAATACAACAGTTTTTCCAACATATAAAACGAGTAATTGCAACCAGTACGAAAGTTGTGGTCATTTCTACTTTCCGGGCAACCTAGGCTACACCCTAGGGCGTTGCTCCAACAGATTGAATAGTTAGGGTCTTAGAAGTCAATGCCCGAAGCATAAAATGCAATAAAAATACAACAGTTTTTCCATCATATAACCGGAATAATTGCAACCAGTTTGAAAGTGATGGTCATTTCTACGTTCCGGGCGACCTCGGCTTCACTCTAGGGCGTTGCTCCACCAGATCGAATAGTTAGGGCCTAAGAAGTGAACGCCAGAAGCATAAAAAACAATATAAATACAACAGTTTTTCCATCGTATAAAACGAATAATTGCAACAAGTATGAAAGTTGTGGTTATTTCTACGTTCCGGGAAACCTAGGTTTCACTCTAGGGCGTTGCTCCACCAGATCGAATACTGAGGGCCTTAGAAGTAAACGCCCGAAACAGAAAATACGATACAAAATACAACAGCTTTTCCATCGTATAAAACGAATAATTGGGACCAGTGTGAAAGTTAAAGTCATTTCTACATTCCGAGCAACCTAGGTTTCACTCTAGGGCGTTGCTCCACCACAGCTAATAGCTACGGCCTTAGAAGTCAACGCCAGAAGCATAAAATACAATATCAATACAACAGCTTTTCCATCGTATAAAATGAATAATTGCAACCCGTGTGAAAGTGATGGTCATTTATACGTTCCAGGCAACCTAGGCTTCACTCTAGGGCGTTGTTCCACCAGATCGAATTGTTAGGGCCTAAGAAGTCAACGCCAGAAGCATAAGGTACAATATAAATATAACAGTTTTTCCATCGTATAGAACGAATAATAGCATCCAGTGTGAAAGTCATGGTCATTTCTACGTTCCGGGCAACCTAGGCTTCACTCTAGGGCGTTGCTCCACCAGATCAAACAGTTAGGGCCTTAGAAGTCAACGCCCGAAGCATAAAATACAAAATAAATAGAACAGTTTTTCCATCGTATAAAACGAATAATTGCTACCAGTGTAAAAGTTATGGTCATTTCTACGTTCCGGGCAACCTAGGCTTCACCCCAGGGCGTTGTTCCACCAGATCGAATAGTTAGTGCCTTAGAAGTCAACGCCAGAAGCATAAAAAACATTATAAATACAACAGTTTTTCCATCGTATAAAACGAATAATTGCAACCAGTATGAAAGTTAACGTCATCTCTACTTTCCGGGCAACCTACGCTTCACCGTAGGGCGTTGCTCCAACAGATTGAATAGTTAGCGCTTTAGAAGTCAACGCCGGAAGGATAAAATGCAATAAAAATACAACAGTTTTTCCATCGTATAAAAGGATTAATTGCAACCAGTTTGAAAGTGATGGACATTTCTACGTTCCGGCAACCTAGGCGTCACTCTAGTGCGTTGCTCCACCACATCTAATAGCTACGGCCTTAGACGTCAACGACAGAAGCATAAAATACAATAAAGATGCAACAGCCTTTCCATCGTATAAAACGAATAATTGCAACCAGTGTGAAAGTTATCGTCATTTCTACTTTCCGGGCAACCTAGGCTTCACCCTAGAGCGTTGCTCCAACAGATTGAATAGTTAGGACCTTAGAAGTCAATGCCCGAAGCATAAAATGCAATAAAAATACAACAGTTTTTCCATCATATAACAGGAATAATTGCAACCAGTTTGAAAGTGATGGTCATTTCTACGTTCCGGGCAACATAGGCTTCACTCTAGGGCATTGCTCGACCAGATAGAATAGTTTGTGCCGTAGAAGTCAATGCCACAAGCATAAAATACAATATAAATGCAACAGTTCTTCCATCATATAAAACGAATAATTGCAACCAGTATGAAAGTTATGGTCATTTCTACGTTCCGGGCAACCTAGGCTTCACTCTATGGCGTTCTTCCACCACATCGAATAGCTACGGCCTCAGAAGTCAACGCCTGAAGCATAAAATACAATAACAATACAACAGTCTTTCCATCCTATAACAGGAATAATTGCAACCCGTGTGAAAGTGATGGTCATTTGTACGTTCCAGGCAACCTAGGCTTCACTATAGGGCGTTGTTCCACCAGATCGAATTGTTAGGGCCTAAGAAGTCAACGCCAGAAGCATAAGATACAATATAAATATAACAGTCTTTCCATCGTATAGAACGAATAATAGCATCCAGTGTGAAAGTTATGGTCATTTCTACGTTCCGGTCAACCTAGGCATCACTCTAGGGCGTTGCTCCACCAGATCGAATACTGAGGGCCTTAGAAGTAAACGCCCGAAGCATAAAATACGATACAAAATACAACAGTTTTCCATCGTATAAAACGAATAATTGGGAACAGTGTGAAAGTTAGAGTCATTTCTACATTCCGAGCAACCTAGGTTTCACTCTAGGGCGTTGGTCCACCACAGCTAATAGCTACGGCCTTAGAAGTCAACGCCAGAAGCATAAAATACAATATCAATACAACAGCTTTTCCATCGTATAAAATGAATAATTGCAAACAGTGTGAAAGTACTGGTCATTTCTACGTTCCGGGCAACCTAGGCTTCACTCTAGGGCGTTGTTCCACCAGATCGAATTGTTAGGGCCTAAGAAGTCAACGCCAGAAGCATAAGATACAATATAAATATAACAGTTTTTCCATCGTATAGAACGAATAATAGCATCCAGTGTGAAAGTTATGGTCATTTCTACGTTCCGGGCAACATAGGCTTCACCCTAGGGCGTTGTTCCACCACAGCTAATAGCTACGGCCTTAGAAGTCGACGCCAGAAGCATAAAATACAATATCAATACAACAGCTTTTCCATCGTATAAAATGAATAATTGCAAACAGTGTGAAAGTAATGGTCATTTCTACGTTCCGGACAACCTAGGCATCACTCTAGGGCGTTGCTCCACCACATCGAATAGTTACGGCCTTAGAAGTCAACGCTAGAAGCATAAAATACAATAAAAATGCAACAGCTTTTCCAACGTATAGCATGAATAATTGCAACCGGTGTGAATGTCATGGTCATTTCTACGTTCCTGGCAACCTAGGCTTGACTGTAGGGTGCTGCTCCACCAGATGGAATAGGTAGGGCCATAGAAGTCAACGCCCGAAGCATAAAATACAAAATAAATAGAACAGTTTTTCCATTGTATAAAACGAATAATTGCTACCAGTGTGAAAGTTATGTTCATTTATACGTTCCGGGCAACCTAGGCTTCACTCTAGGGCGTTGTTGCACCAGATCGAACGGTTAGGGCCTAAGAAGGCAACGCCAGAAGCATAAAATACAATATAAATGTAACAGTTTTTCCATCGTATAAAACGAATAATAGCAACCAGTGTGAACGTTATGGTCATTTCTACTTTCCGGGCAACCTAGGCTTCACCCTAGGGCGTTGTTCCACCAGATCGAATAGTTAGGGCCTAAGAAGTGAACGCCAGAAGCATAAAATACAATATAAATACAACAGTTTTTCCATCATATAAAACGAGTAATTGCAACCAGTATGAAAGTTGTGGTCATTTCTACCTTCCGGGCAACCTAGGCTACACCCTAGGGCGTTGCTCGAACAGATCGAATAGTTAGGGCCTAAGAAGTGAAAGCCAGAAGCATAAAATACAATATAAATACAACAGTTTTTCCATCATATAAAACGAGTAGTTGCAACCAGTATGAAAGTTGTGGTCATTTCTACTTTCCGGGCAACCTAGGCTACACCGTAGGGCGTTGCTCGAACAGATTGAATAGTTAGGGCCTTAGAAGTCAATGCCCGAAGCTTAAAATGCCATAAAAATACAACAGCTTTTCCATCATATAACCGGAATAATTGCAACCAGTTTGAAAGTGATGGTCATTTCTACGTTCCGGGCAACCTCGGATTCACTCTATGGCGCTCTTCCACCACATCGAACAGCTGCGGCCTCAGAAGTCAACGCCAGAAGCATAAAATACAATATAAATATAACAGTTTTTCCATCGTATAAAACGAATAATAGCAACCAGGGTGAACGTTATGGTCATTTCTACGTTCCGGGCAACCTAGGCTTCACCCCAGGGCGTTGTTCCACCAGATCGACTAGTTACGGCCTAAGAAGTGAACGCCTGAAGCATAAAATACAATAAAAATACAACAGTCTTTCCATCCTATAACAGGAATAATTGCAACCCGTGTGAAAGTGATGGTCATTTCTTCGTTCCGCGGAACCTAGGCTTCACCCTAGGGCGTTGTTCCACCAGATCGAATTGTTAGGGCCTAAGAAGTCAACGCCAGATGCATAAGATACAATATAAATATAACAGTTTTTCCATCGTATAGGAACGAATAATAGCAACCAGTGTGAAAGTTATGGTCATTTCTTCGTTCCGGGCAACCTAGGCTTCACCCTAGGGCGTTGTTCCACCAGATCGAATTGTTTGGGCCTAAGAAGTGAACGCCAGAAGCATAAAATACAATATAAATACAACAGTTTTTCCATCATATAAAACGAGTAATTGCAACCAGTACGAAAGTTGTGGTCATTTCTACTTTCCGGGCAACCTAGGCTACACCCTAGGGCGTTGCTCCAACAGATTGAATAGTTAGGGTCTTAGAAGTCAATGCCCGAAGCATAAAATGCAATAAAAATACAACAGTTTTTCCATCATATAACCGGAATAATTGCAACCAGTTTGAAAGTGATGGTCATTTCTACGTTCCGGGCGACCTCGGCTTCACTCTAGGGCGTTGCTCCACCAGATCGAATAGTTAGGGCCTAAGAAGTGAACGCCAGAAGCATAAAAAACAATATAAATACAACAGTTTTTCCATCGTATAAAACGAATAATTGCAACAAGTATGAAAGTTGTGGTTATTTCTACGTTCCGGGAAACCTAGGTTTCACTCTAGGGCGTTGCTCCACCAGATCGAATACTGAGGGCCTTAGAAGTAAACGCCCGAAGCATAAAATACGATACAAAATACAACAGCTTTTCCATCGTATAAAACGAATAATTGGGACCAGTGTGAAAGTTAAAGTCATTTCTACATTCCGAGCAACCTAGGTTTCACTCTAGGGCGTTGCTCCACCACAGCTAATAGCTACGGCCTTAGAAGTCAACGCCAGAAGCATAAAATACAATATCAATACAACAGCTTTTCCATCGTATAAAATGAATAATTGCAACCCGTGTGAAAGTGATGGTCATTTCTTCGTTCCGGGCAACCTAGGCTTCACCCTAGGGCGTTGTTCCACCAGATCGAATTGTTAGGGCCTAAGAAGTCAACGCCAGATGCATAAGATACAATATAAATATAACAGTTTTTCCATCGTATAAAACGAATAATTGCTACCAGTGTAAAAGTTATGGTCATTTCTACGTTCCGGGCAACCTAGGCTTCACCCCAGGGCGTTGTTCCACCAGATCGAATAGTTAGTGCCTTAGAAGTCAACGCCAGAAGCATAAAAAACATTATAAATACAACAGTTTTTCCATCGTATAAAACGAATAATTGCAACCAGTATGAAAGTTAACGTCATCTCTACTTTCCGGGCAACCTACGCTTCACCGTAGGGCGTTGCTCCAACAGATTGAATAGTTAGCGCTTTAGAAGGCAACGCCGGAAGGATAAAATGCAATAAAAATACAACAGTTTTTCCATCGTATAAAAGGATTAATTGCAACCAGTTTGAAAGTGATGGATATTTCTACGTTCCGGCAACCTAGGCGTCACTCTAGTGCGTTGCTCCACCACATCGAATAGCTACGGCCTTAGACGTCAACGACAGAAGCATAAAATACAATAAAGATGCAACAGCCTTTCCATCGTATAAAACGAATAATTGCAACCAGTGTGAAAGTTATCGTCATTTCTACTTTCCGGGCAACCTAGGCTTCACCCTAGAGCGTTGCTCCAACAGATTGAATAGTTAGGACCTTAGAAGTCAATGCCCGAAGCATAAAATGCAATAAAAATACAACAGTTTTTCCATCATATAACAGGAATAATTGCAACCAGTTTGAAAGTGATGGTCATTTCTACGTTCCGGGCAACATAGGCTTCACTCTAGGGCATTGCTCGACCAGATAGAATAGTTTGTGCCGTAGAAGTCAACGCCACAAGCATAAAATACAATATAAATGCAACAGTTCTTCCATCATATAAAACGAATAATTGCAACCAGTATGAAAGTTATGGTCATTTCTACGTTCCGGGCAACCTAGGCTTCACTCTATGGCGTTCTTCCACCACATCGAATAGCTACGGCCTCAGAAGTCAACGCCTGAAGCATAAAATACAATAAAAATACAACAGTCTTTCCATCCTATAACAGGAATAATTGCAACCCGTGTGAAAGTGATGGTCATTTGTACGTTCCAGGCAACCTAGGCTTCACTATAGGGCGTTGTTCCACCAGATCGAATTGTTAGGGCCTAAGAAGTCAACGCCTGAAGCATAAAATACAATAAAAATACAACAGTCTTTCCATCCTATAACAGGAATAATTGCAACCCGTGTGAAAGTGATGGTCATTTCTTCGTTCCGGGCAACCTAGGCTTCACCCTGGGGCGTTGTTCCACCAGATCGAATAGTTTGGGCCTAAGAAGTGAACGCCAGAAGCATAAAATGCAATATAAATACAACAGTTCTTCCATCATATAAAACGAGTAATTGCAACCAGTATGAAAGTTGTGGTCATTTCTACTTTCCGGGCAACCTAGGCTACACCCTAGGGCGTTGCTCCAACAGATTGAATAGTTAGGGTCTTAGAAGTCAATGCCCGAAGCATAAAATGCAATAAAAATACAACAGTTTTTCCATCATATAACCGGAATAATTGCAACCCGTGTGAAAGTGATGGTCATTTGTACGTTCCAGGCAACCTAGGCTTCACTCTAGGGCGTTGTTCCACCAGATCGAATTGTTAGGGCCTAAGAAGTCAACGCCAGATGCATAAGATACAATATAAATATAACAGTTTTTCCATCGTATAGGAACGAATAATAGCAACCAGTGTGAAAGTTATGGTCATTTCTTCGTTCCGGGCAACCTAGGCTTCACCCTAGGGCGTTGTTCCACCAGATCGAATTGTTTGGGCCTAAGAAGTGAACGCCAGAAGCATAAAATACAATATAAATACAACAGTTTTTCCATCATATAAAACGAGTAATTGCAACCAGTATGATTGTTGTGGTCATTTCTACTTTCCGGGCAACCTAGGCTACACCCTAGGGCGTTGCTCCAACAGATTGAATAGTTAGGGTCTTAGAAGTCAATGCCCGAAGCATAAAATGCAATAAAAATACAACAGTTTTTCCATCATATAACCGGAATAATTGCAACCAGTTTGAAAGTGATGGTCATTTCTACGTTCCGGGCGACCTCGGCTTCACTCTAGGGCGTTGCTCCACCAGATCGAATAGTTAGGGCCTAAGAAGTGAACGCCAGAAGCATAAAAAACAATATAAATACAACAGTTTTTCCATCGTATAAAACGAATAATTGCAACAAGTATGAAAGTTGTGGTTATTTCTACGTTCCGGGAAACCTAGGTTTCACTCTAGGGCGTTGCTCCACCAGATCGAATACTGAGGGCCTTAGAAGTAAACGCCCGAAGCATAAAATACGATACAAAATACAACAGTTTTCCATCGTATAAAACGAATAATTGGGACCAGTGTGAAAGTTAGAGTCATTTCTACATTCCGAGCAACCTAGGTTTCACTCTAGGGCGTTGCTCCACCAGATCGAATAGCTAGGGACTTGGAATTCAATGCCAGAAGAATAAAACACAATATAAGTACAACCGTTTTTCCATTGTATAAAATGAATAATTGCAAACATTGTGAAATTAATCGTCATTTCTACGATCCGGGCAACCTAGGCGTCACTGTAGGGCATTGCTCCACCACAGCTAATAGCTACGGCCTTAGAAGTCAACGCCAGAAGCATAAAATACAATATCAATACAACAGCTTTTCCATCGTATAAAATGAATAATTGCAAACAGTGTGAAAGTACTGGTCATTTCTACGTTCCGGGCGGCCTCGGCTTCACTCTAGGGCGTTGCTCCACCAGATCGAATAGTTAGGGCCTAAGAAGTGAACGCCAGAAGCATAAAAAACAATATAAATACAACAGTTTTTCCATCGTATAAAACGAATAATTGCAACAAGTATGAAAGTTGTGGCTATTTCTACGTTCCGGGAAACCTAGGTTTCTCTCTAGGGCGTTGCTCCACCAGATCGAATACTGAGGGCCTTAGAAGTAAACGCCCGAAGCATAAAATACGATACAAAATACAACAGCTTTTCCATCGTATAAAACGAATAATTGGGACCAGTGTGAAAGTTAAAGTCATTTCTACATTCCGAGCAACCTAGGTTTCACTCTAGGGCGTTGGTCCACCACAGCTAATAGCCTACGGCCTTAGAAGTCAACGCCAGATGCATAAAATACAATATCAATACAACAGCTTTTCCATCGTATAAAATGAATAATTGCAACCCGTGTGAAAGTGATGGTCATTTATACGTTCCAGGCAACCTAGGCTTCACTCTAGGGCGTTGTTCCACCAGATCGAATTGTTAGGGCCTAAGAAGTCAACGCCAGAAGCATAAGATACAATATAAATATAACAGTTTTTCCATCGTATAGAACGAATAATAGCATCCAGTGTGAAAGTTATGGTCATTTCTACGTTCCGGGCAACCTAGGCTTCACTCTAGGGCGTTGCTCCGCCAGATCAAACAGTTAGGGCCTTAGAAGTCAACGCCAGAAGCATAAAATGCAATAAAAATACAACAGTTTTTCCATCGTATAAAAGGATTAATTGCAACCAGTGTGAATGTTAAGGTCATTTCTACATTCCGAGCAACCTAGGCTTCACTCTAGGGCGCTGCTCCAACAGCTTGAATAGTTTGGGCCTTAGAAGTGAACGCCCGAAGCATGAAATACAAAATAAACAGAACAGTTGTTCCATCGTATAAAACGACTATTGCTACCAGTGTGAAAGTTATGGTCATTTCTACGTTCCGGGCAACATAGGCTTCACCCTAGGGCGTTGTTCCACCACAGCTAATAGCTACGGCCTTAGAAGTCGACGCCAGAAGCATAAAATACAATATCAATACAACAGCTTTTCCATCGTATAAAATGAATAATTGCAAACAGTGTGAAAGTAATGGTCATTTCTACGTTCCGGACAACCTAGGCATCACTCTAGGGCGTTGCTCCTCCACATCGAATAGTTACGGCCTTAGAAGTCAACGCTAGAAGCATAAAATACAATAAAAATGCAACAGCTTTTCCAACGTATAGCATGAATAATTGCAACCGGTGTGAATGTCATGGTCATTTCTACGTTCCTGGCAACCTAGGCTTGACTGTAGGGTGCTGCTCCACCAGATGGAATAGGTAGGGCCATAGAAGTCAACGCCCGAAGCATAAAATACAAAATAAATAGAACAGTTTTTCCATTGTATAAAACGAATAATTGCTACCAGTGTGAAAGTTATGTTCATTTCTACGTTCCGGGCAACCTAGGCTTCACTCTAGGGCGTTGTTGCACCAGATCGAACGGTTAGGGCCTAAGAAGGCAACGCCAGAAGCATAAAATACAATATAAATGTAACAGTTTTTCCATCGTATAAAACGAATAATAGCAACCAGTGTGAACGTTATGGTCATTTCTACTTTCCGGGCAACCTAGGCTTCACCCTAGGGCGTTGTTCCACCAGATCGAATAGTTAGGGCCTAAGAAGTGAACGCCAGAAGCATAAAATACAATATAAATACAACAGTTTTTCCATCATATAAAACGAGTAATTGCAACCAGTATGAAAGTTGTGGTCATTTCTACCTTCCGGGCAACCTAGGCTACACCCTAGGGCGTTATTCGAACAGATCGAATAGTTAGGGCCTAAGAAGTGAAAGCCAGAAGCATAAAATACAATATAAATACAACAGTTTTTCCATCATATAAAACGAGTAGTTGCAACCAGTATGAAAGTTGTGGTCATTTCTACTTTCCGGGCAATCTAGGCTACACCGTAGGGCGTTGCTCGAACAGATTGAATAGTTAGGGCCTTAGAAGTCAATGCCCGAAGCTTAAAATGCCATAAAAATACAACAGCTTTTCCATCATATAACCGGAATAATTGCAACCAGTTTGAAAGTGATGGTCATTTCTACGTTCCGGGCAACCTCGGATTCACTCTATGGCGCTCTTCCACCACATCGAACAGCTGCGGCCTCAGAAGTCAACGCCAGAAGCATAAAATACAATATAAATATAACAGTTTTTCCATCGTATAAAACGAATAATAGCAACCAGGGTGAACGTTATGGTCATTTCTACGTTCCGGGCAACCTAGGCTTCAGCCCAGGGCGTTGTTCCACCAGATCGACAAGTTAGGGCCTAAGAAGTGAACGCCCGAAGCATAAAATACAAAATAAAAGGAACAGTTTTTCCATCGTATAGAACGAATAATAGCAACCAGTGTGAAAGTTATGGTCATTTCTACGTTCCGGGCAACCTAGGCTTCACTCTAGGGCGTTGTTCCACCAGATCTAACAGCTAGGGCCTAAGAAGGCAACGCCAGAAGCATAAAATACAATATAAATTTAACAGTTTCTCCATCGTATAAAACGTATAATAGCGACCAGTGTGAAAGTTATGGTCATTTCTACGTTCCCGGCAACCTAGGCATCGCCCCAGGTCGTTGTTCCACCAGATCGAACAGCTAGGGCCTAAGAAGGCAACGCAAGAAGCATAAAATACAATATAAATATAACAGTTTCTCCATCGTATAAAACGTATAATAGCGACCAGTGTGAAAGTTATGGTCATTTCTACGTTCCCGGCAACCTAGGCTTCACTCTAGGGCGTTGCTCCACCAGATCGAATAGTTAGGGCCTTAGAAGTCAACGCCAGAAGCATAAAATACAATATAAGTACAACAGTTTTTCCATCATATAACAGGAATAATTGCAACCAGTTTGAAAGTGATGGTCATTTCTACGTTCCGGGCAACCTAGGCTTCACTCTAGGGCGTTGCACCGCCAGATCGAGTAGTTAGTGCCTTAGAAGTCAACGCCAGAAGCATAAAATACAATATAAATACAACAGTTTTTCCTTCGTATAAAACGAATAATTGCTACCAGTATGGAAGTGATGGTCATTTCTACGTTCCGGGCTACCTAGGCCTCACTCTAGGTCGTTGTTCCACCAGATCGAATTGTTAGGGCCTAAGAAGTCAACGCCAGAAGCATAAGATACAGTATAAATATAACAGTTTTTCCGTCGTGTAAAACGAACAATTGCTACCGGTGAGAGAGTTAACGTCATTTCTACTTTCCGGGCAAACTAGGCTTCACCCTAGGGCGCTGCTCCAACAGATTGAATAGTTTGGGCCTAAGAAGTGAACGCCAGAAGCATAAAATGCAATATAAATACAACAGTTCTTCCATCATATAAAACGAGTAATTGCAACCAGTATGAAAGTTGTGGTCATTTCTACTTTCCGGGCAACCTAGGCTACACCCTAGGGCGTTGCTCCAACAGATTGAATAGTTAGGGTCTTAGAAGTCAATGCCCGAAGCATAAAATGCAATAAAAATACAACAGTTTTTCCATCATATAACCGGAATAATTGCAACCCGTGTGAAAGTGATGGTCATTTGTACGTTCCAGGCAACCTAGGCTTCACTCTAGGGCGTTGTTCCACCAGATCGAATTGTTAGGGCCTAAGAAGTCAACGCCAGATGCATAAGATACAATATAAATATAACAGTTTTTCCATCGTATAGGAACGAATAATAGCAACCAGTGTGAAAGTTATGGTCATTTCTTCGATCCGGGCAACCTAGGCTTCACCCTAGGGCGTTGTTCCACCAGATCGAATTGTTTGGGCCTAAGAAGTGAACGCCAGAAGCATAAAATACAATATAAATACAACAGTTTTTCCATCATATAAAACGAGTAATTGCAACCAGTATGAAAGTTGTGGTCATTTCTACTTTCCGGGCAACCTAGGCTACACCCTAGGGCGTTGCTCCAACAGATTGAATAGTTAGGGTCTTAGAAGTCAATGCCCGAAGCATAAAATGCAATAAAAATACAACAGTTTTTCCATCATATAACCGGAATAATTGCAACCAGTTTGAAAGTGATGGTCATTTCTACGTTCCGGGCGACCTCGGCTTCACTCTAGGGCGTTGCTCCACCAGATCGAATAGTTAGGGCCTAAGAAGTGAACGCCAGAAGCATAAAAAACAATATAAATACAACAGTTTTTCCATCATATAAAACGAGTAATTGCAACCAGTATGAAAGTTGTGGTCATTTCTACTTTCCGGGCAACCTAGGCTACACCCTAGGGCGTTGCTCCAACAGATTGAATAGTTAGGGTCTTAGAAGTCAATGCCCGAAGCATAAAATGCAATAAAAATACAACAGTTTTTCCATCATATAACCGGAATAATTGCAACCAGTTTGAAAGTGATGGTCATTTCTACGTTCCGGGCGACCTCGGCTTCACTCTAGGGCGTTGCTCCACCAGATCGAATAGTTAGGGCCTAAGAAGTGAACGCCAGAAGCATAAAAAACAATATAAATACAACAGTTTTTCCATCGTATAAAACGAATAATTGCAACAAGTATGAAAGTTGTGGTTATTTCTACGTTCCGGGAAACCTAGGTTTCACTCTAGGGCGTTGCTCCACCAGATCGAATACTGAGGGCCTTAGAAGTAAACGCCCGAAGCATAAAATACGATACAAAATACAACAGCTTTTCCATCGTATAAAACGAATAATTGGGACCAGTGTGAAAGTTAAAGTCATTTCTACATTCCGAGCAACCTAGGTTTCACTCTAGGGCGTTGCTCCACCACAGCTAATAGCTACGGCCTTAGAAGTCAACGCCAGAAGCATAAAATACAATATCAATACAACAGCTTTTCCATCGTATAAAATGAATAATTGCAACCCGTGTGAAAGTGATGGTCATTTATACGTTCCAGGCAACCTAGGCTTCACTCTAGGGCGTTGTTCCACCAGATCGAATTGTTAGGGCCTAAGAAGTCAACGCCAGAAGCATAAGATACAATATAAATATAACAGTTTTTCCATCGTATAGAACGAATAATAGCATCCAGTGTGAAAGTCATGGTCATTTCTACGTTCCGGGCAACCTAGGCTTCACTCTAGGGCGTTGCTCCACCAGATCAAACAGTTAGGGCCTTAGAAGTCAACGCCCGAAGCATAAAATACAAAATAAATAGAACAGTTTTTCCATCGTATAAAACGAATAATTGCTACCAGTGTAAAAGTTATGGTCATTTCTACGTTCCGGGCAACCTAGGCTTCACCCCAGGGCGTTGTTCCACCAGATCGAATAGTTAGTGTCTTAGAAGTCAACGCCAGAAGCATAAAATGCAATAAAAATACAACAGTTTTTCCATCGTATAAAAGGATTAATTGCAACCAGTGTGAATGTTAAGGTCATTTCTACATTCCGAGCAACCTAGGCTTCACTCTAGGGCGCTGCTCCAACAGCTTGAATAGTTTGGGCCTTAGAAGTGAACGCCCGAAGCATGAAATACAAAATAAATAGAACAGTTGTTCCATCGTATAAAACTACTATTGCTACCAGTGTGAAAGTTATGGTCATTTCTACGTTCCGGGCAACATAGGCTTCACCCTAGGGCGTTGTTCCACCACAGCTAATAGCTACGGCCTTAGAAGTCGACGCCAGAAGCATAAAATACAATATCAATACAACAGCTTTTCCATCGTATAAAATGAATAATTGCAAACAGTGTGAAAGTAATGGTCATTTCTACGTTCCGGACAACCTAGGCATCACTCTAGGGCGTTGCTCCACCACATCGAATAGTTACGGCCTTAGAAGTCAACGCTAGAAGCATAAAATACAATAAAAATGCAACAGCTTTTCCAACGTATAGCATGAATAATTGCAACCGGTGTGAATGTCATGGTCATTTCTACGTTCCTGGCAACCTAGGCTTGACTGTAGGGTGCTGCTCCACCAGATGGAATAGGTAGGGCCATAGAAGTCAACGCCCGAAGCATAAAATACAAAATAAATAGAACAGTTTTTCCATTGTATAAAACGAATAATTGCTACCAGTGTGAAAGTTATGTTCATTTCTACGTTCCGGGCAACCTAGGCTTCACTCTAGGGCGTTGTTGCACCAGATCGAACGGTTAGGGCCTAAGAAGGCAACGCCAGAAGCATAAAATACAATATAAATGTAACAGTTTTTCCATCGTATAAAACGAATAATAGCAACCAGTGTGAACGTTATGGTCATTTCTACTTTCCGGGCAACCTAGGCTTCACCCTAGGGCGTTGTTCCACCAGATCGAATAGTTAGGGCCTAAGAAGTGAACGCCAGAAGCATAAAATACAATATAAATACAACAGTTTTTCCATCATATAAAACGAGTAATTGCAACCAGTATGAAAGTTGTGGTCATTTCTACCTTCCGGGCAACCTAGGCTACACCCTAGGGCGTTGCTCGAACAGATCGAATAGTTAGGGCCTAAGAAGTGAAAGCCAGAAGCATAAAATACAATATAAATACAACAGTTTTTCCATCATATAAAACGAGTAGTTGCAACCAGTATGAAAGTTGTGGTCATTTCTACTTTCCGGGCAACCTAGGCTACACCGTAGGGCGTTGCTCGAACAGATTGAATAGTTAGGGCCTTAGAAGTCAATGCCCGAAGCTTAAAATGCCATAAAAATACAACAGCTTTTCCATCATATAACCGGAATAATTGCAACCAGTTTGAAAGTGATGGTCATTTCTACGTTCCGGGCAACCTCGGATTCACTCTATGGCGCTCTTCCACCACATCGAACAGCTGCGGCCTCAGAAGTCAACGCCAGAAGCATAAAATACAATATAAATATAACAGTTTTTCCATCGTATAAAACGAATAATAGCAACCAGGGTGAACGTTATGGTCATTTCTACGTTCCGGGCAACCTAGGCTTCAGCCCAGGGCGTTGTTCCACCAGATCGACTAGTTAGGGCCTAAGAAGTGAACGCCCGAAGCATAAAATACAAAATAAAAGGAACAGTTTTTCCATCGTATAGAACGAATAATAGCAACCAGTGTGAAAGTTATGGTCATTTCTACGTTCCGGGCAACCTAGGCTTCACTCTAGGGCGTTGTTCCACCAGATCTAACAGCTAGGGCCTAAGAAGGCAACGCCAGAAGCATAAAATACAATATAAATTTAACAGTTTCTCCATCGTATAAAACGTATAATAGCGACCAGTGTGAAAGTTATGGTCATTTCTACGTTCCCGGCAACCTAGGCATCACCCCAGGTCGTTGTTCCACCAGATCGAACAGCTAGGGCCTAAGAAGGCAACGCAAGAAGCATAAAATACAATATAAATATAACAGTTTCTCCATCGTATAAAACGTATAATAGCGACCAGTGTGAAAGTTATGGTCATTTCTACGTTCCCGGCAACCTAGGCTTCACTCTAGGGCGTTGCTCCACCAGATCGAATAGTTAGGGCCTTAGAAGTCAACGCCAGAAGCATAAAATACAATATAAGTACAACAGTTTTTCCATCATATAACAGGAATAATTGCAACCAGTTTGAAAGTGATGGTCATTTCTACGTTCCGGGCAACCTAGGCTTCACTCTAGGGCGTTGCACCGCCAGATCGAATAGTTAGTGCCTTAGAAGTCAACGCCAGAAGCATAAGATACAATATAAATATAACAGTTTTTCCATCGTATAGGAACGAATAATAGCAACCAGTGTGAAAGTTATGGTCATTTCTTCGTTCCGGGCAACCTAGGCTTCACCCTAGGGCGTTGTTCCACCAGATCGAATTGTTTGGGCCTAAGAAGTGAACGCCAGAAGCATAAAATACAATATAAATACAACAGTTTTTCCATCATATAAAACGAGTAATTGCAACCAGTATGAAAGTTGTGGTCATTTCTACTTTCCGGGCAACCTAGGCTACACCCTAGGGCGTTGCTCCAACAGATTGAATAGTTAGGGTCTTAGAAGTCAATGCCCGAAGCATAAAATGCAATAAAAATACAACAGTTTTTCCATCATATAACCGGAATAATTGCAACCAGTTTGAAAGTGATGGTCATTTCTACGTTCCGGGCGACCTCGGCTTCACTCTAGGGCGTTGCTCCACCAGATCGAATAGTTAGGGCCTAAGAAGTGAACGCCAGAAGCATAAAAAACAATATAAATACAACAGTTTTTCCATCGTATAAAACGAATAATTGCAACAAGTATGAAAGTTGTGGTTATTTCTACGTTCCGGGAAACCTAGGTTTCACTCTAGGGCGTTGCTCCACCAGATCGAATACTGAGGGCCTTAGAAGTAAACGCCCGAAGCATAAAATACGATACAAAATACAACAGCTTTTCCATCGTATAAAACGAATAATTGGGACCAGTGTGAAAGTTAAAGTCATTTCTACATTCCGAGCAACCTAGGTTTCACTCTAGGGCGTTGCTCCACCACAGCTAATAGCTACGGCCTTAGAAGTCAACGCCAGAAGCATAAAATACAATATCAATACAACAGCTTTTCCATCGTATAAAATGAATAATTGCAACCCGTGTGAAAGTGATGGTCATTTATACGTTCCAGGCAACCTAGGCTTCACTCTAGGGCGTTGTTCCACCAGATCGAATTGTTAGGGCCTAAGAAGTCAACGCCAGAAGCATAAGATACAATATAAATATAACAGTTTTTCCATCGTATAGAACGAATAATAGCATCCAGTGTGAAAGTCATGGTCATTTCTACGTTCCGGGCAACCTAGGCTTCACTCTAGGGCGTTGCTCCACCAGATCAAACAGTTAGGGCCTTAGAAGTCAACGCCCGAAGCATAAAATACAAAATAAATAGAACAGTTTTTCCATCGTATAAAACGAATAATTGCTACCAGTGTAAAAGTTATGGTCATTTCTACGTTCCGGGCAACCTAGGCTTCACCCCAGGGCGTTGTTCCACCAGATCGAATAGTTAGTGTCTTAGAAGTCAACGCCAGAAGCATAAAATGCAATAAAAATACAACAGTTTTTCCATCGTATAAAAGGATTAATTGCAACCAGTGTGAATGTTAAGGTCATTTCTACATTCCGAGCAACCTAGGCTTCACTCTAGGGCGCTGCTCCAACAGCTTGAATAGTTTGGGCCTTAGAAGTGAACGCCCGAAGCATGAAATACAAAATAAATAGAACAGTTGTTCCATCGTATAAAACGACTATTGCTACCAGTGTGAAAGTTATGGTCATTTCTACGTTCCGGGCAACATAGGCTTCACCCTAGGGCGTTGTTCCACCACAGCTAATAGCTACGGCCTTAGAAGTCGACGCCAGAAGCATAAAATACAATATCAATACAACAGCTTTTCCATCGTATAAAATGAATAATTGCAAACAGTGTGAAAGTAATGGTCATTTCTACGTTCCGGACAACCTAGGCATCACTCTAGGGCGTTGCTCCACCACATCGAATAGTTACGGCCTTAGAAGTCAACGCTAGAAGCATAAAATACAATAAAAATGCAACAGCTTTTCCAACGTATACCATGAATAATTGCAACCGGTGTGAATGTCATGGTCATTTCTACGTTCCTGGCAACCTAGGCTTGACTGTAGGGTGCTGCTCCACCAGATGGAATAGGTAGGGCCATAGAAGTCAACGCCCGAAGCATAAAATACAAAATAAATAGAACAGTTTTTCCATTGTATAAAACGAATAATTGCTACCAGTGTGAAAGTTATGTTCATTTCTACGTTCCGGGCAACCTAGGCTTCACTCTAGGGCGTTGTTGCACCAGATCGAACGGTTAGGGCCTAAGAAGGCAACGCCAGAAGCATAAAATACAATATAAATGTAACAGTTTTTCCATCGTATAAAACGAATAATAGCAACCAGTGTGAACGTTATGGTCATTTCTACTTTCCGGGCAACCTAGGCTTCACCCTAGGGCGTTGTTCCACCAGATCGAATAGTTAGGGCCTAAGAAGTGAACGCCAGAAGCATAAAATACAATATAAATACAACAGTTTTTCCATCATATAAAACGAGTAATTGCAACCAGTATGAAAGTTGTGGTCATTTCTACCTTCCGGGCAACCTAGGCTACACCCTAGGGCGTTGCTCGAACAGATCGAATAGTTAGGGCCTAAGAAGTGAAAGCCAGAAGCATAAAATACAATATAAATACAACAGTTTTTCCATCATATAAAACGAGTAGTTGCAACCAGTATGAAAGTTGTGGTCATTTCTACTTTCCGGGCAACCTAGGCTACACCGTAGGGCGTTGCTCGAACAGATTGAATAGTTAGGGCCTTAGAAGTCAATGCCCGAAGCTTAAAATGCCATAAAAATACAACAGCTTTTCCATCATATAACCGGAATAATTGCAACCAGTTTGAAAGTGATGGTCATTTCTACGTTCCGGGCAACCTCGGATTCACTCTATGGCGCTCTTCCACCACATCGAACAGCTGCGGCCTCAGAAGTCAACGCCAGAAGCATAAAATACAATATAAATATAACAGTTTTTCCATCGTATAAAACGAATAATAGCAACCAGGGTGAACGTTATGGTCATTTCTACGTTCCGGGCAACCTAGGCTTCAGCCCAGGGCGTTGTTCCACCAGATCGACTAGTTAGGGCCTAAGAAGTGAACGCCCGAAGCATAAAATACAAAATAAAAGGAACAGTTTTTCCATCGTATAGAACGAATAATAGCAACCAGTGTGAAAGTTATGGTCATTTCTACGTTCCGGGCAACCTAGGCTTCACGCTAGGGCGTTGTTCCACCAGATCTAACAGCTAGGGCCTAAGAAGGCAACGCCAGAAGCATAAAATACAATATAAATTTAACAGTTTCTCCATCGTATAAAACGTATAATAGCGACCAGTGTGAAAGTTATGGTCATTTCTACGTTCCCGGCAACCTAGGCATCACCCCAGGTCGTTGTTCCACCAGATCGAACAGCTAGGGCCTAAGAAGGCAACGCAAGAAGCATAAAATACAATATAAATATAACAGTTTCTCCATCGTATAAAACGTATAATAGCGACCAGTGTGAAAGTTATGGTCATTTCTACGTTCCCGGCAACCTAGGCTTCACTCTAGGGCGTTGCTCCACCAGATCGAATAGTTAGGGCCTTAGAAGTCAACGCCAGAAGCATAAAATACAATATAAGTACAACAGTTTTTCCATCATATAACAGGAATAATTGCAACCAGTTTGAAAGTGATGGTCATTTCTACGTTCCGGGCAACCTAGGCTTCACGCTAGGGCGTTGCACCGCCAGATCGAATAGTTAGTGCCTTAGAAGTCAACGCCAGAAGCATAAAATACAATATAAATACAACAGTTTTTCCTTCGTATAAAACGAATAATTGCTACCAGTATGGAAGTGATGGTCATTTCTACGTTCCGGGCTACCTAGGCCTCACTCTAGGTCGTTGTTCCACCACATCGAATTGTTAGGGCCTAAGAAGTCAACGCCAGAAGCATAAGATACAGTATAAATATAACAGTTTTTCCGTCGTGTAAAACGAACAATTGCTACCGGTGAGAGAGTTAACGTCATTTCTACTTTCCGGGCAAACTAGGCTTCACCCTAGGGCGCTGCTCCAACAGCTTGAATAGTTAGGGCCTTAGAAGTCAACGCCCGAAGCATCAAATACAAAATAAATAGAACAGTTGTTCCATCGTATAAAACGAATAATTGCTACCAGTGTGAAAGTTATGGTCATTTCTACGTTCCGGGCAACATAGGCTTCACCCTAGGGCGTTGTTCCACCAGATGGAATAGTTAGGTCATAAGAAGACAACGCCAGAAGCATAAAATACGGTATAAATACAACAGCTTTTCCACCGTATAAAACGAATAATTGCAACCAGTATGAAAGTTATGGTCATTTCTACTTTCCGGGCAACCTAGGCTACACCCTAGGGCGTTGCTCCAACAGATTGAATAGTTAGGGCCTTAGAAGTCAACGCCAGAAGCATAAAATACAATAAAGATGCAACAGCTTTTCCATCGTATAAAACGAATAATTTCAACCAGTGTGAATGTTATGGTCATTTCTACATTCCGAGCAACCTAGGCTTCACTCTAGGTCGTTGACCCAACGAATTGAATAGTTAGGGCCTTAGAAGTCAACGCCCGATGCATAAAATACAATATAAATACAACAGTGTTTCCATCGTATAAAACGAATAATTGCAACCAGTATGAAAGTTATGGTCATTTCTACTTTCCGGCAACCTAGGCTTCACACTAGGGCGTTGCTCCAACAGATCGAATATTTAGGGCCTTAGAAGTCAACGGCCGAAGCATAAAATACAAAATAAATAGAACTGTTTTTCCATCGTATAAAACGAATAATTGCTACCGGTGTGAATGTTATCTCCATTTCTACGTTCCGGGCAACCTAGGATTCACCCTTGGGCGTTGTTCCTCCAGATGGAATGGTTATGTCATAAGAAGTCAACGCCAGAAGCATAAAATACAATATAAGTACAACACTTTTTCCATCGTATAAAATGAATAATTGCAAACATTGCGAAAGTAATGGTCATTTCTACGTTTCGGGCAACCTAGGCGTCAGTCTAGTGCATTGCTCCAACACATCTAATAGCTACGGCCTTAGACGTCAACGACAGAAGCATAAAATACAATAAAGATGCAACAGCTTTTCCATCGTATAAAACGAATAATTGCAACCAGTGTGAAAGTTATTGTCTTTTCCACTTTCCGGGCAACCTAGTCTTCACCCTAGGCCGTTGCTCCAACAGATTGAATAGTTAGGACCTTAGAAGTCAATGCCCGAAGCACAAAATGAAATAAAAATACAACAGTTTTTCCATCATATAACAGGAATAATTGCAACCAGTTTGAAAGTGATGTTCATTTCTACGTTCCGGGCAACCTAGGCTTCACTCTAGGGTATTGCTCCACCAGATGGAAAAGTTTGTGCCTTAGAAGTCAACGCCAGAGGCATAAAATACAATATAAATACAACAGTTTTTCCATCGTATAAAACTAATAATTGCAACCAGTGTGAAAGTAATGGGCATTTCTACGTTCCGGGCAACCTAGGCTTCACTCTAGGGCGTTGCTCTACCACATCGAATAGCTACGGCCTTAGAAATCAACGCCAGAAGCATAAAATACAGTATAAATACAACAGCTTTTCCATTGTATAGCATGACTAATTGCAACCAGTGCGAATGTAACGATCATTTCGGCGTTTCGGGCATCCTAGACTTAACTCCAGGGCGTTGCTCCACCAGATCGAAAAGTTAGGGCCTAAGAAGTCAACGCCAGAAGCATAAAATACAATATAAATATAACAGTTTTTCCATCGTATAAAACGAATAATAGCAACCAGTGTGAAAGTTCTGGTCATTGCTACGTTCCCGGCAACCTAGGCTTCACTCTAGGGCGTTGCTCCACCAGATCGAATAGTTAGGCTCTTAGAAGTCAACGCCCGAAGCATAAAATACAAAACAAATAGAACAGTTTTTCCATTGTATAAAACGAATAATTGCTACCAGTGTGAAAGTTATGTTCATTTCTACGTTTCTGACAATCTAGGCTTCACTGTAGGGTGTTGCTCCACCAAATCGAGTAGGTAGGGCCATAGAAATCAACGCCCGAAGCATAAAATACAATAAATATGCAAGAGTTTTTCCATCGTATAACAGGAATAATTGCAAGCAGTGTGAAAGTGATGGTCATTTCAACGTTCTGGGCAACCTAGGCTTCACTCTAGGGCGTCGATCCACCAGATCGAATAGCTAGGGCCTAAGAAGTCAACGCCAGAAGCATAAAATACAATATAGATATAACAGTTTTTCCATCGTATAAAACGAATAATTGCAGCAAGGATGAAAGTTGTGGTTATTTCTACGTTCCGGGCAACCTAGGCTTCACTCTAGGGAGTTGCTCCACCACATCGAATAGCTACGGCCTTAGAAGTCAACGCCAGAAGCATAAAATACGATATAAATACAACAGCTTTTCCATCGTATAAAACGAATATTTGCAACCAGTATGAAAGTTATGGTCGCTTCTACATTCCGGACAACCTAGGCTACACCCTAGGGCGCTGCTCCAACAGATTGAATAGTTAGGGCCTTAGAAGTCAATGCCCGAAGCATAATATGCAATAAAAATACAACAGTTTTTCCATCGTATAAAACGAATAATTGCAACCAGTGTGAAAGTTATTGTCATTTCTACTTTCCGGGCAACCTAGGCTTCACTCTAGGGCGTTGTTCCACCAGATCGCACAGTTAGGGCCTAAGAAGGCAACGCCAGAAGCATAAAGTACAATATAAATATAACAGTTTTTACATCGCATAAAACGAATAATAGCAACCAGTGTGAAAGTTATGGTCATTTCTACGTGCCGGGCAACCTAGGCTTCACCCCAGGGCGTTTTTCGACCAGATCGAATAGCTAGGGCCTAAGAAGTGAACGCCAGCAGCATAAAATACAATATAAATACAACAGTTTTTCCATCATATAAAACGAATAATTGCCACCAGTATGAAAGTTATGGTCATTTCTACGTTCCGGGCAACCCAGGCTTCACTCTATGGCGTTCTTCCACCACATCGAATAGCTACGGCCTCAGAAGTCAACGCCTGAAGCATAAAATACAATAAAAATACAACTGTCTTTCCATCCTATAATAGGAATAATTGCAACCCGTGTGAAAGTGATGGTCATTTGTACGTTCGAGGCAACCTAGGCTTCACTCTAGGGCGTTGTTCCACCAGATCGAATTGTTAGGGCCTAAGAAGTCAACGCCAGAAGCATAAGATAAAATATAAATATAACAGTTTTTCCATCGTATAGAACGAATAATAGCAACCAGTGTGAAAGTTATGGTCATTTCTACGTTCCGGGCAACCTAGGCTTCACTCTAGGGCGTTGTTCCACCAGATCTAACAGCTAGGGCTTAAGAAGGCAACGCCAGAAGCATAAAATACAATATATATTTAATAGTTTCTCCATCGTATAAAACGTATAATAGCGACCAGTGTGAAAGTTATGGTCATTTCTACGTTCCCGGCAACCTAGGCTTCACCCCAGGGCGTTGTTCCACCAGATCGAACAGCTAGGGCCTAAGAAGGCAACGCCAGAAGCATAAAATACAATATAAATATAACAGTTTCTTCATCGTATAAAACGTATAATAGCGACCAGTGTGAAAGTTATGGTCATTTCTACGTTCCCGGCAACCTAGGCTTCACTCTAGGGCGTTGCTCCACCAGATCGAATAGTTAGGGCCTTAGAAGTCAACGCCAGCAGCATAAAATACAATATAAGTACAACAGCTTTTCCATCGTATAAAATGTATAATCGCAAACATTACGAAAGTAATGGTCATTCCACGTTCCGGGCAACCTAGGCGTCCCTCTAGTGCGTTGCTCCACCACATCTACTAGCTACGGCCTTAGACGTCAACGACAGAATCATAAAATACAATAAAGATGCAACAGGTTTTCCATCGTATAAAACGAATAATTGCAACCAGTGTGAAAGTTATTATCATTACTACTTTCCACGCAACCTAGGCTTCACCCTAGCGCGTTGCTCCAACAGATTGAATAGTTAGGACCTTCGAAGTCAATGCCCGAAGCATAAAATGCAATAAAAATACAACAGTTTTTCCATCATATAACAGGAATAATTGCAACCAGTTTGAAAGTGATGGTCATTTCTACGTTCCGGGCAACCTAGGCTTCACTCTAGGGCGTTGCACCGCCAGATAGAAGAGTTAGTGCCTTAGAAGTCAACGCCAGAAGCATAAAATACAATATAAATACAACAGTTTTTCCGTCGTATAAAACGAATAATTACTACCAGTATGGAAGTGATGGTCATTTCTACGTTCCGGGCTACCTAGGCCTCACTCTAGGTCGTTGTCCCACCAGATCGAATTGTTAGGGCCTAAGAAGTCAACGCCAGAAGCATAAGATACAGTATAAATATAACAGTTTTTCCGTCGTGTAAAACGAATAATTGCTACCGGTGTGAAAGTTAACGTCATTTCTACTTTCCGGGCAAACTAGGCTTCACCCTAGGGCGTTGCTCCAACAGCTTGAATAGTTAGGGCCTTAGAAGTCAACGCCCGAAGCATGAAATACAAAATAAATAGAACAGTTGTTCCATCGTATAAAACGAATAATTGCTACCAGTGTGAAAGTTATGGTCATTTCTACGTTCCGGGCAACCTAGGCTTCACCCTAGGGCGTTGTTCCACCAGATGGAATAGTTAGGTCATAAGAAGTCAACGCCAGAAGCATAAAATACGGTATAAATACAACAGCATTTCCATCGTATAAAACGAATAATTGCAACCAGTATGAAAGTTATGGTCATTTCTACTTTCCGGGCAACCTAGGCTACACCCTAGGGCGTTGCTCCAACAGATTGAATAGTTAGGGCCTTAGAAGTCAATGGCCGAAGCATAAAATGCAATAAAAATACAACAGTTTTTCCATCGTATAAAACGAATAATTGCAACCAGTGTGAAAGTTATTGTCATTTCTACTTTCCGGGCAACATAGCCTTCACCCTAGGGCGTTGCTCCAACAGATTGAATAGTTAGGACCTTAGAAGTCAATGCCCGAAGCATAAAATGCAATTAAAATACAACAGTTTTTCCATCATATAACAGGAATAATTGCAACCAGTTTGAAAGTGATGGTCATTTCTACGTTCCGGGCAACCTAGGCTTCACTCTAGGGCATTGCTTCACCAGATCGAATAGTTTGTGCCTTAGAAGTCAACGCCAGAAGCATAAAATACAATATAAATACAACAGTTTTTCCATCGTATAAAACGAATGATTGCTACCAGTATGGAAGTGATGGTCATTTCTACGTTCCGGGCAACCCAAACCTCACACTAGGGTGTTGTTCCACCAGATTGAATAGTTAGGGACTAAGAAATCAACGCCAGAAGCATAAAATACAATTTAAATACAACACTTTTTCCATCGTATAAAACGAATAATTTCAACCAGTGTGAATGTTATGGTCATTTCTACATTCCGAGCAACCTAGGCTTCACTCTAGGTCGTTGACCCAACGAATTGAATAGTTAGGGCCTTAGAAGTCAACGCCCGATGCATAAAATACAATATAAATACAACAGTGTTTCCATCGTATAAAACGAATAATTGCAACCAGTATGAAAGTTATGGTCATTTCTACTTTCCGGCAACCTAGGCTTCACACTAGGGCGTTGCTCCAACAGATCGAATATTTAGGGCCTTAGAAGTCAACGGCCGAAGCATAAAATACAAAATAAATAGAACTGTTTTTCCATCGTATAAAACGAATAATTGCAACCAGTGTGAAAGTTATTGTCATTTCTACTTTCCGGGCAACATAGCCTTCACCCTAGGGCGTTGCTCCAACAGATTGAATAGTTAGGACCTTAGAAGTCAATGCCCGAAGCATAAAATGCAATTAAAATACAACAGTTTTTCCATCATATAACAGGAATAATTGCAACCAGTTTGAAAGTGATGGTCATTTCTACGTTCCGGGCAACCTAGGCTTCACTCTAGGGCATTGCTTCACCAGATCGAATAGTTTGTGCCTTAGAAGTCAACGCCAGAAGCATAAAATACAATATAAATACAACAGTTTTTCCATCGTATAAAACGAATGATTGCTACCAGTATGGAAGTGATGGTCATTTCTACGTTCCGGGCAACCCAAACCTCACACTAGGGTGTTGTTCCACCAGATTGAATAGTTAGGGACTAAGAAATCAACGCCAGAAGCATAAAATACAATTTAAATACAACACTTTTTCCATCGTATAAAACGAATAATTTCAACCAGTGTGAATGTTATGGTCATTTTTACATTCCGTGCAACCTAGGCATCACTATAGGGCGTTGATACACCAGATAGAATAGTTAGGGCCTTAGAAGTCAACGCCAGAAGCATAAAATACAATATAAATACAACAGTTTTTCCATCGTATAAAACGAATAATTGCTACCGGTGTGAAAGTTAACGTCATTTCTACTTTCCGGGCAAACTAGGCTTCACCCTAGGGCGTTGCTCCAACAGCTTGAATAGTTAGGGCCTTAGAAGTCAACGCCCGAAGCATGAAATACAAAATAAATAGAACAGTTGTTCCATCGTATAAAACGAATAATTGCTACCAGTGTGAAAGTTATGGTCATTTCTACGTTCCGGGCAACCTAGGCTTCACCCTAGGGCGTTGTTCCACCAGATGGAATAGTTAGGTCATAAGAAGTCAACGCCAGAAGCATAAAATACGGTATAAATACAACAGCATTTCCATCGTATAAAACGAATAATTGCAACCAGTATGAAAGTTATGGTCATTTCTACTTTCCGGGCAACCTAGGCTACACCCTAGGGCGTTGCTCCAACAGATTGAATAGTTAGGGCCTTAGAAGTCAATGGCCGAAGCATAAAATGCAATAAAAATACAACAGTTTTTCCATCGTATAAAACGAATAATTGCAACCAGTGTGAAAGTTATTGTCATTTCTACTTTCCGGGCAACATAGCCTTCACCCTAGGGCGTTGCTCCAACAGGTTGAATAGTTAGGACCTTAGAAGTCAATGCCCGAAGCATAAAATGCAATTAAAATACAACAGTTTTTCCATCATATAACAGGAATAATTGCAACCAGTTTGAAAGTGATGGTCATTTCTACGTTCCGGGCAACCTAGGCTTCACTCTAGGGCATTGCTCCACCAGATCGAATAGTTTGTGCCTTAGAAGTCAACGCCAGAAGCATAAAATACAATATAAATACAACAGTTTTTCCATCGTATAAAACGAATGATTGCTACCAGTATGGAAGTGATGGTCATTTCTACGTTCCGGGCAACCCAAACCTCACACTAGGGTGTTGTTCCACCAGATTGAATAGTTAGGGACTAAGAAATCAACGCCAGAAGCATAAAATACAATTTAAATACAACACTTTTTCCATCGTATAAAACGAATAATTTCAACCAGTGTGAATGTTATGGTCATTTTTACATTCCGTGCAACCTAGGCATCACTATAGGGCGTTGATACACCAGATAGAATAGTTAGGGCCTTAGAAGTCAACGCCAGAAGCATAAAATACAATATAAATACAACAGTTTTTCCATCGTATAAAACGAATAATTACTACCGGTGTGAAAGTTAACGTCATTTCTACTTTCCGGGCAAACTAGGCTTCACCCTAGGGCGTTGCTCCAACAGCTTGAATAGTTAGGGCCTTAGAAGTCAACGCCCGAAGCATGAAATACAAAATAAATAGAACAGTTGTTCCATCGTATAAAACGAATAATTGCTACCAGTGTGAAAGTTATGGTCATTTCTACGTTCCGGGCAACCTAGGCTTCACCCTAGGGCGTTGTTCCACCAGATGGAATAGTTAGGTCATAAGAAGTCAACGCCAGAAGCATAAAATACGGTATAAATACAACAGCATTTCCATCGTATAAAACGAATAATTGCAACCAGTATGAAAGTTATGGTCATTTCTACTTTCCGGGCAACCTAGGCTACACCCTAGGGCGTTGCTCCAACAGATTGAATAGTTAGGGCCTTAGAAGTCAATGGCCGAAGCATAAAATGCAATAAAAATACAACAGTTTTTCCATCGTATAAAACGAATAATTGCAACCAGTGTGAAAGTTATTGTCATTTCTACTTTCCGGGCAACATAGCCTTCACCCTAGGGCGTTGCTCCAACAGATTGAATAGTTAGGACCTTAGAAGTCAATGCCCGAAGCATAAAATGCAATTAAAATACAACAGTTTTTCCATCATATAACAGGAATAATTCCAACCAGTTTGAAAGTGATGGTCATTTCTACGTTCCGGGCAACCTAGGCTTCACTCTAGGGCATTGCTCCACCAGATCGAATAGTTTGTGCCTTAGAAGTCAACGCCAGAAGCATAAAATACAATATAAATACAACAGTTTTTCCATCGTATAAAACGAATGATTGCTACCAGTATGGAAGTGATGGTCATTTCTACGTTCCGGGCAACCCAAACCTCACACTAGGGTGTTGTTCCACCAGATTGAATAGTTAGGGACTAAGAAATCAACGCCAGAAGCATAAAATACAATTTAAATACAACACTTTTTCCATCGTATAAAACGAATAATTTCAACCAGTGTGAATGTTATGGTCATTTTTACATTCCGTGCAACCTAGGCATCACTATAGGGCGTTGATACACCAGATAGAATAGTTAGGGCCTTAGAAGTCAACGCCAGAAGCATAAAATACAATATAAATACAACAGTTTTTCCATCGTATAAAACGAATAATTACTACCGGTGTGAAAGTTAACGTCATTTCTACTTTCCGGGCAAACTAGGCTTCACCCTAGGGCGTTGCTCCAACAGCTTGAATAGTTAGGGCCTTAGAAGTCAACGCCCGAAGCATGAAATACAAAATAAATAGAACAGTTGTTCCATCGTATAAAACGAATAATTGCTACCAGTGTGAAAGTTATGGTCATTTCTACGTTCCGGGCAACCTAGGCTTCACCCTAGGGCGTTGTTCCACCAGATGGAATAGTTAGGTCATAAGAAGTCAACGCCAGAAGCATAAAATACGGTATAAATACAACAGCTTTTCCATCGTATAAAACGAATAATTGCAACCAGTATGAAAGTTATGGTCATTTCTACTTTCCGGGCAACCTAGGCTACACCCTAGGGCGTTGCTCCAACAGATTGAATAGTTAGGGCCTTAGAAGTCAATGCCCGAAGCATAAAATGCAATAAAAATACAACAGTTTTTCCATCGTATAAAACGAATAATTGCAACCAGTGTGAAAGTTATTGTCATTTCTACTTTCCGGGCAACCTAGCCTTCACCCTAGGGCGTTGCTCCAACAGATTGAATAGTTAGGACCTTAGAAGTCAATGCCCGAAGCATAAAATGCAATAAAAATACAACAGTTTTTCCATCATATAACAGGAATAATTGCAACCAGTTTGAAAGTGATGGTCATTTCTACGTTCCGGGTAACCTAGGCTTCACTCTAGGGCATTGCTCCACCAGATCGAATAGTTTGTGCCTTAGAAGTCAACGCCAGAAGCATAAAATACAATATAAATACAACAGTTTTTCCATCGTATAAAACGAATGATTGCTACCAGTATGGAAGTGATGGTCATTTCTACGTTCCGGGCAACCTAAACCTCACACTAGGGTGTTGTTCCACCAGATTGAATAGTTAGGGACTAAGAAATCAACGCCAGTAGCATAAAATACAATTTAAATACAACACTTTTTCCATCGTATAAAACGAATAATTTCAACCAGTGTGAATGTTATGGTCATTTTTACATTCCGTGCAGCCTAGGCATCACTCTAGGGCGTTGATACACCAGATAGAATAGTTAGGGCCTTAGAAGTCAACGCCAGAAGCATAAAATTCAATAAAGATGCAACAGTTTTTCCATCGTATAACAGGAGTCACTGCAAACAGTGTGAAAGTTCTGGTCGTTTCTACGTTCCGGGTATCCTAGGCTTCACTCTAGGGCGTTGTACCACCAGATCGCACAGTTAGGGCCTTAGAAGTCAACGCCAGAAGCATAAAATACAATATCAATACAACAGCTTTTCCATCATATAAAATGAATAATTGCAAACAGTGTGAAAGTACTGGTCATTTCTACGTTCCGGGTAACCTAGGCTTCACTCTAGGGCGTTGTTCACCAGATCGAACAGTTAGGGCCTAAGATGGCAACGCCAGAAGCATAAAATACAATATAAATATAACAGTTTTTCCGTCGTATAAAACGAATAATAGCAACCAGTGTGAAAGTTATGGTCATTTCTACGTTCCGGGCAACCTAGGCTTCTCTCTATGGCGTTCTTCCACCTCATTGAATAGCTACGGCCTCAGAAGTCAACGCCTGAAGCATAAAATACAATAAAAATACAACAGTCTTTCCATCCTATAACAGAAATAATTGCAACCCGTGTGAAAGTGATGGTCATTTGTACGTTCCAGGCAACCTAGGCTTCACCCTAGGGCGTTGTTCCACCAGATCGAATAGCTTGGGCCTAAGAAGTGAACGCCAGAAGCATAAAATACAATATAAATAGAACAGCTTTTCCATCGTGTAAAATGAATAATTGCAACCAGTATGAAAGTTAACGTCATTTCTACTTTCCGGGCAACCTAGGCTTCACCCTAGGGCGTTAATCCTAGAGATTGAATAGTTAGGGATTTAGAAGTCAACGCCGGAAGCATAAAATGCAATAAAAATACAACAGTTTTTCCATCGTATAAAAGGATTAATTGCAACCAGTTTGAAAGTGATGGTCATTTCTACGTTCCGGGCAACATAGGCTTCACTCTAGGGCGTTGTTCCACCAGATCGAACAGTTAGGGCTTAAGAAGTGAACGCCAGCAGCATAAAATACAATATAAATACAACAGTTCTTCCATCATATAAAACGATAGCTGCAACCAGTATGAAAGTTATGGTCATTTCTACGTTCCGGGCAACCTAGGCTTCACTCTATGGCGTTCTTCCACCACATTGAATAACTACGGCCTCAGAAGTCAACGACTGAAGCATAAAATACAATAAAAATACAACAGCTTTTCCATCGTATAACATGAATAATTGCAAACAGTGTGAGAGTAATGGTCATTTCTACGTTCCGGAAAACCTAGGCATCACTCTAGGGC